>NC_063341.1:54395901-54434237 GCF_021869965.1 Rhincodon typus | reverse complement strand
TTATTGCGTGGACGGGGTGTGAGGGATGAGGTGCGGGAGATGTGGGAGACACGGTTGAGGGCGTTCTCGACCACCAAGGAGGGGAAGTTACGGTCCTTGAAAAACGAGGACAACTGAGATGTACGGGAGTGGAATGCCTCATCCTGGGAGCAGATGCGGCGGAGGCGAAGGAATTGGGAATAGGGGATAGCATTTTTGCAGGAAGGTGGGTGGGAGGAGGAGTATTCTAGGTAGCTGTGGGAGTCGGTGGGCTTGAAATGAATATCGGTTTCTCGGTGGTACTGG
This sequence comes from Rhincodon typus, assembly GCF_021869965.1. Taxonomy (NCBI): domain Eukaryota; kingdom Metazoa; phylum Chordata; class Chondrichthyes; order Orectolobiformes; family Rhincodontidae; genus Rhincodon; species Rhincodon typus. The sequence goes on along the minus strand of NC_063341.1, from coordinate 54,433,952 downwards.
CTCCATCCCCGCCTCTTCGACCTGTTTGTTTCCTCTCCACCTATCCTCTCCTCTATCCCTCTTCTATCCGCCTCCCACTCTCTCCCTATTTATTTCAAAACCCCCTTCCCCTCCCCCTTTTCTGATGAAGGGTCTAGGCCCGAAACGTCAGCCTCTCTGCTCCTATGATGCTGCTTGGCCTGCTGTGTTCATCCAGCCCTGCACCTTGTTGTCTCGGATTCTCCAGCATCTGCAGTTCCTACTATCATGGAAAAAGTTGCTCACTTACCTTCTGTATCAGGATGAAGAGATGGTTCAGTTGATCATAGTTGAACTTTGCAGCAGCAGCAGCAATAATAGTGTGAATATTTTCAATGACGGTTGAGGACTGCCCTGACTTAATAGATAACAAGGTTATTAGCTTTAGATTACATGGTCTGAAAGTTATATTACACTTGTCCTAAACATATCTGTCCTTCATTACAATATATTCAACATCACCCCCAATCTTCATCTGCTTCATTAACAACTTTCACTCCATTCCAAAGGTCAAAGTGGGATGTTTAATGATGATTTCACAAAGTTCATCAGCATTTGCTACTCCTCAGATACTGAAGGAGTCCATGTACACATGCAGCAAGATCCTGATAATATGCAGGCTTGGGCTAGTAAGTGGCAAGTAACATTCATGTCACACAAGCGTCAGGTAATGATCATCACTAACAAGAGAGAAACTAACCATTGCCTCTTGATGCTTAGTGGCATTTACATTGCTGGACCCCCAAAATCAAGAACGTGGGGGTTACCAGTGACCAGAAACTGAACTCGACTAGTCATATAAATAATATGGCTACAAGAGCAGGTCACAGGCTGGGAATTCAGCTGTGAGAAACTCACCCTCAAAGCCTGCCCATCAGCTACAAGGCACAAGGGAGGATTGTGATGGAATACTCTTCATTTATCTGGATGAGTGCAATCCCGACAATATTCAAGAACCTCAGCATGAAGACAAAACAACTCATTTGATTGGCACCTCACCTAATTCGTCAAACAGTCACTCCCTCCATTACCAATGCACAGAGGCAGGTTGCACCAAAGCAACAATTAACTAAGACTTCTTACAAGCATCTTGTAAACCCACAACCATAAGAAACAGGAACAGAAGTAGGTTCTTTGGCCATTCAAGCCTGTTCGCCATTCATAAGGATTACGGCTGAATAGACATTCCTCACATCCACTTTCCTGCCCTTTCCCCATGACTGTTGATACCCCGACTGATCAAGAATCTATCTCACCCTTAAAAATACACAACGACTCTGCCCTCACAGCCTTCTGTGGCCAAGAAGTTCCAAAGACACTCAAACCTCAGAATAAATTCCTCTTCATCTCAGTTTTAAATTAGCACCCCCTTTATTGTGCTACTATGCTCTCTGGTTCTAAATCGTCTCAGGATATACCCTAATAAGTCACTTAAGAATCTTATATATATCAATGAGATCACCTCTCATTCTTCTAAACTTCAGTGAGTAGAGTCCCAACCTGTTTATCCATTGCTCAAAAGACAAAACGACAAAAACAAAGATAACCACTACCACTTAGAAGGTAAACAGGAGCAGATGCAAGAACACCTACACTTGCAAGTTCCCCTCCAAGCCACAAACCGTCACAACTTAGAACTACATTGCTGTTCCTGGGTCAAAACCATGGAACTCCTTCCTTAACAGCATATTTTGGGCATTCCTACACCACACGGACTACAGTGGTTCAAGGTGGCAGCTCACCATTGCCTTCCAGAAAGTAATGACCGTGGATAATAAATGCTGACCTAACCAACAGTGTCCCCATCCCATGATTAAAGTGACTGAATAAAAGCAAGTGTGTTCCTATCTTTCCAATCAAAATACAAACTTACTATCGGAACGCAAAGGAAAGCCTTGGAATTTTAAGCACCTAACATAAATTTAACATAAAAATTGCAGTTATTAAATCATTTCTTCAAACAACTTTTATTAATATCCAATAAATAAATACATTTGATCCTTTTCAGTCACATCAACAAGTTCAAAGCAGCCTTACTGGATTTAACTCAAAGAAGAAGTGTGACAATTGCTATACGATGCTCACATAATGTGATCAACCAAAATAAAAATTCCTCTCAGTTAAAACCAGTTGCAATATGCAAACCACTGCTAGATTTATTTAGTACCTGAATGCGCCAAATCTTGGTAAGTTCATCCATGGAGAGTTTACTGCCCAGCAGCTCAATAATTCCCTTTATTCTATCACAATACTGTGCTTGATCAATGTTTCCTGTTGAAGTTGAATAAAAATAAGAGGTTTTCTCAATGTGATGGAGGAACCAAACTATCTAAATAGTATCCTGAATTAGACTGAAGTATAAGGCAGATTGAATTCTAGTGGGTCCCTCCATTTGTGATGGAGTTGGGTGAGGCTTGAAAGACACATCTGTCAGACTGGACCCACAAGAAATGTTGATAGAGCAAATACATAGAAAGAAACTTTTGTTTTGTCTACACCAATCTAACGGCCACAGACATATATTGGTCCATGACACAGTGATGTGAGTGACTACCACAGTTCCTCTGGAGATAAAATCTTGCCTTTAAACAGAGGACAGCCTCACTGTGATGTGTAGCACCATCTCCTGACTCGTACGTATAGATTTGGAACAAATCAAAACAGGGCACCTATAAGGCACTGTGGGCCATCAGTACCACAATTATATTCAACTATAATCTGCAACCTTGTGGGCCAACACATCAAATAAATGCTGAAATGAAATCTCTCAATGACAAATATCATTGGAACATATTCTGAAAAATAAAACATGCGTTTTAATAACCTAACAATGCTCCCATAATGCCACTGATAAACATACAATCCCTCTGTTCACTCTGTTATTATATAATATATTATACACTATTCTCAAGAGGTGCAAATGTAGTTAGAATGCATTTCAAAACTGTACTGGCTGTAATACTACAATAATAAAAGAGATGCAAAATTCATGGAACCAACTGATCAGCAGTACACCTCCGTACCAGTATCAGTGGTAAATATTGTCGGTGGATGAGCCCTTTTAAGGAAAGAGAAAAATAACAAAAACACTTTGTCATTCCATGCTGAGACCAAAAAGCAGTGCGTACAGGTATCGCAGGAATAATCTCACTTTATTCTCAGAATCCTCTTCAATAATTTGCCCGAAAAAAAAAGATTGAGAGATAGCATTGATGATTATTTGGAAAAGCAACAGTTTGATTAGAAATAGTCAGCATAGCTTTTGAGAGGGGCAGGTCATGCCTCACACGCCTTAGTGAATTCTCCGAGGATGTGGCAAAACACATCGATGAAGGTACTGCAGTGGATGTGGTTTATATGGATTTTAGCAAGGCATTTGATAAGGTTCCACATGGTAGGCTCATTCAGAAAGTAAGAAGGCATGGGAATCAGGGAAATTTGGCTGTCTGGATACAAAACTGGCTGCCCAATAGAAGACAGAGGGTGGAAAGTATTCAGCCTGGAGTTCGGTGACAAGTGGTGTGCCGCAGGGATCTGTTCTGGGATCTCTGCTCTTTGTGATCTTTATAAATGACTTGGATGAGGAAGTGGAAGGGTGGATTAGTAAGTTTGCCGATGGCACGAAGGTTGGTGGAGTTGTGGACAGCGTGGAGGGCTGTTGTAGGTTGCAACGGGACATTGACAGGATGCAGAGCTGGGCAAAGAACTGGCAGATGGAATTCAACCCAGAAAAGTGTGAAGTGATTCATGTTGAAAGGTCAAATTTGAATGCAGAATACCGGGTTAATGGCAGGATTCTTGGCAGTGTGGAGGAACAGAGGGATCTTGGGGTCCATGCCCATAGATCCCTCAAAGTTGCGACCCAAGTTGATAGGGTTGTAAAGAAGGCGTATGGTGTGTTGGCTTTCATTGGCAGGGGAATTGAGTTTAAGAGCCGTGAGGTTATGCTGCAGCTCTATAAAATTCTGGTTAGACCACACTTGGAATATCGTGTTCAGTTCTGGTCGCCTCATTATACGAAGAACGTGCAAGTTTTAGAGAAGGTGCAGAGGAGATTTACCAGGATGCTGCCTGGACTGGAGGGCAGGTCTTATGAGGAAAGGTTGAGGGAGCTAGGGCTTTTTTCATTGGAGCAAAGAAGGAGAAAAGGTGACTTGATAGAAGTTTACAAGGTGATGAGAGGCATAGATGGAGTGGATAGTCAGAGACTTTTTCCCAGAGCGGAAATGACTATTACGAGTAGGCATAATTTTAACGTGATTGGAGGACGGTATAGGGGTGATGTCAAAGGTAGGTTCTTCACAGAGTGGTGGGCATGTGGAATGCACTGCCAGCAGTGGTAGTGGAGTTAGATACTTTAGAGACTTCTAAACGACTCTCGGATAGGCACATGGAGGATAGTAAAATGTAGGGTATGCAGGGTAGATTGATCTTAGTAGGATAATAGGTCGCCATACCATCGTGGGCCTGTAGTGTTCAATGTTCTAGGTCCTGCTCAATGTGGTAGTGAGTTAGACAGGTTTTAAATTTCCATTTTTAATTACAAATCCATCCTGAATTTGCTAGCAATAGTTGAAGAATCAGTTGCTGTTCCTGAAAATGTTTACTATTAATGGTTAAAAATGCTGCCTTAGCTTCTCGAGGTTAAGCTGATTTTACAAAACAATTTTAAATTTCCAGCACATAGACCGAAGATACATAATATCATAATGGTGACTCTCAGTCTACGCCCTATCCAGGTAGATAACAGACACCCTGAAATGCACGAATCCCAAAGTTAAATACTGAAATACATTTTCTAAAAGAGGAAATCCTCAACCGTGGTCTCAATACTGATACAGCTGAGATACCAGATGGTGCACTGCTTGCCAGTTGAGAAACTCTAAATTACAAATTTGTTAGTTTCTTCTCAAATTGACTGTACCTTCAAGTGCTATTGACAATACTGAATTTTCTACGAGCCAGTCCAATAACCGGTCTGTATCAATTGCATTTTTCACAGATTTTGATAAGGTACTGTCTTCAATCAGCTTAGTAACCTAAAGAATAAGAAACATTCCGTTTATTTGTGAACAAATGCGTTAAGTGTTAAATCCAGCAATTCCCCATTGGAACAATAAAAATATTAATATCATAAATGCAAATTATTACAGAAAATAAAAGAACTGAGAAGTCAAATCAGTCAATTCAACAAAATTCTTCAAAGTTTATTTCAGAAACAGAGTGACCGATTTGTACCTCATTTGACAAGCTTGAATCCCTCTTGTGCCAGCAAACTCTGTCCATTTTACATTTAGTAGTTTAAACACTATATCAGCAGTCTAGTCCAAAACAACCAAATATTTTGTGAAAATAAATTGAGAACATGACTGTATCACCTCTATAATTAATAGTTCTCACTCGAGTTGACCCTGCCCATTGACTCTCTTAACACGTGTACAATATTCTGGCCGTCAGCGCATATTTAACTGTTCATGCAGAAATTGTATTTACAGGAAAATTTTTATGTCAAACCATGAACTGAAACAGGAAGGTAACAGCACAAACTATAGACTGCTTGTAATTCAGAGCCAAACAGGATATTGTTGAATTCCAATAAGTACTGCTCTAGAACCTGCTCATTCATAGAAAGCAAGTAATAACTAAATTCCAAACCAACCCTGCATATTATCATTAAGTTCATAAGATATCTTGAAGGTTCAGATCTGATGGAGTTATTAATGAAAATAGGAGCAAAGTATATCCTACAAAATAACCTTAACGTGCTAATTCAGTTACCTTGTCAAAGAACAACAGCACAAAGAGAATGCGACTCATCTTTAAAATCATGCGGCAAAGTACCAATTTATAATATGCTAAACAGCAGGAATATTGCTAGCTACTGTCAGCACATAGATTACGACTCCATACAAAAACCTTCTTTTGATAGCAGTTTTGCCATAAGAACATAAATAGGAGCTGGAGTAGGCCTTCTGGCCTATTAATTCTGCTCTGCCATTCAGCAAGATAGTGGCTGATTTCTTTTCCTATCTCAACTCCACATTCCTGCACTATCCCATATCCCTGTACCTAGTACCCAAAAGGAAATTCTAAAGAACAGCAGTTAAGTATACTCACAACGAGAAAACGTAACTTACTGGGATACAGAATATCAAAGATTCATAACCTTTTGAGTTTAGAAATATTTCATCTCGGTTCTAAATCTTTTATTTTGGAACTGGCACCCCATGTTCTAAAACTCCAAGAAGAAACTTCTCAGCTTTCCTTCTACCTTTTAACTATCTTCTCAAGCCTCTTAGCAACTTCATAAAATTCCATCAGATCACCTCTCATTGTTTTGAACTTGAGGGAATATGGACCAAGACTACTTAATCTCTCAGAGCAACCAACTCATCCCAGGAGCCAGCCTACTGATCCTTCAATGCACTCCCTCTAGGACTAGCATCTCCTCCCTTGAACATACAGGAAACCTGCAACCCAGTTCTCCAAGGGTGTGGTCTCTCCACTACCATACAGAATTATAGTAAGACTCCAGTGCTATACGACAATGCTCTTGTAACGAAAGTGAACATACTAATTGCTTTCATTATTGCACGAAGTGCCTGCATGTAACTTGTAATTCAGGCACAAGGACAAAACCATTCTTTTGAATGAACAACATTCCCTAGTTTCTCACCATTCAAAACCAAAATTCTACTTTTTGGATATTTCCTACCAAACTGGATAAACCACAGCTTGCCACATAATATACCATTGGACATGTTTTTGCCCATCATCAAACTTGTCTAAATCCCAGTGCAGCCTCTATGCACACTCCACCTCCCACCACTCCCAAATCCTCACCATTAGTCACATAATTGTCAGTGATCAATCATTTCAAAACCTTAGAACCTTCGGCAATTCTAACCACAGATCTATCATCAATCAAAACTAGAAATTAATAGTATACCTCTTTCAATGAATTCATTTTTGCACTGAAGTGGGGAGTTTTCAACATACGCAGGAGGATATCCAAACGGAGATCGTCTACCACCATTACCAACTCTGGCTGAAATCGCATGCATAATAATTTGATGGCAGATAGAAGTTCTGGAATGTTCACCAGTTTCTAGATTGAAAAGGAGACAGGAATTTAAAAACAGGTTTTTGCAACTTTCCAACCAAGGACTAAAAATGTGGTATGCTGCAACGTGTAAGTAACTCAAGACAAAGTCTAAGTAGGTCCTCTCTCTTCTTTGGGCAAAATACCTTTAGTAGAGCCTTTCTAATCTCAACGACACTTAGGAATAACACTTAGCCTACAAATAAATCTGCACGCAGTGCTGAATGGGCAACAGAACAAGTTTGCAATTCAGCATTAAGTCAATCTCACTGCTCTCAGAACAGTTTCAAGTATGATTAACGTGGCTGAGGTTCACAAGTAAAAACTTCTGCTTGTAAAGCACCTTCATGGAGTAGTGGTTGAGGTGATTCACGAGCACTATAAAACAAAACACATCTGAGCCACGATGTTAAAATATAGCAGATGAGATAGGGTTTCGGTAACACATTAAAGAAAAAGGCAGAGAGGTTTAAGAAGGGAACTCAGAGTCCTTGGCAACTGAAAGCATGATTATCAATGACGGAAAAATTAAAATCAGGAATGGTCAAGAGACTGGGGTTAGAAGAGGACAGATGGCTTGGAGGGTTGTGCGGCTAGAGATTACAACAATAGAAGTAGTGTATCAAAGTAGCATGAAAGCATAGAATGAGAATTTTGAAATAAAGGCATTGCTTAATTTATAGCCAGTGTAGGTCAGTTGTCACAGCAATGATGGGTAAATGGGCTTTGGTATAAGTTAGGACGTGTGCAGCCAAGGTTTATGATTATTTCAAGTTCGTGGAGGCCACCCAAGAAGTCCATTAGAGTTACTAATTTTAGAGATACCAAAGGTTGCAGCAGCTGAAGGTCAGGCCTATACTGTCTGTCTATATTCTTAATTTATGGGAATGTATTCAGGTTCAAGGATAAAACATCTGGCTTTTATGCCTTAGGAAAGTAATTCTAATCAGATCAAAGTTTTGACAGTTGCTTCAATACAAGCAATCCAGAAAAGAAAATGTAAAGAAATCACCTTGTCTTTCAGATCTTTTTCTTCTAAACTTTGCACATATCGAATCATCTTGTCAATGACTGGATCCAGCATGGGCTGTGAAAGGAAGAATAGTCCGTAAATATGACATTTGTATTTTAACTCCACTGCATTTACATTGTAACAAATATAATGGTCCTAAAAATGTCCTATGGAGTTAGCTTGGTATAAAGCTGGATGCAGTCTCCATTTTCTGGATTTACTACACATTACCATAAATCAATTTCTATTTTTGAAAGCTATTCCACGGCAAGTTGTGTTGTTCTTACCTGTACTACAGCAGGATTTAGATATTCAGCACATGCTCCTAGAGGCTGTACCAGTGCAGACACAGCCTAAAATAAAAACAACAAAGGTTCTAAACCACAGTAGGTCCTATAGTTACCAACCAGATTTATGCAAAGCAATGCAAATAGTTTTATAGTTTTAACTGCTTTAACTATAATTATTAAAAATAAAAAAAATTTCCGTAAAATATTTTCTCCTTCAGATAATGCTTTGGGGTCAAAGTTTTTAAGTTTTGAAATTGATATCATTAAATGTGTTGTAAAAGAACTATATCAAAATAGGCAATTAGTCTAACTACATCGGAAGAAGTTAAGACATTTAAAAGATTGTTTTAAATGCAGATTGTAAAGCAGTCATTGAAAGTGATTACCTAGAAGCTTTAATTATATTGTTTTAAACAGAATGACTTACCGCGGTTTCTATATCTTCTGCACCAAGCTTCAGCTGGATGGCTGAAAACCCACCCATCTCTCCAAACTAGAAAAATAAAATATAATTCAGTAACTAGCTCGATGATCATTGTTTCAGAGCACAAACTGCATTAGAAGCAAGTTAAAAACAAAATATTGCTGCTAATTTCTCAATTTAAGAAGTAAAATATTAATTTCTCAATCGCATTATACAGCATCATGTCTCATAGAAATAATGGCTGTTAGGCACCGAATGAACCAGACACGTATCAAGCTTTTGTCTTGGACATTTTAAGCAGAATTAGTATTTTCTTACATCACTGTCACTAACATTGAAGTCATTCCATGTGGCCCTGAGCCGAATAACAAAAACGAATTTTTTCTTTTTTAAAATCTGGGTAGGATTCTGAATTCTAACTTATAACATGGGTAAGGGAGAAGACATTAACAAGCATGATGATATACTGCAAAGTTGGCTCTATTAAAACGAGGACCTCCGCAATCTCAGAACAGCCTACGAGCAGAAAAACCATTCAGGCCAATTGATAGTGGGCATGCACGGCTGTAAAACATTGATCAAGGATTTAGCTAAACATCTTAGTTCACCAACAATTGGCTTGTGTTCTCCAAAACAGTGATATAGCAAAAAAAATGTCAATAATAATCCAAAAGCTCAGGATAATGCTCTGGGGACAGAGGTTCAAATTCCACTGCTGATGGAATTTAAATTCAACCAGTAAATCTTGAATTAAAAACCAATCTAATCATGACCATTAGACATCTACGGACTGTTGCAAAAACTCATCTGGGGAATGGGTTCATTAACGTCCTTTCATGAAGGATTTCTGCTATCTTTAACTAATTTGGTCTACATATGACTCCAGACCTACAGCGACGAGGTTGATTATTAAAAGCCCCTGAAATGGCCTATCGAGCCAGTTGTGTCAAAACATTGTAGAGTCTAAATAAAAGAAAAAAGCTACACAGACCACCGTCATCAACTCAGGTACCGAAAACAAAGCCTGTTTTTGCTTTAAGAAAAGTGTCAACCCTGCAACATCCTCCTTATGAATGTCTGAGGGATTGCGTCAAAATTAGATGTCCCACCTATTAGTCAAACAATAGCCTGACAATACATACAACGTATGATTCCGTGAGTATGACAATGTCCCAGACATCATCACCGTCCTTGGCATGCCCTGTCCGACCAGCAGGATTGATGAACCAGAATTGGCAGCACAATGGTATGCAGTTGAGAAGGGGTGGCACCAGGCATACCAAAAAGTAACGTATCAATATGGTGAAGTTACAGCACAGGACTATTTGCATGTCAAACAACATAAGCTGCACGCGAGCGATAGAGCTAAGCAATTTAACAACCAAGAGCAGATTTAAACTCTGCAAAAGATTTAAACTTTAAACTTAGGGTGGCTTAGTGGTTAGTTCTGCTGCCTTTCAGCCCCAAGGACCTGGGTTTGATTCTAGCCTTGGGTGACTGTGTGGAGTTTACACGTTCTTCCTGTGTCTGTGTGGGTTTCCTCCACAGTCTGAAGATGTGCAGTCTAGGTAGATTAGCCATGGTAAATGGGGGGTTATGGGGATAGGGTAAGGCAGCTGGGTCTGTGTGGGATGCTCTTTTGGAGGGTCAGTGCAGACTTGGTAGGCCAAATGATCTCTTTCTGCACTGTAGGGATTCTATAATCCAGCGACATCCAACCATGAACAGTGATGGACAGTTAAATAACTATCAGGAAGAAGTGGTTCCACAAACGTTCCCATCCTTAATGATGGGGAGCCCACATTATCAAACATTTCAATCACCTTCAACCAGATGTGCTGGGTGGATTATCCACCTTAACCTCCTGCTGAGGTTCCTGCCAAAGATGCCAGCCTTCAGCCAATTTGATTCACTCCATATGATGCCAAGAAATCGGTTAAAGGCACTGCATACTTCAAAGATCATGGGGTCTGACAACACTCAAGTTGAACTGTATCAACTCACCAAGGCTTTTTTGAAAGTACTTTTGCAGCCCATGAACCCTATCATTAAGAAAGGCAAGGGAAGCAGAAGCATGGGAACGCCACTATCAACAAGGTTCCCTCCAGGACACACACCATCCTGACTTGAAACTGTATCACTGTTACTGGGTCAAAATCCTGAAACACCACCTGAACAGCACTCTGGCTGTACCTACTTGCCATGGACCGCTTAACACCACCTTCTTATGCCTAATTAGGGAAGGGCAATAAATGCTGGCCTAGCTCGTGAAAACCACATCCAGTGAATGAAAAAAAAATGTAAAAGTGTGGATCAACTGCAAACTATACATTTCCAATAAGCAGGTTACAGATACAAATAGGCACTTGTTAAAAAATACCAGGAGTATTAACTCAAGTGTAAAGCGGGGATAATTAAATATCAATCATTGCAGACATTTCTAACAGACAGTACTGCTAAAATGAATGCGATGAATTTTTCAACAAAGTTGTCTGTTTCAGTACTGGTGAGGAATCAATGACCGAGATAGACTGATGGCTAACAATGATCTGAGCTGCAAGGTTAGATCAGAAAAGCAGGGGCTATTCTTCTTGGAACAAAGCAAACTGAGAGATATTTGCTAGCGGTTATGACGGCTTTAGATAAAATAAACAAAGGAAAGCCATTCCAATTAGGTGATCAAAGGACTAGGGGACAGATTTAAGGTTTTGGGCATGAGATGCAGGGCTTGTGAGGAGGAACTTTATTTCAAAATTACACAGAAAGTACTGATCTGCAACTCAATATCTAGGAGACCGTTGGAAGTGGAATCAACAAATAATTGCAAAAGGAAATTGGACGGACGCATGGAAGATGAATATGGATACAGTGTAAAATGGGACGGACTGGATCACCCTAAACAGAGCCAGCATGGATGATGGGATGAATAGCCTCCTTCTACTCCATAGTGACTCTGCTAACAGTACAATTATACTGCAGATGATTTTTGGAATGTGTCTGAAAAAATAACGATGAGCTGTACAACACAAAATGTGAAGTATTTTGACCAACACTCAACTTTTCACGGGTACCTGAGAACTAACGAACTAAGTGCCAACACCAAATTATCAGGGCTAGAGCAAAGAAATTTATTGCAACCAGGCTTAGTTTGCGGCTGACACGTAGGTGCTGATTGAAAGTTCATTCATTGAGATATTGACATGGTATTGACACTTCCACTGATTTATGTGGTAACTCTCACAATGCGCTCCAGTTAGTTTTCCATCAATAGTCAGCCTTACAAAACTATGAGAGCAAACCTCAATTCAAATATGAACAGCTGGTAAAATAGTATTGATCCATTTCTGAAAGTGCTTACTAGTATTTTGAGCAACACATGGAAATCACGAGAACAATCATAAAGATTTATCTCCATCTAAATAAGGATAAACCTCATTTCAACTGGCTACATCTAACATACTGCAAAGTAGGCCTGCAATCAAATATAAAGCAAGTTAGTTACCTGAATTGGAATTAATTGTTGTAATACATACATCAATGCTTTGCACCAAATACTAGTAGTTCAACCAGCAGATGCTTTCAAACCATCCGTCATTGTTTTAATATATAAATTTGATTCTATAAAATTTGTTCTGGCTTTTTAGCCAGCTATTCCACAACTCACTGTTATTTGTAAGAAAACATTGCTTAAATTTTCTATTCACTTATGATACCTTTCCAAATTCTGCATCTGACAGAATTCCAAAATTCCCCACATCCATTAAAGTATTTAAACTTTATCAAGTTCTCCCTCAGCTCAAGGGATTAAATTCCTAGTTCAATAAATTTTCCTCAACTCAGTCTTTCAGTTCAGGTTCAACCCATTGTCTTCGCTGAATTTGTTCTGTCAATTCTAAATCTTGCCTGTGATGTGGACAGCAAAACTTGTGACGATACCAGATATGTTACATCAAGAAATTTCAAAATAAAACAACACTAGAAGTACATTCCAACATTTCACTCTTTTTCTTCACTTTCAACTGACAGTAATGTAGCCGACAAAATGCTCAGATCCATTTGCTTATGTTATTCCCAGAAGATCACTGTTAAAACGAAATCTACATTTTTCTTCTTTAGTTTAATTTTATGACTTCAAACTTACCTGTGTGTCACATGTCATCCTGCTGCCCAGCCTACCCAGATCACTTAGTGCCAACTGATTAGCATCATAAGTCAATGCGTTGAATTTGGTATTATCTGCTTTACATCCTGGGCAAAGTTCCAACCTCCAAGTAATTTCTAAAAATTATAAAAATTGGCATGAACTGAACTCGAGTTTCTTCTGCTAACAGGTTTCCATACTAACGTCTTCCCAAACACCTTCCAGGGACAATCTAGTGGAATAATTTTTCATCTACATTGTGATATGTTATTAGATAAACAATATCTACATCATTCTTCCATAAGCTCTGTAACCTCCCAAAAAAATCCAATAAACTGTACAAGATACTGACTGCCTCTTTGATCCTTGGCTAATTGTTATGAACCACATTTAATCTTCCAAATGATTTCTTCTATTATGTATGATGGGGAACTCTGAAAAATATTGGCAAAGCCTAGTCAATTGCCTCAATCGAGTCTATCACTGCGCTTGAAAGAAACTTTTCAGTGTTTTCCAGAGCTTTGCTTCCTTTCAATTCCCTAAATCTCTCCATACAGCCCTGCAGAAATGCAAAGAGCAGGGGAGTAGATAGGATTTTCAAAGAACTGTGATGGCACAGTCAGCTCAATTACCTCTTTCTGTGCTCAGTTTTTCTACTCTTTCATAGTGTTACAAAAGTTTCTAACCTTCTTAATAAACTTTGAAGGGTAAGAGCAGTGAAAACAAAAATTCAGTTCAGCCACAGCCCTCTTCTTTACATGACCTATGGACTGCCCTGGCAAAAAATCCAATGCTCTTTTTGTACCGTTTCCTTCCAGATGATATAAAGAATTTTTAACTGATGCTTCATAGCTCTTGCATCTCAATCCATTTACTGTTTGACCAGTTTAATTTCTGGTTCTCCCTATCCTGCTCTTTTCCTGCATATGTCAGAATATTTTGTGCAACTCTTCTACTTAACACCTTCCATGACTTAATTTTTCTTCTGCTGCGGTATCTATTATACAAGGATAAACAACTGGATGGCCTGATTATTTACAATATATGTACAGGTGTCCATTATCCTTTAGTTGTTTTGCAATCTGATTAAGTTTATGAAAAAAGAAGAGAGGGGGAGAAGAGTGACTGTAGTATGGAAGAGAAAGAGGAGAAGTTGGTGTTAATTAGTAGAATGCCTACCCGATTAACCAGATCTATGAGCCATCCATAAGGTTCCTGCAAAGGAAAGATAAAAGTAAGCAAAAATAATTTTTGAAATATATGAAAGTATAAAATAAATATATGATTGAATGATGATGCAATTTCCAGTCTGATGATTGATATCACTTAGAAGGTCAAGGTCAGGAGCCTCACAAGAACACCACTACCTGGAAGTTCCCCTCCAATTGTCTCACTATTGACTTAGGATGATGTTAGCTTCCTTTCCGTCTCCAAGCCAAAGTTCAGGAATTTTGTCTTAACAGCATTGAGGAAGATTCTTCACGTTACATAAGCTTCAAAGAAGTGGCTCACCGGCTTCTCAAGGGCAATGTCGGTTGATTGATAAACTCTGACCTTTTCAGATATGCCCAGTCTCATGAATAAATGGATCAAAAGATAAAGCTACAGCTAGGCAAATAGAAAATAAATATAGCTTCATCAGTTACTAAATAAACTTTGCTATTACTGCATCACAATCTCAACTACAACAGTCTTTTCCCATTTGCAATTAGCAAACTTGCTTAAGTACTTTATGTTTGGCATTTCTATATGGCACCAAGGGATAAAATGCGAAGTGAAAACTGTACAATACAGAAAAATATTTTGCCAAGGGACACCAGAAAAAACAAAGCCTGTAAATCCACACTCGCCACAAATCCCTACAGAATTTGAGGGTCAGTATGACGAAAGGCAGCTGTGCATAAATTTTTATAATCGTGTGGTATCGGAGAAGCAGAATAAGGAGTAATTTCCTTCAATGGCTTACGATTTATGAGGGAACATTAAAATACATGATGTATGCAAAATCTAGACCCATTGAACTTGCCACCAATCTGGAAGATTGCTACCACAATATCTAGTGATTTGTGCTATGTATTTCACCTTTCTTGATCTTAATTTGAAATTGGAGGAAAGCCAAAGAGATCTCCAGGCATTCAGTAACAGTAATTCCATCAACCATTTAAGCAGTCAATCAAATTGAGTAATTCTGACAGCAATCCAAGTGGCAAATGCACCAATTATCTTACACTTAAAATAAAACTAAAGAATGGGAAATGAGGATGGATACAAATACAAAGCAGACATTAAAAAAACCTTTTAAAGTTCCTCAGTTTTTAATATAACAATTTATCATAATGAAGAAACTTGACATCACATACAAATGACATTAGTTCAAGTTCTGTAATAGCAAAAAAATGACTATTAATATCGTACAGGTTTTCCACGATCAGAAAGGTTATTCAAGAGCAATCATGGACTCAGTACACTGCTAAAAATAAAGCAGCTTATCAACGAGGCCCAAGGTAAAAGTATGGAATAACAGCTTCTACACCTTCCTGTTCTCATCTCAGGTCTCGTTTTGGACATATCTATATTGCCACGCTCTGAAAAATTAAGTAGATCAGAAGAGAATTTGAGTAATGGTGCATAGAGATCATACTGCAATTATATAGAACCTTGGTAAGACCATAACTGAAGTAGTGTGTACAGTTTTGAACTCATTGCTCAAGGAAAGATAATACTTGCCAGAGAGGAAGTCTAACTTAGCTTCTCTAAACAACTCCTGGGATGGAGGGATTGTCCTAGGAGCAAAGATTAAATAGACTGGATCTATAATTTCTGGAATTTAAAAGAATAAGAAGCATTCCCTTTCTAACTCTCTTTTTATATAAGAATCCACGTTATATACAAGAAGGACATTTTCCCTGGCTGGAGGATAAAGAACCAGGGAACACAGTTTCAGAACAAGGGACAGACCAATTTGAACAGAGGTGAGGAGAAATTTCTTCACTCAGAGGGTAGTGAAGCTTTGTAATTCTCTGCCTCAAAGGCTCAGAAACTGAGTAAGTTAAAGACTGGCACCAATAGACACATATCTTAAAATGTGGAGGTAATGCAAGACGATGTTGTTGACATAAATGATCAATCACAATCACATGGAATGATGGAGTGGACCAAATGACTGAATGGCCTACTCCTGTTATTTTTTCAGTGTTCTTATAAAAAGAAATAAGCCTTGTTGGTAGTTTTCATGGTGGGATGGAGAGGAGTGAGACAGGCGTATATCTGGTGCTCTGAATCATGCCATGGACCAATGGTCCTTTTGAGATCAACTTCCATCTTGCTTCCTCAACCACCTACTGACACAAATATCCCAGCTGTCTATTGCAAGGACGGAAATTTATTTCTGCAGGGAAAGCTATATACACTCATATCTAGTTTAAATAAACATAAACTGAAATGGATTTTCTAAAACAAAAACAGAAATTGCTGGAAAAACTCAAGAGGTCTGGCAGCTTCTGTGGAGAGAAAGCAAAGTTAACATTTCGGGTCCAGTGACCCTTGCTCAGAACTCCTATATTTTTTACTTGCCTTGATATTGCTGTTCAATGACATTACTTTCTGTACCATACAGTGCCAGTCTGAGTTGACAAATATTCACCTCATGCCACACTATCCAACTCACCTTCTGTAGATTGACTGGTGGAGAGATGGCATACGTTTTGCCATCCCCAAAAACATCTGCCCAATTCCTTTGGCACACTTTCATTCGGTTCTTGAAATGGTACTCATTTCCTGGATTGAAAGCCTGTTATCCCAAACAAAACAATTAATATTTTAGACAAGGTATGAACTAAAGCACCATCATTTTAAACTGGCAAAATGTGAAAACATGTAATCCTAAAGCTGAAAAAAATCCTCTCTGAATCCTTGATTTACTTCATTCCTTCAGCAGTACTATCCAGATGCAATTCTCTGTACAGGTTTTCATTTATATCCTTTACAAACTGAAAATTGAACATCTGGGTGGGAGCAATCCAACTCAGATTTTCCTTCTGCTTAGCAAATCAATGTTGTGCAGCATACAGTCATAGCAAAAAGAAAAAACATTATCCAGATCCTCAAAAACTTTACAGGTAGCAATTAAATGTTACTGGTTGAACTTTGAGGAAATATTAATGAAAGAAATTTCAATGTGCTGCTCCCAGAGAGATAGTACAATGGATCAATTGTGTTTATGTATGTGACTAGAATAACTGTAGCACAGGAGGCCAACTGGTTCACTTATTTAGTTCCATATCTTACCCTTGACCAATAACCCTGCAAGTTTCTCTTCAGATGCTTGTAGGTACTGTTTTGAAAGCCCAATGGCATCATTCTCCACCACACACAAAGTGCATTCGGGATCCTAACCACTTGCTATAGACTCAGATGTTTATAGCGTACAAGGAGGCCATTTGACCTATTCTGTCCTTACCAGTCAAATAAAGATCTGACTACACTAATGCCAATTTTAGCTCTTGATCCATAGCCCTGGAGGCTATGGCAACACAAGCAAGTGAACATCTAAATAATGCTCAAATGTTGAAAGAGTTTCTGACTTAGCTACTCTTTTGGGTGGTGAATTCCAGACTTGCATCACCCTCTGGGTGAAAAAAAATCTCAACTCTCCTCTTAGCGTACTATTTCCCACTGATTCTTGATCCCTCTATGAATGGAAAAAGTGCCTTCCTATCTATCTTATTTATGGTTCTCAATCTCATACAACTCTATGATGTCCTCTTTCAAACTTCACTGCTCCAGGAAAACAACCTCAATCTATCCAATATTTCCTCACGGCACAGACCCTTCAGCCCAAGCAGCAACTTGGTAAATCTCCTCTGCAATTGGTCTAGTGTCATCGTAGCGTTCTTGTAATGTGGTGACCAAACTGCACACAGTGCTCCAGTTGGGGCATAACCAGTATTTCATACAGTTCCAGCATAACCTCCCTGCTCTAATATTCTATGTCTTAGCTAATAAAGGCAAGTATCTTATCTGCTTTCTTAATCACCTTATTCACCTGCCCTTCTACTTTCAAGTAGATAAGCACACCAAAGTCCCTCTGATCTTCAGTATTGTCCGGGGTCCTACCATTCGTAGTGTAATATCTTGCCTGGTTAGCCCTCCCAAAAGCATTATCTCACTCTTCCGGGTTGAATTCCATAATGTAAAAAATAGTTATGTCTCTGACAGTTCTTTTGTAAATATTCTTAAATCAGCACCATGAGGTTCTCCACCCTTCCACCAATGGGAACTGTTTCTCTCCAGAACCCTTACATCAAATCTCCTTTCAACCTTCTCTTCTCCAAAAAGATCAAAATCATCTTCTCCAACAATTCCACATAACTTAAGCTCCTCATCCCTGGAAACATTTTCATAAATATTTTCTGCATCCTCTAAGTCTAACAAATTCTTCATAAATACTGCTGTTCAAAATTATAGAAGAAACTCCAGTTGAGGCTGAACCAGACCTTACAAATAAAGGCGCCGGGTACAAATACAAAGAAATAATAATGAACAGTTGTAAAGTCCAGGATCCCATATGTCACCTTAACTATTGCCTCAACCGATTTTGTCTCTTTCAACAAGTTGTGAATAATAATTTCCAGATCTCTGTTCCTCTTTAGAATTATGCCCTTCATTTTATATTGTCTCTTCTAGTTCTTCACATCAAAACATTGCACTTCAGTTTTTTAAACTAATTCCTGATATGTGTACCGCTTTGTCCAGGCAACAGAGATTAGCTGCTTTCAGAAGCTGTTACAGTCCTTGATTATAAGGACAACCACAGTGCTGTGAGGAAAGAATCTAATCTTGCACCAAAGACAGTAAAGGAGCGATAATATATATCCAAGTGAATCTGTTGAGAGACTTTGAGGGGAAAATTGCAGATGGTGATGTTCCTATGCATCTGCTGCCTTTATCCTTCTAGGTAGTTGAGGCGCTGCTGGAAGAGCTTGGTGAGTTACTGCAGTGCATCTTGTAGATAGTACACTTGTGCATCTGTGGTGAAGGGAGTAAATGTTGAGGGTGGAGGATGGGTTGTTGGGACAAGTAGGTTGCTTTGTCCTGCATGGTATCAAGTTTTTTAAGTGATGTTGGAGTTTAACTCATCCAAGCAAGTGCAGAGAATACCATTGCACCCCTGAGTGTGCCTTGGAAATCGTGGGCATGTACTGGGGAGAAAAAAGGTGAGCTATCTACCACAGAATTCCTAGCGTATGTATTATACACACACACATATATTGCTGGTCCAGTTCTGCTACTGGTCAATGGTAGCAAATAATGTTTATATTAAGAGATTTAACAATGCCATTTAACGTCAAGGGGAGACAGTTAAAATTCTCTCTTGTTGGACATGGTCATTGCCTAGCACTGTGATGCAAATGTTATTTGCCACTTAACAGTCCAAGCTTTGTTGTTGTTCAGGTCTTTCTGTAATTGGTCACGGACTACTTCAGCATGTGAAGTGTTGTAAATACTGAAAATTGTGTAACCATATGCAACCATCCCCACTTCTGACCTTATGATAGAAAGAAGACCATTGATAAAACAGTTGAAGATGGTTGACCTAGGACACAACTCCAGGAACTCCTGTAATGATCTGCTAGAGCTGAGATGATTGACCTCCAACTCTATTGTTCACGTTTGGACCACAGCCGTAATGAAGTCAGGAGAAGTGAGCCTGGCATAATCCAGGCTAAGCATCAGTGAGCAGGTTATTCCTTTTCGAGTTTTGCTGAACAGCACTGTTGACAACCACTTCTATCAATTTGAAAATAATCAGGATTGGATTGGCTGGATTGGCTTTGTCCTGATGTGTGTGTACAGGACCTATCCAGGCAATTTTCTACATTGTCAGGTAGATGCCAGTGCTGTAGTTGTAATGGAACAGCTTGGCTAGGGCACTGCAAGATCTGGAAGGTACTTTTCAGTACCACTGCTGGAGTGTTGTCAAGACCTATACTATCCAGTACAGTATCAAGGCAGAATCCAGTGCTTTCAGCTGTTTCTTGATATCATGTGAAGTGAATTAAAGATTGATTGAGGAACAATAATGCATGGGGAGCTTAGGAGAAAGCCAGGATTGATCACATCTAAGTACTACGACATAACACAAGACAGTAGGGTCAAGAGATTCAGCTTTTTGTACTATTAATTATTGAATCTAGCATAATACATATATGAAAAGAAACCCAAGTTTAAATTTTCACCCCAATACACTTGGATATTACCAAATGTAAATCTTACATGAGCAAACATCATTAGACAGCGCAGTTTAGAATGCAATTTAGTCAGTGTCTGTTTTACCACTGGCGATTAATTACGCACAACTGAAAATGACTTTTTAAAAAGTATATTAGAAGCAATTATATAGGTGAAAGATTGTCAATTTCTTCGTAAATTAAACACTATTTAAAAGCTTTTAATGAAAGTCTATTAGTATCACAGCATGGCCAGTTAAGAGTTTTTAATGTTATATTTTTGCACAAAAGATGGAGGGGCTTGATCTATATTGGGTAT
Organism: Rhincodon typus; assembly: GCF_021869965.1. Classification (NCBI taxonomy): domain Eukaryota; kingdom Metazoa; phylum Chordata; class Chondrichthyes; order Orectolobiformes; family Rhincodontidae; genus Rhincodon; species Rhincodon typus. Next base: position 54,413,417 of record NC_063341.1, on the reverse strand, counting down.
AATTTGCACCTGAAATTTCTCAATGTTTCATGGTTTAGCAAATTGACAAAAGCTAGAGCAACCCAGCAGAAAAGTACTCAAGACATCTTTGCTTTCCAATGCTACAGTCATCTACATACCATGGTGAGTACTCCCATAAGGCCAATGGGAATTGGGTCCTGTTTGACTCGCTCTGCAACCAGATCAACTAGAAGCATCACCATGTTGTAGATTCCCTCATGGATTTCAGCACCCCATTTATGGACAGCACTTGATGTTAACAACTGTTGAAAAGACAACACAATAATAATTTAATTACTTTCCCCGAATGTTTAGCTGTTGAGAACAATTAAAAAATGAGCAACAATTAATACATAAAGCAGTTCCAAATCCAATGTTAACATCAGAAATAATGATTTACTTATAAGTTTAAACCTTCAAATACTTGCTCACAATTTTCTCTCACATATCATTGAATGTCAGTTTCAAAGCACTTTCAAAGTATATTAATTGTCCTTTACTTGTAGCACAGAAGGATCATGCACCACCAGGTGCCAAAGGTGTGCAGGCTATGTGGTTTAGCCATGGGAAAGGCAGGGTTACAGGGATGGGGAGGAGGAAAGGGGGGGGTGGGAGTCTGGCTGGGATGTTCTTTGGAGGGTCAGTGTGGGGTCAACAGGCTGAATGGCCTACTTCCACACAATAGGAATTCTATGATTCTAGGTCTGCTTTGACCTCACCCTGAAAACACTCTTACCAAGCATGTCAAAAAGATCAATCAGACTTTCAAAGTATAGTTCAATCCCAGAAATTAGAATTCAGAACGAATTCTAGTTTTTGCTGATGTCAGAGTGCCTCTTTTACCTTTTTAAATGCTTCTGGCATACATCGATCCGTAAAGCGTTTGCAATTTTCATCAGCATCCGCAAGACCTAAAGTGATCAGACACAGAAGTCAGATACAAAAAGAGACAAAAACTTCTGACTAACCAATTCTGGCACTCCGGCAGGAACAAATATTGGAATTTCTCACCTGCCTGAGTGCTTTAAAATCTAATTTGTACCATTTCAAAGAAAGTGAAGAAAAAAAATCTCAGATACTCAATGTAACAAGTTTCTCAACCACGTTCCACTTCAGTCACTAGGTGGGTGGCATGCTCCTGGTCTGCAGCCATTCTTAATTAGTTAAATGAATAAACCTCAGGATGATTTCACTGATTTTTTAAAAATACAAGAGTACTTTGTATTTTAACTAAATTAACTGCTTGGAAACATTCTTCTGTCCAAAGACATTTCATATGCGCCACATCCTCTGGGGTTAACCTGGCAACTGGCTAATCTATACAGAAGGACACAGCATGTTAAGAAAGCACGTGGGATACTTATCCTTGAACTTTCACATCCGTTAAGTAGAAAGATCTCCAAGTTACTCTCAACACCAAACTTGCAACCATGCCTTCCCAGTGTACTCTCATTCCCAGTGTACACAAATAACCAGAATCTGGGTGTGCAAGTGAAAAACTCCATAGCACAGCCACATGGCTTTAATCCCACAATTTGTTTGGCTTTCTATAACATGAAGGTTATCCATGTACTGGTTGAAACCACAAGCAAAACATGCCTGTTGTCTCCTCTTTCCTCAATTCTAATATTCCATCATATTTGTTCTGTGTTTGCAGTCAAATTATTTCTGCTTTACTCATGAGAGAGGTAGGCAAGCTGCTGTAACTTGACTCTTTGAAGCCTTGTGGTACTTACCTAGCCGTGCTAGGTATGTGGATGCTATCAGGCACTTGCCCAGTGATTCTTCACGTTTATAAGGGATGGACCAGTGATCTGTAAACACACGACTTTCCAATTCATAAAGATTTGTGGTGGGAAATTCAATGCTTCCTGAGCAGTTTCCATTCTCATCATTGCTCCTCTGCAACAAAAAAAAAAATCTGAATTAACACAAGTTAACTACTTCAGCCGACCATTCTTTGTGTTTTCCTAGGCTCACTATTGAAACTAGGTAACAGCTATTCTCATCTGCACCTAAACTCACTATGTTAACATATACCGTTAAGGAATTAATCAGTTTAGTTCAATTTCAGTATAGCTGAAGGAGATTTTGTCAAAGTTTTTCAACAGCTTTTCAGTCTTCAGTACATTCACAAGAATACCAATGGAAAGGGAGGAACAAAACATTTTTACTGTATGGGAACACAGTGTGGATTGGTTGATCAGTGGACCTTATTGGTAAAGGCCTTTGCCACAGAAAATGCATGAATTAGATGATGACTGACAGTTAACAGCCAATATTTGTTTAAAGCTAAACAACACTGGTTGACTCTGATTTGCCAAGACGTTGCCCAAGGAATAACTCAGAGAAAGGCTATGTCTGTATTATTGAAACAGGCACATTGTACACATTTTGCCCCTTCTTTATTAATACGTATCTTCCAAAATGCACAAGTGCACCAGACGGTGAGCTGACCGAATCATGGTAGAATCATTGTGAAATTGGATTTTAGTCAAAGTCCTAGCACCCTCAGAATTATTTAGCAAATGCTGTTCAATTGCAAAATCACTGCTAATATTGGACAATGTTCTGAGTTTTGCAAACACAGGCTGTTTAGATACAGTTAGCAACTTGAACATGCTTGCTGCTTCCTATGCTCCACCATTCTTTAGGAAGTATGGCCTACATTCATAGCCCTATACCTACAATGAAACGCACATGCCACTTTATTCATTTCTGTGCAAGGTAGATAGCAGGATCCAGTTAGTGATGAACACCGCCCATGTTATGCACAGCAGCAGAATGAAACAGCTAGATTTACCTGTTACTCAGAGTTTTGAACTACTTACCCATCTAGAATTGTCAGAGATAAACAGGCAATTTTAAGACCAAACATGGGGCCTCAAGGCTTGTTCCTGCCTTGTGCAGTATGCAGCAAGAAGTGATCTGTTCAGATTTGCCATTATCACTCAGAATGGCTTCAATGCAGCCTTTTTGAACATGAAGCATTCACTGCAAGCAAATGGTTTGGAGTCTATTTATCTGTTTGCTTATAAGGCCAATCTTAAAATGAGTGGAACTATAGTTATCACAGTGTATATACTGACAAATGAAGGTAGGCTTGCGATAAACAGTAATAGGCAGGTTTCTCAACTAATTCCATTTCCACATGGAAAGAGCACATACACACATCATGTCTATCTCACACTAACAAGATAAGCAACAGCCATTCTGGTTCATTTCTCAGGTCAATGCTGTGACAACTATCAACTGCTGCCTTCTTGAACTGCTGTAGTCTACGTGCTGCAGGTAGACCCTGAATGCTGTTGGGGAGGGAATTCCAGGACGGTGACCCAGCGACATGAAAGAACTGGGAAAAAAATAAAAGAACAGTGGATGCTGTAAATCTGCAACAAAAACAGAAGTTGCTGGAAAAGCTCAGCAGGTCTGGCAGCATCTGTGAAGAGAAATCAGAGTTAACGTTTCAGGTCCGGTGACCCTTCCTTAGAACTTGAGTTCCGAGAAGGGGTCACCGGACCCAAAATATTAACTCTGATTTCTCTTTACAGATGCTGCCAGACCTGCTGAGACATGAAAGAGCTCTCCGTCATCATCCACCTGGTGCATTCTCCACCAGAGTCCACGTGCCAACCACCCACTACACTTCTCATACAGCAAAAATGTTGGTGTTCTTACCAATGTCCTGATGAGTGCAAGTTGAAAAACTTCAACAAAAGGCATATTTTTCTTTTATGGTCAAGTTCTGTACTACCAAATGACAATTTTTATACCTGTTCTATTTTACATAATTAATAAAAACACTAAGTGCACTCTCTCTGACCCAGGATTAGTTTTATAGCCTGAATAGCTAGAAAATCATGTTAAGATAACCCATCATACTTAGAGAGTTCCTCTTGTTGTATTTCAATCTCCAGGCACTATGGATTACACAGCTAATTTATAGTAGACTACTTAGAGCATTGCTCAATACAGTTGGGTTAGGCAAGGAATGTAATTTAAGCCAGATGAGAAAGCAGCAACAAATTTATTTTTTTTAATGTTAGTTCATGTGATGTGGGCACTGCTGGCTACGCCAGTATTTATTGCCCACCGCAAACCGCCTTTTGACTTGAAGGGCTTGGTAGGACTATTTCAGAAGGCAGTTAAGATTCAACGACATTGCAATGGGTCTGGAGTCTCACGTAGGCCAGACCAGATAAGGATGACAGATTTCCTCCCCTAAAAGACGTTACTGAAATAATGAGAAGTGCGTTTGCACACCCAGCAAACAATAAGATCAGATAGGAAAACAGTGCTTCAGTGGAGTGGAATGAAGTGAAAGTCAGAGTGAGCCTTAAAGGATTTAAAATACATGATTTATTTAGATCAAGAATGCATGACTTCTTTTTGCAAAAACTCTAGTGGCAATTCCAATGAATTATGATCCCATTTGATAACTGTTTTTGATATATGCATGCATCATAATTCAAGCTTACTTTACTAGGTCCTGTTGTGTCCCTTCTTTCTGAAAACAAACATTAAAACATGGGATAGTTGTTACAGGTTCAATGAAAGCATGCTCTTTGGAATTATCCCTCACTCCATTGCTTTTTTTTCCAGTTTTCAGACAATCGTAACTTTGCATTTCACCTCTATAAATCACAATTATATCTAATCTACACTGTCGAAAAAGATTACACTTTCTGATCCATTAGTCGCACAACTTCCGAAGTTAATTAGCAACAGCAAGTAGTAGATTAAAACTTTTACATCAAGTATCAATATTCAATGGTGTTGATCTGCAAAGATCTGATGCAAGAACTTGCACCTACACATGGCAGGTGTAGCACCAATTACACAGCACACAGACCGGACCAATGCTAGCTATAATATGATTGTTTGCATATGAGGTGAATGATTTCAGCCTTTCTCTGCAAGTACAACCTCCATATACAAGCAGTAGCCCAATGTTTCAACTGACGAAAGCCTCAAGAAAACTGGATTTATCAGTCATCACATAAAAGGAGCTGTTCAACGTCTTCCATTCTGTGCAATACACAGGAATGTGTCAATAATCCTCAAAAAATGTGATTGGATGCAATCAATTACCAGCATGAATGTTTCATAAAAGTAACTTTAGCAGTAATTTTTCAATTCAGACAGCATCTTCATTACTACATTGTTCCAGTCGATAGCACACTTGCATCTGATTCAGAAGGTTTTGTGTGTCTAAGTCCTATTCACAGAATCTCAGAATTGTTACAGCACAGGAAGCTATTGAGCTCACCATGCATGCTGGCTCTCAAACTGAGCAATTCACCTCGAGTCATTTCTGTCTTCTCTCCATAATCCTACATTCTTCTTTTCAGACAATAATCCAAACTCCTCTTAAATGCCTGGATTGAAGCTCCTGAAACACTCAGATAGCGCATTCCACATTTTAACTTCATATTCCCTTTGTGACTTTTGCCAATTCCCTTACATTTGTACTTTCTCATTCTCGGTTGTTCCACTAGGGAGAGCACTTCTTCCCCAACCTGCTCTATCCAATACTATCATGATTTTGAGTACCTCTACCAAATCTCCATTTAACATTCTCCAAAGATGACAGATTGGAGAAATTGGGACTATTTACATAATTGAAGTTGCTCATCATTCTTGCAAAACTTGTTTAATTTTTATTCTAGCATACAATCCAGGCTGACACTCCAGTTGCAGCACTTAAGGACTGCTGCCACTGCATCACTGAGGGATAGCTGCTCTATTGGAGGCACTGACTTTTGGATGAGACACTGACTGATGTAAAAGAGCCTATGTCAATACTTTGAAGAACAAGGACATTCCTCCTGGAGTCGTGGTCCATATATACACTTCAATCTACATCTAAAAACATTATCTGGTAAATACCTATTGTCCTTCATTGAAGTTTGCTGTGTACAAAGACAGTGTTTCCCAAATTATGACAGGGATTCCAGTACTTGCGAAGTGCACAGTCATTTCTGGTATGCAATGGTCATAAAGGCACTAAATGAAAGATAGATCTTATTTTTTCTCTCTCTCTCTCTCTCTCCAGATGCTGATATCCATTTCTGGAATGTGCAATATTGTATTTTCAGCTGAATGATAAGGCCAAAATGTTTGGCTATTGGCTGCCATAATACTGCCATTTTTGTACTAGCGCGAGAAACTTCCAATGTATATTGGCACACAAGTTGGGGCAACTAGATTTAAAGTGTTAAAAGAACCATGCTTTAGCAATTCTACTCGAGTGCTTAGAAAAGTCATCTTAAACGATCAGGTTAAGTCTCTCATAATCATCAAGTCATACTTTTCTATAACTGAAGATCCAAAAATCAAACTATTTTCCCTTACTACCAACTCCACACAATATTTGGCTTAAGACGAACATGACTGCAACTTGTACATGAAGCTCTCACAAAAGTCTCTGCAGCATTTTGCTCAGCACCTCTGCTTTTGAAATACTTTCCCACTACTGTCATCACCAAACTTTGATTGTTCAATATCCGCTTATCTCGGTTAGCATTTGGCCTTGTCCATAAAGTCTTAAACAGAACTGTGCAGCATACATTCCATCTCAAAACAAGTCCCAAATGCTCATCACCCCATCTTTTCTCCTTCACAACGCTGTGTGCAGTTTAATAAATCCTTCTACAGTCTCATTAACTTGAAACTTCCTGCTGTACCCGTTCTTTGTCGAGCCTAGATCTCAGAATGCAGAAGGCTTTGTCCAGTTGATGTTAGATTGCTAAATGTCTGACCATGGTAAAAGATTGTTTTATTACCCACTTATCAGATTTGGCTGTTGCTGGATAGATAGCAGGTAAACCCAGAGAGGGAGTTCCAGCATCAAGACTCATTGACAGTGAAGGAACAAGAGATACACAGTTCAAAGTCAAGATCATTTATGGTTTGAAGGGTGAAGTTTCCATTATCTGCTACACTTGTTTTTCTAGGTGGTAGAGGCTACAAGGTTGGAAGGTGCTGTCAAAGGAACCCAGGCAATTTGCTGTGGTGCACCTCACAGAGTGGTAATGAAGGGAGTGGACACAGAAGGTGGTGGATGAGGTACTAATTAAGTAAGCTGCTTTATCCTGGAAGATGTAGAGCTTAAACATTGTTGGAGCTGTGCCCATCTAGGCAAGTAAAGTGTATTTAACCACACTTCTGATTTGTGTGTTGTATATGGAGGACAAGTACTTGGAAAACAGGAGACTTACTTGCTGCAGAATGGCCAGTGTCTAGTTAATGGTAAACCTCAGGAATTGGCAGGTGGGGTATTCAACAATAGTAATGCCTTTGAACATTAAAGAAAGATGGTGAGATTCTTGCTGGTTGAAGATCATACTTGTGTGGTGCAAGTATTAATTATCACTTGTCATTCCAAGTTTGGTTGCTGTGCAGGCCTTGTGAGCTGTTCAGTGTTTGCTAAGTCATGAATGGTGCTCAACATTGTTTGCTGATGATTGCACGTCCTCTGTTTTGATATGCTGATGGAGGGAGGTGATTGATGAAACCCTGACGAACACCTGTAATGATGTCTGGGACTGAAATCACTGACCTCCACAACCACAGCCATCTTTATTTGTACTGGATGTGACTTCAGTCAATGCAGCACGTTTCAATCCAGATTTCCATTGACACCAGTTTTGGTGGGGCTTCTTGATGCCATTCTCTGTCATATGCTGACTTGATGTCAAGGGCAGAAATTCCTACCTCAGCTCCGGAATTCAACCTATTTCACTATGCCTGGACCAAGGCCAAGGTCAGGAGCTCAAATTGAGCATTGGTTTATTGCTAACAACTGCAGCTCGACAGCACTGTTGATCACCCCTTCAATCACTTTGCTGATGCAATGGATATGGCAACTTCCATACTACCAGGTAGATGCCAGTGCTAATAGCCTTGGCTGCATTGTGTCTTCAACCTTTTCTTAATATCACTTGGGATTGATTGTATTGGCCCATCCTTAATGGCCTTTGAATGTAGTGGCTTGCTATGCTATTTCATAAGGCAGGCAAGAGTCAATCACACTTTTCATTTTAGTATTAAGAATTAGCCTTCAATGTGAGCACACTTTTCACAGAAAGGAAAATGAACGTATACACATTTTATACCATCAACTAGTTACTTATCCATCAGTTTTAGAATCAAATCAGCTGTGCTCTGCAATTCTAACATTTAGAATTAAAAATAGACCACAAGATATAGGGGCAGATTCAGGCCATTCAGCCTGAGTCTGCCACATCATTCCATCATGGCTGATATGTTTCTCAGTCCCATTCTCCTGCCTTCTCTGGGAACCACTGATCCCCTTACTACTCAACAACCTATCTATCTCTGGCTCAAATACACTCATAACTTGACCTCCAGGGTTTCTACATCAATGAGTTCCATAGATTCACCACACTCTGGCTGAAAAAAATTCATCATCCCAGTTCTAAAAGGTGGACCCTTCACTCTGAGGTTATGCCCTCTAGTGTCAGTCTCTCCTACTAATGGAAGGAATTTATCCATGTCCAATCTATTTGGGCCTCTCGATATTCTAACTGTCAATCAGGGGACCCAGCAATGTGGTCGACTCTTAACTGACTTCTGCGCAATTAGGGATGGGAAATAAATGCTGGCCTTGCCAGCGACGCCCTTATCCAATGAATGAATTTTTTAAAATTTGGTTATTGTGCCTAAATAAAGCAGAACAATTCTCAGACCATTTTTCTTCGCTTACAAATCTTTGGTAGCCAGCAAGTACAAATGAAGTAGGTCCTTTTTTGAGCATCCCATGCTGTTTATATTTCTTTATTTATATTTTTATATTTATATTTCTTATAAAGTGGTGAAACAGGATGTGAAATATAGGAATGTGCTGTGATCCTACAGCTAGGAGCTTAGTGCATGTCAAACTTCATGGTCTAACAACACTGCTTCACCAAGTGATGATCTAGAATGTAGTTATAAAATAATTGTAAGACCTCAAGACCAAGATGATGACAGAAGAATGCAAAACTAAAGCATCATAGTTATCTGGTAATGCGTGGGGTTCAGAAGAGGGATAGTGAAGCTTTGTGTAGGCCACACTATACAGAAAGTTCAGTTAAGTGTTAGAAATGTTGAATTAATACAAGTGGTCTAAGCAGTAACATCGAATTGTGCTTGTTTTCATCTACTTTACCCACTGCTCTGAGAAATAATCCAGGTGGGGAAGGAGATAAACAGGTAGTGTCAGGTCAAGGAGGTGGGCATGAGATGGAGGGTTGGACATGGGATGAGGCCGGGGTGGGGAGATTTTTAAACTGATGAATTCTATGTTTAAGCCATCAGGCTGTAGGGTCAGAGGCGGAATATGAGGTGTTGTTCCACCAGTTTGTGTGTGGCGTCTTTGTGGTGCTGGAGGCGGCCCAGGATAGACATGTCACCCAGGGAGTGGGAGGAGGAGTTAAAATGGTTAACACCCAAGAGGTGATGTTGATTATACCAGGTTCTCCACAAATCTGTCACTGAGTCTACGCTTGGTCTCACCGATGTAGAGAAGGCCATATTGGGAGCAATGGATACAATAGACCAGGTTGGAGGATGCACAGGCAAATCCTTGTCAGATATGGAAAGTTTGTCTTGGGCCTCAGATGGAGGTGAGAGTGGAGGTGTCGGGGCATGGGTAGCACCTCCTGTGGTTGCAGGGAAAGGTGCCAGGTGCAGTGGGATTGGTAGGGAGTGTGGAGCGGACGAGGGAGTCGCAGAGTGAGTGGTCCCTACGAAAGGCAGATAGGGGTGGGGAGGGAAATATCTCTTTGGTGGTGGGGTCAGATTGTAGGTAGCGGAAATGGTGGAGGATGATGCACTGGATGCGGAGGTTGGTGGGGTGGTATGTGAGGACCAGGAGGAGTTTGTTTTTATTTTTATTGGGGGAGGGGGTTTGAGGGCAGAAGTGCGGGAAATGCAAGAGATGTGGCTGAGGGCACTTTTGATCGATTGGGGGTGGGGGAGGTGGAGGAGTTGTGGTCCTTGAAGTAAGTGGTCATCTGGGATCACCAGCGCATCATCTTCTGCCACTTCCAGGTCCTCCAGCCTCATCCCAGGTCAAACCCTTCCTCTCATGCCCGTCTCCTTGGCCAGATCCTACCTGTCTATCTCCTACCCCATCTATCGCCATCCCACCTATGTTCCCCCAGCCTCACCCCTCTTAGCTCTATTTATTTCTCAGCTCCCTTCTCCCTCCCCAGGCCTGATACATCGACTCTCCTACTCCTCCAATGTTGCCCGATCTGTTGAGTTCCTCCAGCTCCGCACTCAATGCCCTGGCTAATGAAAGCATGCATGCTGTACGTCTTCTTTACCAGCTTATGCACTTGTGTTGCCACCTTCAGGGAACTACAGACTTGCACCCCAAGATGTCTCTGTATATCAATGCTGCTAAGGGCCCTACCATTTACTAAATATTTTTCTCTTGTATTTGACCTCCAAAAATGCATCACCTCACACCTGTCCAGATTAAACTCCATCTGCTATTTCTCCATCCAACTTTCTAACTGATCTATATCCCCTTTGACAACCTTCCTCACTATCCACAACTCCACCAATTTTCTTGTTGTCTGCAAACATACTAATCAGACCAGCTACATTTTAATCCAAATCATTTATATATTACAAACAACAGAAATCCCAGCACTGCTCCTTGCAAAACACCACTGGTCACAGACCTCCAGTCAGAAAAGCTCCCCTCCACAACTACTCTCTGTCTTCTCTGACCAAGCCAATTTTGTATCTAATAACAACTCACCATGAATCCCATGTGACTTAATGTTGTGGACCAGACTACCATCACAGACCTTGTCAAATGCTTTAGTAAAGTCAATATAGAGAACATCTATTGCCCTATCCTCAATCACTTCGTCACTTCCTCAAAAAACTCAAATTTGTGAGACAAGACCTTCCCTGCATGAAGCCATGCTGACTATCCCCAATAAGTCCATTCTTCACCAAAAGAGAGTAAATCCTATCCCTAACAATCTTCTCTAATAAATTTCCCTACAACTTGTGTAAGGCTCACCGGCCTATAGAGTCAGAGTCATAGATAATGGAAACAGACTCTTTGGTCCAACCAGTCCGTGCCAACCACAATCCCAAACTAAATTAGTCCCACTCGCTTGCACTTGGCCCATATCCCTCCAAACATGTCTTATTCATGTAATTATCTAAATGTCTTTTAAACATTGTCACTGTACCTGCATATATACCTACAATTTCCTGAAATGTTCCTGTTGTCCTTCTTCAACAAAGGAACAACATTGGCTATCCTCCAATTTTCTGAGACCTTGCCTGTGACTAAAGAGGATACAAAGATCTCTGTCAAGGCCCCAGCAATCTCTTCCCTTGCCTCCTTCAGCATCCTGGATAGATTCCATGAAGCCCTTATCTACTTTATCTACCTTAATGCTTTTTAAGACACCCAAAGCCTCCTCCTCCTTAATACCGACATGCCCTAGAATAGCAACATACCCTCCTTAATATGACCATCAGCCATGTCCTTCCCCTTGCTGAACATCAATGTAAAGTATTCATTAAGGACCTCATCCACTTCCTCTGGCTCCATGCATAACTTCGCTCCTTTGTCCTCAAGTTGACCCACACATTCCCTAGCTACCCTCTTGTTCCTAATATACATGTAAAATGCCTTGGGATTCTCTTTAATCCTACTTGCCAAGGATATCCCATGGCCTCTTTTCGCCCTAATTCCTTGTTTTAGTTCTTTCTCTTCTCAAACAAAACAATGTAAACACAACTTCGAGTGTCAGTAGCTTGCTTTTAAAAAGTATAGAAATCCCTTCCTCTATCTTTGATTTTAAAATTGTCATTTTTCCATTTCAATCCTCAATCACTTTACTCAGATAAAGACCAATTATTACATTGTGTGACTACTAAATTGTAAAAGGTAAACCAAAAGGGCCTTGTTTTGTTATTCGTACAATTCCTGTACTTCTATTCTGTAATAAATGGTTCAATGCTTAACCCAATGCCTTTCTATTACTTAAAAGGTACAAGGTACGAGCATGATGCATGGTCTCCTCTTGCCTGGAAGAGTGCAGCAGTGATCAGAATCTCCCTTATCCACGAGGCAGCAGCTCATTTGATGGGTACTTGTGCACAAGCTAAAAGAACCGCTCCTTCCACACTAGTGCAACATGTATTGGAACAATGCACTCGGGCTTCTTCAGCTGCATTTCTCACACCTGTGACCTGCACCATCTAGAAGGATAAGGTCAGCAAAGGCTTACATCCATTTTCCTGCCCTTTCCCTGTAACCTGTGATCCTCCTCATGAAGAATCTATCTATCTCACTTAAATATATATGCAAAACTCTGCTGCCACAGCTTTCTGTGGCAAGGAATTTCAAAGGCTTCCAACAGAGAAGAAATTCCTCCTCATCTCAGTCTTAAATTGGTGCCCTACATTCTGAGACTACAAGATATCCTCTAAGCTGACTTGGCTGCCTACACCTTTCCTTTATCATCATTGGCTCAATCTTAGGACTCACTACCTAATAATACTGTGGCAGCACCTTGACCAAAAGAGTACTGCAGTTCAATAAACCAGCTACTGCCACCGCCTGTAGGGACTTGGGGGTACTTGTGCATGAAACACAGAAAGCTAGTACACAGGTACAGCTGGTAATCAGGAAGGCCAGTGGAATGTTGGCTCTTATTTCAAGGGGGTTGCAGTATAACAGTCAGGAAATCTCATTGCAACTTTTCATGATGAGGAAACCACATCTGGTGTACTCAGAGCAGTTTTAGTCCACTTATTGAAGGAAGAGGTATCATTTCACTCGAGGCAGTTCAGAGAAGGTTCACTATGGTATGGAGGGATTGACTTATTTGCAAAGGCTAAACAGGTTGGGACTATGCACACTGGTGTAGAGAAGAGTCATTGACATATACAAGATTGTTAAGGGGTTTGAGAAGGTAAATGCAGAGAGGATGTTTCCCACTCATTAAAGTATCTAGGACTAGAGGGCATAGTCTCGGAATATAGGGCACCAATTTAAGACCGAGATGAGGAGGAATTTCTTCTCTCAGCGTGTTGGAAGCCTTTGAAATTCCTTGCCACAGAAAGCTGTGAGAGCAGAGTCTTGCATATATATTTAAGTGAGATAGATAGATTCTTGATGAGGAGAATCACAGGTTACAGGGAAAGGGCAGGAAAATGGATGTAAGAAATGTAACATCAGCCATGATCCTACTGAATGGCAGAGCAAAACGGCCTGTCCTGTTGCTATTTCTTGTGGCTCTAGGAAGTAAGGAATGGACAATAAACCCCAGTCTTGCAAGCAACATTCACTTCCTAACAACAAACTAAAACTTTGTTTCTCCACCAATGAATTGGTAGCAGAATGGTACAGGTCAACTATTGTTTCAACATTTCTATCTCAACACAAAAAGTAACTCATCTGTTCAACAATTAAGTTACTCAGGTGAAAATACAGCAGGTCAACTGAAAGGAGAAAAGGAAAGAAAAGAAGAGGAAAAGTGGGATCCTACTACCTTTGTGGTGTGAACCATCACTTTTCTCACAGAGTAAAGAAGAGCATTCCCAGCATTTGCTATGAGACAACATAGATTTGTCAATTTTAATAGATGTTGCTAATCTGAGATTTCAAGTTCATCTACCGAATCAGTGTGTATAAACCAATCCAAGAGGTAGAACTCGAACCTTCCACGAACACTGTGGCTGTTTACTGGATGGATAAAAATAGTTACTATATATGTTGCTAGTAATCTTTTGGCCTATTAACATCATGATGACATCAAGTGCTTAGAATGCCAACATCTGGCCAATTGCCAGAACAGGTCCATTCCAATCTTACACTTTTAATCCTACAGTCTGATCAAGTTATTAGTTATGCGGTGCTTGGAATTAAATACTGTATTGCAGTTGCCAATCTATTTATTCTCAACTTGTGTAATTTGAACAACTAATTCAGAAATCTGTGGAAAATGGTGACAGATGTATACAGAGGCCAAACTACTGTGTTTAGAGTGAATGAAAGTAGGACTGTCACTGCACAATTGTAAATGAGTTCCCACTGCTACACAACCAAAGATGCCTACCATTCCATACCCTGTCCGCACTTTGGGAAATCATATCAAAACACTGCATTCCTCCTCCCAACTTACAAGCAGGAGCTGAAACGACAGGACCCTTCACAGATAGTGGTGCAATGGTAGCCTGGGGCAGCAGAACAGCTTCTCCGGGACTGCTCGGAGTCAGTGGACTGGACCATATTCAACAATTTAACGGGCAACCTAAACGAGTACGCCACCACCGTCACAGACTTCATTAGCAAGTATGTAGAGGACTGCATGGCAAAGTCGTCAATCTCTGTATTCCCAAACTGGAAACCTTGGATGAATATGGAAATCCACTCCCTACTGATGACCAGGCATGCATCATTCAAGTCAGGTGATCCAGACTTTTACAGGAAATCCACAAGGCCATTAGAGATGCGAAGACATAGTAGCGGACAAGTTAGAGGCCCAAACTAACCACATGGACACCTGCTGCCTGTAGCAGGATACAAAATGAAGTAGAACAAAATAGCAGACAAAAACACATCCCTCCCTGATACGCTCAATGTTTTTTATGCTCAGTTCGAGAAGAATGCCAATGGCGCAGTGTCGACAGCCTTGGATGCACCTCTTCCCTCTGTCACCGCAGCAGATGTCAGATCGGCCTTCTTGAGAATAAACCTGAGGAAACTGACTGGCCTATATGGAGTCCCTGGCCGTTCACTCAGATCCTGTGCCAACTAGCTGGGAAAAGTATTCGCTAACATCTTTAGCCTCTCCTTGTTATAATATGAAGTCCCCACCCGCTTCAAGAAGACAACCATCATCCCAGTACCAAAGAAAACGCGTTCAACGTGCCTCAATGACTACCACCCAGTGGCTCTGACGTCCATAATTATGAAGTGCTACGAGATGTTAGTCATGGCTCACATCAACCTAGCCTCCGAGCCTGCCTTAATCCCCTGTATTTTGTCTACCAGCGAAACAGGTCCACAGCAGATATCATTTCCCTACTCCTACACTCATCCCTGGAACATCTGGATAAGAAGGATACCTACATCAGGCTCCTAATAATCGACTACAGCTCCATCTTCAACACTATAATCCCTACCAAACTAATCACAAAATTCTGAGACCCAAGTCTCAGCTCTGCCCTCTGCAACTGGATCCTGAGCTTCCTTACCCACAGGCCATAATCAGCGAACAGAACCTCCTCCACGATAATCGTCAACACTGGTGCCCCGCAAGGATGCGTATTCAGACCCCTGCACACTCAACTGTGTAGCCAAATTTCATACAAGCGCCATCCACAAGTTTGCTGAAGACACCACTGTTGTAGGCAAGATATCGAACAATGATGTGACAGAATACAAGAAAGAGATGGAGTGCTCGGTGTAATGGTGCAATGATAACAATCTCGCTCTCAATATCAGCGAAGCAAAAGAACTGATCATTGACTTCACGAGGAAAGGAGGAGGACATTTCCCCATTTACATCAACGGAATGGAGATTGAGAGGGTCAACAGCACCAAGTTCTTAAGAGTGACGATAACTGACAACCTGTCCTGCACCTCCCATGTAGATGCAACGGTCAAGAAAGCACAACAATGCCTCTTCTTCCTCAGGAGGCTTAGGAAATTCAGCGAGTCTATAAGGATCCTCACCAACTTTTACAGATGCACCACAGAAAGCACTCTAACTGGGTGCAACACAGTTTTATACAGCAATTACTCTG
The DNA here is from genome assembly GCF_021869965.1 of Rhincodon typus. NCBI lineage: Eukaryota > Metazoa > Chordata > Chondrichthyes > Orectolobiformes > Rhincodontidae > Rhincodon > Rhincodon typus. The sequence continues at coordinate 54,397,619 of NC_063341.1, read as the reverse complement.
CCTAGGACCGTAAGAAATTACAGAAAGTTGTGTGTACAGCCCAGGCCATCACAGAAGCCAACCTCCCATCCATAGACTCCATCTATTTGTCATTGCCGCAGAAAGGCTGCCAACATCATCAATGACCCCTCCGGCAATACTCTCTTCCAATCTCTTCCATCAGGCAGAAGATACAGAAGCTTGAACACATGCACCAACAGGTTCAAGAACAGCTTCTTCCCTGCTGTTATTACACTGTTGAAAGGACCTTCCTAATTTCAAATTTACTGTTGACCTTGCTTTTGTGCACCTCCTGTGCAGCCACAACCTTGTATGCCACGCGCTAAGCACTCTATGATCTGTAGGTCTTGTATGTCAAGATCTGCCTGTACTGCATGCAAAACAAAAAACTTTTCACTGTACTTAGGTACACAACAACAATAAATCGAAAGGCAGTACATTTTAATTGTGCACACATAGAAAGACACAACTGTAATTTTTTTTAAAAATTACATTATTTTCTCTACCAAAACCACTAAAAAGCTCCAATATACCTGAATCATAAACAATTAAAGTATATTCCTCCAAGAACGAACAATACTCTTTGCTCTGCTCTATTGAAAGGGATCTCCAGTTAGTTGGTTTGACTAGACCATAAGCAATCATATCAATATTAAATTGGAAGGCTACTGTCAAAGAATTATACCATAATTTCACTAATGCTAACTGAATATCGCACATTGTAAAAATTCAACTGCTGTTGGAAGTATGCCACCAAATTGATTCCAGTACCTCAGAATGCAGCAAAATCTCTTTGTTAAGTAAGTGAAAACACTATTTAATAGAATGTAAAATCACCAACATCAATTCAAAAACTAATTAGCCTTCAGATGAGGAGGAAGACAAGTAGATAGATAGGCTGCATAAGACAAAGCTGTAACATTTAAACTTGGATTGTCAAGGAGCAATGACAGAAAAATACTTATTCTTTGACGTGCCCAAAGTTTGTTTTGGGTGACTCATTGATTGGTTTTACAAAATCAAAACTTGAATTCAGCAATTGGAAGTACAATTTCAAAACTGACAACCAACATTTAACTTGGAGCTAAAGATAATATTGCTAAATGATTCTGACAGAATATAGTAACATATTCATAAGGCATTTGTTGGTGGGATTTGGGCATCACTGGCAAAGTCAACATTCATTGCCCATCCCTAATTACACTTGAACTGAATGCTTACTAGGCCATTTCAGAAGACATAGAAGAGTTAATCACATTGGTGAGAGTCTCGTGTCACATGTAGGCCAGATCAGGTAAGGATGGCAGATTTCCTTTCCTAAAAGGCATAGGCTAACCAGATAAGATTTTCGCAACAACTGATATAGCCTATTGAGACTAGCTTTCAATTGAATGGGTGATAGAAGAACAAAGATTTACCGTTATGAAAGGCTCAGCAACCTGGGCTCTTATCCCCAGAAACAAGATTGAGAAGTGATCCAGAGATTGTTCAAATTATGAAAGGATTTATGATGACCTCAAGGGCCACCATTAACTTTTGAAAAGAAATTTGAACTCTCAGTTAACTGGAAGAACCACAGCACAAAATTTCATATTTTGTAACAAAAATATTTTTACCGTACAATAATTAGACACCGCTAAGGCTAAATCAAAAACAGCACCATCCCGCAATCTATCCCCTTAGCAATGTGGCAGCCCTGGGATGCCCTAAATAGATAT
>NC_063341.1:54379944-54395401 GCF_021869965.1 Rhincodon typus | reverse complement strand
TGCTGCTTGGCCTGCTGTGTTCATCCAGCTCTACACCTTGTTATCATAGATTCTCCAGCATCGGCAGTTCCTACTATCTCTTATACATGGCTACTCTGGTTTGAACTTTTAAGTCTCAAACCTATGGCTGTGTTTTCTCAATTAATTTGAAGGTCTTAGCTTCAAGTCCCACACTTGAAAGCAAGCACAAATGTTAGGCTAATTCTTCAGCAGTGGTCAGATTTTTTTTTTAATGAGACATTAAAGTGAGGCCTCGCCTCCTCTCACATAGATATGAACACTATTCTATGGAAGAGAAGATCTCCTTGAAACTCTTACCACTATTCATCTGCCGATCAATAACACCAAAACAGATTGATCATTATCGCACTGCTGTTTTGTAAATTGACTACTGCACTTCTGACATGTGGCTACACTTCAAAAATACTTCATTGGTTGTAAAGCTCTTGTCGATTTCCGGAAGGCGTAAAATGTGCTACACAAATGTAAGTTCTTTTTTATTCTTGTTTCACCTGTTTCAGAATGCCTGCTTGAATAAAGTGAAGTCTCACAATTACAGGGCATGTTTGCCACTGAACAGACAGCTGAACAATATGCTCTGCTAGTTGGTCAACCAAAAGATGCACTCATAATTTGCACAAGTGTTCGCCTACTATGAGTATAAAATCTGACATTGGGGAATAGTGAGTAGTCCTGGTAGTTGAATCTTGAGACCTGAGCAGTGCTTTCGGTATTACGGATCCCAACGTATACAGACAGACACCCAGAAATGCCTTATAGAATAGTAATTTATTGTCACTTGTATTTTTACATAAAATGCAATGAAAGCTGTTTAAGTCGCCAAACTCCGGCGTCTATAATAACAACAGACATCATATATAACAAAAACGAGGACAAAGTCTATCTTTGAGGAAAAGACAGGACCCATATTCTCTACTCCTGCAGAAAGCCCACATTGAAGCCATCAAATCCAAGGCCGGTGGAATCCCAGGCCAGATCGACCACGCCATCAAAGCTGGTGAAGCAGATCACCATTTTGTTGGAGCCGCAGTGACAATGGCAGCGAGAAACCGAGCACAGCCCGCGTTTGCCGCTGCAGCAGGCTCCCGAAACATCCTGCTCCCCATCGGCTGGCTGACTCTGAAGCTGCCACCTCGGCGTCAACACCAGAAATCGGAGCCACAAAGATGATGCTGCTAACGCCGCCACCAATAGTCTTCCTCTAGACAATACTCTTCACCAGCCGGTCACCAGAAGGTACATAGAAGCAAAAACGTAAAGAAAAGAAAAGCAGACGAGCCCTGGGCTCAGGAGCACGGACAATGCTTAAATCGGCTGCCGCGATCTTGTATATTCGTAACTTTTTAAAACAGCAAAATTTGTTTCAGGAAAGGTGTGCTCTCATTACACAATTTTTAAAAAATTAACAGCAGCAAACATAATGCAATTGGTTTACGGAAAATACAGCATTGCAGGAAATATGGACTCAAATTTCATACAAACCAATGGTTTTTTAAAATTTAAATCTGACAAATTGTATTCTCAAAGCAGGCCAGCTGGCAGTCTTCCCGGGCACAGGTGCTTGGCAGTGAGAGAGAAAAAATAAGATTTTACTGTTAACTGATAAACACAGTAAATTGAATTAAAGCCTAAATTACAGGCGTTATCTGGAGAGCCTGTTTTTTAAAAAAGTACAAATTAAAGTATTGGTTGAGGATAGTGTGGTATTTGAATATTATAAATTATTTTCAATGCATGTATTCATTCGCACTGAATCCATTTCCTATTAGATTAGGGACAAACATCAAAAATATATATGGATGTTGTGAAATCTAACACAAAGAGCACACTTGATCATAAGTTAGTCACTCGTTGCTCCACTCAATTATTTGTAAAAGGCACGTTAGTCTTGGCATGTATCCATACATCAAAATGTTTGTCTACAAAAGTCCTTAAGACAACACTGAAATTTATATGTTTTTGAAATAAATGGCTTTAAATTTAATTATGAATACTTCAACCAAGAAAAAAAACAAACTGTTATTATCAATCTTTGAAATATCAGATCAGAATCATATCTTAATTGAACATTTACGAAATTGCAAAAGAACTAAGTAAACCTCAAGTGACTGATACCAAATAACTCCAAATTTGGTCTTTTGTATTCTAGTCACAGAATCCTTGCCCCTCTGGGTTCTTTTGTGCTACATCTATGAATTACCAGCTGGAAGTAATAAGAAAGTTTGTTACAACTGAGGTTATGTAAAGTCAGAATAAGTATATTACAAACAGTCCAAAAAGATCAAAGATAATGATGTTTGCAGCTGGAAGCAGACATTTTGCAGAGTGAATCTTTTTTGTCCCTTTTGTATTATGTGTTGCCAATTTCTTGCAATTGCTGGGATATAATCATACATTTGAAAACACCTGCAGATTCAGGATAAATATATATACAGCAATGGAAACTGTGGGTCATTATAAATTATTTACTGGGCTTCTGAATTTTCAGTTAGGCCCATTTTCTGTGGATCTGAAGTTGATAATTACCTTGTAAGTATTTATGTAGCCATGGTGATATTTTTTGAAACAGCCTTTGATGTTTGACCATATAAGCTAAAATAAAGAGATTTATTGATGATCCTATTCACACATTACTGAAAAGAGAGACATTTTGTCAAACAAACATAAGAATGTCAATTTTCAAATGATCACCACAATTTATACCACAGGAGAAAAAGGTGCTGCTCGGTTGGAAAGTTGGCTTTGATTATCTACGAGAATTAGCTACTTGTAATGGAGAAATTAATGGGGAACTAGACATTTTCAAAGCTCCCGCATAATTTAGTAAAGCTCAGGGCTTGAACACATATCTGTTTGCAAAAAATGAGACCTTATGTATGAAAGAATGTCATTTTGTAGCAAGTTTAATTGAACTACGTTCTGATTTTAACTGACTATCTTAAATTGGTTGTTATTGTAGCTATTAGCACACTCAGGATTGTTCAACATGCGTTGACTGATATCAGAATCACATCTGACAGTAGGTGATTTGTTTTGGGTTTTGCGAGCAAAAGCTGTTTGAATATGGTCTGAAATTCACCAAAGATCCTCAGACAGCACCTTCCAAACCCCCAACCACTTCTATCCAGAAGGACAAGGGCAGCAGACATATTGGAACACCAGTACTTCCAAGTTCCCCATCAAGCCACTCACCATCCTGACTTGGAAACATATTGCCATTCCTTCACTGTTGCTGGGTCAAAGTCCTGGAATTCCCTCCCTAATGGTATTGTGGGTCAACCCACAGCAGATGAACTGCAGCAGTTCAAGAAGCAGCTCACCACCAGCTTCTTAAGGGCAGTAGGGATGGGCAATAAATGCTGGCCAGTCAGTGATGTCCACATTTCACAAAAATGAAAAATAAAAAAAAAAGATTGTTACAGAGCACCATTCGCACATGTCATCTCCTGGCAGGGATTAGCACTGGAGGAAGAGATGGAAAAGACAGTTGCAGCTGCCAGTAGAGTGTGTCAAAAAAAAAAAATCCAATTCCTTTAGAAAATCTTGTGATTGTACACTAATCAAAGTTAAATTGCATATCTAACTGAAAGGCTTCAGACTGCACCAAGAGTAGGTCACCATGCTTTGTTCTTCACGTATTAGGTGGCAAGCCAGAAATAGCCCTTTTCCCATCTCATTTGCTCAAATTCAGAATGATTTACACTGACTACTTGTGGTGGTCAAATTCTGCCTAAGCCAAGAAGGTTCCCAAATCCCAGTGCAATTTAAAAGCTCTGACAACAAAATCAACCAATCAAATTAGTGATTTTCTTCCAAGATCTTTGAGAGGTCATGGTGAATCTTCACTCTCCTAAAATTAAAATTTATAACAGAATAAGTAAAATAATTGAGTAATTGAAATTGACCCTCCACAAACTTTCAGTAAAATGTGGCATATTTTCTCTTTCTCTTATTCACATGTACCTCGATTCACCTTGCAAGTTAACAGCCTTTACCCTCCTCCAACAATGATACCCCTGTTTCTTGGTATATAAGAACATAAGAACTAGGAGCACAAGTTGGCAATTCAGCCCCTCAATCCAGTTCTGTTATTTAATACAATTATGGCTGATCTTAACGTGGCCTTAACTCCACTTTCCTGCCCGCTCTTCATAGTCCACTAATTCATTGTTAATTAAAAATCTATTTATCATCTCCTTAACTATACTCAACCTCCCAGCATCCACCACACTCTGGCAGTGAATTCCATTGATTTACAACCCTATGACAGCAGTAATTTCTCCTTATCTCTGCTTTAATTCTGTTACACCTTATCATTAAACTCTAACCTCTCATTCTACATTGCCACATGAGGAAACATCCATTTTAGGTCTACTTTGTCAATCCCCTTTAGCATCTTATATACCTCAATTAGATCTCCTCTCATTCTTCTAAACTCCAGAGAGTGTAGGCCTAAATTGCTCAATGTCTATTTGTAAGACAAACCCTTCATTCTCTGAAATCAATCTAATAAACCTTTTCTGAACTGCCTCCAATGCAACCACATCCCTCTTCAGGTAAGGGGACCAAAACTGTATGCAATACTCCAGGTGTAGTCTCACTCATACCTTGTACAGTTGCAGCAACACTTCCTGCTTTTATACTCTATTCCTCAAGCAATAAATGCCAAAATTGCCTTCCTCGTTACCCGCTGTACCTGCGTAAACTTCCTTCTTCTTCCTTCTTCTCTTCCTTCAAATGTTACAAAGATATTCCAATTGTGAAAAGGGAGACAAAGGATGCATCAAAATAGCCAACTGTTTCCGGCAGGTCCTCCCAAGGTGTAGCCAGATCACATGGAGTAACTTCTTAACTGAATGGTTGTAGGAGCAAACTACCCCCACTCCCCCTCCCCGACCCTGACAAGAGACAAAGACTCAGGAGGCAGGCAGAATTCAGGCAAATGGTAGACTTTATTCTTATTCAAGCAATCAGCCGTTAATGCAGGGAGAGGGCCAAAGATCTTTCCTGAATCTGGCCTCGACGTGAGAACCCAGTCGTTCCCTTAATCTGCGGCTCAGATCGGGAGAGAGAGAGAGATCAATGATGCTCTCTGATTTACAAGTGAAATACAACATTTTTATACATTCTGTGTTACAATAGTCACATACAACATGGTCACGCTGTCCTTTCCCTTATTCTATGCACCCAATCCTATGAAACACCTAATCAATGATGGGTATTCCTATGGACAGCCCCAGGTTCCCATCATGGTGTTGATCTCATGGTGTTGAACAGACATTATAACCTCCAGGCCTTGGAATGTTTCCATGCATCCTGGTAAATCGCGTTCCAAAGCTACTAGTTATACTCCTTTGGGCCAGTCGCAGACTTGCCTATCTCTAAGGACTGCTTGAATTCTGCTATTCATTGTATTCCATGTGTTATCTCTATCAAATTCTGTTATTACTCTTATATTTTCCATTGTCCAGATTATATATATAAATATATATATATATATATAAAAAATACAATAGACAGTTGGTTCTAACTAACTACTATAAGATTTGTAGTGTAAATTCCTATTATAAAGCTAGTTATATAGAGAGTTTTACAGCTACTCCTACTGTTAGCACTTTTTAACTAATAAGTTGCAAACAATCTATTCTGTTCAGGACATGCCAGGCATCTTTTTAGACGTAAGGAAAATGTTTCCCAAGGCTAATTAACTTTCACATCTATGTTTAAATGTTTTTCCCCTGACGCTTCTAGTATACTTTGGTTATATATGTGTATCTATAATTAGTCAAAATCTAACTCTATGATTATCTAACAAATCTTTAACTAGAATGTATTTCTCAATATTGTGAATAACTTCAAAGAAATAACTAATTACTACAAAATAACTTTAGCTGTTGTTTTCATAGCTGCATAATGAGTTAGGCTGAGTGTTTCATGCAATGAGATTTACACTCCTTGTTCTAACTGTTGCTGTTCGCCTAATGGGATTACATCCTCTCATTACTGAGGCTGGAGTCAACCACTTGTCGTATTTTAATGAACTTGTGTCTATCCTTAGACATCCTCTTATCAAACTGTCTCGGATGCCTGTGTAGGGCCTCCTGTTCACCTTGGAGTAGCCCTGTTTAAAGGTACCATTATGTTTCACTCAATGCTGGCACAGGCTGTTTAATTCTGTTTAATCCCTTGTCAGCCATTTTGTGGCTTTCAAACATGGGCAGCACTTACAATGGTCAAATAGTGAGCCTTCTCTTTTAATTGAAGTTGGTGTCTGTCTCAAATATGAAATTATAAACAGCAAGAAACTAATTGGGTGGCCATGATATGAGGGGATACTAAAAGCAGGACTCTTAGGTGCAGGATTGTCCCCAAAAACAAAGGTGTTCAGGAGAAACATCTCTGCCCAAAGAGTATTTAAGATGTGAAATCTGCTGTCCATGGACTAGTGGAATCAAATGGTGTTGCTACAGTTGAGGGGAAGCTAGAGAAAAACATGAGAGAGAAAGGAACCAAAGGATAGATTAATGGAGTTAAACAAAAGTGTGTGAGGAGAAGAACTTAAACTCTGACATAGATTACTTAGCTGAATAGCCTGTTTCTGCAATGTAACTTCAATCTAATTATTTAGATTGATTTGCATGTGAACATCTTACTCACTAAGTTCGGGACTGGTAGAATTTCTTGCCCAGGGGCAGCTTCAACCATTCTCACAATTTGCAATAGACTAAGAATGGGGTAGAGTACTCAATCCTGTCAACGGGCTTTAATAAAAGCTCAATAGTGTTTTTTTTTCAGATTGTGTTACACCATGGGTGGGATGCTCTTCGGAGGATTGGTGTGGTCTCAATGGGCTGAATGGCCTGCTCCCACACTGTATGGATTCTATTCTGTTAATGGACTCACTTCTTTTGGAGTTAAAAATCACTAATTCATTTCTCCTGTGGCTCAGTGAGCATATCCAATTCAATGTAGACTCATACAGGTAAAAAAGAACCCTTGTCTCAACTAATCTCAGGTGGGATAGCATCAAAAGACTCAAATTTTTCTCAAATCCATTGTTTAGCATAGTCAGCCAGGATTCTTGCTCCTAATAGTGTTCTAGCAATGCCTCCCTGAAAGTGTGTGCCACCTTGTGGTCATCAGGTAAGAGGAGGGTGAATGTGAATAGTGTACAGTCTGTAGCATCCTGGGGAAGCCAGCTATGTTGACAGATCCTACTGCGTGGACTGTAGCACTAACCTTATCATGGGGTAACAAGATAAGACTGTTTGATCTGAAATAAATTGCATTGGTAAAAGCTTTGATACATTTGTGGATTGGGGATTGAGAGATTCAACACAGATTGCCAGTAGATCCTTGGAAGCATTGAGTTACATAAAGGTTTAGAGCATCAGTCTCATTGAAGGCCACCAGGTTAGGATGGCCAGCCCCTCCTCCAGGTTGCAGTTCCTGCCACAGTTGTGTTGTAAGAAAAAGATCAGGTCCTTAGCAACGTTAACAGTCAGCATCTGCAGCACTCCCAAATGATGTCCACCTCCATAGAGTTGGACATGGAGGACATCAACAAGGAGGGTCACGGACTATCTCTACATGGATCTTTCTCCTAGGGACCTTAGACTAATGTATGCAGCACAAGCAGATACAGTAGGAGGTTGTAAGGGCTGTATGATTATTGATATCATTTCCTCCCAACCCCACATCACCCAGGAAGGACAGCATTGTATATAAGAGCAGATTGGTGACTACTTACAGTTCAAGCTGAGAGGAAATTAGTTCCGTGCCCTTGTGCAACCTATGGGACCTTGCATTGTCTTTATGCGTGTGCGCTGTAGGTGCCACTTTTAAAGTCACCCGTGATTACTTGTAAATCACAGAGACTGCTATCTTCAATCTGCATTGACCAATGACATGATCAAGATTGTTTGTGACTGGCATGATTGATCACAGCTTGTAGTTCATATACATGAAGCTATGATTTCAGATGAGTTCGACCTGTCCTATGAAAGTGCCTGAATCATCTAATTGGCCCCTGAAGGTCCTGACATCGCTCACAAGTAGATCCTGCTTGCTCAGCTGGAACAAAAAACACTCAATTCTGCCCATTCCAGGTGTGCTCGCAGCCATTTTCCGTTTCTAGCGTGCATTTACAAGTCACATATGACATGGCAGGTTGTGCTGGGACAAGTTTCAGGCTCAGCCTGATCATTAGAAGACCCCTCCCCAGTCAAACCTCCACATTCCTTTCTTCCTGGAACTCCCTGTTGAGCCTCTCACACTGAGCTTCCACATATTTCAATACACCACTTTGAATTATATCTTCATCTTTTAACATTACCCCCGATCCCCAGCCCTACAGCTTAGTTATCAAGCTGCACTGCTACCCCCATTGGGGCCAGGCTAATGGTGACTATTGATGAATCTACCCTCCCAACAGTAAACTATGTCACAAAGTCATGGAGTCATACAGCACGGAAACAGACCCTTCGGTCCAACCAGTCCCTGCCGAACATAATCACAAACTAAACTAGTCCCACCTGCCTGCTCCTGGCCCATATCCCTCCAAACCTTTCCTATTCATGCACTTATCCAAATGTCTTTTAAACGTTGTAATTGTGCCCACATCTACCATATCCTCAGGAAGTTCATTCCGCACGTAAACCATACTCTGTGTAAAAAATTTGCCCCTCATGTCTTTTATAAATCTCTCTCCTCTCACCTTAAGAATGTGCCCCGTAGTCTTGAAATCCCCCATACTAGGGAAAAAACAACTACCATTAACTCTATCTATACCCCTCATTATTTTATAAACTTCTATAAGGTTGTCTCAACTTCCAATGCTTCAGTGAAAAAACTCCCAGCCTATCCAGCCTTTCTTTATACCTCAAACCTTCCATAACAGGTAACATCCTGTCTCCACTGCACTATCATTTTCCCTCACTATTTATATTGAGCTCTCCCTTCATAATTATTTCCCTCTATGTCCCAGCATGCTGCCACCAATCCTTAGCATTTATCCTGAGATAAATATGAGGTGCTGCATTTTTGTAGGGCAAATCAGGGCAGGACTTATTCAGTTAATGTTAAGGTTGTGGGGAGTGTTGCTGAAAGAAGAGACCTAGGAGTGCAGGTTCATACTTCCTTGAAAGCAAAGTCGCAAGTAGACAGGATAGTGAAGAAGGCATTTAGTGTGCTTGCCTTTATTCGTCAGTGCATTGAGTACAGGAGTTTGGAGGCCATGTTGCAGCTGTACAGGACATTGGGTAGGCCACTTTTGGAATACTGCATTCAGTTCTGGCCTCCCTGCTGTAGGAAATATTTATGAAACTTGAAAGCGTTCAGAAAAGATTTACAAGGATATTGCCAGGTTTGGAGGGTTTGAACTAGAGGGAAAGGCTGATTAGGCTGAGGCTACTTTCCATGGAGCGTCAGAGGCTGAGGGGTGACCTCATAGTAGTTTATAAAATCATGAGGGGCATGGATAGGGTATATGCTCAAGGTCTTTTTCCTAGGGTAAGCGAGTCCAAAACTAGAGGGCATAGGTTTAAGGCGAGAGAGGAAAGATTTAAAAGGGACCTCAGGGGCAACGTTTTCACAGAGAGGGTGGTGTGTGTATGGAATGAGCTGCCAGAGGAAGTAGTGGAGGCTGGTACAATCACAACATTTAAAAGGTATCTGGATGGGTATATGAATAGGAAGGGTTTAGGAGGGATATGGGCTAAATGCTGGCAAATGGGACTAGATTAATTTAGAATATCTGGTTGGCATGGACATGTTGGGCTGAAGGGTCTGTTTCCATGCTGTGCAGCTCTATGACTCTACGACACTATTGCTTATTTGTGTTAATTTCTCAGATATATTTTTCACAATTTATAAAATGATGAGCGTCCAGGGAAAGTTGATTTGGTGATGACAGATAAATTAACAAATGTGGTTAAAATTATATAATTTGAATCACCCTCAAATTTTCCACACCTGGCAATCCTAGCAATAGGTTTCAATTCATTAATAATTACTTTATAAACCAAAGCATTCTGTGATACAAAAATACACAGAAATATAAAAACAGCAAAATGAATTAAAGGTCACTGCAATTTTTATAATGGCTCGATTTTTTAAAAATAGGTTTCTGTTTGACACTTGACAGATATCGCACAGAAGTTTGAGTGCTTTCTGCTACATTGTTTTGTCAAATATGTTAATGGATGTTCTGCAGGAGATAACAATCACCTTTTCAATTTATTTTTTCTTCTTAAGATAAAATTAGTAATCTTTCACCTACAATAAAAGGTGAATTTGGAAAAGCCAATTTTCAGACTCTTTTATGTTTTTGGCTTGCATAGCGATATAAAGGATGTCATTGTTTAAGAGCACTTAGGAGACAGAAAGGAAAATTGCAGTTTTCACCTCTGAACAATGTGCCTACAAGAACTCTTGTTGCATCTGCAAAGTTGTTTTGTTGTAACATAAAAGGAAACATCACTTAAAACATAAAATTAAAAACTTTTCACCTTCGGTCAAGGTTTGATATTAAACTTCAGTGAGATATCAAACTATCCATTTGCAAACTTCCTTAAGATCAAAGAGTCTATACAAGAGATGATATTAGCTTTAGACAAATCTAGGGGGAGGGTCTAAAGATACTGATGATCTTGTCAATTAATTCAGAGCAGGTATAGATTTTTTACAGTCAATAGAAACATAGAAACATAGAAGATAGGAGCAGGAGGAGGCCATTCGGCCCTAGGTGTGGGAACATGGTGGTGTGTGAAATTGGTAGGCAACTGGAAGATCAGGGTCATGTTTGCAAAGCAGTATTCTGCAAAGCAGTCATCCAGTCTGTGTTTCTTCTCCCCACGGTAAAGGAGATTTAATGAAGTACAGATAAATCACTGCTTCACTTCTGCGGCTTTTGAATGGTGAAGAGACAGGAAGTAAACGGGCAGATAATTACACCTTCTGGGATTGCATGAGAAGGTGCTGTGGGGTGTGAGGAGGTGTTGCAAATGGAGGTAGAGTAGACCAGAGTGTCTTGGAGGGAATAGTCCCTGCAAATGCCGACAAGGGAAAGGAGAGGGGTATGCGTCTGGTTGTGGCATCTCATTGGAGGTGATGGAAATGGTGCACTTCTACCCTCACCTCTTCCCGTCCTTTCGCTCCTACAACAACAATAGGGCTCACCCACGGTCCTCATTTACCAAGCCACCATCCACCCCATCAAAAGGATTGTAAATTGTCATTTCTGTCAGGAATAGTTAAATAAACTGTTAGGAAAGGTAAATTAGATGCCTAAAGAGTAAGGAAAGGAATATAATTTCTATGAGTTTGAGTCTCTGTAAATGATCATATTGAGTAAAATGTTGCAACATTGTTTTGCTGTGTGCTTTTGATCTTGCTAATTGTCTTCTATATTTAGATAGCTGGGTTTGTTTTTTCAAAAATCCTTTTTTTGTGTGTAATAAACTTATTTTTTGTTAAAGAAAACATGCCCCTTTGTGTGAATATGTCTTGGTAACTACACACCTCATTAACAAACTAAACAAAAAGAAAGGTTTAACAAGTTTGCTTCATATTGACAGGAAGTTAAAAAGGCATTTGGTATATTTGCCTTCATTGCTCAGTCCTTTGAGTATAGGAGTTGGGAAATCATGTTTAGGTTTTACAGGATATTGGTGAGGCCTCTTCTAGAATACTGTGTCCAATTCTGGTTGCCCAGTCTTGGAAAGATATTATTAAGCTGGAAAGGATTCAGGAGAGATTTACCAGGATGTTGCCTCGTATGGATGTTTGAGTTATAAAGGAAGGCTGGATAGGCTGGGACCTTTTTCACTGGAACATAGGAGGTTGAGAGGTGATCTTATAGAAGTTTATAAAATAATGAGTGGTAGAGATAGTGTTAGTGATATTTGCCTTTTCCCAAGGATGGGGGATCTCAAGACTAGGGGGCACATTTTTTAAGGTGAGAAATGAGAGATTTAAAAAGGACATGAGGAGCAAATGTTCTACACAGAGGATGGTTCGTATGTGAAATGAACTTCCTGAGGAAGTGGTTTAATGTTTAAAAGACATTTGGATAGACACATGAATAGGAAAGGTTTGGAGGGATATAGGCTGGGAGACAGGCAGGTGGGACAAGTTTAGTTTGGGATTATGTTCTGTATGGACTGGTTAGACTGAGGGGTCTTGTTCTGTGCTGTATGACTCTATGACTCTAAGCCAGTGTTCACTCTAGGATCTGTTCTGTCCAGTAGTACCATCAACTGGGATAATGATACTAACCATTTCTTTTAAGACACTAGGATGAAATCCACCAGGACCTGAGTATTTGACAGCCTGAAGCTTCAACAATTTACTCAGCAACACTTCTCTATTGATTGTAATTTTTCTGAATTCCTCCCTCCCTTACATTCCTTGATTTAAAGCTTCTGCTAGAATGTACTTGTAACCACTATAGTGAAGACTGATGCAAAATACCTATTCAACTGATAGCTCTTTATTTTCTAATTTCACGTCTCAACATTCACTTTCTATAGGACCATTGCTCATTTTTAAATATTTATAGAAACTCTTACTATCTGTTTCTATATATCTTGCAAGGTTTCTCTTGTACTCTATTTTTTCCTCTAGAAGGACAAGGGCAACAGATACATGGAACCACCAGGACCTGCAAGTTCCCTTCCGATCCATTCACCATCCTGTATGGGAAATATATCACTGTTCCTTCAGTGTCACTAGGTCAAAAATCCTGGGACTTCTTTCCCAACAGCCTTCTGGGTATACCTTCTAGACTGCAGTAATTCAAGAAGGCAGCTCTCCACGGCCTTCTCAAGCACAATGAGGCATTGGTAATAAATCACTGGTTCAACAGGCAACACCCACATCCAATGAATGAATAAAAGAAAACTTGGTACATGATTTGGATATCATCTTGGCTCAGTGGTAGCATTGACACCGCTAAGTCAGAAAGTTAGGGTTTCAAGCCACGCTTCAGCAAAAAGTGAAATTGCTCATTATCTAGTCTGACACATCGGAATATTATTGTGCAAATGCTTCAGTATTGGTGATGCTGTTTTTCTGACATGCCCTGTTTGCCTGAATCTGAGAATGTTCTGCTCTTATGACATTGTCCTATTGACTTTAAAGATCACATGGGCTCTCAAAGCACAATAAGCTGAATGTCACTAGACTTCTGGATGTAGACTGGCAGACATGACATTTTTGCACCACCATGCCATTTTGCCAGAGGAGGGAAGGGTGGTAGACACACTGCCCACCAGGAGCCTAATTGAGTCACCAAAGAGAGCAATTAAGAGTTGTTTTTGTGGTCCAGTGGACAGGTGGGGAAACTATTCAATAGTCTGACAGGCTCCCAGCGGCCTCTTGGTTGGGGCCTTCTTTTTTTGGTAGTCCAAGGCTTATAAAGGTGCACACTCTAGTAGCAATGGAAAACCCTTGTGGCTTGATATCTGCCTGCCTGCCATCAATACCCCTCCACTACAAAACTCTAGGGAATACTAACTTGGCCTAATGTCTTTAGGCCATTTCCCTGTCTCTGTGAACACATCTTGCAGGTGCAGCTACAGAAATTGTCACCATTAGGAATGGTGCTGGCGAAAAGCCAACTCCCTCAGTGAACAGACACCTCTTCAGATCAGCCCTGACCCTGAAGAGGGAAGGCAGCCCAGTGCAGGGCAGTTAATTGTACACCATCAGGAAATGCCACTCTGGGTCCAGCTGCATGACTGAAGTCACAATCAGAATTGTCCATAAACAATACAACTGCACTGCAGCTATCTGAGGGAACGTGAGAAATAGGACATAACAAATAGTTCTAGCTGGAAATCTTCAAAACTCCAAATGTCATCTGGAAACTTGATTTCCTTTCTTCACAAGATTATATAATGCAATTGTTTCAACTGTCTATTAAATGTAGACTGCTGGAAACTTTCCTGACATATTTAATTATGGATAAAATGCCCTTCATTCCATACAGCTGATATGTACATTCTTCAAGTTTTGATATATACAAGTCAGTCTTTCAAAGAGAGCATCTAATGTCGGTGAAATAAGCAGTTTTGAGCTTTTTCACATTTCATTGAACACAGCTTCTGTAAGTGCACTGCTTATAACTAGACTTCTCATTTTCCATTTTTGAAATGTCAGTTTTACTGCAAAGAGAAATGATTTCAGGATCTGTTATTACACCTA
This sequence comes from Rhincodon typus, assembly GCF_021869965.1. Taxonomy (NCBI): domain Eukaryota; kingdom Metazoa; phylum Chordata; class Chondrichthyes; order Orectolobiformes; family Rhincodontidae; genus Rhincodon; species Rhincodon typus. The sequence goes on along the minus strand of NC_063341.1, from coordinate 54,381,175 downwards.
TTTTATGTGAACAATGGAATATGCATGATATCCTTGCATTAATATTGATTTTCATGTGACAGCTACTATTAGCTTGGAAATACCTAATCTCTGAGGAGGTTATGGCTTGAAAGCTTTCAATTGCAGGGTGAAACTAATTCACTGCAAAACCAGGCAAATGTTTTGCAGGTCTGCCAATCCATACAAGAGCCACGACACACTCAACCTAGTTCTGCTTTTATCTAATTTGTTAGTCTGACTCTATGTCCTTCCTAACTTACCTGGCTAAAATATTTTACCTGCAAATTAGTTTGTTCAGCATCTTATAAACCTCAATCAAATTTACCTTTTCTCTTTGTTTCTCTGATGTATAGAGTTATGACCAGGGATCATAACCTCAGATCACCTTTGGACATACTGATCATTAAACTGCAAGGTGTGTTTCTTTGTAAAACAAAAGAAACTGCCAAATGTAGATATAAATGTGTCTGTTGAAAAAAAATTGAGCAGCTCTGGTTTCCAGTTAAATTGGGTAGCTTAATTGCAATAGCCACCCACAACCCCCTTAATCTGAGACTGATCAAAATGTGCCCTCAGCTTTCATCTCCGTGAAAAACAATGAGTCTAGAGAAATTACATCTCTGTATCAACTGCTTATGGTTCTATCTAACTGACTCCTTCCAGGTTCTTGCCCATGGACTGTGTGGAGACATTCACTAGTTCCTTCCCAAATCTGGAAATATGAACATTTCACAAATAGAATCATACAGTCAAACAGCATGGAAACAGACTTTTTGGTCTAACTCATTCGCGCCAACCAGACATCCCAATCTGACCTAGTCCTATTTGCCAGCATTTGGCCCACATCCCTCTAAACCCTTCCTATTCCTGATGCCTTTTAAATGTTTTACTTGTACCCACCTCCACTACTTCATCTGACAGCTCATTTTATACATGCACCACCCTCTGCATGATAATCTAAACCTTATCAGTTCTAACAACCAATATATTTCTAAGCACACTCTCCTGACTTGAAACTTGCATAAACTACCTTTATGCTGAGCTAATATATCCCCGAATTACTCTGAACCCTTCTTTGAGAAGAGAAACTAAACTGGCTTCTCAACTCAATACTGGTGTCTTCTGAACTGAACTGAAAAACTTACTCCTAAACTAAATTTACAAAAAAAACTTGCTTGTCTGACATTCTGTGAAACTGAATACAAAGCTAAGATAACAAGGTCCAGAGCTG
>NC_063341.1:54378079-54379444 GCF_021869965.1 Rhincodon typus | reverse complement strand
GGGGAGAGGGAGAGAGGGAATGGTCAGGGGAAGAGGGGGAATGGACGGGGGAGAGGGAGAGAGGGAATGGTCAGGGGAGGAGATGAGAGACGGAAAGGTTAAAGGAGGAGGTCATAGTCATAGAGTCAGATTCATACCCTTCGGTCCAACTCACCCATGCTGACCAGACAACCCAATCTGACTTCACCTGCCTTTGCCAGCATTTGGTCCATATTCTCTAAACCCTTCCTATTCATGCACCCATCCAGATGCCTTTTAAATGTATTAATTGTACCAGGATCCAGCACCTCCTCTGGCATCTCATTCCAAACACGCACCACCCTCTGTGTGAAAAAGTTACCCCTTAGGTCCCTTTAATTTTTTTCCCCTCTCTCCTTAAACCTATGCCCTCTAGTTTTGGACTTCCCTACCCTGGAGAAAAGACCTTGTCTATTCACCCTATCCATGTCCCTCATGATCTTATAAACTTCTATAAAGTCACCTCTCAGCCTCTGATGGTCCAGGGAAAACACCCCCAGCTTATTGGGAGAAGAAAGAAGAGAGGGAATGGACAGGGGAGGAGAGGGTGAGAGCGAGAATGGTCAGATAGGAGAGTGAGGAAAGAAATGAAATGGTCAGGAGAGGAAAGAGGAAGGAGGACATTTTCAGAGGAGGAGGTATGAGTGAGTAAATGAAGGGGAAAGGTGGAAAGAAAGGAAATAGAGAGGGTGTGGAAAGAGAGGGAATGAGGAGGAGAGGTAGGAGAGAGGGAATAGAGAGGTGAGGTAGGACAGAGGGAATGGAGAGGTTGGGAGAGAGGGAATGGAGAGGTTGGGGGAGAGAGAATGGAGAGGAGAGGTGTGAGGGGGGAATGAGGAGCAGAGGTGGGAGAAAGGGAGTGGGTGGGTGGATGATCAACAGAGAGGAGGAACGCGGGTAACGGCGTGGGGAGATGATACCGGGTCTGGTAATGAGGAAATGATTGAAACCAGGAAGAAAATGAAAGATTGAATACTCAAACTTGAGTCATGAGCTAGCAGAGGATCAGGTCCCCCTGAAACCTCAGGGAGGGAGGGGAGAGGGACAAGACCCTACGAAGGCTGTGAGCCTGGGGAGACCAGGGGAGACCAGAGAAATAAAACGTGATCCGGATCAGGGAGCTTTCCAGAGGGATGGGTTTTTGTTTATTTCCAGGTTTCATTGTAATATCCAGCTGCTATTGTACAAGGGTCTGAATGCAAATGCAATAAGACCAATTTACTGAAAGGAAGCATTACGGATTAATACATGAAGTGTGTTTGCTGCTGGTTGTAAACTTTACATTTAAACCTCAAATCAGGTGAGAGTAAGAATAGCTGGGATAGTTTGGGCGAATCAGAACACAGG
>NC_063341.1:54354134-54377979 GCF_021869965.1 Rhincodon typus | reverse complement strand
CTCCGCTTGGTTTCCCTGATGTAGAGGAGGCCACATCGGGAACAACGGATACAGTATACCACATTAGCAGATGTGCTGGAGGCTTGATATTGATATCTAGAGGCTGATATTGGATCAACCTCCTGTTGTATACAGGGCTTGATATGGAGTTCCATTAGGGTCAATGAAATTAAATACCTTACTCTGGGTAGAATGGGTGGCTGATCTAACATCCCCTGTTTGACATAGAAAGATAGAAGCTAGGTGCAGAAGTCGGCTAATCGGTCCTTCGAGCCTGCTCTGCCATTCAATATGATCATGGCTAATCATGCAATTCAGTACCCTGTTCCCACTTTGCACCCATAACCTTTTGGCCTCCTCTACATCGGGGAAACCAAGCGGAGACTTGGGGATCGCTTTGTGGAACACCTACGCTCGGTTCGCGACAAACATCTGCACCTCCCAGTCGTGAACCATTTCAACTCCCCCTCCCACTCCTCGGACGACTTGTCCATCATGGGCCTCCTGCAGTGCCACAATGATGCCACCCGAAGGTTGCAGGAACAGCACCTCATATTCCGCTTGGGAACCCTGCAGCCCAATGGTATCAATGTGGACTTCACAAGCTTCAAAATCTCCCCTCCCCCGACCGCAACCCAAAACCAGCCCAGCTTGTCCCCGCCTCCCTAACCTGTCCTTCCTCTCATCTCTCCACCCCTCCCACCTCAAGCCCCATCCCCATCTCTTAGCTACCAACCTCATCCCGCCTCCTTGACCTGTCCGTTCTGCCTGGACTGACCTATCCCCTCCCTAACTCCCCACCTAAACTCACCTTTACTGGCTCCAACCCCGCCTCTTTGACCTGTCTGTCTCCTCTCCACCTATCTTCTCCTTTATCCATCTTCTATTCACCTCCCTCTCTCTCCCTATTTATTTCAGAATCCCCTTCCCCTTCCCCTTCTCCTTCCCCATTTCTGAAGAAGGGTCTAGACCCGAAACGTCAGCTTTCCTGCTCCTCTGATGCTGCTTGGCCTGCTGTGTTCATCCAGCTCTACACCTTGTTATCTCAGATTCCCCAGCATTGGCAGTTCCTACTATCTCTGTAGAAGTTATTGTTTTTATGTGTATATAAACACGTGCAGACATGAAAACTGCCAGGAAAGTTCTGTCTGCAGTTTCTCTTGGCATGTTGTGGAAAGGCTGATATTGGATCAACCTCCTGTTGTATACAGGGCTTGATATGGAGTTCCATTAGGGTCAACGAAATTAAATACCTTACTGTGGGTAGAATGGGTGGCTGATCTAACATCCTCTGTTTGACATAGAAGGATAGAAGCTAGGTGCAGAAGTCGGCTAATTGGTCCTTCGAGCCTGCTCTGCCATTCAATATGATCATGGCTGATCATCCAATTCAGTACCGTGTTCCCACTTTGTACCCATAACCTTTGGCACCTCTGCCCTAAGAACTATATCTATTGCCTTCTTGAAAGCATTCACTGTTTTGGCCTCAAGTGCTTTCTTTGGCAGAGAATTCCACAGGCTCACCACTGTCTGGGTGAAGTAAATTCCCCTTGCCTCGGTAGTAAATAGCCACCTGGAATCCATGAATATCTCAGGTCTGATCTCAGGATCACATTGTGTTACCGAAATATACTGTTGTCTCCGTTGGTTTGCTTATAGTGAGAAACCTTTGTTCCTTTCCCCTCCTTCCCTGGGATTCCAAAGCAATTTGATCCTCTCCCACCTGGAATCTTGGATTTCCAGGTCATCAGGAATGTCCTTTCTGTGTCTACTCTGCCTAGTCTTGTTAGAATGTTACAGATTTCTATGAGATTCTGCCGCCCCCCCACCACCCCATTCTCCAAATTCCAGTGAATGTAATCCTACTTGATTCATTCTCTCCTCATATGTCAGCCCTGCCATCTTAGGAATCAGTCTGGTGAACCTTCGCAGCCCTCCCTCTATAGCTGGAATAGTCTTACTCAGAGAGGGAGACTAAAACTGCATGCAATTTTCCACTCTAACACACAGTTGGGCTAGAACGCTATGAATGCTGTTTTGAGTTGCCTTTTTATCTGATTTACCGCACTACAGGTGTTATTTATATAAACTTTTGGACTCCAATCTGAAATATTTATATAGTGATGTGGGCAATGAAGCTTGCACAGGTTTTATTTTAAAGAAAAGAGTTAAACAGAAACAGTTCAAGAGGTCTTCACACCAGCCTCCTTCCATTCTTCAACCAAACCCAGCAGCACATCCTTCTTTTATTCATTCATGGCAAGTGAACAACGCTGGCTGGGCCAGCATTTCTTTCCCATCCCTAATTGCATTGAAAGATTGGTGGTGAGCTGTCTACTTGAATGCTGCAATCTGTTTGGCATAGGTAAACTAACAACACAAGAGGGATTTCCAAGATTTTGGCCCTGCGAGTTGCCAGGAATTTCAATAGTTAGAAAGAATATAAATAATCAGAGATATTCAAATGACACAATAATTGCAGCAGCTACAAAGGAAAGTCTACCGACTTACAGATGCAATTGTAATAGTAACAGATATGGATTAACAACCAACCCACTTGTGGGGCAAGTGTTCTGCACCTTCTTTTGCAGCCATGGTTGAAACCACTGACAAAGCCATTGTGCAGTGTTCAGTAGATGTAATTTGCTGACAAAGCCATTGTGCAGTATTCAGTAGATGTAATTCAACACTCTGTTCAATCACTGTTGCACAATAAACCATCATATAACACTGTAAATCTCCAAACACCTGTCCTGAAACAACTTATTTTTGTGTTTCACTGTTTGAAATTAACTCAGGTATACAAAACAAAAACTTGAATTCAAAGTAACACCTTTCAGAGCTGCTGAACATCCCAAAATACATTTTATGAATGAAGCGTAATTGCTGTTGTAATGTTGGAAACACTTGGCACACTGTGAGTTCCCAGAAACAGCAATATGACAAAGTAATTTAGTTTGTTGATGTCAATGAGGGATAAATATTCTCCAGGAACAAAAGCATAAATTGCTGGAAAAGCTCAGCAGGTCTGGCAGCACCTGTGGAGAGAAATCAGAGTTAACGTTTTGTGTTCAGTGATCTTTCCTCAGAACTGATGGTAACTAGGAAAATGTGGGTTTATATGCAAAAGGTAGGACCCTGTTTCCTGGTCAGCATTTCTTTCTCGGTCTTGCTGCAGTACTCCAGCGAAGCTCAGCGCAAGCTGGAATAACAGCACCTCATTATCCACTTGGGGACCCTACAGCCTTCTGGACTCAATATCAAGTTCAACAACTTTAGGGCTTGAGCTCTCCCATGTCCTTATCCTAACCCCCACAAACCCGGGCCTGTTATAAACATAGCCTGTTATTACACACAGCCCATTGTTAGCCAATAACAGTCCCTACTAACAATTATTCACCCTCCTGGCCAGATCATTTTACACTTCTTTTTCTAACGACTCTTTTCTCTCTTTGGGCTCTATCCCACCTACCGTTTACTCCTTACCCCATCTCCCACCCCATCTTCAACATATAAACCACCATTTTCCTAATTACCATTAGTTCTGAAGAAGGGTCACTGGACCTGAAATGTTAGCTCTGATTTCTCTTCACAGATGCTGCTGGACCTGCTGAGCTTTTCCAGCAATTTACAGTGTAGTTTCTGATTTACAGCACCCAAAGTTCTTTCAGTTTTTATTTAACATTCTCCAGGACACTGGGATGACTCCCTATTCTGTTTTGAAAAAGTGAAATGGAATCTATTACGCCCACCAGACCATGCAAAGGAGTCTTGATTAAGAAACTGAATTCTTCAAATGTGCTTCTTATAATAGCAGCACTGAACAGAACTAAAAAGACAAAATGTCTCAAAAACCTTGCATTTGAAGTGGAAGAAAAGTAACAAGCACAATTAACTGTTGCATTCTAGGCTTTAAACTGACAATAAACTGACAACTGAACTGAGATAGTGATCCCTACTTGTCTCTCTGGCATGTATTTTATATGCATCTATGCCAGTCATCTCAGCTACTCTTTATGTAAACAAGTTTCATATTGCGAGCGCTCTTTGTGTAAAGATGTATCTCTCAAGGTTCAAGGTAACTCTCTGATATTTATAGCTACTAGTTTGAGGATTCTTTTGCAAATGGAAGCATCTTTTCCTTGCCTACATTTCCATAGTTTTAAAGACCTCCATTAGGTCACTCCTTGGCATTTTACCAGCTTGTTCATCCTTCCCTGGTAAGCATATCCTCTCATTTCTGGTATCATCTTTGAGTAGCTCTTTGATGCTTTCTTCAATGCCTCCTATCCTTTCTGAAATACGGAGACAAGAAATATGTACAATGCTGGATGAACCAAAATTTGATTATTTTAATTCATTGATGGGATGTGGATGTCACTAGCTGGGCCAGCATTTATTGCCTTCCCTAAATGCTCTGGAGAAGATGATGGTGAGCTGTCTTTTTGAACCAATGACACCCTGGGGTGTCAATACAGCCGTAGTGTTATTAGGGAGGGAGTTCCAGGATCTTGACCCAGCAACAGTGCAGGGAAGGTGATATATTTCCAAGACAGAATTTTTATGTGTATGATAAAAGGAGAATGGTGTTCTTCCCATGCATCTGCTGCCCTGTATTTGGAAAGTGCTGTCTGAAGAGCCTTCGTGAGTTACTTAAGTACATTTTGTAAGTGGTACACACTGCTGCTACTGTGCGTCAGTGGTGGAGTAACTGAATGTTGAAGATGGTTGATATGGTGCCAATCAAGTGGACTGCTTTTTCCTGGATGGTGTCAAACTTCTTCAATGTTGTTGGAACTGCACTCATTCAGTCACATTTGTAACTTGTGCCTTGGGAAAACAGGAGGCGAGTTACCTGCCTCGGAATTCTTAACCTCTGACCTGCATGTGTAGCTATAGTATTTCAAGTTCAAGTTCAGTTTTTGGTCAATAGTAATCCTTTGAAAATGATAGTAGATAATTCAAAGAGGATAGTACCATTGAACATCAAGGGGTGATGGTTAGATTCACCTTTATTGCACAGTCATTGACTGGCACTTGTGTGGCATGAGTGGTACTTACTGTTTATAAGCCCAAACCTGAATTCTGTCCAGCTCTTACTGCGTATGAACAGAGACTGCTTCAGTATTTGAGCGTTGGCAAACGGTGCTAAAATTGTGTATAAATAGCAAACATCTCCACTTCTAATTTCATGTTGTCTGGAAGATTATTGGTGAAACAGTTGATTGGGTGTAGGACATTATCCAGAGGCACTCCTGTAGATATGTCATTGGCTGGAGATAATTGGCCTTCAACAACCATGACCATCTTCCTTTATGTCAGCTATAACTCCAATCAGCATAGAGTTAATCCTTACTCTCATTGATTCGAATTGCTTGATGCCATACTCGATGTCAAGGGCAGTCAATCTCACCTCACCTCTGGAATTCAGCTCTTTTGTCCATGTTTGGATCAAGACTCTAATGTGGTCAAGAGCTGAGTGGCCCTGACAGAACCTAAATTGAGCATAATGAGTACGTTATTTCTTTGCAAGTGCTGTTTGATTGCACTGTTGCTGAGACCTTCCATCATTTTGCTGATGTATGAGAATAAATTAATAGGGTGGTAATTGGCTGCTTTGGATTTATCCTGCATTTTGCATCCAGGACATACTAAGCAATTTTCCATATTGCAGGGTAAGAGAAATTATTACGGGTGCATTGGAACAGATTGGCAAAGGTGCAACTATTTCTGCCGCACAAGTCTTCAGTTCTATTGCCAAAATGTTGTCATGGTCCATACCTTTGCAGTATCCAGTGCTTTCAGTTGTTACTCGATATCAAATGGAGTGAATCAAATTGGTTGAGAACTGGCATCTGTGATGCTTGGGACCTCAGGACGTGTCATCCACTCAGCAGTTGTGTTTGAAGATTGCTGCGAATACTTCAGCCTTGTCTCTTGCGCTGATGTTGATGGGGGAGTCCAGCACATATATAAGTCTAATATAGCTTTCTGCTATTCAATTCTGTCCCTGTAGAAATGAACCTTGGCTCTATATTGTGGCATCACAAAAGTAGTAGCACAGAAGAAGTGTGCCAGATTCATCAAGTTAGCTGTTGGCTCTTTCAAAAAGTAATTCAGTTCATCCCATTCCCCCATCTTTTCCCCATTTCCCTGCAGTTTTTTTTTCTAGTGTTTGTCTAATTCCTTTTGAGAGTTGCATTGAATTTGTATCACCATTCCAAATCTTAACTGCTCATTGCTTTAGAGAATTCTCTTCACGCTAGGCTCATTTGCGAATCATTTTAAATCTATGTCACTAGTCACAAACTCTTCAATCATTGAGAATGGTTTTGCTTTATTTACTTTCTCTAAAACATTCACCCATCCATGCAGGTTAGGTGCATTGGCAATGCAAAATTGCCCATTATGTCCTGAGATGTTCTGGCTAGCTGGATTAACCATGGGATATGTGGGGTTACAGAGTTAGGGTAGCAGGGTGGGTCTCTTCGGAAGGTTGGTGTGGACTCAATGGGCTGAATGGCCTGTTTCTACACTGTAGGGATTCTGTTATTCTATGATTATATTTAAACACCTTTGCCAAAACTTGTCTTTAGCATATCTATTCTGAGAACCATCCTTTCCCATTCTCTCCATGTAACTGTCATCCCTTATCCTTAGAACCATCCTAATAAATTTCTTCTGTAGAGTACTCAAAGCCTTCATCTTCTTCCAAAAATATGATACATAGTATTGGATACAGTACCCCTGTACTGAGTCTGCAATTTTTGCAAGTGTTTTCATGGCTTTTCTTTATTCACTCGTGGGACATAGGTGTTGCTGGTTGGCCAGCATTTATTGCCTGTCCCTGGTTGCCCTTGTGATGGTGGTGGTGAGCTGCCTTCTTGAACTGCTGCAGTCCACATGCTGTAGGTTGACCCACAATGCCCTAAGGAAAGGAATTCCAAGATTTTGACCCAGTGACAGTGCAGGAATGGTGATATATTTCCAAATGAGGATGGTGAATAGCTTGGAGGAGGACTTGAAGATTGTGGCGTTCCGGTGGATCTGCTGTCCTTGTCTGTTGAGATGAAAGTGGTCGTGGTTTGGAAGGTGCAGTCTGAGGATATTTGGTGAATTTCTATGGTGCATCTTGTAGACAGTACACACTGCTGCTACTGAGTGTTGGTGGTGGAGGGAGTGAATGCTTGTGGACGTAGTGCCAATCAAGCGAGTTGTTTTGTCCTGGATGGTGTCAAGCTTCTTGACTGTTGTTGGATCTGCATTCTTCCAAGCAAGTGGAGAGAATTCCATCACATTCCTGACTTGTGCCTTATAGATGGTGGACAGACTTTGGGGAGTTAGGTGGTGAGATACTCACTGCAGTATAACCAGCCTATGACCTGCTTTTGTAGCCACCGTGTTTATGTGGTGAATCCAGCTGAGTTTTTGGTCAATAGTAGAAAAAGGATTGTTCTGAAGGAGAATCACTGGACTCAAAACATTAACTTTGTTTTCTCTCCACAGATACTGCCAGACCTGCTGAGTTTCTGCAGTAATTTCTACTTCTGTTTCAGATTTCCTGCATCCTCAGTTCTTTGTTTTATTCCCATAGGTACCTTAGCTCATTTACCCTGCTTAGACTCTTAATAATCAGAGCAGCACTTGAGCTCTTTATTCTTCCTACTAAAAAGTAAATCTTATACTTATCCATATTGAACTTAATTTATCAATTCAACCTGTTCTATAAGTCTATTAACCCTCTTTTAGTATTTTCCTGCTGTCTTCTTCAGTATTTACTGTGCTCCATGATGTAGTGTTATTAGCAATTTTATTTAGTGTTGCTCACCTGTTAATTTGGTGTCATCCAGAAATTAAATGGGGTTGTGGTTTTGATTGTTTAGGTGCAATCTGCTGGTTCTTTAATGTATTGTGCCACTGTGTTAAGTGCAACAATTTACCTTTAACTTTTCAAACATTTCTGTAAATGAAGCTAGATTTATCAGTGCAATAGAATGCAATTTCACTGACATCAGTAGTTTCAGACCTATTGCAGTGAATGGTAACAAACACATGTTATGATCCTTGACCAGACTACGAAATTTATATTATAATCTGGCTAGGGATAAGTAACTTTTTTAAAAAGCTGACAAAGTGTGAGATTCCAGGGACTTACTAAGAGAATAAAACTATAAGATTCCATGACAATGAACAATTAACAATAAACTTCATTGTATTATACCATATTAGAACAATTACACAATCTACAATTTGTATCCTAACATCCAATTAGACTGAACCTGATGTAAGTATAGGTAATAGACCAGCAGACTTCACAGATTTCTCAACAAGCCTCCAGATTTAGTGGCACTCTTGCTCACCAAATCTTGTTAAAAATTTACAAGACGTTCTAATTCCTATGTTGACAATTTATTTTCAGAGCTCACTAGAAAGCAATTCTAACATGGCCTGTCTCAGTGACTGTTCATGTCCGGTAGTTTACTGTCCAAATCATGACTGCATTCTGCAGGATTCTGGAAACTGCACTACAGCATGTATTCACAGGCACAACTTCTGCTTTTCATGGACAGCTAGCTTAACCAAGCTGGTACTGCCCCTGCATTTTTCTCACTTTGCTCAGCAGCACAAAACTAATACTGCTTAAGGGCTTCCTTCATCCTTGCTGTCAGCTGCAGTGAACTCTGAATGGCACACAGCTTCTTCTGAGGGCTCACAAAAAGGTGCTCTGGCAGCACCTTTCAAGATGAAACTTCTTTTCCATCCTGCAAATTAGCTGACTGATTAGCGCCATAAAGTAAAAACCAACTTCTTTAACTGCCTTCGTCCGTAAGAACATAAGAAATAGGAGTAGGAGTAGGCTATCTGGCCCGTCGAGTCTGATCCGTCATTCAATGAGACCATAGCCGATCTGTTCGTGGACTCAACACTACTTACCCACCCTCTCCTTAATTCCTTTCCTGTACGAAAATCTAGCTATCTTTGCCTTAAAAAATTCAATGGTGTAGCCTCAACTGCTTTAACTGCCTAAAATTAACTGTTGAGTAACTCTTGAACTGTGCTGAATGACCTATTGAAAACCTCTCATCAAGCCCCACACTTGAATGTAAATAATGTATAATGTTTTGAAACAACTGTATCAACCCAGTGGAGTTGCCACTTCCCTGAATGTTACAATATTCATAGATTGCTGAAGAGGATTTCATCACATACATTTCTTCAATTGTCAGAGCAAAGACTATTTTCGAGAATCAGCAGTTTGCCATTTATCATACAAATCAATGAGACTGTGGATGGTATAGATGCAATTTGTTGCATTTGAAAAGTTTATGTTCCAGGTAAGTACAAAACACGCATCTTTCACTTTTCTCTCTATTTCTTCACCTTCATGTCCACCAGTATATATGGTATATTTCATTCAGAATAACTCAAGTTAAAAAAATATTTCCTAAATGCCTGGCATGTTTCTCTGCCAGGCCATTGCTTATAAAACGTACAGCACTCTCTGCCTTACTAATTCATTGCTGCTCTCTAGTGGTAGTCAAGAAAACATCACATTAACAGACAAAAAGGAAAAGTAAAATGGAGATGTCTAAAACCTGAATAAAAGCAAAACATTCTGAAAATATTCTGCAGCTATGGAGAGAATAGGCAGCTTAACAGTTGAAATATGAGCTCTTCTATTTGGTTATGATTTTGATCAAACCATTTGTATTAACTTCCAATCAGGAAGCCTTCGGAGACCAGTTATTTTGTGCTAGGTGAATTAAACTGAGTGAGTTTGGGGAAGTGTTTGTCTGGGGTTCATGCTTGATCCACATCACGGCCATAATATTTATCAAGCATGCCTTAATCCATTAGTGTTGGAAACAGATTTTTTGGAGTATTTCATTTTATTTTCACAAATAAAACGTATGTCTGAACTACAAAATACAAGGAGCTGTAAATTAAATTTCCAAAGCTTTGTGCATCCGAAATGTCTAAATTATTGCAGAACCAAACAAATTTTTGGTATAGATTTAGACTACTTTCAGCCTCTGTGCTGTTTACTACAAAACACTTTTTTTGTTCATTTATCACCACCATTAACAAAGCCTAGGTTCTAATAGGTAAAAGAGGCCAAAAGGCAATATATACTGCAATGCAGAACAGCTAAAATTCAAATTAATTAGATAGACAATGAAGGACATTTCTGAATGACCGGGAGTTATGTTGTAGTTAGGTGGGAACAATGAACAGTGGGAAAGTTGTAATACAGCCATTCCCAAAGTTATAAAAACTGAGAGGACCACAGTGGATAAGTACAGACTTGTTAGCCTTACATCAATAATGAAAAATTAAAGATATGATTTATCAGAAGTAAAATGGCGCATTCTTGCACCTGTAAACGTATTATGTGACAGCAAACAGATTTGGAAAGCGTTGATCTTCGTTGATGATCCTTGAAAATATTTTTGTGGAAGTGTTTCCCAAATAGGCAGTGGAAAGTCTTATGGACTGACAAAAACCTTTGAATCCTAAAGATATCTTCCATTTCATTGAAAGCTAACCTGGCTGCTACAGACATAATATTCCTCGTGTGCTGTGTTCCATTTACTGCCACTCTATACCCTCTACCTGGCTGGATCTTTGGAGACTTCATGTGCAAGTTTGTCAACTACTTACAACAGGTAAGTGAACATACACATGCTGAGCGGTTAGGAAATTAAAGAAATGTTGGTCTATAAAGCAAAGATGAATGTCACAATATTACTGACATTTAGAGCTGCACTGTCAAAGACATCAGTAAATCAGAACAAAGTGAGTTAATGAAGCAAGAAAATGTGGTTAGAATTAGCATTCTTGAGTCTTTAACATGATTTAAGGTATTTTAAATTGCTGTAATCCATGCTCTGGTTAATGTATTTATGAAAGTTTTGTATATTATTTTAACCAATTTACTAACTCAATGAAAGTAAACAAATGTAAAAATAACTTGCATTCTTTGAGATGTTATAACGTTCCAAGGTGTTTCAGTAGGGTATTATTGAACAAAACATGACACTGAGACACATTCTAAGACAGCTGACCAAATGTTTGGTCACAGAGATATGTTTGATGGAACATCTTAAAGGGGAAAGAAGGCATCAAGAGGAGGTGCGATTAAGGAAGGAAATCCAGAACTTAGAGCCCCAGCAGCTGGATATTTAGCTGCTGATGGTGATGCAATTAAAATGGGGATGTGCATGAGGCCATAATGGGTGAGGATATAAACGGTATATGTTATAGAGTCTTACAGCATGGAAACAGACCCTTTGGTCCAACTCATCCGCACCAACCAGACATCCCAATCTGACCTAGTCTCATTTGCTAACTTTTGGCTCATACCCTTCCAAACCCTTCATATACCCATCCAAATACCTTTTAAATGTTGCAATCGTACCAGCCTCCACCATTTCTTCTGGCAGCTCATTCCATACATGCACCACCTTCTGCATGAAAAATGTTGCCTCTCATGTCTTCTTCACTATCCTGACTACTTGGGACTCCACTTTCAAGGAACTATGAACCTGCATTCTAAGGCCTCTTTGTTCAGCAAAACTCCCCATAACCTTACCATTGAGTGTCCAAGTCCTGCCCTGATTTGCCTTTCCAAAATGCAGCACCTCACATTTACCTAAATTAAACTCCATCTGCCACTCCTCAGCCCATTGGCCCATCTGATCAAGATCCATTATACTCTGAGGTGACCTTCTTCGCTGGCCACTACACCTCCAATTTTGGTGTTACCTGCAAACTTACTAACCATTCCTCCAATGTTCGCATCCAAATCTTTTATATAAATGATGAAAAGTAGTGGACCCAGCACCAATCCTTGTGCTACACTGCTGGTCACAGGCCTCCAGTCTGAAAAGCAGCCCTCCACCACCACCCACTGTCTCTACCTTCAAGTTTTGTATCCAAATGGCTAGTTCTCCCTGTGTTCTATGTAATCTAACCTTGCGAGCCAGTTCACCATGAGGAACCTTGTCAAACACCTTATTGAAATCCATATAGATCATGTCCACTGCTCTGCCCTCATCAGTCCTCTTCATTACTTCTTCAAAAAACTTAATCAAGTTAGTGAGACACAATTTCCCATGCACAAAGCTATGTTGACTATTCCTAACCAGTACTTGCTCTTCTAAATATATGTAAATTCTGTCCCTCAGGATTCCCTCCAACAGGCGGCACAGTGGGTCAGTGGTTAGCACTGCTGCCTCACAGTGCCAGGCACCCATGTTCAATTCCACCCTTGGGTGTGCACTTTGCACATTCTCCCCGTATCTGCGTGGGTTTCCTCTGGGTGCTTCTGTTTCCTCCCACAGTCCAAAGATGTGCAGGCTATGTGGATTGGCCATGCTAAGTTGCCCGTAGTGTTCAGGGATGTGGAGATTAGGTGGCTTGTAGGGTGATGAATCGGTGTGGACTTGTTGGGCCGAAGGGCCTGTTTTGACACTGTAGAAATTCTATGATCTATGAACTCGCCCATCACTGATGTTAGGCTCCCCAGTCTATAGTTTCCTGGCTTTTCCTTACCACCTTTCTTAAATAGTGGCACCACGTTA
Source organism: Rhincodon typus (assembly GCF_021869965.1). Lineage (NCBI taxonomy): Eukaryota > Metazoa > Chordata > Chondrichthyes > Orectolobiformes > Rhincodontidae > Rhincodon > Rhincodon typus. Next base: position 54,365,395 of record NC_063341.1, on the reverse strand, counting down.
GCCAACCTCCAGTCTTCAGGCACCTTTCCTGTGGCTATTGATCATACAAATATCTTAGCAAGGGGCACAGCAATCACTTCCATAACTTCCCACTGAGTTCTAGGTTACACCTGATCAGATCCTGGGGGTTTATCCACCTTTATGCATTTTAGGACATTCAGCATCTCCTCCTCTGTAATATGGACATTTTTCAAGATGTTGCTATTTATTTCCCCAAGTTCTCTAGCTTCCATGTTCTTCTTCACAGTAAACACTGCTGTATAATACTCATTTAGAATCTCCCCCATCTCCTGCAGTCCCACACAAAGGCGGCCTTGCTGATCTTTAAGGGACAACAAGGTGCAGGGCTGGATGAACACAGCAGGCCAAGCAGCATCATAGGAGCAGAGAGGCTGACGTTTCGAGCCTAGACCCTTCATCAGAAAAGGGGGAGGGGAAGGGGGTTCTGAAATAAATAGGGAGAGAGTGGGAGGCGGATAGAAGATGGATAGAGGAGAGGATAGGTGGAGAGGGTTACGAGAGAGTTGCAGTGGGAGAGAGATCCCTTGAGGTTTGTCCGGAGGGAGGAGGGTAACTTCTTCAGGCTAGGCATCCTTCAAAGAGGCTTCGCAGTGGGGTTAAAATTGAATCAGAGATAGTAGGAACTGCAGATGCTGGAGAATCCGAGACAACAAGGTGCAGGGCTGGATGAACACATCAGGCCAAGCAGCATCATAGGAGCAGAGAGGCTGACGTTCTTTAAGGGGCCCTATTCTCTCCCTTGTTACTCTTTTGTCCTTAATGTATTTGTAGAATCCCTTTGGACTCTCCTTAACCGTATTTGTCAAAGCTATCTCATGTCTCCTTTTTGCCGTCCTGATTTCTCTCTTAAGTAGACACGTACTGCTTTTAGACTCTTCCAGGAATTCACTCGATCCCTGCTGTCTATACCTGACATATGCTTCCTTCTTTTTCTTGACCAAAACCTCAATTTCTCTAGTCATCCAGCATTTGCTACACCTACCAGCCTTGCCCTTTACTCTAACAGGAACATACTGTCTCTGGTCTCTTGTTATCTAATTTTTGAAAAATTCACATTTTCCAGCCATCCTTTTACCTGTGAACATCCGCCCTAGTCAACTTTTTGAAAGTTCTTGTTTAACACCTTCAAAATTGGCCTTCCTCCAATTTAGAACTTGAACTTTTAGATCCGGTCTATCCTTTTCCATCACAATTTTAAAACTAATAGAATTGTGGTCGCTGGCCCCAAAGTGCTCCCATCTCAGTTACCTGCCCTACCTTATTTCTCAAGAATAGGTCAAACAATGCTGGGTCCACTGCTTTTCATTATTTATATAAATAATTTGGATGTGAATATAAGAGGTACAGCTAGTGAATTCACAGATGACACCAAAATAGGTGGTGTAGTGGACAGTGAAGAAGATTATCTCAAATTACCAACAGGACCTTGATCAGATGAATTGATGGGCCAAGGAGTGGCAGATGGAGTTTAATTTACACAAATGTGATGTGTTGCATTTTGGTAAGGCAAATTAGAGAAGGACTTATGCGCCTAATGGTAGGGTCCTGGGGAGTTTTGCCTTGAGGTGCACGTTCGTAGTTCCTTGAGGGTGGAGTTGCAGATAGGCAGGTGAAGAAGGTGTTTGGTACGCTTGCCTTTATTGGTCAGTGCAGAGTATGGGAGATGGAATGTCATGTTGCGAATATATTGCATTCAATTCTGGTCTCTCTGCTATAGGAAAGGTGTTGTTAAACTTGAAAGAGTACAGAAAAACTTTACAAGGATGTTGCCGGGGTTGGAGGGTATGAGCTATAAGAAGAAGCTGAATAGGCTGGGGCTATTTTCCCTGGAGTGCTAGAGACTGAGGGGTGACCTTTTAGAGATTTATAAAATCGTGGGGAACATGGATAGTGTGAATAGCGAAGGTCTTTTTCCCAGGGTGGGAGAGTCCAAAACTAGAGGACATAGATTTGTTAATCCTGAAGGAAATCTAAAAAGGTGACTTTAGTTTTTGACGTTGATTTGAAGTGTCATTAGAGGATCTGAGGAGTGTCAATAGGTGATATCATAATGGAGTCAAAAGAGCCAGGACTACAATTAGTTCAGATTCAGGAAACAAGATAAGATACCACTGAAACTACCAAATAACTAAAAATATTTTTATTTACTTGAACAGGTCGTTGAATTTAACTGTTCTTGCTTAGTTCCCTTCAGCACAGTAAGCCCCTTCCAATACCTTAGAACATATCTGTTTGAATGCACCCAATTTTGTAATTCTGGTTTATGTATCTTAGATGGTTTTTGTTTTTGTTTTTCAAATTTGGGTTTTTGTACCTAAGATGGCACTGGAGAATGGTGACTTTATAAACTTTTCAATGTACTCCTGTACTTCTACACTTGAGTACATGTGAGAATAAAACCTAATTCTAATTCTAATTCTAAATCAATCGGATGTTACTTAGCAAAAAAAAACATTTTGTACAATCTGTAGCAAATAATTTGCTTAATGCAATTACCATTGGATAGAATGCCAGTTAGGGTGATAAATATCTGCAATTCCTTCATTTGTGGTCATAGAGCTGTACAGCACAGAAATAAAAAAACCCTTCGGTCCAACTCGTCCATGCCAACCAGATATCCTAAATTAATCTAGTCCCATTCGCCAGCATTTGGCCTTTTTCCCTCTAAACTCTTCCTATTCATACACCCATCCAGATGCCTTTTAAATGTTGTAATTGTACCAGTCTCCACCATCTCCTCTGACAACTCATTCTAAACAGCCACCACCGTCTGTGTGAAACTGTTGACTCTTCAGTCCCTTTTATATCTTTCCTCTCTTGCCTCAAATGTACGCCCTTTAGTTTTGGACTTCTCTACACTGGGGAAAAGACCTTGGCTATTCACCCTATACATGCCCCTTATGACTTTATGAACTTCTATAAAGTAACTCCTCAGCCGCTGATGCTCCAGGGAAAATAGGCCCGGCCTATTCAGCCTCTCCCGATAGCTCAAACCCTCCAACCCTGGCAACATCCTTGTAAATCTTTTCTGAACCCTTTCTAGTTTCACAACATCCTTCGTATAGCAAGGAGACCAGAATTGAATGCAATATTCCAAAAGTGGCCTAACCAATGTCCTCTACACCTTCAACATGACATCCCAACTCATTTTATGCCTGAAAGCTTTTAATGAGATGCTTAAAACATTTGAATCATTGATTGAGAATATTTTTCACGAACCTTTCCCTGAAGCAATTCTATTCTAAATGTGCAAACACTTGAACCCTATCTTTATTCTTCATTAGGGTACTGATAAGGAATGAAACTGTCCTGTTTCCGTTTAGGCTTTTACTAGTGGTCCTTGAAATGTTCAATTTGTCATTGACTCCCAGCACCTGATTATTATTGCAGCCACCAATAACCCAATTGAATTATTTTCTCATCACCTTTACTGCTCTATTATGTAATGAAGGATGCTTATATATTTATTTTTTTACAGGTTACTGTCCAGGCAACCTGCATTACTTTGACTGCAATGAGTGCTGATCGCTGTTATGCAACACTTTATGCGCTTAAGTCGTTGCGTCATCGCACTCCTAAGGTCGCCATGGTGGTCAGCGCATGCATATGGATAGGTATATTCTGATTTAACACTGTGGATATCAAAACACCTATGCTGATAATTGTGTTTGAATATGTGAGGATTAACAGAACTATGATAAACAGTCATTTGGTAGTACAAAACCTGAATATTGCTGAAAAAAGACAGTTTATCGAAGCTTTTCGTCATTGCGAATTATCAGGACAATTCGCAAGAATAGCAATTCAAGAAGAAAACCAACACATATTACATCAGAGGTGAGTGCTGATTGGTTAGCCAGTAGACCCTGTTTGCTAGCAGCCTTGCCATGTGGGATGCACTAATTTATGATAATTGACAGTTAACTGCCAGGCTTTGTTTAAATTTTAAACCAGTCAGAGTCAATCTGCCTGATCAGAGCATTGCTGTGAGAAATAAACCACTGAATGGCTGTTTACTTATTATATTGAGTTGAAACAGGCATAGTTGGTGTACTTGTTCTTTCTTTTTGCTAAGAGCAGGGCCCTGTGTATTAATACATGTGGCTCCCAGCACACACAAGGTCTGATAAACTATATATTGCGTGTGCAGGAAGCCATTTATATTAATATATTAATATTAATTCTCCCATGGTCAAGATTATTCAGCAAACATTGATCAGCCGGAAATCTAATGAACTCTGCATGTCGTACAGTTGAGTTCAGTTTTCTTTTTATTCATTCGTGGGGTGTGGGCGTCGTTGGCTAGACAGCATTTATTGCCCATCCCTAATAGCCCAGAGGGCAGTTAAGAATCAACCACATTGCTGTGGGTCTGGAGTCACATGTAGGCCAGACCAGGTGAGGATGGCAGTTTCCTTCCCTAAAGGACATTAGTGAACCAGATGGGTTTTTCCGACATTCGACGATGGATTCATGGTCATCATTAGATTCTTAATTCCAGATTTTTTAAAATTGAATTCAAATTCCACCATCTGCCATGGCAGGATTCGAACCCGGGTCCCCAGAATGTCATCTGGGTCTCTGGATTAACAGTCCAGCAATAATACCACGAGGCCATTGCCTCCTCAATGTCATGTATGCCCAAATCAATGGTATTGCGATGGGGTCCCCACTTGGTCCAGTGCTCACCAACATATTTGTTGGATTTCATGAGAACCATGTCTTCATTGGTATGACACACCTCCCAACCTCTGTATAACCCTGATCTGTAGATTCAAATTTGGTATATTTGCATCCAGAGCTACGTGTAAGTATTTTCCAAATGTTGTAACAGGTGACGTCCTGTGCTCAAATTCATGTTTGAAATGGAACAGTCAAATAAGATTCTATTTTGTGACAATAAATCAAGTTCATTCATTAATTCCTTGATGTTCTAATTGAGGTATCAACTGAGAATTCTCTATTTGCTTGAAATCTACATCCATTGGTCCATATACATATTCAGATTGCTACAGTTCCACATGCAACCATGCCAACCTTGTAAGGAGGGCCCTAGTCACTCATTTACCCTGTGATCCTGATTCTGAGACATGGTATAACAAAAACTATCCTGCAGGATAATGGCAACCCTGATCAGATCATTTCTTACTGTATATTGTACAAGCTCATGGAATGCCCTAAGGTGTTCACTCATTGGTCTGAAAATTCCCCAGATTACTTTTGAAGGGTGAGCTAACTCATGAGTTGAGTGACAAGTGAAGTTGGCTGCTTCACGCTTCTACCCTGCAGTAACAACACAAGTGGTGGATGTCAATAACAGGATGCTACCATCAAGCTGCAAAGATGTTCTTCGAGTCACACAAGTGAGTAATAGAGTCAAGAGTCATACAACATGGAAACAGACCCTTCAGTCTAACGAGTCCATGCTGACCAGGTTCCCAAACCAAACTAGTCCCACTTGCCTGCGTTTGGCCCATATCTCTCCAAACCTTTCCTATTCATGTACTTACTGAAATGTCTTTTAAATGTTGCAACTGTACCTGCACCTAGCACTTCCTCTGGCAGTTCATTCCACATAGGAGCCACTGTCTGTGTAAAAACGTTGCCCCTTATGTCCTTTTTGAATCTTTCTCCTCTCATCTTAAAAATATGCCCCTTAGTCTTGAACTCCCCCATTCTAGGGAAAAGACCCTTGTTATTCACCTTCTCTATACCCCTCATGATTTTATAAACCTCTATAAGTTCACCCCTTAACCTCTGAGACTTCAGTGAATAAAGTCCCAGCCCATCCAGCCTATCTTTATGATTCAAACCCTCCGGTCCCAACAACATTCTGGTAGATCTTTTCTGAACCCTATCCAATTTAATAATACACTCCCTATAGCAGTGTGACCAGAACTGTACACAGTACTCCAAAAGTGGCCTCACCAACATCCTGTACAACCTCAACATGATGTCTTAATTCCTATACTCAAAGGCCTGAGCAATGAAGGCAAGCATGCTAAATGCCTTCTTAACCACCCTGTCTACATGTGATGCAATTTTCAAAGAATTATGTACCTGAACCCCTAGGTGTCTCTGTTCTACAACACTACCCAGGTCCCTACCATTAACTGTAGAAGTCCTGCCCTTATTTGTTTTACTAAAATGCAATACCTCACAAATATCCAAATTAAACTCCATCTGTGTAAAGTGGCGTATGAATTTTCATGCCTGTGTGATACCAGGGGTATGTAGGCTGTATCTCCTAAAAACTAGAAGATCATATCAAACATCATATCCTTGCAAGATATGACTATGTCCCAACCAGAGTGCACTTACAAAAACTTGCAACATAGTGTCTAACAGTGAATATGAATTGTAAAGAATGAGAAACAGAGACAGGAATATAAGGCATAATACATGCCAGAGGTTCTAACATATTCGAGCACCAAGCTTCTTGATTTAATGGCAGTCTCGTATTGCTATCTTTGCTACTTGTAGGCTGATGGATGATCTCATTGACATCAGTGCTTTTTGATTCTAGGTTCCTTGATTCTGTCTTTGCCAATTATCATGTACCAGAAGATTATAAAAGGTTACTGGTATGGACCGAGAACATATTGTGCTGAGGCCTTTCCATCAGATTCCCATCAGAAAGGCTTCATACTGTACCACTTTCTTGCTGGCTACCTTCTACCTTTGTTCACCATCTCTTTGTGCTATTCCTTGATATTAAAGAGAGTTGGACAATCTGTTGTTGAGCCCTTAGACAACAACTATCAGGTGTGTGCAAAATTTTAATTCATTTCTCAAACTAAACACTAAAAGGGAATTTTCATTGACAATTTGATCCCTAGATGGCGTACCTTAGCCTTCAAAGTAAAGAGGAAACATATGGTAATAAAAAAGATGGCTTATGTTTTGGCTGAGTTTTCTTTTTAAACAGACAAGAACCATCAGGTTTGCTTTCTAACCAGTGGTGTGCTCTCATTTCTTTCATTCCCATTACTCTGAAAACCATTTTACCCAAACTCAAGCCTCACTATTGAATTTCGTATTTGATCTTGTAAGCTGAAATCTTTTATCAACAGTAAACTGACATTACAAAATGGAGTGGCCAGTGGTCATTGCAACAATGATTGGTGGTTCACAAAATTGATCTTGGTACTCTCTGAGGCTGTAGGAAAGGGAAGTTAGCAAGGTTAATGCAGCAGAATGATCAGAATTTTCTAATGGCCTGCAACTCAAATATCAATAAGAATGGCTAGACCTTGCATTGAAAACTTCAATACAAAATGTAGAAATACTTGTAGCAAAATCTTGGGCAGAAAGCTTCATGGGTGATATAAGCTAGCTGTGAACATTTTTGCAGATTTATCGATTCAGTACTGTTTTAGTGCAATATCAGAAGCTGTCATGTCCCTGAACAAACCTCCCCCACCCTGTCTGAAACCAGTTTTCAGTTATGAAATCAGTTATGAAAACTGGCTTCAGCTTTGTAAGTCCTACAGTAATCAGACATTAACATGTGGAAGAGTCAGAACCAGGCTAAATCGCTCCATTGTACAGGAGTAAGAAATTAATCTTCTTGTGCCTCATGTTAAAAGAATTGTAGAATTTCATGACTTTACACCAATAAAATTAATGGCAATATAAACAGAAAATGCTGTAAATATGGTACTATCTGTGAAGAGAGAAACAGTATTAATGTTTCAGTCAATGGTTCTTAGCAGTGAAATTAGGGACAATGTGGCCAAAGTCCTTGATAATTTCAGTTTTTTTTTGTTTTATACAGTACTTTGAATGTGATTACAAATCAAGGAGCTGAGTTTTTGTAACTGGACTGAGCTTACAGTGATGAAATAAGTGGATAGTTTCATAGTCAGGCTTTCTTGATGGAAATATTCATTTGATTGTCTCTCTATTAAAGTTAATTGTACATCCTCTATCCATCAAAGTCCATGTCTACTTACTTTAGTGATTTCCTTACTGTTTAGGTTTTAGATTGAAGATAAATTATATTGTAGAAGTGAAAGAAGTAGCAGAGAAACCATTAGAAAATAATCAAATGTTACTTTTGATGATGTTAAATTGTTATTCATACAAATGAGCAGTAACATTTCTTTCTTGGAGGATTCTTTAATAACATACATATCCATTCACATTGGTTTGAGTCCTCTGAAATTAAATGCATCTTATCCAAAAGTTTACCAGATGTACCATAAGGATATATTTTATATTTGAATCAGGAAACCATACCAAACCAGACACTTTGCAAATAGCACAGACTACTACTCTGATTTTGAGCAAAATGGTACAATTCCCAAATATATGACTCAGCAGACAAAATGTAAGTTTTATTAACTAGTTATTCATTCCCAAGATTTGACCTAATCAAATTATTTCTTTCTTTGAGAAAAATTTGAATCACATGCTATAGTTATAAGGTTGAGGCTAAAATTAGCATCACGGGATACAATAATCTGAAATTTGATGCCAAGTATGAAATGGTTTGTTAAATGGCAAGGAATTTCAATAGAAGTGATCAGTTTTGCTCATATTGTTCATTTTATTTTATGAATGTATGTCTGTTTTCAACTAGGTGCAGCCTTTATTTGCTATTTTAACAAGTGTGTTGATCTAATTAAAATAATTTCCTAGCCTGCATGATGGTTTCCCAGGGTCATTTAGTCCAGGCGCAGTCTTCAGGCAGGTTTGAAAAAATGCACCTACTGTTTTGTAACGGACTATTGATTCCAGGTTTGCAGGATTTTAGCTACAATATTTGCTTTGAGAAGCTGGGGTTGCTTGAATAGCAATGGGGGAAGTTGTGCACATAGGGAGGACGATGAATGCTCTCAATTAAAGGTCTACAAAACAAGCATCATTAAGGAACATGTCTCCTTCTGCCTCCAGCTGGGAAGAATATGGTGCCATACAAATTTAAGGCCACAGTTATTTTTGCAGCAGCTGGTTCTGGCTCTGCAGTACAGCTGCACATCTAGTTAAAGAAGGAAGCACATTTCAGTCTCTGCATCCTTGGTGAAATGTAGCTGCCTGAGAAATTGGTTCTGGCTGAGATGGAATACCCTTGCTGTGTAAGCTTTCTATTGAGAGTCTTTCTCCTTCCATCTGTGCACATCTTGGCTACCCATTCCGCATCAACAGTCACACAGCAGCACAAGTGGAAATGCAAATATAGCCCCCTTTGTTTCTGAATAAAGTCTTTCTCCAGACAGGGCTTCTAACTCCCTTGACTTCCACCATCCAAAACATTTTCCAAACTAATAATAATAATAATTGCCATAACAACAGTGGTAATGTATTCCAGAAACCTGTTCACAATCCAATGAGCAAGTTACATTAAAACATTCATAAATCCCACAGATATGTAACCATCATGTAACAAAGTCAGGTAAAAAAATTCAGCAGGTAACAGGAAGGTGATAAGTGGAATATTAAATGCAGAATCAAATTGAATTAAACCAAGACACTATTCCTATATGATAGGCATTGAAGTGCATCCAGATTTAATTATTAAAGTATAATAACACTGAATGCAATACTTTGACTCTTTCTGCAGTAGCAAAACCAAATAAAATACACTTGATGACCATGGTCAGTCCTTTCATTAGCATTAATTGGGAATCTGTCATGTAGCTGAATGCCTATGAGGACCCAAATGACAGTTCATGGCCATATCTGTGTGAGATGTTGTTTGACAACTTGATCCGCCCACTCTGCATGCTTCTGAAACACGCACACAGACAAACCCTATAGTCAGTGTGAGCCATTCTCGAAGCGGTCCACTTACTACTTGGACATCTTGGTCTGTTGTAATGATGGCACCAGTAGTGCTGATTGTTGTATAAGGGAAGTAGTTATCAATAGAACAGCTGACAAAATCACAAGCAGTGATTTCAGGATTATGTTAGGCAGTGTCTGGAAGGTTTTATTATAAGATGGTCATGCAGCAATCTATTCCAATTGTGTATGTGTATGCACATAGTTCAATAAACATTTCTGATTGCAAAGAGCTGCTCTGTGTCCATCTCTAAGCACAACTGTAACATGATGACAGCAGTAAAATTGAAAACCCTTTCCTCCAAGCTACAAGAAGAGATTGGAGGGGTTGGGGTTATTTTCCTTGGAACAGAGAAGTCTGAGGGGTAAATTGTGAAGGGTAGATGGGAGCAACCTGTTTCCCTTGGCAGAGACTTCAAAAACCAGATGTTAGAGATTCAAGCTGAGCAGCAGAAGGATTAGAGAGAACATAACGAAAATCTTTTTTACGTAAAGGGTGGTGGCTGCCTGGAATTCATTGCATGAGTTGGTGATGGAGGCAGAGACCTTAAAGTCTTTTAAAAAGTACCTGGATCTGCACCTTAAATGCTGTAAACTGGAGGGCTTTGGGCTGTGAGTAGGAAGATGGGATTCGAAAGGGCAGCTGGGTGTCTTTGGATCAGCACAGACCAGATGGTCCAAATGGCCCCTTTCTGTTCTGTATCATTTCTGTGGTTCAACTCGGGGGCATAGGTTTAAGGTGAGAGGAGGAAAGTTTAAAGGAGATGTGTGAGTTAAGTTTTTTACACGGAGGATTTTAGGTACCGGGGGAGATGGTGGAAGCAGATATGATAGCAAAGTTTAAGAGGCATTTAGACAGACACATGAACAGACAGAGAATGGAGGGATATAGACCATGTGCAGGTAAATGGGATTAGTTTAGAGTGGCATTATGGTTAGCACAGACATAGTGGGCCAAAGGGCCTGTTCGTGGGCTGTACTGTTCTATGTTCTATTACCATTTTATACATTGGAATTGGTAAGTTTCAAATAGATAAACAATTGAGTTGGTAAGAACATTGAAAAAAAAGTTCCTGAAGAGAGGGCAGAGGACTTGGAATATTTACATAACAAAACGTTGTAGAAATAGCATGAGCAAGTATTGAGCAGGGCCAAATAAGCTGTGAATGCTGTTTTATCAGTCTTTCTTTAGAACATAAGAACATAAGAACTAGGAACAGGAGTACGCCATCTAGCCCCTCGAGCCTGCCCCGCCATTTACTAAGATCATGGCTGATCTTTGAGACTCAGCTCCACTTACCCGCCCACTCACCATAACCCTTAATTCCTTTACTGTTCAAAAATTTATCTAGCCTTGCCTTAAAAACATTCAGTGAGGTAGCTTCAACCGCTTCACTGGGCAGGGAATTCCACAGATTCACAACCCTTTGGGTGAAGAAGTTCCTCCTGACCTC
>NC_063341.1:54328634-54353634 GCF_021869965.1 Rhincodon typus | reverse complement strand
TTAAACTAATTAACTTCAACTTCCAAATGTTCTTTGATCTAAAAAGCATATGGATATTTTAAACCCTTCCCTTATGCACCCATTGCTTTCAGACTTCCCTTTAATTTGAGAAAACTTATTAAGAAAGTTTACAGTTTTCACACCTCTAATACCTTTTAAGTAAACACAGACCATCCACTGAATAGCAATTATTTTCGAGGTGTTTACCAACCTCTCTTTTCTACTATTCTCCCATTTATTTTACATTTAACACTTTAAATCTCAACCTAAAACTTATACTGCCAAAATATACAAATCATGAAATTTAGCATTTTTGAAACAGGATCTATAAGCAGTCATAGCAAAAATATTCCAACTTGTGGGACAGACTAAAACTAATCGCTGTAAATACAACATTGTAACTAAGTCCAATAGGAAATACAGGAGACAATTATTTGCTCAAAGGGGGTTGGTGGATATTCTCAAGAGCAACTAGGGACAGGCAATAAATGCTGGCCTGTCAATGAGGCCCATGCTCCATGAGTGAATAACCACAAGGGAGAAAAGGTAACTCTACGGGATTACAGGAATAAGGGAATAGGGGTTTGTGCACACAATAAAGAAAATCAGACTAGTTTGACCAGCAACCTTGCTTCATTGTTGTAGTAACTGTGCAAGAATGATACTGCATATAGATCAGTTTTACAAGATTAAAATGAGCTGAAATGACCGAGCAAGGAAATTTATAAGCAGCAAGGGCAGGGCTGAGTCAAGGTTAAACACAGTCCTACGAGCTTCAACATCATGCCTCTTAATGGACTTCAGAATTTAAAACTCACTGCCAGGCAATTAATAATTGACAAATAAAGGTACTAATTTGAAGTTTTAAAAGAATAAACACTGCATTCCCAGTGAATGTACTATAGTTTGCTAGCATTATTAGATTTCATCTGCTCTTACACAACAGATATCAGATTCCATATAAATGCTATAATGTGCATTGAGAAAAGGTTTCACGCAGTTACAAGTTGCCAAACTTGGGTGGATTCCTAGAGGCTTGACTGAGTGATGGTCTCATCAGCTGAACATGAATATCAAGCACACAAAGATCACATGTATCACTGAGTATGATTCATGGCTCTCTTCTAATATATTGTTTTTAAATTCGCTACAATTTTGTGTAGGACTAAGTAGTGAAGCTAAACAGTAGAAGTTCCCATATGCTTCATTCCACATTTTGCTACAAAACTCATTTTCAGTATTATAGATTATATCTACAAGTACCAACATTTGAATATACTTGACCGCCTCCCACAATATCAGCTGCCTTGCGATGGCAGAACTAATGGCCATTTTGAATTTTAAAAGTTTAAATATTTGAAGTAAACATGCAATACCTAATATCAATATTACCTCACCTTTGCACAGCAATTGCAATGATGCTCTGCATAAAGTACAAAACTAAAGGTGTGAGAAGTTACAAACTTCATATGCATTACTGGTAAATCCATTGAAAAATGTATTCTGTATTCCTTTAGTACCAGCTGTCACATCACATCACAACTTGGTATCAAACAAGACCCCTTTACTATAGTAAATCGTGCATGTTATTCAGTATCCAATTGCAGTAGTAGTGCTCCTACCCCTAAAACAGGAGTCCCAGGTTCAAGACCCACCTGCTCCAGGGGTGGAATTTCTGAACAGGTCAAATAGAAAATATCAATACTAAGGAGTTGACATTGAGATATACAAACAATTATACAAAACCTTTGGCGTGATTGCCTTATGAACACTTTGCATGATATGTATTCTTAACCATATCTTCAAAATCATTTTCTCTGCCTATTACTTGGGAGAATTGGACAGGTGCAGAAAGGAGAAGCTGAGTTTGCAGTTCTGTGGGTTTCAAGTGCTAGAACTGAATTTTGATGGGAGGGTGACCTCTACCTGTCTTGCAGTGAGGTGTGACAAGGCCATTTGTAGAGGCTGAACAGCAGTTGCCACTGCTCATGTCCTTGAGTTTCCTCTTCAGCCACGGCTCCACGAAGCCCTAGTCCAGCCTTTGGCAATTCAACCCCATGCTGCTGCTGAATTCAAGGATTTAGTAGTCTTGTAGACATAGCAGTCCTAGGAGTTAGGGGAACAGTTTCAGTATAGCCATAAGAAAGTGCCATTTCTCGGAGTTCAGGTGTAAGGGCCAAACTCACTCAAGCAAGTGGAGAGCAAAATGCGTTCAAAAAAAAAAAAGGGAAAATTATTTTTACTACTCTCAGAAACTGCCAGGAAAAATCTACTAAACTACAAAGCACACGTAAGCTATACAGTGTTCCAACAATCCCAAAAGACAGTAATGATGAAAATATTTAGGGGAAGTAAAACAGCTTAGTAGTAAGTAGTTCGTTAACAATCCTGTAATATCAAATCTTGGAAAACAACTCTGGGTAAACACAAAAGTAGAAACAGGAAAATAAAGGAACTTCATCTGTGCTTTTTGGTGAAAAGGATAGGGAAGTTGAGCTTCCTCTCTAGCCTATAATGTGCTTTGTGGTGAGGGTGAGGGGACAGGTCAGGGAACATCCATTTCTGAGACTCATGGGGAAGTGGGAATATGAACTTAAAAGCTATTATGGTTGCAGAGTTATGGATGTATTACTAACCAGCACCAACTAAGTTCAGTTAACCTTCAGTCTGTGCTAAATAACAAGAATCACAGGAGCATGGCAGAATCACAAGGTGGCTAATCAAAACACTTCACAACTGCATGAATTAGAAACTTCAATTTCTAACACATCTCAATCAGAGTTGTGGTTTCAGGAAGCATCTTGGCGAAAAACATGCATGGCAAACAATGAAACAGTATAATGTGGACTGACTGGAGGAAATCAGTTTATTCAAATGTGTGGCCTGCAGTAGACAGGAGTCATCAGTACAATATCTAAAAATAAGGAACTAAGTGCACCAGAAATGAAGGAAAATAAAAAGGTCATTTTAAAAAAGTGATTTGTAGGATTTAAAAGCAGATTTTAATTATCCATTGTATTAGTTCACAGTCATTTAATTACTGAATAGTAGAATCATAAAAGCCCAGCAATTTTGCACAGAAAGCCCGGGAATGGGAGTGGAGAAGGCTAAGATTACAAAGAGATCTTGATCAATTAGATCAATTGGCTGAGGAGTGGTCAATGGAGTTTACATAAGAACATAAGAATTAGGAGTAGAGTAGGCCATCTATGCCCTTCAAGCCTGCTCTGCTATTCAATGAGATCATGGCTGATCTTTTCATGGCCTCAGCTCCACTAACCCACCCTCTCACCATAACCCTTTATTCCTTTATTATTGAAAAAATTATCTACCTTAGCTTTAAAAACATTCAATGAGGAAGCCTCAACTACTTCAGGGGAATTCCACAAACTGAAAACCTTTTGGATGAAGTCGTTCCTCCTCATTTCAATCCTAAATCTGCTCCCCCTAATTTTGAGGTTATGCCCTCTTGCTCTAGTTTCACCTGCCAGTGGAAACAACATCCCTACCTATCTTATCTCTTCCCTTCATAATTTTATCTGTTTCTATAAGATCCACCCTCATGCTTCTAAATTCTAATGAATCTAATCCCAGTCTATTCAGCCTCTCCTCATAAGCAAACCCTCTCAACTCTAGAATCAACCTAGTGAATCTCCTCTGCACCCCGTTAGTGCCAGTACATCCTTTCTCAAGTAAGGAGACAAAACTACACACAATACTCCAGGTGTGGCCTCACCAGCACCCTATACAGCTGCAACATTACCTTCTTGCTTTTAAACTCAATCCCCCTAGCAATGTAGGACAAAATTCCATTTGCCTTCTTAATTACCTGTTGTACCTGCAAACCAACCTTCTGCGATTCATGCACAAGGACAGCCAGGTCCCCCTGTCTAGCAGCATGCTGCAATTTTTTTCACTGTTCAAATAATAGTCCCTTTCACTGTTATTCCTACCAAAATGGATGACTTCACATTTATCAACATTGAATTCCATCTGCTAGACCTTCGCTCACTCATTTAACTTATCTGTATCCCTCTGGAAACTTTCAGAGTCCTCTGCACACTTTGCTCTACCACTCATCCACAAACTTTGACACAGTACACGTGGTCCCCAACTCCAAATCATCTAAGTAAATTAGAAACAATTGCAGTCCCAGCACTGATCCCTGAGACACACTACTAGTCACCGTCTGCCAACCAGAAAAGCACTCATTTATCCCCACTCTTTGCTTCCTGTTATTTAGCCACTCCTCGATCCATGCTAATACATTGCCCGTAACGGTATGCACCTTTATCTTACGCAGCTGCCTTTTGTGTGGCATCTTGTCAAATGCCTTTTGGAAATCCAGATACACCATAACTACTGGATCCCTGTTGTCCATCACACTAGTAATGTCTTCACAGAATTCGACCGAGTTAGTCAAGTATGACCTGTCTTTCATGAACCCGTGCTGCGTCTGCCCAATGGGACAATTTCCATCTACATGTCTTGCTATTGTTTTTCCTTGATGATAGATTCAAGCATTTTCCCCACTACAGAAGTTAACCTAATCAGCCTATAATTCCCCATCTTTTGTCTACCTCCTTTTTTGAACAGCAACATCACTTTGGCTGTCTTCCAGTATGCTGGAACTGCCCCACAGTCGTTTTGGAAAATTACGAGTGCATTTGCTATTACTCCTGCATCTCTTTTAGTACCCTGGGATGTATTCCATCAGGGGCAGGAGACTTGTCTACGTTTAGTTCCATTGGCTTGTCCAACACTACCTCTTTCGCGATAATGATCATGTCTCAGTCCTCACTTACCTTAGTCTTTTTGTATCAATTACGGGCAAATTATTTGTGCCCTCCACTGTGAAGACCGACACAAAATACCTGTTCAATGCCTCAGCTATGTTCTCATTTAAGGCTCTGGGTGGCACTGTAGAAGTGACAGACCTAGGGGTTCAGGAACATAACTCATTGAACTTTGCATCACAAGTAAACAGAATGGTTAAGACAGCGTTTAGCATGCTTTCCTTCACTGCTCAGACCTTTGAGAATAGGAGTTGGGACATCATGTGGAGGTTGTACAGGACATTGGTGAGTCCTCTTCTGGAGTCGAGTGTGCAGTTCTGGTCTCTCTGCTACAGGAAGGATATTATTAAACCAGAGAGGTTTCAGAAAAGATTTGCAAGGATGTCGCTGCAAATGGAGGGTGTGAGTGATAAAAACAGGCTGGATAGGCTGGGACTTTTTTCCCACTGGAGCATAGGAGGTTGAGGGGTGACCTTACAGAGGTTTATAAAAATCATGAGGAGTATAAATAAGGTAAATAGCAAGGGTCTTTTACCTAGGGTCAGGGATTTCAAAAATAGGCGGCATATTTTTAAGGTGAGAGGAGAAAGTTTTAAAAAGGCCATGAGGGATAACTTTCTTTTAAAAACAGAAAGCGGTTCACGTGTAGGATGAACTGCCAGAAGAAGTGGTGAATACAGGTACAGTTACAACAGTTAAAAGACATTAGGTAAGTACATGAACAGGAAATGTTTGGAGCGATATGGCCAAACGCAGGCAAGTGGGACTAGTTTAGTTTGGGAACATGTTCGGCGTGGACTAGTTGAACCGAAGGGTCTGTTTCCATGCTGTATAACTCTATAATTCTGAGGTGGTGGCAGCACTATTAAATTGTCCTGTTAGCTATTAAAGTGGTAACAGCTGAAGATCAGTTCCGAAGCCAACCACGGCTCTGGGTGAAGACCCCACAGTCCTAGCATCTTAGATGGCAACAGATTTCCTTCAGGCGCATGTTCTGCAACAGGCAATTAATATTTATGGCACAAAACAGTGACAGAGAGTAGCTGTTTGCCCAAATACCACCAAATTCTTAAGTTTTGTTTTTGTGGGGTTGGGAAGGGTGAGCTTCAAAAACGGAAGTTGCTGGAATTGCTTAGCAGGTCTGGCAGCATCCGTGAAGAAAAAGTCAGAGTTAACGTTTCAGGTCCAGTGATCTTTGCTTAGAGCAAAGGAAGGGTCAGCAGACCCGAAACATTAACCCTGTTTTTTTTCTTTGCAGATGCTGCCAGACCTGTTGAGCTTTTCCAGCAAATTCTGTTTTTCTTCCTGATTTACAGCATCTGCGGTCCTTTCAGTTTTTTTTTATTAAGGGTGAACTTCAAGTTCAATTTAATAAAAATCTGGAATTGGAAGTCTCAGGATCGATGACAATGAAACTATAAAGACAGTTTTAAAAATCCATCTAATTCAGTAACATCCTTTACAAATGAAAATATGTTGTCCTTACCCACAACTATATGGTGGACTCTTTACAGGCCTATAGAACATGGAACATACAACAGTAGAGCACAGAAACAGGCCGTTCAGTCCACCATAACTATGCTGATGAAATTGCTTAGTAAGCCACTCACTTATAGGAATTATGGTGAGCAACAAATATTAGTCTTATCAGTCATGCCCACATGCCTTAAAACAAAGAAGAAAAAATGTGCAGAAACAAATGCTGGAGATCTATAATAAAAAAATGGAAAAATACTGGAAATATTCAGTACAGAAACAGAGTTAAGTTTTCAGAATAATGATCTTCCAGTGGAATTGGAAAAAGTAGAGATGCCATAAGCGAAAGTTTACTCTGAGGAAAGGGAAAAAAAAGAGATAGATTCTACTTGAAATTGCACCATCGCAAATGGAAGTCAATACCTTTACATTTAAATTGCGGTATTCAATTTTAATAGATTTAACTGTTTTATATTTTGTGTGCATTTTCATTGTGCAAGCAAGGTCACCATTGTCTTAGGTCCCCTGTAGACATTATTCACAAAATACACTGGGGCTTAATGATTAACTCAACTTGGAGTGTAATGGGGTTTTGTTTTCATTGGGAGAGTTTATGCATGAACAAAGTAAACAGTATTGCATATTTGGTTTTCAGAAAGAACATTATGAAATTGATTTTGGCTTGAGGAAATATACACAGCTTGGGGTAGCTTTGCAGAGATCTTCACTGAAGCTACATGGCTCCAGACTAGAAGAGTTTACTTAAAATGAAAGGCTTATATGAAGCTGAGAAAGTCTCAATTGATTTATATGCTGAATCAAGGAAAATGCCATCAGAATCTGATGACCGGGAATTGAAGCCACAGCTAAATCAAATCCTATGTGGAATAGAGAAATGAATTCTCTTTGGAGTTTGAGTGCTGTAATGGGATGACATTGAGAATAATGGGATTGTATTTTTGCAGTGTGTTCCAAAATCATGTTGGGTGTAAAACGTTTGGTTTATTCTATTTTGTCTTCATTACTTTTGCACAATAAATTTTTGTTTTATTGCTAAAACCAAAGCTGCAGCATTGCGTATTTGAGTTTTGCTAAAAACACACCTATTAAGTAAAAACAAAATACTACGATCCATCAAGCCAGATTTCAATCTGGGATCTGAGTTGTCATGTAACAACATCTGCTAGGATCAGAGCATTTGTTATACTTGTATCTTACATTTGGTTAGTGAAGGTTTAATATTTTCTGTTTAATTATGTAGCTGCACATAATCAAAAGTGAGTTTGAGCATTATATGGGCCCAAACTAATCTTAAACGTTGTATGACCTGCGACAAATTAGTGAAGATCTTTGAAGTGAAACAGTTTATTTTGCTTGAAGACACAGTTCCTTGTCCTAGAATATAGTTCAACTTTGTAACTGAGGTAATTGAAAAGAGAAACAATTAAAAAGCAACAGGTCTGTGCATGGGAATATAAATATATCTAAGGTTCTCAAGCAGATTTGTAGCTCGGGTTGTGGATGCTGTAGTTGGTTCGCTCGCCGAGCTGGGTTCGTTAGTTCGCAGACGTTTCATTACCCTGCTGGGTAACACCAGTGCAGCCTCCGATAAAGTACTGTTGTATTTTCCTGCCTGGTATTTAAACTCTGGGGTCCGTTGGAATTGCTTACCTCATTACTGGTTTTTCTTTGCAGTAGTGTATATATAGGATCTAATTCTACACGTTTATTGATGGCCTTCTTGGAGGAGAACCAAAACCTCAAGAAATTCTCGTGCTTGTCTCTGTTTGGCCTGTCCTAGGATCTTGATGTTTTCCCAATCGAACTGGAGGTTCTTCTTATCTGTGTGAATGGAGACGAGTGGGTACCAGTCATGTCTTTTTGTTGCTAGTTGGTGTTCATGTATTCTTGTGGCCAGTTTCCTTGCTGTCTGTCCAATGCAATGTTTGTCACAGTCTTTGCATGGGACCTTGTATATACCATTGGTTCTGTCCACAGTGGGTAAGGGGTCTTTGGTTCGAGTCAGCAGTTCACATAGGGTTGACGTAGGTTTGTGCGCCACTCTGATGCCCAATGGTCGTAGCAGTCTTGTGGTCAGTTCAGATATGTTCTTGATGCATGGTAATGTGACAAATGTGTCAGGACATACTGTATCTTCCTGTTGTTGTTTGTGGGATAGGCATTGTCGGACCCAGATGTTCGGGTACCCGTTGTCCTTAAATACTTGGTAGAGGTATTTTTCTTTGTCTTGGCGTAGTTCTGGGCTGCTGCAGTGTGTTGTTGCTCATTTAAATACTGTTATTATGCAACTCCGTTTGCTGCACTGATGATGTTGCCCAGCAGGGTAATGAAATGTCTGCAAACTAACGAACCAGCTTGGTGAGCGAACCAACCACAATATAAATATATATATCACTAATTTACATAAGTATTTTAAATAATGATTTCATAAGACATATTGGGCTGTAAATATTCAGCATTGTGATATATTTTGATTCTTGGTAATGTGACTTCTATTTCTTCTGAGAACAAATGGCAGCAGTAGTCTTACCCAAATAACTCTAAGTGAACAAAGGGGGACTTTACTAAATGTTACAGCCACTAGAATCTTCCAATATACCTCGATGTAGAAATTAAACATTTGGGATATTAGTAATCATTACGATGTGACACTACACATCTGTAAGCAGTCAGAAAATACTTTGGTGGTGTCTCCGTATCTCAGTAAAAGGTAAAGTCACCATAGATTTATCAAATCATAGGGCTGCTCCTTCATGAGAGAGAGATGACCGGTGATGGTTTAACCTGAGGACACCATGCCTCAGACAAGGGGCTAAGTTGAGAAGGAAAGTCCTCAGCCAGTGTGGTAAATGAACTCGGGCTGCTGGCATCATACTGCATCACAAACCAGCTGTCAAGCCAACTGAGGTAACTGATCCCTTATCTTAGCAGTCATAAAAAGTTAGTATATTAACAGGGAAAAGATGTAAAGAAAGGGATGTTATTTCAAATGTCTAATATCTTTGGGAACCAGTCAGGAGCTACGTAGTACAAAGTAATGTCTGTAAGGTGACCATCATCCTTATTGGAAAAAAAAATTCAAATTGGGCACAAACTGCCTAGTCAGTGAGAGATTATCATGTGCTGTTAAGGTAATAAGAGTTCAGATGCCTCAGATCACACAGTGGTCATGGCTGGCAAGGGTTAATAAGCAGTCACCTTCAGTGATTATGTGCTCAGAAGAGACTACAGCAACAGAACTTCAGTAAACATATCAAAAGACATGTGCCTGGTCAGTCAGAAGTCATGTGCTGGTGTCCCAAAGTGGATCAACTGAACCACTGATTAAATCATTCTTTTATAATTACTGTATTGCGATAAATTATAAATTTTGTGCAATATGTGAAAGCAAACTTGGACCCAGTGTTTTCTTGTAGCTATTTGGGACTGAAAACCTTTGAAATCATTGCTGCTCACATTGTGGTCTCCTCTACACTGGGGAGATGAAATGCAGACTGGGCGACCGCTTTGCAGAACGCCTACATTCTGTCTGCAAAAATGACCCCGAGTTTCCGGTTGCCTGCCACTTGAACTCGCTACCATGTTCCCTGGCGATCCTCTATCTCAGGCTTGCTCCAGTGCTCCAGCAAAGCTCAGCGCACTCTAAAAGAACAGTACCTCATTTTTCAAAACTTCAAGTGGCTTGTGTTAATTTAAATAGATGACAAACCATGTTGATTACAAATCCATGCAGTCCAACTTATTCATCAATAATTTAACCATCATTCCATCAGCCCAAACCAGAAAGCACGTGAAGTTCAAACAGACTAAAAGTGAGGAAGTAACAAAGACAAAAAAAAAGAAATCCAAGTTTCTACAATTTATTGAGCTGATGGTCAGTTTTAAGCTGCAAAAGCCTACAGGTCATTTTTTTAGATGCTAACATCCTGTTAAGCACAGTGTTTTGGGCACTAGTCAGTATTTTCATCTGTGATCACAACAATGAACAGGTACAGGCTCTTCTATCAAAAAATCTTCACTATCACTGTTTGGTTAGCAATCTGAGGCTAATTTGCATTCTCCACCCCAACCTCCCCTTTGTTAACCAAAGCCAAAAGTAACACCCCAATTTTACAACTCCAAAAGATTACTCACCATTGACTTGGGATCATACCTACTATCTTTGTGAGTACTACTCCAGCCTATGTTATAATGCCATTAAATTTAACAAATCTGCCAAATAGCAGAACAAAAATCAGGAAGTAGTCAACAGAATTCTAAAACTGCCCATTCTACCAACACATCAGACTTCCTTTCAAGCATTTTACATTCAGCATGTAATTTAATGTTTTATTTGTACCCTGTCCAACCCATGGGTTTTTAATGGCCTATTCAGAACTGTTTCTCAACGCACTTTAAAGCCCATCTGCTTTTTTTGATGAGATCAGAGAGGCATTCACACAATTTTTTCAATAAAAAGAAATCAAACACGAATGTCTTAAGATTGAATAAACAGAAAAATAATTCTCAGAACAAGAAAAAGCAAATGGAAAAAAGTGAAAGAGTAAACATGCTGCAAATCCAAAACATCACTAAAACAGAGTGACAAGTAGATAATAAAAGATGATGAGATACTAACAACGGTATTAGAAAAGGGGAAAAAAGAAAACACAGGATTTTGATGACCGTTGAGAGGATAAAGAATGCACGTAGGGTGGTAAAGAGAAATTTTTAACCAAATGGATGTAGTGTTGGAGCTCGATAGAAATCGTAACATGAGAGCTATGCAAATGTGCATTTGGCCAAGATGTTTCCTGAAGCTACAACTCTAATTGAAATGTATTAGAAATTTAAGCTTCCAAATCATGTACTTGCGCAGTATTTTGGTTAGACATCTTGAGACTCTACCATGACAGAAAGAAAAGGATAACAACAGATAGTGGGTGCATACATTTTATTAAAAGCATATGCAAGAGCAAAAAGATGGACAAATGATAGAAATTAATTGCAAAATGATCAAAATTGCAGTCTCCCTCAAGGTATGGAGGAAAATTTTTAAAAATCATTAAAATCTCAGCTGTAAAGAATGCTTTGAAATTGATCAGTACAGGAAAAACTCCATATAGACGAATTAAAAACAGAACTAAAGGTTCTTGGACAAATAGAACTAAAGGTGATAACAGACATTTGTGATCAGAAATATACCATAAGATACATTCCAACTGACTTGAGACATTCATCATTTAAGTTATCTAAGAAACCTATAGCAATAAAGTGCAATCATTTTAAGAGCTATGAACTTTCATGGTATCTCAAAATTACGATCTTCAAGATCACTTCAAAGAGAAGCAGTAGGGGTTCTTGTGGGGCAGTGGTAATGTCTGTACTCTGAGCCAAGAGGCCTGGGCTCAAGTCCCACCTGCTCCTGAGCAGCCAATGAAATCTCTGAACAGGTTGAACAAAAATACCTAAAGAGAAATAGTTACAAATTTGAAGCAGGTAGAAGCGAAATGCATAATGAATTTTGACCTGGAGTAGGAACAAAAGAGGGAATATTTGACTTAATGAGAGCCTTTGATAAATATTTATAAGTAAACAAAAATATTTACATATGCTTCATAAACTATGAAGGGGGATTTAGTTGTGTTTATCATCAAAAGCTAATGGGCATGATGCTGAAATGTGACTGATAGGAAAGATGTGAAATTTACACAAAGCTTACATTGGGTCAAAATCTTAAGCATCAGGCTTGATGATGAGCAATCAAATGTGTTTCGGATAAGTAGTACAACAAGACTATATATTGTTGCCAAAACTATTTAATCTGTACACAGAACAAATATTCAGAGTCAAGTATATCCAGGGTAAAAAACTGCACAGGCTACTTGGATATCAGAAGTGGCCCTTCAAAATACCACAGATCAGGTAAAATTTAGAAGTTTAGAATATAGATTAAGTGCAAGCACCAAAAAGATAAATCCAACAGTAGGTCATACATAAGAAGAAACTAGAATGAAGTGGATAATGTCACATTCAAACAATCAGATTAGTTTGTTTGCTTAGGCCAAATGACAGCATAGGTTGGTAGATGTTATGCTAAGTCAGGAGAAGAAGACAGCCAGATGTAAATTAATTAAGGTGTAGGATATTTGAATTATCACTGGACTGTTAATCCAGAGACCCAGATAACGTTCTGGGGACCCTTGGTCGAATCCCGCCGCAACAGATAGTCTAATTTGAATTCAATAAATATCTGGATTTAAGAATCTAATGATGACCGTGAATCCATTGTCAATTGTCGGAAAAACTCACCTGGTTCACTGATGTTCCTTAGGAAGGAAACTGCCATCCTTACCTCGTCTGTACTAGATGTGACTCCAGACCTGCAACGTGGCTGACTCTCAACAACCCTCTGGGAAATTAGGGATGGGCAATAAGTACTACCCAGCCATCAACACCCTCATCCCGTTAATGAATAAAAAAAAAACAACAGGAATGTGAAACAAGGAAAATAACTTGAGATATTACATTCCACCCACTTATTGTTTAGATTTCTAAAGAATACAGGAAAGATTTGTAGAAGAAAACAGACTTTTGAAAGACTGATGCTAAAATACACTTAAAGTTGCATATACAGTCCATAAGACAAAAAGACAAATTATATTGAAATTGCAACAGCAAATTGAACTCTTAAAAAGTGACATCAAGAAAAGAGAATGTCAGTACTTCAGGCATTTGATCTAGCTGAAAAGCTACAGAAACTCATCGGAGGACAAAATGAAGGACAGCAGAAACAGGGTTCAAACTACATGATGGATGGAACAGTTCAGTTGCAGACAAGCTACAGTGGCTGAGAGAGGATAGTGCAAGACGGATTAGTGTGATGTGTAATGATGCTGATCTCCTGGTAAGAATAGCTACAAGACAAAGAAACAGACAATGAGAGAAAGAGAGATAAAAAGGAAAGAAAAGAGGAAAAAAGGAGAGAAAAAAAGAGCATGCCAGTTTTGTTCTTGTAAATATCACATGGTGTACATTGAAAGGATGGACGTAATCATAATCATACAGCAAAGAGGCCCTTCTGTCCATCGAGTCTGTATTGCCAAAATCTAAATCTACAGGAGTCCTACTTTTCAGCACTACGTCCACAGCCTTGAATGTTATGATATTTCAAGAGCATATCCAAGTACTTTTTAATGGTTGTGAGATTATTCATCTCAACAACCCTCTCAAATAATGCATTCCTGCCAACTCTCTGGGTGGAAAATTTAATAACAATTGCCATAGCTAACTTAATTTATTGCAGCTATCTGGCAAAAACTCCAGAATTCCTTTTCAGCTCTCAATTACACCCCAACACTAACTAGAAAGAACAAATTTGGAAATATAAGGCACATTTTAATGACTTCAGGTTGTTTTTTCTGAAGACCCTTGGGATTAAATGCTTATGAAACATAGTCTTATTAATTAGGTAAATGCTGCAGATAATTTACACAGCATTCTTGCACAGACAGGAACATCAAGTAAGTTTTCATTTGAAATGATGCCTCTTGGATAGATATTGGCCAGAGCACCAGAAGGACTCCCTAACTGTTCTTTTAGGTGCATCATAGAAACTCAGATGAATGAAGCTGTCAAGATAGATCTCAGTTAAATGTCTCATCTTAAAGGTGAGATCTCCTGACACTGCAGCACTTCCCATTATTTCACTGAATTTTCAACTTTGATTATCTGCTCAAGTCTCTGATACGTCTCTGCCTCAAAATTAGCATTGTGCTCAATAATTCAACAGATAAACTGAATATTTTTCCAGTCATTTTCATCACTGACTTTCAAGTATAGGTTAGATACAACAGGATTGCAATATTACTCCAATATTTCTTTAAGCTTGCTTTCACAAGAGAAAGAGAAAAATCATGCGTCTTATTTGGAAAACTGTTGTGGCACCTTTGACAAAATCAGAAATGGGATAGCCAACTGAATCATTGAATTCTACTTGCAAGACATAAAAACCAGTACAATAGTATGCAAGAGACTGGGAACTCATCGTGCCGAAACATCACAAGCACAAACTTTCATTCTCTCACATTGTCAGTTGAGCTTCATGGTTATACACTCACCTTGAGCTCAGACCATTGTTCGCTCAACCCATTTCAAAGACTTATACCCAAAATATGAGTAAAACTCCAGATATTAGAAAGTGCTGCATTGTCAGAAATGCCACTTTTCATGATACATTAAACCAAGGTTCAATTTTTATTCTCAGGCAGCTGTAAAGATCCCACGAGGTAATTTTGAAGAATAAGTGGGACTTTTCTCCAGTGTCCAGCCCAATACATAACCCAATAACAACATTACAAAGGCACGTTACCTGATCTGTATCAGACTGTTTTTTGGGAGTTTGCTGCACGTAAATTGGATACTGCATTGCCTACTTACAACGGTGATATTTTCAAAATATTTAATTGGGCATAACATACTACTGGATGTCCAGAAGTTGTGAAAGGCATTAATCAATGCAAGTGTTTTGCTTATATATTTTTACCATCTTAGGAAGCAACATGCTGAAGCATTACATTGCACTTTCAATCTTAGTCGTGGTTAACCTCATGGGTAAAAAAACAATCCACAGTACAAGTCATTAGACTCACACGCCTACTAATCTTAAAGGACAGAGTCTGCAAGTTCACAAAAAAAAAGCTTTATTCAATTGTCTAGATTGAATTAGCTCATCTTCATTAGTATTATGGTTTGGTCTTTGCATTTAAATTTTGTGGCTCTGGTGAGAGGAACTCAGAAGATTGCTGGTCAAATTTCACTACATCTCCACCTGTAGGTTCAAGCCACCTAAGCGGATTGTGAATTTCTGACAGGATGGTGGAAAAACTTGCCACCATTCAGCAACTATGCTCACGTGCAGGAGTAAACACTTAAACTTGCCGGCAGCACCTATGTATTTTTGTCTCAATATGAGCCAGCGCTCTGAAAGAGAAAACTAAAACCATTCACATGGATCACCGATTAGTTTGTGGGAGATAATGTATGTTTTGAGCCAAAGAACAGCTGTGTGTTATGTTTTCCCTGCTTTCTGGCTGAAATCAATGGACAAGCGCATCCAGCGTTAGCTTGCAGGCAAGAGTACGGATGTTTCTAATTGTAAAAAACAAAGATCCAGTCTATAGAAAATTCAAAACCGAGTTGTTGTATATATTGGTCCTTCAAAAATTATATATAAATATGCATCTTTCCAAGCGTACTAGCAGACTAACGTGAAAAATCACCTCGTGAATCCTTGGCTCGGTTTGACTCTACTGTTGTGAAAGTGACAGGCAATGTCCGTCGTCAAATGACATTGCACAGTTGTGCAATAAACAGAGAACTAGGAGTTTTAATCTCACCGGTTCCTCTAAGAATATTAGCAATACGATGAGAACGAAGCCGAAAGAAATAACCTATCGGACTACAACATGAGAACTACTATCATGCCACTTGTTTCCATGCGAGTCTGAAAACCACCAGAGTACCAGTGATGGTAGCCCACACTCTCATCAATGCAGTAAACCTTACCTCCACCTCCACCACCTCGTCGTACGCGGGTGGAGGGTCGAATCCACTCCGGCTGTAATCCCCTCCACCCACACCGCGGGACCCAGTGCCGCCGCCGCCGCCGCCGCCGCCACCACCGCCGCCTCCTCCTCCTCCTCCTCCTCCTCCGACCTGGCGATCGCCACTCTCCATGGGCTCGTAGCCGAGACCAGGGCTCTCGTTGGTAAGGAGGGCCACGGCCTCGTTGATGTCGTTCTTGGCCATGCGGAGCGCCTTGCGAATGGCGGCGGGCTCCGAGAAGCCCATGCACAGCAGCGTCGTCATGTGCTCTTCCTCCACGTCCATCCTGGCAGACAGAGCCTGTCACTTCAATCCCGCTCTCCCATAGAGACTGTCCTGTTACAAGCCTCTCTTACCCCTCTCCCTCTCCCCCTCAGCCTCAGCCTCTGGCTGGCTGACTGAAAGTACTCAGTGCGGCCACTCAGCCCTTCACTCCGAGGTGAATGAAAAATTCCTCGTCGGCCTGTCCGTTCCTTCAACTAAAACTCTTGAGCAACCTCCTGGCCGCCGGCGCCATGTTGACAAGATACTGTTTCCGGTTCCTACTTTCCAGAGGGAAGCCGCGCCCACTCTACCGGAGGTGACGTACCTGGCAACCCCTGCTGGCATCTTGGTGAGGTCGTTGCTTGCCACTGAAGGATGGAGAGATGGAATAAGGTATGGACTTGAGGTCTCTACCACCGGTTCGCAAAATGTTGTTAACATGAAATGTTAACTGCGTTTATTTTAATTCATCACGAATTTTGAAACAGGGGCGTTGAGCTTTTTCCAACATTTTCTTTTCCTAATTCTTCAATCTTGAGTTCAGAGATGTGTTAGACACAACTCCGGCACGGGCGGGAATTGAACATGGGTCCATCTGGTTCTGAGGAAGAGACACTACCACTGCAGCACGAGAGCCCTTTCTGGGATCTGCAAAGCTTAGTTATTTTGATGCTAATAAAAAAGAGCCCCGTTAGTTAGTGAAACCCACTCTCAACGAGTCCTGGAGTGGAAGATGTGAAAGCACAGAGAAAGTGGAGAAAACTCAATTCACCAAAATGGTCCTGGGCTCAGGAATTTCAATTACGTGAATTGATTGAAAAATCTGACTGTTCTTGGAGAGATGAAAAGGAGGTTTGCTAGAGCTGTTAAAATTAACAGAAGAATTCTGGACAGAGTAAATAAGGAAAAACTTCCTATTTTGAGAAGAATTGTGAGCCAGAGAACAATTTACCCAGCCTTCGGGCGCAGAAGAAGGGATTGCATTACAAGAGCCTGTTCTCCATGCTATGATTGTAGAACAGCAGGAACTGGCATTCACAGTGTGTAATAGTAATAACATAATTAGTTAAATTTCTTGTTACCTTTAGTTTTATGCTTAAGCTTTTTGTGCTGTCTTATGTCTTTGTGAAAGTGGGAGCTTTTGTTAGACTTGCAGTGGAAGAGTTTTAAAATTCAGTTATGGAAGTTGGTGTTGCTGGCTGGGCCAACATTTATTGCCCATAGCACAGTTAAGAGTCGTACTCATACAGCACGGAAACAGAGTCTTTGGTCCAACCGGTCCATGCTGAACATAATCGCAAACTAAACTAGTCCCATCTGCCTGCTCCTGGCCCATATCTCCAAACCTTACCTATTCATGTATCTGTCCAAATGTCTTTTAGATGTTGTAATCATACCCACATCCACCAATTCTTCAGGAAGTTCATTCCACACATGAACCTCCCTTTGCGTTAAAAATTTGCCTCTCATGTCTTTTTTAAATCTCTCTCCTCCCAGCTTGAAAATGTACCCCCTAGTTTTGAAATCCCCATCCTAGGGAAAAGACAACTACCATTACATCATTGGGAGTCTGGAGTCATAAGTTGGCCAATCCAGTTAGAATGGCAGATTTCCTTCTCTGAATGATATTGAGTCAGATGGGCTCTTTCAATAGTCGACAGTTATGTAGTCACCATTAAACTAAGTTTTTATTCCAAATATTTAAAATTTAATTCAAATTTTACCAACTGCCATGGTGGGTGTCAAACGCAAGTCCTCAAAATTAGCCTGGGGTCCGGATTACTGATCTGGTGACATTGCTACTGTGCCAGGCTTCCCTAAGTCTGTTGAGAGTTTACTTGGAAAAAGAAAAGAAACAAATTTCCTTTGGTGGCTCAACACTGGAAAAATCATGGAATTGAGTATCTGGTTTCTGTTGGAACTGTTTTCTTGTTATAACTTGTTTTGTTACTGTAAACATGATAATGGAGATATTCCATTTTACAGTTCTACTGATTTTGTTCCCAGGTACACCACATTCCACAATCCAGAGTGTGTGCATTTGTACAGCACACTGCATAGTTCAGCACATATACAACATGCAGTGGTTCACTCAAACTCTGATATTCTGTCCTTGATCTTTGGATTCCATGCATGCTACCGCTAAATCATAGTACATCAAAATAACATCAAAGGAAAATGCACTGAGCTCATCTCAAATTCTTCAGATCCTTCTGTTGTCATTGTTAAATTGTTATTTCATTACAATAAACATGAGGGACCAAACCAACTATTCCCACTCATCAAAAATAGGGATAAGTGACTTCCTCACATTCCTCACTTTAGTAATCTTAAGAATGCTCATTGATGATTAATTTGTGTTCAGCTAGGGCCACTCATTTCCTGACCTCACGATAGCCTTGGTCCAAATGTGAATGAAAGTGCTGAACTGACGAGTGGAGATGAGAGTAACTGTCCTCAACACCAAGGCAACATTTGACTGACTACAGTATTAGGGAAAATATAGTATTCTTCTTGTAACTAGCACCAGAAGCATTCAGATAAATCTCCTACAAAATGGTGCATTTTGAATCCATCCGCATGGTTCAAAACCATCTCTTCCGACAGGCCCTGTTTCTTCAACTCTCAAATGACCAGTGTTCCGGGTAAGGAAAAATAACTACAAAAATATTTTGATGTTTTCCTTGAAGTGGAGAAGCGTTCACGTTAATGACTGGGAGAAGCTTATTATCAATCATTTAAACTGTAACATCCATGATGGACTACATCATCCTTTGAGTCCACGCACCATGATGCAGCGGAGCAGTAGCAGAGAAGGAAAGGAAAAAAAGCCAATCTTGCACTCTGGATCCTACTATCTCCTGTCATGTCCTGCTGTATGTACCCAAAAATCTGTGGTTCAAGAATTGGCCTGTTTTGGACATGGAAAGCCATGTCAGAAACTCATAACCCTGGGTGGATGTCATCTTCAAATTGAGGGCTGGCCGAAGTATATATTTTTATGATTCTATGATTCATGTTATTTATTGTAAATAAATTTGATTAATGGTTTAGCCTACCCAAGTGGTCCAACTTTGTTATTTTGATGTATTATGATGTAGTGGTAGCATGCATGGAATCCAAAGCAAGCTGTTGATCTAAGAAAATGTGTTGGGGGAAGACTGAATTCTAATGCTTGATGACATTGATTAACCAAGATAGAACACTTCTATTTTGCAGCAACCCAAGCAGCAGAGGTTCATCAAAACTTTAGATGAAAGCAAATGTGTAGTATACAGCAGCATTCCCTCTAAGATGCACTGAGCAGAGCAGCTAGGACGTTCTACACATGGCATTTGGTGTGCTGACACCTTGCTGTCCAGTTACTGAAGCTGCGCACAGACTTCTGAATTGCATAGTGAAGAAAAAGAAAACTAGGGGGAAGCATAGAAATATGTGTATTGATTTACAGAGAGAATGCTTAAATTGTAGATGAATTATCTTCATTGGGTCAACTGTAATTTTCTTTTCAGGCTTTTCTTAATTTTCAGTTGTATGTTGATGCAGTTTCCTTAAACCATCAGCATTAACAGCTGTTTGACAGTCATCTATAAATCTACCCAAACAAATATTCTTCAGATTTCTTATTCGGTGCATCTCAGTGACAGTGGACC
This sequence comes from Rhincodon typus, assembly GCF_021869965.1. Classification (NCBI taxonomy): domain Eukaryota; kingdom Metazoa; phylum Chordata; class Chondrichthyes; order Orectolobiformes; family Rhincodontidae; genus Rhincodon; species Rhincodon typus. The sequence continues at coordinate 54,333,839 of NC_063341.1, read as the reverse complement.
CTAATAGAGATCATCTAATAATAAGAAAAATCAAAGAGATTGTCCAGAAACTTTAACAGTATGTAAGCAAAATGCAGTGTGATTAATGCATGCCACTCTGGAGGTGTCAAATGAGAGTTGTACAGATGCTGTTGGGTGGATAACTAATTGGGAAAGAGATAGAAGAGAAAATTTTAGGCAAGTTTTAAAAAGGTGGAAAAGCTGTGCAGAAGTGAGATGATAATAAGACTTCAGTTCTGCTAATATAGACTGAAAAATGACAAAATAAAGAGCAAATATTGAAAGAAATTCATGGAATTTGTAGAACGGAACTTAGTTAGTATTTTTCTAGCCAAACAAAGCTAAACACAATGTTGCAATTGGTGTTTCTGTGAAGGAACATTTGGGAAACAAGGGTCACAGTGTTAATAGGTTGAGACAAGTAATGGAACAGGGACAAGAAAAAAAAATCAAATGTAAAAATATTCAATTTGAGGAGAACAAATTTCAATGAGTTGAAAAGTTTGGGCCCTGAAGATACAGAGATTAAAAATGAAACAAAGGGGGAGACTACGACAAGTTCATAATTTGGGAGAGAATCAAACACAAATGCAAAATTAAATACAAAAATCTCAAGAGGAAAATCGAGAAAGGAAGTAAGAAGGATAAAGAAAAACAAGTTTATCAGAACAGGTTACAAAAACAATGTACTCCAGATGCTTGATATCTGAAATAAAAACAGAAAATGCTGGAAATACTCAACTTGTCTGGCAGCATTTGTGGGGAGAGAAAGAGAATTAATGTTCATTGGAATTGGAAATAGTTACGGTATAATAGGTTTTAAGCAAGTCCAAAGGAAAGGGGAAAGAACAAAAGGGAAGATCTATGAAAAGGTGTAGAGTAAGAGAAATTAATGTTGAAATGGATGATGTACAAGGTAAAATGAGAAGGTAGTGCAACTGGTAAAGAAACAGAAGGTGCAAGTAGAAGGAAGCTTCACTGGTGGAGGCCTATGTAGGCTTGACCATTCCACCAAGCTGCACTAAATTAATAAATCTCTTCCCCTTTTATTTCAAACAGTCATCCAAAGTCATTACCCAGGACAAAAAAGCCCACTTGATTAGCACCACGTTCACGGTTACTTCTTCCACGATTCCTGCTTAGTAGCAGCAGTGTGTACCATCTAAAGATGCACTGAAGAAAATCACTATGGCTCCTTTGACAGCTCCTTCCAAACCCATGACTATCTAGAAGGACAAGGACAGTAGGTATGTGGGAACACCTCCACCTCCAAGCCACTCACCGTCCTTAGTTAGAAATGTTTTGCCAATACTTATGTGTTCAAAATCCCTCCCTAACAGCATTGTGGGTCTACCTACAGTACAGTTTACCAGATCAAGAAGGTCACTCGTCACCACTTTCTAATGGGCAGTAATTGGATGGCCCAGCTAGAGCCATTCACATCCTATGAATGAATATAAAATAATATACATGAATGTGATGTCCTTATTTATTTGAACAATGTACAAGTAACAAAATAAATTTAGTCTCTACCCAATAATAACACATGCATTTTCCAGTAAATGTTGCATCAACTAGTAGTACTTTTACAGATGAGTCAAAGGGCAATGGATTTATACCTTACTCCTGAACTTAGGCACTTAACCCTGGGTAACAGTTGAGAGCAGGAACATAATGCTGAAGGTTTTGAGTCCTTTGAACGAAATGTTAAGTTAAATCTTGCCTGTCACAGTGCTGCATGTGGGTATTAAAGGCCACTTTAGTAGTTGAGCATGTTGAGATTGCCATCAGGAAAAAGCAGAACCCAGGTGAAAGGAGTATCAATGCTCCACCGACCCCTTCCCATTACCACCTTCTGCCCCAAATGTAACAGAGCCTGTGGAAGCTGCATCAGTCTGTACAGCGACCTACAGATTCACCCTGAGAGTGGAAGAGAGTCATCCTCGTTTGTAAAGGACTGCCAATGATGATGAGTACTCCCAAACAAAAATTGACAAACCTGTTTATTTATCAGATTCCAGATTTGCATTGGTACGGTTACCAAAATAAACAATAGAACTGCACTTCAAAATAATTTTTTTTACTGTAAACCACTTTGAAATGTTTCTGATTAAAAGATGATTCACGTACAGGAAAAGCAATGTCTTGCTGCTATTATATAGGGCATTGGAGAAACCTGGAATATAGAGGGAGTGGAGTGACCAGGCTGGCTATAAACATGTACAGGCAGTGAACTGTGGAAGGAGTAATATCTGCCGAATGTCTGCCCCTCTTCCATGGTTATGTTCATGTCTGAGTGTCCTTGGGGATGGAGCTTGTGGTGTACAGTAATGCTCTTGATGCCTTTCGAGAGAGATGAGCAGCAAGGGGGTACACCTCCCCCTCCGACTCTGTTTTAAGTTAGCCCCTTCTCTCTCTCTCTTTACCTCCCCCTTACTTTGACGGTTTGCATTGCCCTTAATGGACTTTGCATGTAAATATTTAATTGGCTGTGTGCATGTTTTATTGGTGTGGTGATTAGTGTTTAAAAAGAAAAAAAAATCACAAACAAAAAGAGTCATGGTGATTTTGCTGGGGGGAAAGACACATGTGTGATAGCACTTCTGGGTATAAAGAAAAGAAAGATGGAGTGCAGCAAAGTTTACCAAATTGATTCCTGGGATGGCAGGACTGATGTAAGAGGACAGATTGAATTGGTTAAGATTGTATTCAGTGGAGTTTAGGAGAATGAGGGGGGATCGCACAGAAATGAACAAAATTCTAACAGGACTAGACAGGTTAGATTCAGGAAAGATATTCCTAATGTTGGAGGAGTCCAGGATCAAGAGTCATAGTTTAAGGATAAGGGGTAAACCTTTTAGGACTGAGATGAAGAGAAATTTCTTCACCCAGAGAGTGGTGAACCTGTGGAATTCACTATCACAGAAAGTGGTTAAGACCAAAACATTATGTATTTTGAAGAAGGTAGCAATGGCTCTTGCAGCCAAGGGATATTGGGGTGAGGTTAGGATTAGGATATTGAGCTTAATCATCAGCCATGATCGTATTGAATGGTGGATTAAGTTTACTCCTGCTCCTATCTTCCATGTTAAAAGCTGTGTTGCCTTATAAATATGGTTTATAAATATATTACTAAGTATGTCCCTCCTGAGCTAGTATTGACTGTGTAGTTTCCTTCTGCTCTATCATCATTCTGTGCTTATATTGTAACATGACATTTGAACATACAAATGGCTCAAAGATTATAAAGCAGGTGTTCTTTATTCCACTAGCATCAAGTCATAACCAACATGAAGGGAAATTAAGGTTAAACAGGGGAGTATTTCCAGTACTTACACGGAATAAAGTATACAGTTTATATTGGGTTGAGGCCTTCTTCCCCCAAAAACATCCTTTCTTCCAGAGCTCACTGTTGCCACCTGCTATTGGAGCTCCTGGCATACCTGCTCCTGCTCCCCTGCTCAGTGTCTTCCTTCACTTGCCATTTGCTGTTTGAGATTCTGTAACACTATGAAATGTAAACTTGTTTATCAGAGAACATTGAGTATTAATCAGGACTTGGAACCTTGGTAAACATTCAGCCTCTTAACCCTTGGCTGATGAGAGACAACCAAGATAGGCTTCCTACTATAATCCTAATTAAGATCAGTAACTCAGTCAGCACAACCTGAAACTGAGACCTTAGATATATTGCTGTGTTGCATGCTGCCTTTACCAATCAAAACCAAAATCTCTGAATGAGTTTTAAAAGGTGGAAATAGATGGAAGGTCTGTAGATTAAAGGGAAGTTGGTGAACATACTGCATTCAGATTTTCAGAAGGCATTTGAAAAGTTGCCACATCAAGCTTATTGTGGAAAATATAAGCTTGTGGTATATGGGGTAAAATATTAGTGTAGGTAGAAGATTCGATAGCTAACATGAAATAGAGTCGCATAAATAGATAATTTTCTGGTTGACAAGATGTAATGAATGGTGTGCCACTGGAATCAATGCTGGGGCCTCAGCTTTTAAAAATTATACAAACTACTTGAAGAGACCAAAAGTATGGGTGCTACATTTGCTGATGACACAAGTAAGTTGTGAAGAGGACATAAGAAGGGATATGGATAGATCAGGTGAAAGGGCAAAGAAAATGCAAATGGAGTATAATGTGGGAAAATGTAAAATTATCCACTTTGGCAGGAAGAATAAAAAAAACACTATCTAAATGGTAAGAGATTGCAGAGCTCTGAGATGCAAAGCGATGTTGGCATCCTAGTGTATGAATGACGAAGGATTAGAATGCAAGCACAACATATAATTAGGAAAACTGGTAGATTGTTATTGTTTTTTTTAAGGGAAATTCAAATTAAAGGTGTAGAGATTACGTTTGTTGCACAGGGCATTGGTGAGAACACGTCTGGAGTACTGTGTATGGTACAAGGCTCTTGATTTATGAAAGGATATAAATGCATTGGAAGCAGTTTAGAGAAGGTTTGCTTGACTAATACCTGGAATGGGTGTGTTGTCTTATGACGAAAGGATGGACAGGCTAGACTTATATCCACTGTAGTTTAGAGATCTAAACAGAGTTAATCAACAGAGATAATGAGAATTATTTTCTTACAGGAGTGTGAGTCTTTGGAACTCTCTCCTAAAGAGGTACAGAAAGCACAGTACAGTCCTTGGTTATTTTTAAGACAGAGGTAGCTGGAATGGTAGGTGGGAATGTGGAGTAAGCAGATCAGCCATTATTCTATTGAATAGTGAAGTAAGTTCAAGGGGCCAAGCAGCCTACCCCTGCTCATAGTTTGTATTTTTATATGAAACATTCCATGAGCTCAGAAATTTTGCAATGCAAAAAACAAAATTCTGGAATAAAAGTATTCAAGAGTAGAGGTGCCTAAGTGTTTATATGTACACATCATCGAAGATGACAGGGCAGGTTAACAAAGCAGTTAATACGTTTTACAAGATCCTGTCCTTTATAAATTGGAACTGAAAAAAAGAAAATTATAATAAATCTGTATAAAACACTTGGTCAGTCTCAACTGGAGTAATGTATCCAGTCATCGCACCACATTTTACGAAGGATATGAAGACATTAGAAAGTGTGCAGGAAAGATTCATGTGATTAGTTCCAGGAATTAGGAACCAATTATGTTATTGATTGGAGAAGCTGGTATTGTTCTCTTTGGGGAAGAGAAAGTTAAGGGGAGTTTTG
>NC_063341.1:54303276-54328134 GCF_021869965.1 Rhincodon typus | reverse complement strand
ATGGAGGTGTGCAAAATTATGAGAGATCTGGGCAGAGTAGATAGGGAGACATTGTTTCCTTTGGTTTGAAGGCTGAGGACTAATGGACACTGATTTAAAATGATTAACAAAACTGGGAACATGAGGAAAAGCTTTTTAAAATAGCACAATCAGGATTGCACTAAATGAGTATGTGGTGGAGACAGATTCCATGGAGCCTTTGAAAGAGAATTGGAAAGTTGTCTGATTAGAAAGATTTGCAGGGCTGCAAGAAAAAAAAAGTGATTGGGGGAGGATGGGACTAGTTGAGTTGTTTTTGCTGGGAGCCTGAACAGACGGGCCAAATGGTCTCCTTTTACGCTGTACCCATCCTATGATGAGATGGTAAGAATTGCCGATGCTGAAGTCTGAGATAACACAGTGTGGAGCTGGAGGAACTCAGCAAGCCAGGCAGCATCAGAGGAGCCCACCGACTGCCACAGCTACCCAGATTACACCTCCTCTCACCCACCTTCCTGCAAGAATGCAATCCCCTACTGCCAATTCCTCCGCCTCCGTTGCATCTGCTCCCAAGATGAGGCGTTCCACTCCCAAACATCCCAGATGTCCTCGTATTTCAAGGACCGCAACTTCCTCCCTTCTCTTGCGTTTCCTGCACCTCTGCCCTCACACCCCCTCCCTGCAATAAAAACAAAGTCAGAATCCCCCTTATCCTCATGTATCACCCCATTAACCTCCACATTCAACGCATCATTCTCCGCCACTTCCACCACCTGCAATCTGACCCCACTACAAAGGATATATTTCCATCCCCACCCTTATCTGCCTTCTGGAGGGACCGCTCTCTCCGCGACTCCCTCGTCTGCTCCCCACTAGCCCCACCACCCCAGGCACCTTTCACTGCAACCGCAAGAGGTGCTACACCCCCCCCCCCCCTCACCTCCATCCCAGGCCCCAAAAAATACCTTCCACATCAGGCAGATGTTCACCTGCACATCTGCTAAAGTGGTCTATTGTATCCGCCATTCCCGATGTGGCCTCCTCTACATCGGTGAGACCAAGCAGAGGCTCGGAGACCGCTTTGTAGAGCACCTATGCTCGGTTTGCAACAAAAGACAACACCTTCCAAACGCCAACCATTTCAACTACCCCTCCCACTCCCTGGATGACATGTCCATCCTGGGCCTCCTCCAGTGTCACAACGATGCCACCCGGAAAGTGGAGGAGCAGCATCTCATATTCCGCCTTGGGAGCCTACAACCCAAGGGTCTCAATGTGGACTTTACTAGCTTCAAAATCTCCCCACCCCCTCATCCCAAGACCAACCCTTCCTCCCACCCCAACCCCCTTGACCTGTCCATCTTCTCTCCCACCTATCCGTTCCTCCCGCCTCACTGACCAATCCCCATCACGACCTGCACGCACCTATCACCATCCCACCCACCTTCCCCAGCCCAGCACCACCCCCAACTCTCTATTTATTTCAGAGCCCCTTTTTCCTCCCCCACTTCTGAAGAAGGGTCCCGACTTGAAATAGCTTTCCTGCTCCTCTGATGCTGCCTGGCCTGTTGTGTCCTTCCAGCTCCACACTGCGTTAACCCATCCTATGATGTTCAGCCAGCATTTGTAGATAAATAAACGTTCTAGTTCGTTAACCTAGTTAACTTTGAATTCATAGAGATGAAGTATATTAATTCCTTGTGACAGCACAGACTGCGCAGGATCTTTGAGCTTTCACTTTTGTAATTAATTGTTGTTGGAGAAACCGTAAAATTCGGGAGCTTTGATTATCAGAGCCCGTGCTGGTGGCAGTGACAGGGAAGGTGTGCTGGGCGAGGAAAATCGTGTTTCACCTTTAATGATTCTAATGCCATAAATCGGAGTTAACAGTTTAAATCGGTTATGGCCGCTATGGCACTAGTTGTGTAACTGTGTATAAATGGAGAAAAATTGAGCCACTATTCAATGTTTTCGTCATGTTTGCCGAGAATAATTGTGATTTAGTCCTCAAATAGTTAACATTCCACAAACGGGCCGTTTCCAATCTGGCAGAAATCCTGTGACTGAGAATTGGGGGAAGCAGAGTTTGGATCGGACGCCGAGGGAGCGACAAAGAGTGAAAATCGACAGCAATTTAGGTTAAGTGCTGACTTATGTATTTTACTAATGTTGTAATGGTTTAAACACGACAGAAATAACCTGGCGTTTTAAGGAAACTTTTCTATGTTCATCTTCTTAACATATTGCGTTTTTAAACACTTCCTCGTTTAATCTTTTATAGTCTAAATTCAAATAATTACGATTATGCTATTAACCTTGAAAATCTCCAAATCTCCTACTGAAATTGCAACAGATCTCAACTATGGCCGGATGCACTTTCGCCGGTTTTTCAGTTTTTCTCCTGTCCCGTTTTGTTTGTTCTGGCCATGCTCTTTGTTTGCAGCCGAAGTTGCTGGCTGCTTAATTTTAGTATCAAGTCAACAATATTAGAAACAGAATTCTGCATAAAAAGGAGCATTGAGTTTGTAATTTTCGATCACACCAGGAAAAAAAACGGCAGTACTGTTGTGTTTAAAATTTGCGCACGATTTATAAACTTGTAATTCTGTTGCTATTTTAAAAAAAATTATAAAGCATGTAACGTCCATATACTTCAAATTTTAGGGATGCGTAAAAGATCATGATGGAGTTGGAGATGCCATTACTCACTATTGTTTTGGGCCTAACGATCTCTGTGGTTGCAGCAGAGAGTGAAAGCAGAATCTGTAAGGTGGCCCCTCATTGGGAAATTGCCGACCGTAAACCAATGGAGGAACAGATTGGCCATGTTGTTGTTGTGGCCCTTCTCAAAGCAAGCTGCGGGTTCTGTTTGACTCAAGCAACTAAGTAAGTATAGCACTTCATAATTATTTTTCACTGTTGCCTTAATGTAATCTCTACAGTGTTATTAACTTCTGCAGTCAAGAGCACCAAGTGGACATTTGCTGTGATTCTATTCAGTTGTTAGTTACAATGTTACACGAATGCTCAAGTTCAGAAGCAAAAACAATTTGCCTCAATTGTGTAGAACACACAATACAGAGTATTGTATGCGATTCAAGTCCCCTTGCTTGAGGAAGGTTATAATTGCCTTCAAAGGATTGCAGCAGAGTTTTGCCACGTTGATTTCTAGGACATTGAGATGAAATTGTCCTATCAGGAGAAATTGTGTCTGTATTCAGTTGAGTTTAGAAAAATGAGAGACATTGTCATTAAATCCCAACAGTGCAGAAGCAGGCCATTTGGCAGATTGAGTCCACACGAACCCTCCCAGGACCCACACCCTTACCCTATCCCTGTAACCCTGCATTTTCCATGGTTAATCCACCTAGTCTGCATATCCGTAGATATTATGGGCAATTTAGCATGACTTATCCACCTAACCTGCACATCTTTGGACTCGGAAGAAACCCATGCAGACACTGGGAGAAAGTGCAAATTCAGACAGACAGTTGCCTAAGACTGGAATTGAACCCAGGTCTCTGGTGCTGCAAGGCAACAGTGCTAAACACTATGCAACCCCACTTTCTCCTAGAAAGTTGCAAAATTCTTAAAGGGATAGACAGAATATTTGCAGAAAGGATGTTTTCCCTAGTTCTAGATCAATTAAAGAGCGGATGTAGGCTCAGAATAAAAAGCAAGCCATTTAGGACTGAGATAAGAACACTCTACTTAGAGGGTGGTAAATCTTTGGAATTCTGTATTCAAGAAGCCTGTGGAAGTTCAGTCATTAAGCAAGTTCAAAACAGAAACTGAATTTTCTAGTTACTAATGATACAAAGGGATGTGCAAAATAGTGTGGAAAATGGTGTAAGATACAAGTGGATAAGGTGGTAAAAAATGAAGTTATATGGCATGTTTGCCTTCATCAGCTGGGGCATTGAGTGTAAAAGTAGGCAAGTCATGTTGCACCTGTATAAAATTTAGGTCCCATTTGTAGTATTGTTTGCAGCTCTATCACATTGTAGGAAGGATGTGCAGGCTTTGGATAGAGTTCAAAAGTGGTTTGCCAGGATATTGCCTGGATTGGAGTGTATTAACTATAAGGAGATGTTGAATAATGTGGATTGTTTTCCCTAGAGCATTGGAGGCCGAGGGGCAATCTGATAAAAGATATGAGGCAAGTTTTTTTTTTACACGGAGTGTGGTAAGTGCCTGAAATGTACTGCTGGGGAAGTTGGGTAAAAGCAGATATGATAGCAACATTTAAGACACATTTGGACAGACATTTCTATAGACAGAATAGAGAGATACTGACCATATACCGGCAAATGGGATTAGTTTAGAATGGCATCACAGTCAATTTGGACATGGGAGACCGAAGGGCCTGCTGTTGTCCTGTCCTGTACTGTTCTATTTTCTATGTTATAAATCTAGAATGGCGGAGCAGGCTTGAGGATCTGAGTGATTCACTCCTGTGTATGATCTGAATGGTGCAGTGTGAAAAACTGACTGAATTTTAATCCCACTCTTCCCATTGGAAAATAACACCATTCTTTTGTTAATTACACTTCAGTGTGGCAGACTTAACCCCAAACTCCATACCATAGGAATTGTGCGCCTGAACTGATCCTACATTGTTTAATGTCACATTAAGAGGGGCATTATTTTAAGGCATTCCTACTAATTTTTTATTTGTTTACATTTTTGTTTTGAGTGGGTGTTGTAATTATATATGAATATTCAAACAGATGTATCAGGAGCAGGAGTAAGCCATTTGGCTTCTCAAGCATGCTGTGCCATTCAGTCAGGTCCTGGCTGCTTGTGGCTTCAACTTCCATCTTCCAGGTTATCTCTGAGACCCTTTTGACCTCCTTATTAGTCAAAAATTTAATGCCACTTTAAAACTATTAAACAACCCTGCCTCCATTTCTTTTACAGACTCATGACCTTCTGATGGGGGGAATGAAAAAGTCTTCGCACTTCCATCTTAAATGGAAAACCCCTGTATTTTAAAGCTGTGTCCCCTAATTCCAGTTTCTTCCACAGGGAAAATATCCTTGCATCCATCCTGTCAGATCTCTCAGGATCCTATGTTACAATAAACTACTTCTCATTCTTCTAACCTTCAATGGATACAGATCTGAACCAACCAACCATTTCTCATTCCTGGCATTCGCCTAATAAACTTTCTCAGAACTGTTTCCAATGCATTTACATCCTACTTCAATTAAGTGATCAGAACTGAAGATAGTATACCAGATGTAATCTAACCATAGGAAAATATCCCAACTTGATTTTCCATACCCCTTGCAATAATCATCCCAACATTTATTTTGCCTTCTGACTCACTCACTCACCTGCACACAAACAGGTTTTGATACAACAACCAGGACATCAAGATCCATCTGTAGCTCACAGGGTTCTGCAATCTCTTACTTTAAATAATATACTGCTTATCTATTCTTCCGAAGTGGACAGGTTTACATTTTCCCACTTTATTTGGTATCTGGAAATCTTTGAGACTGATCTCTATATTCCTTTGCAGACACCTTACATACTCTTCACAAATTACTTTCCTACCTAACTTTGTATCATCAGCAAAGTTAGCAATCATCCCTTCAATAACTCCAACTAACTGACATAGATTGTAAATAGCTGAGGCCCCAGCATTGATCCCCGTGGCACCCGACTCATTACATCTTGTCCACCTGAAAATTACCTATTTATGCCTACTCTCTGGTTCCTGTTAGGCAACCAATTCTCTAACCATGCTAATACATTACCTCCTACATCCTGACCTCTTATTTTATGTAATAACCTTTGATGTGGTACGTTGTCAAATGCAGTCTGGAAATCTAAACTACACCACATCGACGGGTCCTTCTTTATCCATGTGACTTGATACATCTTAAAAGAACTCTAAATAAATTAGTCAAATCTCTCCCAGTGAAACATGTTGACTCTGCCTAATTCCATTTTCTAAAACTTTCTAAGTGTCTCCTTAACAACTGATTCCAGCATTTCCATATGACTGATGTTAAACTAATATCTCTATTTCTGACTGTCCACCTCCTTTGTTGAATAGAGGAATTACATTCACTATTTTCCAATATGATGGGGCTTTTCCTTCTACTCTCATGGCACCCACTTAAAGTCATAGAGTCATACAACATGGAAACAGAGCCTTCAATCCAACTCGTCCATGCTGATCAGATATCCTAAATTAATTTAATTTGTTTCCATTTTGGTCCATATTCCCCTCAACCCCTCCTATTCATGTATCCATCATTGTGGTTTTCAAATGTTGTAATTGTGCTAGCCTCCGCTACTTCCTCTGGCAGCTAATTCTTTTAAGACTCTATGATGAACCTCACCTGGAGACTTGCTAGCTTTCACATCTGATAATTTTCTTAGCACTCTTTCTGTGAATTATTTTAAGTTCCTTCCTTCCACCTTTTGATTACAATTATTTCTGGAACAAATTTTGTTTCATAAGAACTAGGAGCAGGAGTAGGCCATTTGGCCCCTCGAGCCTGCCCCGCCATTTAATAAGATCATGGCTGGTCTTTGAGACTCAGCTCCACTTACCCGCCCACTCACCATAACTCTTAATTCCTTTACTGTTCAAAAATTTATCTAGCCTTGCCTTAAAAACATTCAGTGAGGTAGCTTCAACCACTTCACTGGGCAGGGAATTCCACAGATTCACAACCCTTTGGGTGAAGAAGTTCCTCCTGACCTCAGTCCTACATCTGCTTCCCTTTATTTTGAGGCAATGCCCTCTAGTCCTAGTTTCACCTGCTAGCAGAAATAACCTCCCTGCCTCCACTTTATCTATTCCCTTCATAATCTTATATGTTTCTATAAGATCTCCCCTCATTCTTCTGAATTCCAATGAGTATAATCCCAGTCTACTCAGTCTCTCCTCATAATCCAACCCTCTCAACTCTGGAATCAACCGAGTGAATCTCCTCTGCACCCCCTCCAGTGCTAGTATATCTCTTCTCAAGTAAGGAGACCAAAACTGCACACAGTACTCCAGGTGTGGCCTCACCAGGACCCTATACAGCTGCAGCATAGCCTCCCTGTTTTTAAACTCCATCCCTCGAGCAGTGGCAGACAAAATTCCATTTGCCTTTTTAATCACCTGCTGCACCTACAATCCCACCTTCAGCAATTCATGCACAAGGACACCCAAGTCCCTTTACATAGCAGTGTGCTGCAATTTTTTACCATTTAAAACATAGTCCATTTTGCTGTTATTCCTACCAAAATGGATGCCCTCACACTTATCAACACTGTACTCTATCTGCCAGACCTTTGCCCACTCACTTAGACTATCTATATCCCTCTGCAGACTTTGTGTCATTTGCAAATTTTGACACACCAGACTTGGTCCCCAACTCCAAATCATCTAGGTAAATTGTAAACAGTTGAGGTCCCAACACTGATCCCTGAGGCACACCACTAGCCACTGACCGCCAACCAGAAAAACACCCATTTACCCCTACTCTTTGTTTTCTACTGGTCAACCAATCCTCTATCCATGCCAGTACATTACCTGTAATACCGTGCAACTTTATCTTATGTAGCAGCCTTTGGTGTGGCACCTTGTCAAATGCCTTCTGAAATCCAGATACACCACATCCACAGGTTCCCCATTGTCCACCATGCAAGTAATGTCCTCAAAGAATTCCACCAGATTAGTTAAACATGACCTACCCTTCATGAACCCATGCTGGGTGTTACCAATGGAACAATTGATGTCCAGATGTCTTGCTATTTCTTCCTTAATGACAGATTCAAGCATTTTCCCCACTACCGAAGTTAAGCTAACTGGCCTATAGTTACCTGCGTTTTGTCTACTTCCTTTTTTAAACCGTGGCGTCATGTTGGCTGTTTTCCAATCTGCGGGAACCACCCCAGAGTCCAGTGAATTTTGGTAAATAATTACTCGTGCATTTGCTATTTTCCCCCATCATCTCTTTTAGTACCCTGGGATACATTTCATCAGGGCCAGGAGACTTGTCTACCTTTAGCCCCATTTGCTTGCCCAGCACTGCCTCCTTAGTGATAATGATAGTTTCTAGGTCCTCGCCTGCTATAACCTTCTTGCTATTTGTTTTCGGCATGTTATTTGTGTCTTCCACTATGAAGACCGACATGAAATAACTGTTTAATGTCTCAGCTATTTCCTCATTCCCAGTTATTAAATTGTTTACCTTCACCACTCTTTTACGATTTACATATTTATAGAAACTTTTGCTGCCTGATTTTATATTCTGAGCTAGTTTACTCTCATAATCTATCTTACTTTTCTTTATAACTTTTTTTTGTGGCTTTCTGTTGGCCTTTAAAGATTTCCCAGTCTGCTAGTTTCCCACTACTCTTTGCTTTTTTTGTATGTGTTTTTTTTTTCAATCTGATACTTTCCTTTATTTCCTTAGACATCCATGGCTGGCTTTCTCTTTTCGTACTGTTCTTCCTTATCACTGGAATATACTTCTGCTGAGCACTGTGAAAAATTGTTTTGAAAGTCCTCCACTGTTCCTCACTGTTTCCTTTACAGTGAATGTTGATGGGAAAACCTGTGTTCAAATCATCTGCCTTTTTTTCCCCATTAGTAATTACCCAGACACACTGTCTAGATGACCAGCATTCTTTACTACTTCTCTTGTAATTTCTTATTTTTCTAATTTCTCCCTCCTTATTCCTTCTGTTGCCTTTTGTTGTTCTGACTTGCCATTATCTTTTATGGAATTGCATGTTTCTTTCTTTCAATTTTAACCTCCTTAAGTTAGCCAAGGATGGTGCATTCTTCTCTTAGAGGTATTTTTTCCCTCCCTGGAATATATCTTTGAGTGTTATGAATACTGACCTATCCCTTAAGCTAATTTCTCAGCTTTTTCTTCAAAGCCTTATAATTGCCCTTATTTAAGCTTAAAAAACAAGTCTTAGACTCTCACTTTTCTCCCTCAAACTGAATGGAATATTCAATCGTGTTATGATCACTCCTACTTAGGGGCACATTTAGAATGCAGAGTTTAATTAATCCTGTCTTGTTCCACATTACCAGATCTAGAATGGCCTACTGTCTGGCTGGGTCTAGAACGTGCTGTTCAGAGAAACTGTCCTGAAAACTGTGAACTAATTTTTCAGGCCCCCATGCCAATCTTACAACAATCTCCTATTAACATTAAACTTTGGAACAATTTCCAAACTTATACTTTCATGTCTTACAATTTTTGGATTAATATTTTCCCATTTTAAAATATTTTAGACCATAAGGCCATTAGAAATAGGAACAGGAGTAGACCTTTTGGCCCCTCCATTTTGCTCTGTCATTTAATAGGATCATGGCTGATGTGACATTCCTTAGATCCATTTTCCTGCATTTTCCCTTCAACCCTTGATTTCCCTGACTGATCAAGAAGCTGTTTATCTTATCTTTAAGTATATGCAAGGATTCTGTCCCCACAGCTCTCTGTGAGAAAGAGTTCCAAAGACCCTTCATGAGAATAAATTTCAAATCTTCTCAGTATTAAATTGGCACCCCTTTCTTCTGAGATTGTGTCCTCTGGTCCTAGACTCTTCCATGAGGGCAAATATCATCTCAACATTCACTCTGTCAAGCTCCTTAATGATCCTGTTTGTTTCAATGAGATCACCTCTCAATCTTCTAAACTCTGAACAGATTCTTTCTTGAATAGAGGTATTACATTCACTATTTTCCAATATGATGGGACTTTTCCTGAATCTAATGAATTTTGGAAAATTAAAATGAATGCCAGTAGATTCCCAACCTGTTTAGCCTTTGCTCATAAGACAATCCAGCCATACCAAGGTTCATTTTGTTTCTGTATAAACTTGCATTATATTGAGATATAGCTTAGTTCCTGCAGTTGTGGACTTTCTGACACTGGATACAGTTCAGAAATTGTAACTGTCGAATTATTTTCAATAAACATTAACACAATCTGCAAATTGCTAGATTCATGAATGAACCACAAGCGTTGGTCATAAAAGCAGAATATGCTGGAAGCTATCAGCAATCACAGTCTTTGTGATGAAAGGGAAACAAAGTGAATGTTTTATGTCAGTGACCTTATTAGAATGGGCAACATTTAGAAACATTTTCAGTTTTTAGCAATTAGAATTTTCTTTTTGATAGAATCCCTACACTGTGGAAACAGGCCCTTCAGTCCAACAAGTCCACACTGACCTTCAGAACATCCCACCCAGACCCATCCCCTTAAACCCACCTAATCTACACATCCCTGAACACTAGGGACAATTTAGCATGGCCAATCCACCTAACCTGCACATCTTTGACTGTGGGAGAAAACCGGAGCACCCGGAGGAAACCCACGCAGACACGGAGAACGTGCAAACTCCACACAGACAGTCGCCCAAGGGTGGAATCGAACCTGGGTCCCTGGCACTGTGAGGCAGCAGTGCTAACCACTGAGCCACCATGCCACCCCAAACTGAATGTAGGGTGGCTGGAAAAAATAAGTGAAGCTCTGTGACCAAGTAGAAGACGGGGTATTGAAAGAGTTGGTGGTGCAAGGTCAAACTGAAATGGTAATGGGACAGATAAAGAAACCAAAGCTATGTTTAGAGGACCAAAATGATACCTGAACCTCCTGCACCTGGCTGACTTTGTTCTCACGTTTAACAACTTTTTTTAACTTGCTCTAAATAAAAGATGTTGCTATAGGTATCCACATGGGTCCTAGTTACGCCTAATCTTTTGTGGAATATGGAAAACTTATTGTTCTAGTCCAACTCCACCCCTCCCTCACCTCTTTACCCTGTACAGTGACGATTATATTCGTGCTCTTTCATAGTCTCACACTAAACTGGAACAATTCATTGAGGTGGGGCTTCTGATTTCCACACTTCTCTTAAATTGAGGACAGGTCATGGCAATTTTTCAGTCTCCACTTCTAGGCATACGCTGTCCAACAGGTAACCCCCACCGCCAATCATTTTATTCCTCCATCTTGTTGTCCTGCTGATCTCCCTGTACACAGACAGTTACACTGTTCCAATAAAACTCCATGCAAGCTTGAGGAACAGCACTTCACTTTTTGATTCAGCACTTTATGGTCTTTTAGACTCCGTGTTGAGGTCAACAGTTTCAAACTGTAATCCCTGTTCCATTTTGCTATCTCCTCTTCGCAGATTTTGGTTTACCTTGTTTTATCCTTCCTGTTTTTGTGTTCTGATGGCAGCAGTTCATCATTCGGCCATTCAC
Organism: Rhincodon typus; assembly: GCF_021869965.1. Lineage (NCBI taxonomy): Eukaryota > Metazoa > Chordata > Chondrichthyes > Orectolobiformes > Rhincodontidae > Rhincodon > Rhincodon typus. The sequence continues at coordinate 54,316,913 of NC_063341.1, read as the reverse complement.
CCCACCTATAACACATCTATTTCCAATGAAAGGTGACAGGCCTGAAAAGTTAATTTTTTTTTTTCTTTCCACAGATGCTTTCTGATCATCTGAATGTTTCCAGCTTATTTTTGTTTATTTCAAATTTGTAGCTTCTATGGTATTTTGCTCTTGCAGTAGTATTGGCAATGTTGGTGTGAATCAAACCAATCGTGCAATGATACCATCGGATTACAAATTAGTTCCAGTTCTTTTTCATAAAATCATATTCAATTTGAAATATCCTGTATGCATATTCACCTTTATAAAGTACCAGACAAAGCTAATGCTGTTTACAGTTTGTCATGCTTACTGTATTAATAGATTAGGCAGCTTGCGGGACAAGCTCAAACATCAGGGCCTGAAGGACATTCACTATATGATAGTGAATGAGAAATCGCCTCAATCTAGGGCTATGCTCTGGGAACTCAAACGCCATACTCCTGAGGACATCCCTGTCTACCAGCAATCGCCATTTCAACGTGATGTCTGGAGCATTCTGCAGGGTAACAAGGATGACTTCCTCATCTATGATAGGTTAGTTATTTTAAATTGCAACACTGAGCAGATTATTTGTTATGATTAAATTGATTCCTCTCCCTTTGATTAGTTCTTCACAACTTGGTATAACCACTAGCTAAGTAGATATAACCTATAATTTAGCTGAGCACCCTGTTTTATGGTTACAAAATGGTGGAATCTTTCTGTTTTTATTATTGAAATATTTTACAAACTGAAATTTATTGTACCTAATTCTTTTCTTTTTCTATCATTAAAGGCAGTGTTTTGTGCTGGGACATGATTAGAGTAATAACTTTTTGTTTGATATTTTGCCCAAGTAGTTATGTGTGAGCATTTTTGCCTTTATAATCAAACTTGATCCAGTTCTCATGTGGTTGCATTCTAATGGAATCTCTATAAATGAAGAGAGCATACATGTATGAATCAGCAGCAAAAATCGTGATTCTGACATATTTGCCCCATTGTACTCCTGGGACACTGGACTCAAATTGAGACATTTTCAAATTGAGATTAATCAATTAAACAGGCTACTGGCAAGTTTAGAGCCTGTGTGACTGAATGCTCCACAATCTGATATTTTTATCCACTGTGATAGTTTAATAATTAGCTGTTAAACCTGCATGTTTATCTTACATAGGCATTTACAATGAAGTGGGATATTTAATAACTTGACTAACATTGGTATTGAAGATTTATAATCCCATTCTTGTGATTTTCTTTTATTTCCCTAGATGTGGTAAATTGACCTTTCATATCGTATTACCATATAGCTACCTCCAATTTCGCTATACTGAAGCAGCAATCCGAGCTACCTATAACAAAGACATTTGTGGGAACTGTGGAATCGGTAATATCAGTCTTGAGGTAATTGTTGCCATAATTTGGCAATCTCAATCTCAGCAGGATGGCAGGAATGCTTGGTAAACAGATCATTTAGTGAAAAATGTAATATTTGTGGTAGTAGTGTATTAAGTAAAGTGGCCATAGACTTAGCAGACCATAGGGCTGCTTTCTCATGAGAGACAATTGTTGGTGGTTTAACCTGAGGGTAACTACACCTAAGGCAAGGGGAGAGGTTGAGAAGGAGAATCCTTCGTGGTAACTACAATCAATGCTGTAATTGAACCCGTGCTGTTGGCATCACTCTGCATTCAAACCAGCCATTCAGCCAAGTGAGCTAAACTGGTCCCTGCAATTACTATATTATATTTAAAAATATTATGTCTTTGAATTCGTAATGTCAGATTTTCATTAGTTAATAGGTGACTGATCTATTTGATTCCCAAACTTATTTGTGACATCATAAGGCTGTCTGTCTCTACCTGCAGTACAACACTGGACTTTGCCCTGTCTGAGCTCATCTGTTGTTAAATCCTCATCCATGCCTTTATTAACTCTAGCTTCGATTAGTTCAATGTGCTGCTGGCTAGAATCCATATTCTACCCTCTGTAAACTTTATATCACTCAAAATTCTGCTCGCAGCAAGTCCCGTTCCCTACTAAAACTGTGCTCATTGACCTGCACTGATTCCAGATCAAGCAACATCTTCTTTTTTTTTTTTTTAAATTTTCATCCTTGTTTTCAAATTCCTAGTCTTGCTCCTCTCTCTATCTGAGTAATCAGCTTCAGCCTCAATCCTCCAAAATATTTGTGCTTCTCTAATTCTGGTTCCTGTTCATTCCCAATTTAAATACTCTATCGTTGGTGGTAGTGCCTACAGGTGCCTGGGGCCCCTAGCTGTACAAACTCTCCTTACACCCCTCCATCTTTCAAGTTTGCTTTCCTTTCTTTTTGAGACAGAATTGAAAACATATATTTCTTTGATCAAGGTTTTGAATATCTGATTCTTATCTCATTATGTAAGTAACTTGGTGTCATACTTGTTTATAATGCTTACAATGAAGTGCCTTGGGACAGTTATGTCAAAGACCCAAATACTAATATAAGTTGTTGTTTCTTGCAGACAAAAAGAAACATCACCTCTTACAAAGCAAACATTTTTCAGTTTAATACTACAAGTTTTGTGACAAGTCTGACTTTTGAAAATATAACAACTCAGCCAGTGCAACAGCATGTAGCTAATAAGCCTGATCCTGACCCCAAGCTCTCTTCAAGTCCTATCCATCCACATCATTTCAATAACAGCCAAGATGGAAGTCTGGAGACTGATGATACTGAGAGATTGTAATGAGTGTAGTTAGAATATCAAGCACAATAATTAAGAATAACTGGCAGTGATATAACAACTGTCAGTATCAACCCTAATGTTGTTAAAATAAATCCTGGTTTAATATTTACAATTTTGATTTGTATTCATTTTTTATTTGAGGGGTGTACTGTATAGCACATCCCACACCAAACAATTTTGTTATTCTCAAGTGTTCTTTCAATGAAGACATCTGGATATGACCATTTAGCAGTGAAATACCATTAAAATCTTTAAGGCAATATTGAAATGAGCACTGAAGTAAATGTGTGTATTGCCTCATGAGCTTGTAGATATTGTCCTTGGACCCACAATAAAGTGCAGTCCAAATCAAAAGTGTAGTCCATGCTATCTTCCCTAAGAGTGTGGAAAAATAAAGGCAGTAATCATCATGACTCGTCTCTTACACAAGCATCACCTTTGGGAACAGTTGGAGAGTAGGAATTAAGGGCTGACACGACAAATATCAGAGATAGCAAGGACTGTAGATGCTGGATCAGAGATAATACAGAGCTGGAGGAACACAACGGGCCAGGCAGTATCAGAGGAGCAGGAAAGTTGACTTTTCAAGTCAGGACCCTTCCTCAAAAATATCAGCTTCTTTGGGAAACCTGTTGGTCCTTTAGAAAAACTGAGGGTAACATATTGTGATAAAAAGATCTTGTTGCATATTTCAGTGTTTTTAAATCTAACCATGAAAGGTGATTCTTTGAATTTTCATTTATTCAAGGAAGAGACTGGAGAACTGTTATCTCAGCGTAGAAAACTCTTGATGGCTTAACGTTACAATGAAAAAATGACATTAACCATTAACCTTTGTTCATGTGCTCAATGAAGTCTTTGATTCAAACTAGTTGCTAAGCACTACAGACATACTACAGAGATAGCACAAGAGGAAAGCTTTTGACTGATATTACTTTCAGAAGACAGTAATTATTCTACTAAAGAGATTTGTTCCATTCATGAGATAACAAGGTGTAGAGCTGGATGAACACAGCAGGCCAAGCAGCATCAGAGGAGCAGGAAGGCTGATGTTTCGGGCCTAGACCATTCAGTTGTTTTTTTAGTGGAACAAAGTCAATGGGAAAACCATAACCCAGTTAACAAGGCATTAGATGATTACATCAAGTTAACAGTACTAATTCCAAAATATTTGTGAATTTCTCATTTCTTTCAATCATTGTCCCTTTCACTTTTGCATCCGTCTTTGGTTAAATGATATCTCACCTTTGATTTGGTTTGGTCACTTCACCCATGTCCACTAGAGATATGGTCACAAGTCTGCTTCTAGTGACTTCTAGAAATTGTTCAATGTATGCATTAGTTATCTCATTTTTGTCTTCACCTGCAAAGAAATGCTGCTATTTCAATGTGGCAAGTCCTAGATCAATAACTGAGTAGAGTTGGAGACTGAATCTCCAGTGTTAGGACTAGAACACATGATATGACTGTCAATATGATTTTTCCTCATCTCCAACCTTTCTGAAAGCAGTAGTTTGTGTTAAGGTACAATTTTGAGTTATAGCTGCTTGTGCAAAATAGACCCTATATGTGTGCTGCAGTGCATTTTCACCTTGCTGGTATTGCTAGTTTCAGTCATCGGGCAAGACATATCAGCTGGGCTAATGTCTTTCAATAAATGTATGTTACATTTGGCAGAAGGTGGGAGACTTTCATAAATAATTATCTAATGACTTCAACTAATTTATTGAAGCAGGAAATATGTTCCAGCAGTGCCCAAAGGAAACTTGTGTAATTTTTGTAAATAATTCTTCTGTTTCCATGAATGAATGATAACTATCAATAAATCACTAATGTAGGTGGATTTACAGATCCTTCATCACATGTATAAAGATGAAAATAAAATTCAATTATTGAAAAAAAAATACTGGATTACATATTAGTGAGTTTGAACATTGTTTTTATTTATTACTTAAAAGCATTCATTTATGAGTCCATTGTTGTCAGAGTTTGGAGCAGAAGCAGAACTTGTATAGAAGTCTAAATAAAAAATACTGAAAGAACTGCAGATGTTGGAAATCAGAAACAAAAACTGAAATTTCTGGAAAATCTCAGCAAGTTTGGCAGCATCTGTGGAGGGAAATCACAGTTAACATTTTGACTCTAGTAACCATTCTTCAGAACTGATGGTAGCTAGGAAAATGTTGGCTTTTATGCAGAACTTAGGGAGGAGGTAAGGAATAAATGACAGGTGGAGTTACAGCCTGAAAAGTGAAAGGAAAAGTTGGACAGGCAAAGGAGTGGATAATGTTCAGCCTGGGAGAATGAATAACTGTTAATGGGGATTATTAGTGGCTAACGAGGGTTGTGTGTAATAGCAGACCATATGATGACAAAAGTCTGGTGTGTGGGGTTTGGGGAAGTGTGCTCAAGCTCTAAAATGTTGTACTGAATTTTGAGTCCAGAAGAGTTCCCAAGTGGAAAATGAGTTGCTGTTCTTCCAGTTTGCGCTGAGCTTCGCTCGAACAGTGCAGCAAGCCTGGGACAGACATGCTGGCCAGGGAACAAGGTGATGTGTTGAAGTGGCTGGCATCTGGAAGCTCAGTCTTTTTTTGCAGACAGAACGGAGTTGTTCTGCAAAGCAGTCACCTAGTTTACGCTTCATTTCCCCAATGTTGAGGAGACCACATTGTGAGCAGCTAGTGCAGCATGAGTGAAGTGCTGCTTCACTTGCAAAGTGTGTTTGGGCCCTTGCTTACTGAGGAGAAAGTAAACGGGCAGGTGTAACACCTTGAGGTTGTTGATTTGCTCGCTCAGCTGGCTTGTTTTCATTCATTTCGTTACCGTGCTAGGTAACATCATCAGTGAGGCCTCCAATGAAATCATGTTGTTCTACTGTGCTTGGAATTTACACTGTCCTGTCCGTCATGGTGAGTAGTGTCGTTTCTGGTTTTGTTCTGTATGCGTTTGTATATGGACTCCAATTCTATACGTTTGTTGATTGCATTATGGCTTAAGAACCATGCCTCTAGGAATTCCCGTGTGTGTCTATGTTTGGCTTGGGCTATATGGTTATGTTATCCCAATTAAACTGGCCTTCATTGTCCAAGGGTACTGAAATTAAAGAAAGTTGGTTGTGTCATTTTGCTACTAGCTGATGTTTGTGTATTCTGATGGCTAGTTTCCTTCCTGTCTGTCCGATGTAATGCTTGTGGCAGTCATTGCATGGTATTTTGGAAACCACATTGGTTCTGCATGTTGTGGGAATGGGGTCTTTAATCTCTGTGAGTGCTTGTCATAGAGTGGCTGTGGGCTTCTGTGCTGCCATGATTCCTAGTGTTGTTGTCTCGTTGTCAGTTCTGATATGTTCTCGATGTAGGGCAGTGTGGCCAGTATGTTAGGGTGTGCTGTGTCCTCTTGTTGTCTATTTAGCAGGCACCTGTGGATGAAGTTGCGGGGATATCCGTTCATGGTGAAGATTTTGTATAGGTGTTCTTCCTCTTCCCTATGTAGTTCTGCCGTGTAGCAGTGAGTGGTGGCCCATTTTATATAAAATCCTAATACAGCTTTGTTTATGGACATTAGGGTGGTTGCTGTGGAAGTTGAGGATTTGGTCAGTTTGGGTTGCTTTCCTGGATACCTCACCCACAACCCAAGCTATAAATCTTTGGTAAAACCTTAAAGGTATAACAACTTCTGCGGTTGCAGGGGAAGGTTCCTATGGGCTGTGGGGGCATCTTGGAAGTGAAGCATGGTGTCCCAGACGGAATGGTCCTTGAGAATGCTGTCAAGGCAAGGGAGGGGAATATCTGTCAGGTGGTGGCATCCCGCTGACAGTAGTGGAAATGGTGGCAAATGATCCTTTGGATGTGGATGCTGGTGAGATGGTAGGTGCGGAAAAGGGGGACCGTATTGCTGTTGTGGTAAAGAGAGGGGTGAGGGCTAAAGTGCAGGAGATGGATTGGACCCAGCTGAGGGCCCTATGAACTATGGTGCTGAGGAATTCTCGTTTGAAAGCTGCAGGAACATTTCAGGGGACCCATTGTGAAGTTGGTATCATCAGAACAGATGCGACAGAGATGGACAAACTGGGAGAATGGAATAGAGTCTTTACAAGAAGCAAGGTGTGAGAATGTATAATCAAGCTAACTGTGGGAGTTGGTTAGTTTGTAGTGCATATTGGTAGTCGGCCTATCCCCAGATGCTGCCAGACCTGCTGAGTTTTTCCAGCAATTTCTGTTTTTCTTATATAGAAGTCTGTGGTTCAGCGTCATGTTTTCTGCCTTAGATGGGATATGAAATATGGAGCTTATGTGGGGGATGGCAAGTTGGTATCTAAACTTTATTTCGCTCTCCATGAACTTCACTGTGCATGATTTCCAGAGTTTCCACAGCGCCAAAATAGTCCCACGCACATGCAGACACGGTCCATGGAGTCAGCTGGTTGTTGGGAGTATCACCTGTGTTCTGTGTATAGGGAGGTTAGCATCAGTGTATGTACCACTAACGAGGGGGCTGTGGGTAATGGGGGAAGAGGAGGCTGGGCCTGACAAAGCAGAACTTTCTCTCTCCGGTGGGAGCAGGGACAAAGCTTGGGACAGGGAGATCTACACCAGCAGTGGGGACAGGGAAAGTCAGCGCCAGGATCCAGCCTCCGGTACAGACAGCCAGTCTCTTTCTTTCGGTGGCAGGAAGGACACATTGGAGAGATATGCTTTAGTTGTTACGAAAACAAATTAAAATCTGAAGCGCTTTTCTAAACATCCTTTAGAAGCGCCTTCGAGACGGGCTGCTGTTTCTGCTGGTGACCAATTACATCTGCTTTCTATGTGCACATGCACACGCTTGTTTAATGTATCAAAGTCTTTCTATGTCTTTATTTTGTTGTTTGGTATCTTGATCTTCATCACTAATCTGTCGTTTAGAGTGTCTGTGGAAATGTGTCAGCCGTGATTAAGTTGATTGCGGTCGTGTCTCTGAGCCAGAAGTTTACGAATTTCATTCTTCCATTTATTGAGCGGAGCTCAAAAATAAAGGCTGAAATTACGGTGTAATTCTGTGGACATACTACACTAGTTGAGGTGCTATATTCACTGTAACTCTGGCTGACTGGAAATACGTCAAGAATGTTTGTGAATGCACACTCAGCTTATACTACAACTGTCAATACGAGTGCAACTGATCCTGAAACATTTCCAGTCAGCGCAGTCAGCGGCAGGAGCATCAAGTCCAACTTAATGTCTCTTTATTTCGGGGATAAATTTATTCAATTTTCCACACATTGTAGATGAACTTGGATTTTGTGGAGCTGATTCCTGCCTCGCTCAATAGGTAACTAATTAATGGGGCTTTAATCCTGGCGTTATGTTCATAAGCCAAACATGGTTCATTATTTGCTTTCATTTAATAATTTTTTTTTATTCAAGACAATGAAGAATTATAATGAATAATGATCTTTACCACAGGTACAACACTGAATGGCATTTCTCAGGAACACCCAGCTACCGGAGAATACATTCGTTTATAAAATAATTTAATAATAATGCAAGATAGAGTATTCCCATACATGTTTTTCAAAGCAGAAAAGTGCTATTTTAAAAATCCTGATGTATTCTGAAGTGAATTTTAATAATAATGACCGATAAACGAAGAGAACACTTTGGGGGGGAATCATCATCCTACCATGTTTCTGCAAATTTACTCTTTAATACCAGGTTTTCGATTGCATATCAAAACATAATTGAGGGTATATATCTATTTGCAAATAATAAAACGCACCAGTCTGACTTGGAACCATATCACCATTCCTTCACTATCACTGGATCACTATTCTGAAACTCCCTCCCTCACAACTTTGTGGGTACCTAATTGCCATGTGCTGTAACAGTTAAAACGACACCACCACCACATTCTCAAGGAAAATTAGGAATGGGCAATAAATGCTGGTCTAGCCAGCGATGCCAACATCCTGTGGACAAATAAAAAAAACTCCCAACGGCACTTAAAAGCATCTCTCATTTTAAACAGAGAATGATTTACTGTGACTGCTGCTCTATTTGCAAAAGTGCAGAAAGTGCTCGCCCTAGTGTTGATGCTACAGATAAATGCAGTCTGCTGTTTTGTTTTGGATCAGACGCTGAATCAAAGCCTTCTTCACCATCTCATGTGGATTTAAAGAAGATCCCGTAGCATGATTTTGAAAAACAGCATAGGAGTTACCCCAGTGGGTGGCCAATATTTCTTTCTCAATCAACATCGTAAAAACAAATTGTTTGGTTATTTTCATATTGCTGCCTTTCGGATCTGGTCATGTGCAAATTGCTGCTGTGTCTCCTACAGTAACTGCATTTCAAAAAATTACTTCAATAGCTGCAAAGTACTTTGGGAGGTCCTGTGGTCATGAAAGGCTCTATACAAATGCAAATTATTTTTCTCTTTCAGGAATATGTTGAGTAGTACTGGTTTATTATTTAAAAGGCAAAATGTACAACAATAGAAAGTAGTGGGCGATGCTGGATTAAGGGAAAGAACAAATGGTAGACTCAGTTTTGGATTGCTCTACCAGAAAGCTGACACAGGCCTATTCACCACTGAGTACAAAACTTTTACAATTTTTCTTTTAAAACATCTGTAGGCCAAAGATTCTGTTGATCTACATAAATATAGAATAGCTTAGGAAAAAACCGATCACTTCCCCTGGGTTCTATCTGTTGTTGGTAGGTTTTCAATTTAAAACATCTGCTAAATGTTGGCTTCCAAAGAAAGAAAGAACTTTGGCTTTAAAAGGTTAGAGCTTATTGGCAAATGTGGTAACAAGTTTGCATATAGCAATGACTCAGACACAACAAGTGACCAGTTTTTATTTGGTTATGTTGATTGAGGAATAAATGTTAGCCAGAAAACAAATATTCTGTTTGTCTTCAAATAATTATGAAAGAATTTACTGCATCCTCGCCCAGTGGCTCTGAGACAAATTGTGGTGCTGCAACCATTATTCCATCCACAATTAATAATGGCAGATAGACAAGGAAACAAACCTGAGAACTTCTGGCTTTGGGACAGGATCACACTTGGCAGTGCACATGTCAGATTCCTTCCCGTCCTAAAGGTATTGATTTATGCTAGATGATGGTGCCTCACCCACAAATCAATTTTTGATTACATGACATTAGCTGACGTGCACATTCCCGCAAGGATCACTGGATAACCATCAACAATCAACATAAATTTGATTAGAATTCTTTCTTCATGTCAATCGTCTCCTAATCTTTCCTAAATACAGTAACTGCTTGCTTATTATTATTCCATTGATAAATTCAGTACTTGATCATGTTCAATTGTCTGAAAAAAGACATGCATTTTTATAGTGCCTCTCAGAAACGTAGGGCATCCAACTTGTTTTACAGCTAACCAAGTACTTCTAAAATGTAGTCATTGGCTATTTCAGGAAACACAGCAGCTAAATTGTACACTTCAAGGACCAACAAATTGCAACATCCAGATATCTGTTTTGGCAATATTGAGAAACAAGTATGTCGCAGTACTCCGAAAGTATCTCCAATTCCCTAGTGGAAACCAAATTGAGCATCGGTGAGCAAATGTTGATAAGCCCTTCCAACATTTTACTGATTGTTAAGTGCAGACAGCTAAAACAGTAATTAGTTAGGTTAAATTTGTCCTGCATTTTGTGGACAGGATATGCCAGGGTGATTTTCTATCTTCTCAGACATCAGTGGTATTGTCATACTGGAACTGGGCTGGAGGTGTGGCTAGTTCTGGAGCACAAACATTTAGTACTTTTGTCGGAATGTTGTCAAGGCTCACAGACTTTGTAGTGTTCAGTGCCTTTGGGAATTTATTGACATTATGTGGAGTGAATTGAATTGGCACCTAGAAATTAGTAAGGAGGACTTTGCTATTATATATGCTGGGTGGTCCTTCCAATTTCATTCCTTCGTGGAACTGGTTTGCTGCAACTGAATCTTGCTAGGCAATTTAAGAGTTAACTATATTGATGTGGGCCTGGAGTCATATGTAGACCAGATCATTCTTTCCCCATAGAGGGCATCAATGAAGCAGCTGAATTTTTACAATAACTTACAATGGTTTCATGATCACCATTAGGTTCCAGATTTATCAATTGATTGAATTCAAATTTCATCATTTTGAGGTTGGATTCAAACTCATGTTCTCGAGCATTAGCCTGGTTCTCTGGATAACTAGTCCAGGCTTACTCCTATCTAGAACAACCCCTCCTCTACAGCTGGAGGCAAATGTTACTTTAGATTAGAAAACATTCTAAGACACACCACCTTGCCCTGGAATTAAAGCATGGAAAGGAGAAAATACATGTCTAAATGCACCAACCATGTTAGAATGATGAAGAAACAGTGTTAAGCATTTAAGTTTGGATCAAAAGGATTTGAATTGTATTTATTATTGAAACAATAGATTTGCACTTCAATCCACAATTATGCTGCACTAAAAACCAAATTTTCCTTTAATTTTGAAACTAACCATTAAAAACACAAGCTGTTTGGCTTATATGTATACAACTTAAAGTAAATATATCTTATGAAGTGCATAAAAGTTCCAGAATAGGCCACACAAGATGTGAATCAGAGTACATGAAAGTTACTGAATTACAAAGTAAAATTTGAAAATAATACTGTTGACAGAGTTGGAATTGATTGGGGGAAGAATAGATTAAAAAAACATGCTGATTATTCAGCTGTGGGAGTAGTGGAATCTTGAAATAGTGTAGACTTTTTTTAGAACACCATAAGTTGGCAAGTTAACTGGTTTTGACTATACTCAATACTGTGAGCATTTGGAATTTGAAAGAAAACAAAACAATTTCACAAAGGGACTGAATAAACATTGGATTTCTGAGTATCTGAGTTTGATTCTGACAATGTTGGTGTCTGACACAGCTCCTTTGTAAAGGTTGATGCCTCATGCTTTGCAGGCTTTAAATCGGACTGTTGAGTTGAAATAGAATCTGAGTACTCTGGGTTGTCTGAAGAGCTCAATGAATCACTTACATCTGGACAAGGTATGGGAGATTGCTGTCCATCAGTTTTCATCACATATTTGTGAAAATCAGAAACTTTTTCATCCCTAAAGAGAGGGGTTGAAAAGACTTGCTGTTGCGATTTCTCACGATATAAAGAAGACCTATGGTTGGCTTGTTCATTATTAGTATGAAAATGCAGGGAACTAGCTTCACCAGAAGCAACTGGTGATTTGGGGAAAGGCTTATTTCCAACCTGCATACTATTACAGTCACCTGCTTCACAATTAAGCATACGTGGTTCCTCCATTTTCTTTGCATATCTCACTGGTAATATGGCGCGAGTTTTCCAAACCTTTCTTTTCTTGCATTCCTCATTTCCCGTGGAATACATTCTTGTTTTAATGGATAAGTCACTGTTGTTCTTAATCCAGTGCAGTAATGGATGATACACTTTCCCCCCGTATTTCATGGCATTCACCCATTCTGTTATCTCTTTTTTCCGATTTCTGGTCTTTCTCAAGTGAAACAGACAACAGGCGACAGTTGCTAATATCATACATGCTCCAAAGGTGATGAAAAATGGACAAACCCAATCTGAAAATGAAATATGTAAGTGTATTTTGTGTATAGTTACAACAGAAATAGGAACAGGCCATTCAGCCTATCAGGTACATCAGTGCCACTTTATGTCATTATTCTCTAGAAATCAATTAGTAAGTGCCCTGAAAATGCTCAATGAGTGAGTTTCTGTAGCCCACTGGAATTGTGAATTCCAAAGGTTCATCTCTGACAACACTATAGGATGAAGCTCATCAAGTCCAGGAGATTTAACAAACTTGAATTAGTCAGCTTTTCGTGTTGCAGCACAGTGGCACAATGGTTAGCACTGCTGCCTCACAATACCAGGGACCTGGTTCAATTCCAGCCTTAGGCAACTGTCTGTGTAGAATCTGCATATTCTACCAGGTGCTCTGGTTTCCTCCCACAGTCCAAAGATGTGCAGGTTAGGTGGATTGCCTTGCTAAATTGCCTTGTTGTGTCCAGGGATGAGTAGGCTAGGTGAGATGGTAAATGTGGAGATAGGGTCTGGGTGGAACACTCTTTGGAGGGTTCATGCAAATGCGATGGGCCAAATAGCCTGTACCTGCATTTTAGGGACTCTATCATACTGTTTGTTTGGTAATACTAATTTCTCACAGTTCCTCAGTGCTTTGGTCACCCAGCATTTCTGGAAGATTTTCTGCATCTTCTTTAATAAAGACAGTAACTTTATTTTCTCTGCCATTTCATTGTTCTCCACAATAAATTCCTGAAGTTGTCAAGTTTAACTCATTTACTGGAATTCTATGAAGACATCACGAGTATGGTCGACAAAAGGGACAGAATAGATGTGGTGTATTTGGATTCGACAAGATGCCACGCAAAAGGCTGCTGCATAAAATAAAGGTGCACAGTGTTATGGCAATATATTAGCATGGATAGGGGACTGGTTAACTAACAGGAAGCAAAGAGTGGGGATCAGTGATTAGTGTTGTGCCTCAAGGATCAGTGTTGGGATTGCAATTGTTTACAATTTACAAAGATGGTTTGGAGTTGGGGACCACGTGTAGTGTGTCAAAATTTGCAGATGACACTAAGGTGAGTGGTAGAGCAAAGTGTGCAGAAGACACTGAAAGTCTGCAGAGGGATATAGATAGTCTAAGTGAATGGGCAAAGGTCTGGCAGATGTAGTACAATGTTGATAAGTGTGAGGTCATCCATTTTGGTAGGAATAACAGCAAAATGGACTATGTTTTAAATGGTAAAAAATTGCAGCACACTGCTATGTAAAGGGACTTGGGTGTCCTTGTGCATGAATTGCTGAAGGTGGGATTGTAGGTGCAGCAGGTGATTAAAAAGGCAAATGGAATTTT
>NC_063341.1:54275623-54298276 GCF_021869965.1 Rhincodon typus | reverse complement strand
TTTTCTGATGAAGGGCCTAGGCCCGAAACGTCAGCCTCTCTGCTCCTGTGATGCTGCTTGGCCTGCTGTGTTCATCCAGCCCTGCACCTTGTTGTCTGTGAATGTCTGGAATTGTTTACCCCAGAGAGCTGTAGAGGCTAGATCACCGAAATTATTTACACAGGAGGTAGAGATTTTTGAATTAGCAAGGAGTTGAAGGCTCTGAAGAGCTGGCACAAAGGGGAAGTTCAGACCTGGGGCAGATCAGTAATGGTGGGACAGACTTGAGGGGCCAAATGACCTACTCCTGCTAATATCCTTTTATAGATTTTAAAATTCTCATAGGGTGTTATCGATTATTAATTTTTTCCTGGTCAATGCCAGTTCAGAACAGGGATTAATACTGACAAAGTCTGGGATATGAAAACAACACCAGAAGTATGATCCTCATTGTAACTAAGTTTCTTTATAACTGCAATAACATGGGAAAAAGAGTATGCAGCAGTTTAAGAGGGAAGAAACCGAGAGGGAAAATCTCTTACCAAGTACATATGAGTAGATGACATCACAGAGAATTATAACACGAGTATTCTTGTCTGGATACAGGGCTCGGAAGGATGCAGCACACTGATGCAGATCCACTGGTTTTTGTCCAAACACATACATCACTGGGAGCCTTCTGGATGGACTGAGACAGGCTCTTCCATAATGTACCAAACTGTCAGCTTCAAGATGCTCAGCAGCAACTTCATCTACACAGCAACTACAAAACAGGCAAGAGTTTTCAGAAAATCTTTGGAATTTTGTTTGTGATTAGAACTGCACATGAAGAAAGGGAAATAATACAGGCACAATAGCTTAGTCGTTATTGTATTGGACCAGTAACTAAATGAGCTCTAGCTCACATCCCACCAAATAAAATTGGGATGTAATACATCCGGCAACTTGTCAATGACAATGGCCATCAAAGCTGTTGCCGGTCTGTAAAAGTATAATTGATACTTCTGCATAGAAAACCTGTCAACCATACCCAGTTCAACAAACATATTCTGCTCCACATTAAATGGTCGACTCTTAAGTGCCTTTAGATTAACTCGGAATACACAATAATTACTGCCTTGCCAATATTCGCCACATTGCAAGAGATAAAGATATTGTAGCTTGACACTAAGCATGAATGTGCTAAGCAAATCTATAACAAATCAGTATTCAGTCTTAGCATCTGTCTGTTTAAAATGATTAGTTTTAAATTAGCTGGCTGCAGAGGCTAAAACTTGATTGATCTTCTCTACTTTTTTAAATCCCTTAAAGGTGCACATACTACTTCTGTACTAGAAGCTTTAGGTAAATAACTTTTAGGTAAATAACTTTTTGATTTTTTTTTTTTAAGAATATCCCCATTTTCTATTTTTCACTCTTCTCCAAACAGCACAGTTGCAATTACATATTTATAAATAGTAAATGATGGTCTACAACCCAGGGCTAACACACTGTGGAATTCTTCGTAATATTTAGCTGGTGATATTACTCCAAGTAGGAAAAAAAGCATATTGTTTAATCTCTTAATTACAACTCTCACTATTAAGTAAGAAAAGATATCCTTTATTTTCTATCTAGCTCAGTCTGGTTTCAACAGAAACTTCTTCAAATAAAAATCAACGTCCAAAAGGTCGTCCTACCTAGAGTCATAGAGATGTACAGCATGGAAACAGACTCGTCAGTTTAACTCGTCCATGCCAACCATATATCCCAAATTAGTCTAGTCCCATTTGGCCCATATCCCTCTAAATTCTTCCTATTCACATACCCATCCAGATGCCTTTTAAATGTTGTAATTGTACCAGCCTCCATCACTTCCACTGGCAGTTCATTCTATACACACTCCACCCTCTGGGTGAAAAAGTTGCCCCTCCGGTCCTTTTCAAATCTTTCCCCTCTCACCTTAAACCTATGCCCTCTAGTTTTGGACCCCCACATCCCACGGAAAAAGACCTTGTCTATTTACCCTATCCATGCCACTCATGATTTTATAAACCTCTATAAAGGTCACCTCTCAGCCTCCGATGCTCCAGGGAAATTAGACAGAGTCCATTCAGCCTCTCTCTATAGCTCAAATCCTCCAACCCTGGGAACATCCTTGTAAATCTTTTCTGAACCCTCTCAAGTTTCACAACGTCCTTCCTATAGCAGGGAGACCAGAATTGCACACAGTATTCCAAAAGTGGCCTAACCAATGTCCTGCAGAGCCACAACATGACCTCCTAGCTCCTATACTCAGTGCACTGACCAATAAAAGCAAGTGTACCAAGCTCCTCCTTCACTACCTTGTCTACCTGTAACTCAAAGAACTATGAGACATACCTGCCATATGATGTGTCACCCAATATGAAAAGTTTGGCTGTGGTGTTTTTCTCCAGTTTTGATATAATGGCAGCGGCATCAATGAGAAGTTCATCTGGAAACTGAAGAGCGACCTGTAGAGTTTGAGAAATATTTTTAGCCTGCTCAAGGACATTAGCAAATGCCTGCGACAGACAGCCATGAGGAACTACACAGCAATAGGCTGTGAAGAACAGGTTGATTGCTCTTCAATCTTTCTTCCTTTCTTTGCATTGTATCGTAGGAAGATGTACATCAATGCTTAAAATTGGGTTTCTGCTTTTAGTCAGGGTTTCTTGAGACCTCAGTTTAAATTCTCCCTCCCAAAAAAGGTGGGAGTGAAATTAGGTACAGTGGCAAGAGATACCAACCTTTTTAAAGCCATTATCTGTAATGAAGCTGCACGTCTTCTCAATCTCATACACTACATCAATCTCCTCTGAGCCAGTTCTCGTTTTATCAGAGACCTCTGTGGACCGCTGAATTGCCTTAGAACCATCATCATTGAATGTTGTAGTCATGACGATTGAACTACAAATTTAAATAAAAATTGACAACATTCAGCTCATTTCCCTTCGTTAATTACTTTACCCATGATGTCCAGATGTCATACAATACTTTGCATCAGACTACAGGCAATTGTACACATACTCCGATTCTGAAGGTAAATCTTTCATGTTTTCTCCTCTAACAAACTTGTTATTAAAATAGTCATCCTTTAGACATCAGATAAATTATTAAGTGAATTTAAATTAAGTTCTTATTAAATCAGCACCTAATTCAGTGCTATAAAGGGAGATATTGGTACCACCGTCTGAATTGTATTCTATTTTGCATTTTATGTTTAGAAATATTTGTTAGATATAGCATGGTAGATGAGCTAATAATATCCCAGTTTAACACCGGTTCTCTCTCCACAGATGCTGCCAAACTTGGTAATATTTCCAGCAATTAAGTTTTGATTTTCAATATCCAGCATCTGCAATCTTTGTGATCAGTTTATGGAGTTAAGTTGTCCCAGCACTTTCTGGAATGAAAAGTTAATCTTCTGCACAATCCTGTAAGCAACTCTGGAGAGAATTACTTCTTGTCTGCATTATAAGCAAGCGGGGCAACATGCAACATATTAAGGCCCACAGTGTACAAGATCTGAGTATTGTAGTTACTAACTCATTGCTATAAGGATTAACACATCAGACAAGCAACACTGCATGCATGAGGGCATAATGATTGTTGGTAGTCACATGGTGAAATGTCCTACAATATATTGCAACTAAAGTTTGCAACCCTACTCTACGGAAATATTAGTACAGGAATTTGTAAAACTATAGAAGTGATCTACAATTAGGTCTTATCTTATATGAATTAAAATGCAACATATGCAAATTACGTAAGTGCACATACTTATCTGTGCTGGAAATCATGCTCCAAGATTGCCACTGAAACCAGTTTGTAAAATGTGAAGATCATTTCAGGGGGTGTGAGCAGAGAGGAAAGACAGAGAAGCAGGCATGAAATTGGGGAAGAGTGGGTGGCAGGGGAAAGAAAGGGAAGATGAATGAAATTGGCTGAATTAACGAATATTTCCATATTCATCAGTGTTAAAAACAAAGTTCCAGTTAGTCAGTAGAATATTTCAGTCAATTAGCATAACTACCTAGACTGACTGCCTTAATTTCTTTTTGTCTCAAGAACACTTCTGAAATGTTAATTCAGAGCATTTGCTTTAAGAGGGCGAGAAAACACTAACATAAGATTTTAAAAATCGATACCTGATGTCTACAAAGTAAGAAAAGAAAATAGTGTTCTGTCACACCTGTTGTTCAAAGTGCCACCGCCGATATGATCAAACCTAAGACGATAAACCTAAATATATTCCAAGGCTAAAGCGCTCTCTAGTGGTAACGTAATCAATCATTTTAAATATGCTGCATACTTTCAGGCATTAGATTGTAGCCATTTACGGCAATAATTCCCAAACTTTCTCCCACTGCGATCCCATATCGAGACTTCGAAGATTGTCACAACCGGAGAGCACAGGGAAAGGGGCACACGACTGTTGTAATTCAATTGGAGCTGGCCCACGGCTGGCCGTCGTTGCCTCAGACCCTCACTTGGAGATACCTTGCTTTACAGAAATGTGATCCAATAGATGCTGCCAGACCTGCTGAATTTCTCCAGCATTTTCCGCGTTTCTCTCAGATGAGCAACATCCGCAGTGTTTTACTTTGATCAGGGAGTAACAGGCTTTGCTGCACATGGGAGTGTCCGGAGGTCGACGAGTTGCACCCTGGGTCCCCCAACAAAGACAGACATTCAGATTCCATCTCATCTCACCTCACCTCGCCTCGCCTCGCCTTCAGCTAATCAGACCCAGCCTCTCCCGGGACAGAGGAGGCAGACTATAACATGCACCAGAAAGGTACACTTAGTGGTGTAGCTTTACTGAAACTAATTTCACAGCCGTGAAGCACACGTTTCAACGTTGAGATCACGCACAACCCGAACAGCCGGGTCCTTCACCAGGTACCAATCCCAGAATGCGCAGCGACAGGGGCCGGCGCAAACGCAGGGCGCGGCTAGCGTCACAAGCGTCAGTCACGTGGTTATGCCCCATGCATTCCAGCCTGAAGTTAGAGGACATTAAGCATTACAACTGCACCTGAAAATATCCACTAGTTTAGATGATAATACCAAATAGTAAGTATGGCATGTTAGGCCACTGGAAACATAATTAATGTCACTTCCTTAGCTTGGTAAAATTGCATTAGGTTTATTGTCATATGTACCCACATAGCAGCCAAGTCCCTGCCACTGAGCCTGGCTCTGTGGTTCAGAATGGAGTGGGGGAGAATAGGAGAGCGATAGTGAGAGGAGATTCAATGGTTAGGGGAACAGATAGGAGATTCTGTCGTCATGAACGAGACTCCCAGATGGTACGTTGCCTCCCGGGTGCCAGGGTCAGAGAAGTCTCGAATCGAGTCTACAGGATTCTTAAGGGGCAGGGTGAGCAGCCAGAAGTTGTGGTACACATTGGTAACTAGGAAAAGGGATGAGGACCTGAAAAATGAATATAAGCGTTAGGTTGGAAGCTAAAAGGCAGGACAAGCAGAGTAGCGGTGCCACGGGCTAGTGAGACTAGGAATAGTGCGTGAGTGCAGCTGAACATGTGGCTACAGAGCTGGTGTAGAAGGGAGGGCTTCAGATATGTGGATCATTGGGATATCTTCTGAGGAAGGTGGGACCTGTACAGGAAGGATAGGTTGCACCTGAACTGGATGGGAGCCAATATCCTGGGCAGGAGGTTTGCTAGAGCTCTCTGGGAGGGTTTAAACGAGTTTGGCAGGGGGATGGGAACCGGAGCTACAGACCAGAGGATGGGGTAGCTGATGTACAGGCAGATACACAACATGCAGAGAGTCTGTGAGGAAGGATAGACAGTTGATAGGGCAAAGTTGCAGTCAGTGCGATGGGTTGAAGTGTGTCTATTTTAAAGCAAGAAGTGTCAGGAATAAGTGTGATGAACTTAGAGCATGAATCAGTACTTGGAGCTACGATGTTTTGGCCATTACGGAGACTTGGATTTCACAGGAGCAGGAATGGTTGTTGGATGTTCTAGGGTTTAGATGTTTCAAAAGAAATAGGGAGGGAGGTAAAAGAGGTGGGGGAGTGGCATTGCTAATCAGGTATGGTATCACAGCTACAGAAATGGAGGTCGTCAAGTAGCGTTTGTCTACTGAGTCAGTATGGGTGTAAGTCAGAAACCGGAAAGGAGCAGTCACTTTATTGGGAGTTTTCTATAGACCCCCCAATAGCAACAGAGACACTGAAGAACAGATTGGGAGGCAGATTTTGGAAAGGTGCAGAAATAATAGGGTTGTTGTCATGGGTGACTTCAACTTCCCTAATATCGACTGGAACCTCCTAAGTGCAAATAGTTTGGATGGATCAGATTTTGTCAGGTGTGTCCAGGATGGATTTCTGACTCAATATGTAGATAGGCCGACTAGAGGGGAGGCCATATTGGATTTGGTGCTCGGCAAAGCACCAGGCCGGGTGACAGATCTCTCGATGGGAGGGCATTTTGGTGATAGAGATCACAACTCCCTGACCTTTACTATAGTCATGGAGAGCGATAGGAGCAGACTGTATGGGAAAGTATTTAATTGGAGGAGGGGGAATTACAATGCCATTAGGCAGGAACTGCAGAGCATAAATTGGGAACAGATGTTCTCAGGGAAATTCACGTCAGAAATGTGGAGGTTGTTTAGGAAGACTTGCTGCAAGTGCTGGATGGGTTTGTCCCACTGAGATAAGGAAGGGATGGTAAGGTGAAGGAACCTTGGATGACAAGACATGTGGAACATCTAGTCAATAGGAAGAATGAAGCTTACTTAAGGTTGAGGAAGCAAGGATCGGACTGGGCTCTAGAGGGTTACAAGATAGCCAGATAAAGGGGGCATGAAAAAGCCTTGGCGGGTCGGATTAAGGAAATCCCCAAGGCATTCTATACTTATGTCAGGAACAAGAGGATGGCCAGAGTGAGTGTAGGGCCAATCAGGGATAACTGGAGGGAACTTGTGCCTGGAGTCAGAGGAGGTAGGGGAGGTCCTTAATGAATACTTTGCTTCAGTATTCACCAGTGACAGGGACCTTGTAGTTAGCGAGGACAGCGTGAAACAGGCTGATATGCTCGAACAGGCTGATGTTAGGAAGGAGGATATGCTAGAAATTTTGAAAAACATGAGGATAGGCAAGTTCCCTGGGCCAGACGGGATCGACCCAAGGTTGCTACGGGAAGCGAGGGAAAAGATTGCTGCCCCTTTGGCGATGATCTTTGTGTCCTCACTGTCCACTGGAGTAGTACCAGATGATTAGAGGGTGGCAAATGTTACTCCCTTGTTCAAGAAAGGGAATAGGGATAATCCTGGGAATTACAGGCCAGTCAGTCTTACTTCTGTGGTGGGCAAATTATTGGAGAGGATTCTGAGAGATAGTATTTGTGATTATTTAGGAAAGCATAGTTTGATTAGAGATAGCATGGCTTGGTGAGGGGCAGGTCATGCCTCACGAGCCTTATTTAATTCTTTGAGGATGTGACAGGACACATTGATGAAGGTAGAGCAGTGGATGTGGTGTATATGGATTTTAGCAAGGCATTTGATAAGGTTCCACACGGTAGGCTCATTCAGAAAGTAAGGAAGCATGGGATTCAGGGAAATTTAGCTGTCTGGATACAGAATTGGCTGTCCAATAGAATACTGTATTTAGCCTGGTGCTCAGTGACCAGTGATGTTGAGCAGGGATCTGCTCTGGGACCTCTGCTCTTTGTGACCTTTATAAATGACTTGGATGAAGAAGTGGAAGGGTGCGTTGGTAAGTTTGCCGATGACACAAACGTTGGTGGAGTTGTTGACAGCATGGAGGGCTGTTGTAGGTTGCAATGGGACACTGACAGGATGCAGAACTCAGAAAAGAAGTGGCAGATGGAATTCAACCCAGAGAAGTGTTAAGTGATTCATTTTGGAAGGTTGAATTTGAATGCAGAATACCGGGTTAATTGCAGGATTCTTGGCAGTGTGGAGGAACAGAGGGATGTTGGTGTCCACGTCCATAGATCCCTCAAAGTTGCAAATCAAGTTGATAGGGTTGTTAAGAAGGTGTATGGTATAGAATCATTGGCAGTGGGATTGAGTTTAAGAGCCGTGAGATTATGCTGCAGCTCTGTAAAACCCTGGTTACACCACACTTGGAATATTGTGTTCAGTTCTGGTTGCCTCATTGTAGGAAGGATGTGGAAGCTTTAGAGAGGGTGCAGAGGAGATTTACCAGGATGCTGCCTGGAATGGAGGGCAGGTCTTCTGAGGAAAGGTTAAGGGAGCTAGGGCTATTCTCATTGGAGTGAAGAAGGATGAGAGGTGACTTGGTAGAGATGTACAACATGATGAGAGGCATAGATAAAGTGGTTAGCCAGAGACTTTTTCCCAGGGCGGAAATGACTATCACGAGGGGACATAATTTTAAGGTGATTGGAGGAAGGTATAGGGGAGATGTCAGAGGTAGGTTCTTTACACAGAGAGTGGTGGGCGTGTGGAATGCACTGCCAGCAGCGGTAGTAGAGTCAGATACATTAGGGACATTTATGTGAATCTTGGATAGGCACATGGATGATAGTAAAATGGAGGGTATGCAGGGTATTTTGATCTTAGAGTAGGATAATAGGTCGGCACGACATCGTGGGTCAAAGGGCCTGTACTGTACTGTGCTGTTCTATGTTTTATGATTTCAGTGGAAAGTTTACATGTCAACATTTACGGTGCCATCTTAGTTACAAAAGGTACCTTGGTACAGAATCTTAGGTACAAAGCAGAATAGTAAGAAAAACAAAGGTAAAACATTCAACATTATGGTTCTTCTTACTAAAAAGTGGAAAAACAAAGAAACATACTTAACACTTAAACGCCTGGTCACGTTGGGCTCGCACGCGTCGTTGCCCCTGTCACCGACCTGAGCTGCCTGCTCTTGCCACTTTGCAGCCTATTCCAGCTACCACCACCGCAGCAACGGGAAGCCTGTTCCTGCTCCTAAAGCCGCCCCTGGCTGCCTTCTCTTGCTCTCGCCGACGGCTGCCCCGGGCTGCCTGCTCCTGCAGTCCTGCTGGAGTCGCACTCGGGTACAGTTCATTGCCTCCTGCCAGTTCCACCCTCCAGACCTCGAAGAAGTCACAATGCCACTGATCCCAGAGTTCTGCCCGGGCACACCAGCCACCTCATGGCTGACTGCCAAACCCCCCCCAGCCACTGCCATCACCAGCACTGACTCCACAACTGAGCTTCCTCCAGAAAGTAAGTAGACAAAAGAAAAAGTGAAAATGAAAATAAAAGGAAAAAATGTGAGAAAAGAAGAAAGATAAGCAGTTGGAGTAGAGAATTTTCGGCTCTGGAGCCCTCGTCTATTGCCATCTTGTACTATTATTCAGGCCTATTACTCAATGTAGAATTACAAGACAAAATTTGCCACTGGACCACATAAGCTAATATTAGGGTGTTTCTTTAAAAAACAACTGGTGAAAGAGGCGGGTTTTATGGAGGGTCTTGAACAAGGAAAGATAAGAAATTTGAGGGAACTCCAAACCTTATGTCCATTCCAGTTGGAGGGCATGGTTGTTAATGTCTGTGCAAAGTGAATTAGGGATGCTCAAAAAGTCCACAAAAAACTGAAAGAACTGCAGATGCTGAAAATGAAACAGAAACAGAAATTACTGGAAAAACTTCACAGGTCTGACAAGCACCTGTGGAGAGAGTTAACATAAGTCCACATGTAACTTAAGATAAATTTGACTTAATGTAAATCAAAAAGCGTGAAGATCATTCAAAGGGTTACAGGGTTTGATGGAATTAAGGACATCGGAAGAGGAGACGCCATAGAAGCGTTTGTGAAGAAGAATGAGATTTTCAAAATTGAGGTGATGCTGGATCTGGGGCCAGTCTGGGTCAGCAAGCATAAAGACAGTCAGTGAATGAGATTTGACCTGAGTTAGGATGTCAGGTTTATGAAGGGAAAAATGTTTCAGTCAATGGCCCTTCTTCAGAATGTTCTGATAATGGGTTATCAATCTGAAATGTTACTTCTGTCTTTTCAGTGGGGACTTAGAAACAGCTGTCATTTTCACTGGGTGTTAATGTTTGATACCTTCCTTTCAATAACACGATGTGATTCTTCTTTTGAGCTAACGACTAAAGCACCCATGTTTACGCTCAAGCAGATTCAAACATAATTCAGATGGCTCCTTTCATTTAATCTTAATTTATAAATACAGTGCCAACCCAAAATAAACTTACAAAAAGAACATAAGAACCAGGAGCAGGAGTACGCCATCTGGCCCCTCGAGCCTGCCCCGCCATTTACTAAGATCATGGCTAATCTTTTTGAGACTCAGCTCCACTTGGCCGCCCACTCACCATAACCCTTAGTTCCTTTACTGTTCAAAAATTTATCTAGCCTTGCCTTAAAAGCATTCAGTGAGGTAGCTTCAACCACTTCACTGGGCAGGGAGTTCCACAGATTCACAACCCTTTGGGTGAAGAAGTTCCTCCTGACCTCAGTCCTACATCTGCTTCCCTTTATTTTGAGGCGATGCCCTCTAGTCCTAGTTTCACCTGCTAGCAGAAACAACCTCCCTGCCTCCACTTTATCCATTCCCTTCATAATCTTATATGTTTCTATAAGATCTCCTCTCATTCTTCTGAATTCCAATGAGTATAATCCCAGTCTACTCCGTCTCTCCTCATAATCCAACCCTCTCAACTCTGGAATCAACTGAGTGAATCTCCTCTGCACCCCCTCCAGTGCTAGTATATCTCTTCTCAAGTAAGGAGACCAAAACTGCCCACAGTACTCCAGGTGTGGTCTCACCAGGACCCTATACAGCTGCAGCATAGCCTCCCTGTTTTTAAACTCCATCCCTCGAGCAATGGCAGACAAAATTCCATTTGCCTTTTTAATTACCTGCTGCACCTGCAATCCAAGTTGTTAATTGGTCTCAGAAGATCTCTGGTTTCAAACAGCAGCAGTTCCAATTTGATACAATTGTCTTTTAAGAATGCAATACTAACATGTATCTGTTTTCACCTAGGTTCAGCATTTGTCTGAAAGAACAATAGCAATGAGAAGCAAGATTTCTAAAATGGTGGTGGTAATTGTGCTCCTTTTTACAATCTGTTGGGGACCCATCCAGCTCTTTATCCTGTTCCAGGCCTTTTATCCAAATTTTCAGGCCAACTATGTGACTTACAAGATCAAGACTTGGGCTAACTGCATGTCATACGCCAACTCCTGCATCAATCCCATAGTTTATGGTTTTATGGGAGCAAGCTTCAGGAAGTCCTTTAAGAAAGCCTTCCCATTCATGTTCAGACGGAAAGTAAGGGACACCAACATGACTTCTGGAAGTGACAATGCAGAAGTGTAGTTTGTCACTGCATAATCCTAATTGTTATAGATTGTCATGAATGAACATGGTTAAAGATATGAAAGCAATGATGGTCAATTTGTTTGGCCCACAAAATTCCTGGAAAACATGCCCTCAGTAAGCGTTAAGAAAAATATTATAAAGCTTGAACTAACACTAGGTTTCATACTTTGAGTTGATGTTTGTGTAAAAGTGTTAGAATAGTGTTAATGTAGTGTTAATGTTTAATAATACCTAATATAGTGTTAATGTTTAACATGAACAAAAGCAGAAGTTGCTGGAAAAGCCTCTGAGGAAGGGTCACTGGACCCGAAACGTTAACTCTGGTATTTTCCACATAGATGCTGCCAGACCTGCTGAGCTTTTCCAGCAACTTCTGTTTTTGTTCCTGATTTGCAGCATCTTCAGTTCTTTTGGTTTTTAATGTTTAACATGTCTATTCTTCAATAATTAACTCAGCAGACCAAGAAATGTTTTCTTATTGGCTGTTTCCATCTGAACTTTAAAGAATTCTAAGGACAATATTTCCTGAAAAGCAAATTATAGAGGACTCAGTTGGACTTTGAGTCTTTTCGATATAAAACACTTTTTGTGTGAAGACTTTCTCAGTAGGAACTGGAAAGTTTTTTCAATGATTTTCTGCAGGATCCAGAGCTACGTCCATTTTGTTTGTAGTATATAACCAGTGATGTAATCTTAAATGAAGAAGATGGTTAGAAAATTAACTGTACAGTTGATTATGAAAGCAAAGGCACCAGACTGAAGGGAGATCTCAATGGTCTAGTCATGTGGGCCAGAAAAGTTTCAAATGCAATTCAGTTCAGAAGACTATTTCCATTTCCCCAGTTCATCAGCATCCAGCATGTCAACTCTTTGCCTGCTCAGATTTGCAGAGCCTCAGAACGCCACCATGATACCGCTCACTCTGACTGGACTGTGCTGGACAGGTCCTCCAGACAGGCCCAAGAAGTGGAACCACATCTCAGCAGCCTATTGTCTGCTACACGACAGCACTGGTCAAATTGTACCTGTGCTTTGATTCAGTTATGGGATTGCCCAATGGAGTCATTAGCTAAGGTCACAGTGGCTGTCTTTTGTCCCTCTGTAACTGGCCTTGTAAGGCATATGGGTCCTCAGACACGGCAGGTCCACAGAGTGCTCCAGGCTGTCAGAGTTGTGGCAGCTGTCAGGGTGGTGGCACACATCTCCAGGAAGTGGACACCTGAGAACCTCTTTCAGTCCTTGTGTTCCTAAAGTAGATCATATCTACTGAGAATCCTGTACATTGCCATTGGTGGGATGTTGGTCACTGCCAACACCATGCCCCCACCATAGCATAACATACCCTCTGATGCTGCTTCGCATACACCCCATGCACCCTGAGTTTGCCCTATCACCATCTTTGTACCCACCTCTATAAGTGCCTGTTGCCCAAATCTCCAGCCTTGACTTCCTCATCCTTTTTGGCAGTGATAACCCCCTGCCCCTACGAGCCTCCCTTGCACCCTCCTGAAAGATGAATGGACTGACTCCCAGGGCTAAATTTGCCTCAGACCTCTGACTGACTTTGATGAGCAGTCCCTAGATGATGCTCAGACACTAGACTGCTGTTTTTGCAGCTCCCCATTTCGTGATTCCCCTGTTTGCTGGAGCTGGCCTGAAGGCAATGACCATTGCCAACTCTCTAAATTGTATTTGGACATATCCCCCAACCATGTGTGTCCCAGTTGGCCGACTGACCATGGATAAGCCTCTGGATGGAATGAGGATGGTGCTCATGATTGATGCTACCAGGACCCCCTGACTGACAACAGCATCCCACTTGATTGGACTAAGGACTAGCCCCCACCAATTTCTAACATGCTGCTTGGTTGAATGAACGTGCTGTGTGTTTGATGTGCAGGCAGCTGGTACATGCTGTAGGTGTTAAATTGACGTCTCAATATGCCACATAGGAAGATGTTCCCTCCCTACCTCCACCAACAGATCCATACTGACAAACTACCTACCTGTGTGTCTATGCTAAAGAGCATGTCAATATAACATGACTGATGGTGTTTGGCTCTGGCTGAAATGGCAACACGCTAACAGGTATGACAATGTCAAGGCAAAGTAAGGCATCGATTCTGTGAGCATGCAACTTCAGGTGAAGTGAGGGTGCAATTAGAGAGTAAATGAATACCCCTGAGAAGTAATCTGTGAGCTTGGTGCCTGTCCTTGCCTGCTGAGTGTTCCTTCAGCAACCTTTCAATGCCAGTTGGCAGTGCTCTCTGTAATGGAAGTCTGTGCTTCCTGAGTTTCCTGCAAGTGGATTAGAGAGGTGCTATGATAATTGTGAGGGGTCAGTTAACATCAGATGCCAATGTCCGTGAAAGAAAGCTGCCTGTTGCTGGTGCCTGCAGATCATGTCCTGAGTAGCTGTTTGATGGTAAACAACATAGAGGTTCCTTGCAGCCAGTAACAAACTGAAGTCACCAGGTACCCGTGCTGATTTCCGTGTTGAGAATGCTCGATGTCTTGTTTGGTGTGTTTGGTAAGATAGGAAAACAAATGTCAGTGAGGCGAGTTTTAATAAGGCATTTAACAGACAATAATTCCCTTTAATTGACAACTCACTGTACACTGGTGAGAAACTCTCTCAGCAAAAACATAGAGTGAAATGCTCCTGAAATCAAGGTAGGTCTCCCTGGTTGTCCGCTACAAATCTCACCAAAGCACACATCACTGAGACCCTGATTCTGCTCAAAGTGTTTTGGGAGGAGAACGCTAGAGGATGGGGGAGACTCATAATATCATAAAGCAGGAACTGGAGCAGAGTAACTGCAGAGTTTCATGTGTTTGTTTAGGCATACCAGATAGCTATCTAACATGGACGTTAGGCCCCTCACTATCTGAATTTGGGGGGGTCGACACAAGTTATAGAACCCCTTGTGAAATTAGTGACAATGAGCATGGCTGGTTTCAGGCCTGCCTTGTTCACAACTCATCAAGTGTTCCCTGTGGTTGTCAAGTAAAGGAAAGTTTATATAATTTTGCTACTGTTTACAAACATCTCCCTGTGGTTCTAAAAGCAATAAATGGCTGTAACTAGACTGAGAGGGCCATCTCTGGTAGGACAGTGGCAGACATAAGGCTCCTCATTCTCTCTGAGGTGAACATTCTTGAATTAGCCATAGGAAAGCACACCTCCTCATGTGTGAATGTGGAGACCACAGTGGGGAACCAGCCCCGTAAGCTCCACAGTCCTGTGCTACTCTCTGATTACCACCAGCAGCAACTCATTTTTAATCTGCTGAAGGTTTTATTCCTTTTACTCAACTAATTCCCTCTCTTCTCTTATGTGGACATTAGTGCAACCCAGCAAATCACCAGGAAGAGGAGGCCAGTGCTGGAGCCTCTCAGTCCCAACTCGGCTTTCATACGAACCCTCCACCAGCTCAGGGACTTCCACGTCAATGGGTATTCTTTTTGGATGAGGCAGGGGAGTATAGACTATCGAACACATAACTGACACCTCTGCAGCTGATAAAGGAAGAAATGGCCTTTGTTTCTTGCACTCCAAGGACTGCCAAAGACCAGATACCTGCTCAGTTCAAGGCAGAGGATGATCCCAGGAGTGACGTTGTCAAAATGCATGGAAAGGCACAGGAACAGCAGGCAGGTTTGTCAGAGGCAGTCAGCAAGCTGGATTGGAAGATGGAAGAGTCCACTAATGCCGTCTGTACCATGCTGGCTCTAACATATGTGTGTCCACGGCCATGGGCCAGTGTTTATTGGACATGCTCCTAGATCTACACCATCATTCTCACCATAGGTACTCAGCTTCAGTGGCAAGGCAAGAGGGGTACGAGGGACCTTGACCTCAATCCAGGCGCCCCTTCCTCACGTGGAGATAGGGTGGTGCCATTAGGCACCCGTAAGGTGTTGGGCCTTGCTCAGGACCCTCAGAATCGTCCTCTCAGGATATCCTAGAGGTGCCCAACCCCTCCACCTTACCCCACTGCCTGTGATCCTGGAGACTGTAGATGTTCAAACTAAAGAGGATGAGCCTGCATCTGGGCAGGACACTAAGCAAAAGGCACTTGGGGCCAACTACCTAAATGTTCTGGGCTAATAGGGCCAACCACAAAGAGTAGGCTTCTTCTACCCCAGCTCAGGACAGCATTTAGACATAGCAGGAGAGAGAGAAAGAAGAAAACTTACTGAGAGCGCAGGGGTGGTAAGGATGATAAATTATAGGTTTCAACTTTGTGCCCTCGTGAGTGACTTGCAGACTCTGCCGGTGGTGCAAGATTTTCCCATCATCCTTCACGTTCCATTTAGGTTTGCAGACCCTGTGGCCTCTAAAACATTTCAGCCTCCGTCCATTTCCATTAAGTGCCTTAATGTTACAATCAACTCACCTAATTTAACCCAGACCCTCTAACGTTGGAAATTTCCATGCCTTTGATGGCCCTACATCCTCTCTATGTAGAGGTCAGAATTACCATGACCGTGAGAATCTGCCCTTCCGGAGCTCCCAGACCCTTCCCATTGTCTATGAGGGTGCAAGCTTCAATCGAGAATTGCCTCCTATCATTGTCACTATGGGGGTACCAAACGCCTGACTGGCTGTGTCTGACTTCCTGCACCGTAATTGATGAGCCCATTGACTGTCGGAGGCAGCACCCCCTGACTGACTGTGGCCCTACCTGACTCTACTAAGGACTGATCCTCTTTGGCCTGCATGGCTATTACTTGAAGAGCTTGTTATGTAAGCTGCTGGCACATATTGCTAATGTGACTTTGATGTCATTGATTTGGAGGGAGGCCATGTGACTTTGATTTGGGAGGAGACAATGGCCTGGGGTATTATTGCTAGACTGTTAATCCAGAGATCCAGATAACATTCTGGGGACCCAGGTTCGAATCCCACCATGGCAGATGGTGGAATTTGAATTCAATAAATATCTGGAATTAAGAATCTAATGATTGTTGATTGTTGATTGTCGTAAAAATCCATCTGGTTCACTAATGCCCTTTAGGGAAGGAAACTGCCATCCTTACCTGGTCCGGTCTACATGTGACTTCAGACCCATAGCAATGTGGTTGACTCTTAACTGCCCTCTGGGCAATAAATACTGCCTAGCCAGTGACGCCTTCATCCCATGAATGAATTATTAAAAAAATCACAGGGATATGTCTATCCTCTTGACTGCTCCGTTCTTGCACTGCCAAGCTGCCTGACTGTCCCTCTGCATTAAAAAAACAATGCAAGCCACAGAGACTGGCAACGTGTAACTGAGCACTAAAGACCCTGTATGCTAAAAAAGCAATGTGAAACATACACAGGCTGGTAGTCTGTAAATCTGTGCTGAATTCAGTAAGTGTGTGCTCGGAAAGAAATGCGAAGTAGACAGAGGATGGAAGCCTACATGTTACCACAAAATAAGTGAGTGCTAAGAAAGCAGTGTCCCTATGTGAAAGTTAACTTGCACAAGCATGAAAATCTTAGATGTCCCGGACCTCCAAAGCAAAGTATTGCAGTGCTGAAGTTGACCTAAGAGCAGGCATGATGATTTGGTAAGGCCGGTGGGTCACCAGTGTCTACTTGCATGGACAAAACATCAAGGAGGATGGTGTCCATTGGGCACGTGGTGACACTTTGATGAAGACCCAATTGGTTGATGGCTGGGACCTGATTGATGAGCTACAGCCACCAGGTACCCGATCTGACTTATATGTCAGGAACTCGTATCAACTACTGTAGTTTCTTGGGGAAGGAGAAAAGAATTGGAAATGGTATGTGAATAAGATGAGTTGGTGTATTAACTATATGCAAATTTATGGAAATTAAGCAGTCTCCATTCAATTGTAAGATTCTGGAGTCGCTATTGAAGGCTTAAGGGGAAAATCCCAAAACATTTTCTTGACGTTGAGATACTGATTTTTTCATTTTTTCAATATTTTCCGACTTTATCATCATTATTCACACCACAAAGGGATGGGAATAATTTAGGCCCTTTGATTGAAAATTAATAGTGACTGTACTGTTCTTTGAGAATTTTGTTTTTACATTCTTGTACATGATATAAACATTAAACTCTATAACAGAAAGTTAAATGATTGCCAAATGTACCATTGACCACATTATTACCTACAGCAGGAAGCGCTATAAGAATATAACAATAAATAAAAACAGTAAAGCTGGTCTGGAACAGTGTTTTGTAAAGGGTGAAATATGTTTTGAGAGCCCAGATGAATTCCTGAGCACAATTATCAGATCAAGAATCCAATACAAACACTGAATCACTGGAGCCCCACATGAATCGCTTGGAACTGAGAATGAACTAAGTTGAATCATGGGGCTAGGAATAGAGACTTCCCTTAGAAAACATAATGTGTAACTGGAAAAATCCAGCACATAGACTCTGGGTGAATCATAACTGATTTTATGGAAAAGTTTACTGTTGGCGAGGATTAGATACTTCTCAAAGAAAACTGAAGAAACTGGTTTTCCTGAACAGTGCAAAACAGGTTTGAGTTTTATATTCCTGACATAAATTTGATTGTTGATACATCAAACAATGTGCTGGATAGCACTTTCAAACTATAATCAAAATCACATTAATAGCTGACATGTTTAAGTTGCCAAATATTGAAAAATACCAAAGTTTCCCTCTCTAAGCTCCTCTCTCTCATCAGGTAGCTAACTCATTCCTCCTTGTCCCTTTCCCAACTATGATCTCTATTTCCCAGCTACCCTACTCTCCTGGCTTTGCTTTATTTTTATTCCTCATTTTGCTGTTCTGCTGGTCTCCTAGCTTGACTGACTTTCCAAATATTGACTTGAATTCTCTTTAAGCTTCTCTTTCACTTCTAGCTTTTTTTCTGTCACTTATATTTTCTTTTGCCGCATTGTTTTCAATTTACTTTATCCTCATTTTTCCCCAAACCCTCTTAACTACTAATCACAATCCCTAAAGTGTGGAACAGGCCATTCTGCCAATCGAGTCGACACCGATCCTCCGAAGATCATCTCACCCAGATCCATTCCCCCACCCTATCCCTGTAACCCTGTGCTTCCCATGACTAATTCCCTAGCCTGTACATCCCTGGACACTATGAGCAATTTAGCATGGCTAATCCCCTAACCTGCACATCTTTGGACTGTGGGAGGAAACTGGAGCACCTGGAGGAAACCCATGCAGACACAGGGAGAATGTGCAAACTCCACATTGTTGCTCAAGATTGGAATCAAACCTGAGTCCCTGGTGCTCTGAGACAGCAGTGCGAAACACTGAGCCACTGTGCCGCCCCAATGTTACTTGTAGTTCCAGCTTTTCCTAACAATCCTGAGCATATCAAGCAGTACACTAACAACCAATTTAACATTATCAACCAGACTCAGTGTGGTCTGCATATTCTTGCTCAAAACTATGACGCAGAGCTCTGGCCTCTGTAAAGAGGCAGTGTATGGCCAGGCATTGTGCCTCTTTCAATTAAACAGATGCTTGAGGGACAACTGTTCTATTCCTCATGATAATGCCTCAACCAGAGCTGACTTGATTTTTTTGTACTTAAACAAAGTCTTCAAGGATGTCTATTCCCCCGTGCATTTTCCATGGCATCACCTCACCCAATCAGAGTTGACTTCCTAACTAATCAGCACCCTTTTGCTCATGCAATATAAATTGTTGTTCTCTTTGAAACATGTTGATAGACACTATTTAAATTTTGGGGCTTAAAACAGATATAAGGAGATCTTTTTCACACAGATGGTCTTGAGTGTTTGGAATTCACTATATGAAAAGGTGGTGGAAGCAGAGTCTTTGAATTTTTTAAGGCAGAGGAGGATAGATTCTCAATAAGCAAAGAGTGAAAGGTATTAAACCAGTCATGATCTTATTGAATGGTGGTACAGACTCAAAGGGCTGAATGGCCTGCTCTTTGCTCCTGATTTGTTTGTTCATTTATTTATGTAAAGATATATATACATTATTTCTGTAAAGATATACGTACATTATATATGTAGTTTCAAGACAGCAACTTAGCAACAAAAATCATTACAGGGTTACATTCAACACACTTTTTTAATTGCAAAAATGTACTTTGTTCATGAAGTAACTGCATAGAGGCTGGTATCCCATTTCCCAAGAGGCCCCTTATTTATTTGTGCATAGTATACTAGCTATAACCAGCCAGCTCAGAGTCAGTCCCCTGAATTGAGGAGATTCTAAATCCCCTGTTAATATTGGTGAGCCAGCACCTCCTGATTGGATCAGGTTAACGACTCCAATCAAGGACCTTGTAG
This sequence comes from Rhincodon typus, assembly GCF_021869965.1. Lineage (NCBI taxonomy): Eukaryota > Metazoa > Chordata > Chondrichthyes > Orectolobiformes > Rhincodontidae > Rhincodon > Rhincodon typus. Next base: position 54,278,654 of record NC_063341.1, on the reverse strand, counting down.
TCAATGAAGTCCACCTGGTTCGAGTCACTGCAGTTCATGAAAAAATTTAATACATAAGGGTCCAAACACAATTCTGCATGGAGTTTGCAGAAAGAGAAAGAAAACAAGCCATTGGAATTGGATAGTCCTCAGATGCAGTTGCAAAACAAAAACATTTTCTGTTCATGCAAGGAAAATTATTTATATTCCTTTTAAGGCAAGGAGAGGCTCTCAGATCTTAACAGACCCTCATTATATCCTGGCAGTAGTCTTTCCCCATTGTGCCTTAGTGGCTACTGTCCTAAGCTTTAGCTCTTGCGAGAGGATATCACGTTCATGTCAGTGCCCTGCAGATGGAGCTATTGTCGACTGTAAATGTCAGTCTGCTGTAACGTTCGTGTTTAATCATGATGACTGTAATGCAGGATGAATAAACAGAGAAATCCTTTTTTTTTGCAAATGTCGGAAGAGATTCTTGTGACCAAACAGTGTTATTTGATGAGTCACTGGTTAAATATAAACTGAAAAATAATAAGTCATGAGGTTCCTACAGTTATTTCATACTGTGCTGAAATATCTCTTAAACTCTATTGGATATTCTTAATCTAAGAGCAGTATTGTTTAAGACGTTAAGGATTTTTAAATTATTTAAGTATAAATAAAATGACAAACATGCCTAAATATACTAAATTCACGAAAGCCTCCGAGACACCAAAATCCAGACTTGCCACATCTGCAGTTTCTACTTTTGTCTTTAGTTCTGCAGCCTTCATGGCATCTCCTTCAATTCTGATTCTCATTACTTCCACCTCGGTTGTCCTATCTGCATTTATTGTTCTCACTATAATTCAAGTTTCTCACAGAAATTATTTCCAGTTCCAATTCACCTCTGGCACTTTCTGTTTAAACTTTGGTTTCTGATATCATTGTGTATGGTTTTACTCTGGAATTATCTAACTCTCAACATCTTAGTGGCAAAATATTATTCTACATTTCGTACTGCACCAAATTCATCCATTGTTCTGCTGCTTTTCAAATTTTAAAAGTTTTATCCAAACAATATTAATCCCTCGTGCCCGCTTATGAAATTGAAACACTAGCCACTGCTGTTGCAAAGGCTTCCTATTTTATCAGTGTCACTGCAGTCAGTTTCTCTGAACTTGTTTCTCTTGTTCTGCTGTGTACCAAACACCCATTCTGCTGTGAAAAGGGAGTTTTCTGGGTGTCGCAGATAGCATTGCTCTTGCAGCCGGTAATTCCAGAAGGAAAGAATCAAATGGGCATTCATCTTTATTCCTGGTATAAACCGGAATGAGTGCTGTGAGGTCTGTGTAACAATTTTCATCTTGTCTAATATGTATGCTAATACTGTTCCCTTTCATTGTCAGCCTCAATAACTCTTGTATCACCAAGCTTCAAATGTTTGACAAAGGTATTCCTAAAATTGATAGCAAAGAATATCAAAGGTACTAATGTTATTTTACTTAACATTTCTTGTTTAATTACAGACGCGATGTAAAACAAACTTTGCAATTAACCCTAGCATTAAGCAAGTCTAGTTTCGGAACTTACAACTTGGGCTTGGGGAATATATTGTAAATATTTGAATATTGATATCAAAGGAAAATGCTATTAGCTTTGGGCAAGGTGTGTAAGACTATTATTGAAAACAACATTTCCCTGTTGTTAGGATTATATATCCTGTTATGCACAGATTTAATATTTGGCAGCTTATGCTCCACACCCTTCACATTCTTTTCGCTTGAAAGGGAAATCAAATCCCTCCACAGTTTGTGAAACATTGAAAGCATCACTTTTGAGCTATTTAGTTAGGTCTGGATTAGAAACCTATGAATAGTCAGTGCATGATTTTTGTCTGTGGGGGCCCAAACCGCTCTGCATTTTTACACAGCCTTTAGAGCAACATGATGCTGTATTGCAATGAAGTCCAATGTAATGTGCTAGATGACAATGAGGGTGGGCTTGTACCCCATCTTCATATAACTGCAGGTCACAGGAATTCAATTCATGAAAAAAATTAACTTTGTTCTCAAAATGAATAAAACAATTTACAGAAATTTCCAAAAAAGTTAGGACAATTAATGATTTTTGCTCCTGGCAAATTGTTCAGCTTGACGGAAATTTTAAAAACAAGTGGATTTAATTTAGAAACTATGATCATATGAATATATAGGGGATTCAGATAAATTTTAGTACTGCCTGTCTGACAGGAATGGTGTTGAGTTAGTTAAAATTGAGGCTGCAGAAAAGTATTATATCCCATCAGAGTTCTGCTTGTTGTATAAAGGCTTCAGGACCCTGCACCAACCTTGTGATCATGACACAGATCGGCATATCACTGAAAATAAATTGTACTGTGTGGGCAGAGTTAGTAAAACTAAACTACAAATTAAATTGTTCTATGCTAGACTAGATCTTTAGGGAGTCTGAAGAGTGTATGGTGATGAATATACAAAGAAGATAGATTGGTCCTTACCTAATATAATTGTAAGTTCAGAGCCTGCTGCATCTATTATTACCGTGTAAAGTAGTATTTCAAATTAATGTGTAGTAAATAAAGTTATTTTCAAGTTTAAACCTGAACACAGTTTTTGACTTTACCTTCTCCATTGTCCTGTCTGTTTTGAACAGAAACTGCACGATAAAGGACAACACAATCCAACATTTTAATTCCACGTTAGGAGAGATTGGAGACTACTCACTGCAGAGAGGTAGAGGTTTCATTAATATTGATATGATGGAGTCCAGCCACATAATTGCATCATCTTCTGTCGGGCAATTAGGGATGAACAATAATCCTGGTCTTGCCAGTGGACATCCACATCCTGTGTATGAATTAAAACAACCATTTATAAGCAAATTAATGTTGGCTTGTTCAGAAGCGTCCATTATGGTAGAAGCAATTAGCCCTCCCATTAAGAATCAATGCAGATAATAAATGAAAATGTTATATTCTGAAATGAGCACAATTGAGAAAGTGAGATAACAAGGTGTAGAGCTGGATGAACACAGCAGGCCAAGCAGCATCAGA
>NC_063341.1:54220382-54275223 GCF_021869965.1 Rhincodon typus | reverse complement strand
TCCTGCTCCTCTGATGCTGCTTGGCCTGCTGTGTTCATCCAGCTCTATGCCTTGTTATCTCAGATTCTCCAGCATCTGCAGTTCCTACTATCTCTGAAACAATTGAGAAAGTCTCTGTTTGACCTAACTATGAAAGAACTATGTATTTACTTATTCTTGTTGTTGATTTGACCCACACAGTTTAAAGATTGTAGGATAGAGTTAAGTCAAATCAAACTAAGAAAGGACATGCAGTAAAATTATATTTTTGGTGGGATCTGATTTTGTCTCTAGAAACTTATTTTGCCTGATATTTTAATATTGATATCTCCCATAACATAAGAAACTCAGCATGGATATCAAATTATTAAAGAATTCAACAGATATTTATTTTCTGAAGAAGGGTCTAGGCCCGAAACATCAGCCTTCCTGCTCCTCTGATGCTGCTTGGCCTGCTGTGTTCATCCAGCTCTACACCTTGTTATCTCAGATATTTATTACAACTAGCTATTATATAAACCATTAACTTTCTCAAACATCAACATGACTAGGTTAATATTAAAGTATTAATTTACAACAGAGCTTCTAGTAGTGTGTCATGCTTCAAGTGATCTGAGGTAAAATGAAGTATGAGATAATTTTGGACACAGGTCACACACAATGATTTGGCAATGATATTGTGAGCAGGTCTCTTAAAGATATATGAACATGTTGTCCACGAGACATAATACAACAATTGGAACTTTTCTTAAAACATATATGGAGAGAATTGCATTACTCTATTGGTTGGTGTCATATTGATGGCTAGCAGTCTTTGAGGAGGAGTTAGGAAGTGAGTTATTCACTGCAGATTTCCCCGCCTCTTACCTGCTGTTGTAGCCAAAGTACTTGTGGCTGATTTCTTGTCAATGTTGAGCCTCAGGATGTTGATCCTTGGGAACGCTGATGGTAATTCCAAAGAACATTAAGAGTAAATGGTCATTACCTGGCACTTATGTGGCACAAATGCTGCTTGTCACTTATCAGACCAAACACGGTTTTTGTTCAGGTCTTACTTAAGTTGAGCATAGACTACTTCATAATCTGAGGAGTTGATCATGAAATTGAACAACTTGCAATGGATTCTCTCTTCATAAGACTATCCTGCCATCCTAGGAACAAGTCTAGTGATCTTTGTTCCACTCTCCCAACTTGAACATGTGGTAAACAAGCTGAAGACAGCTAGGTCTGTGCCAATGTTCTGGAAATGAGATGATTGGTCTCCAGCAAACACAACTTCTTCTGGGTTTCAAGGGAAACAAAGTTTGGTTTGGCAATGAGAATTGATGTTTCTTTGTCTATAGCTGCAGAATGTGTATTCATATGTGGGAGCTACACGACATTGTTTGAAACTGAAGGAATTTTAAAAGTAAACACATTCGGTTCAACAAGTCCATCTTTTTCGGTTAATTTCAATCCTACCCATCACACACAACCTGTTTTGCTGAGATGTAACAGATGCAAATTGGACCCAAGCCCAAACAAGTAGGCAAGTCACTGGGGCGATTACATCAGGTACCAAAGTACATCAGCTGGGACTTGTTTCAAATAAAGCTTCAGACCACATTTGAATTGAAATGGCAGGCTGTACGTGTTAAACACAGGTTAGACCAATTAAGACCTATACAACTAGGTTGCAATTACTTAGTATAATTTCCAGCTATTTTCACCTCAGAAAAATTGCCAGCCTTTATCCCTGTCTCAGTTCATCTGTTGTTGAAACCCTCATTCATGTGGTTATTATCTCTAGATTTGAATGTTCTGCTACTCTTCTAGCTGGTGTTTTCTTCTATTCATTCATGGGATGATAGTGTTGCTGGCTAGGCAGCGTTTATTGCCCATTCCTAATTGCCCAGAGGGCAGTTAAGAGGCAATCACATTGCTGGCTGTTTCCTTCCCTAAAGGACATTAGTGAGCCAGATGGGCTTTTCCTGACAATCAACAGTCATCATTAGATTCTTAATTCCAGATATTTATTGAATTCAAATTCTACCATCTGCTGTGGCAGGATTCGAACCCAGAACATTATCTGGGGACCTGAATTAACAGTCCAGCAATAATACCACTAGGCCATTGCCTCCTCCTGTGTCTCACAATCCTTTCAGTATGGGTTCTTCATACAAGCATAAGCCTGACTTCTAGGCTTCTTTTAAACAATAGTTATTAACAACAAGTGTACGAGGGGAAGGATGCTTTAGCCTTTCAGCAGAGAACTATCGCATGTCTACTGTTGCATCTCAGAATGTCTCAGAATCTCATCTCCATATTTATTAGACCTTATCTCTACATTATACCCTCTGTAACCTTGAGGTCACCAGACAGACATTCAGCTGCAAATTCAGCAAATTGTGGTTTTAGATTCACCAAACCGGGAAATATCTTATCTGCATCTACCCTAACTATCCCTTTAAGGATTTTGTAAGTTTCAATGAGATCACCTTTCATTCATCAAAACTGAAAAGAATACAGGCCCAATTTGCACAATCTCTCTTCATAAGACTATCCCGCCATTCTAGGAACAAGTCTGGTGAGTCTTTGTTCCACTCCCTCAATGGCAATTATATCATTCTTGGTAAGGAAATCAAAATTACACACAGTACCCTAGGTGTCGTCAAACCAATTGTACTCAAATCCTTTTGCAATAAAAGCTAACATCTATTAGCCTTCCTAAGGGCTTGCTGTACCCACGTGTTAGCCTTCAGTGACTTATCAAAATGGACACCTAGATCCCTTTGTGCATTAACACATTCCAAACTCTTACATTTAAGAAATACTCTGCATATCTGTTTCTTCTACCAGTGTCGATAACCTCATCCTTTTCCACAATATATTCTGTCATGTTCTTACTCATTTATGGAAGCACATCCAAATTTTCCTGAAGCTGCTTTACATTATCCTCACAACACACATTTCCTGTTAGCTTTGTGTCATCTGCAGGCTCGGGAATATTACTCTTGGTCCCAAATCAAAATCAGTGATATACATTGTGAACAGCTGGGGCCCGAGCACTAATCCTTGCAGTGTCCCACTAGTCACAACCTAACAACACAAGAATGACCCATTTATTCCTACTCTCTGTTAGTCCAGCATTAACCGTGCCAGTACATTACCTCCTATCCAATGTGCTTTAATTGTTCTAATCAGTCTTCTGTAGGGGACTTTATTAAAAGCCTTCTGAAAAATCGAAGGATAATATGTCCATTGGCTCTCTTTTATTAATTTTGTTACTAACATCTTCAAAGAACTGCAACAAGTTTGTCAAACATGATTTCCCATTCTCAAATCCATGCTGAAGATGCCCAATAGGATCATTATTTACCAAGTGTCTATTTATCCCATTCTTTATAATAGATTTCAGAACTTTCCCTAATGCTGATATACGGCAAACAGGTCTGTAGTTCCCTGTTTTTATTTATGCTCCCTTCTTGAATAGTGGGGTGATATTTGCTACCTTCCAATCCACAGTAATCATTTCAGAATCTATAGAGTTGTGGAAATGTTAATCACCAATTCATTGACTATCTCTATAGCCACCTTCTTCAACACTTTCAGATGTAGACCGTCAGGTCTTGGGGATTTATTAGCTTTCAACCCCAATAATGTCTTCAGTGCAATCTTCTTACTAATTCTAATTTCATTTAACTCCATAAATAAGGTGCTGGGAGACAAGATTACAACAAGATTGTTCATTTGCCCATTCTCATCACATAATACTCATTCCAAAGTAACATGCCCTCTAGTTGGTCCCTCAACATACTGCTCTGAAAATCATCTGTAAAACACTCCAGAAACTTGAACTACACAGGTTTAATGTTCAATTGGTTTATCTAGTCAATATGCAGATTGAAGTTACCCATAATAATTGTGCTGCCCTGCTGCATAACTCCAACCAATGTCTGCTGCCACTTGCTGTTCCACCCAAACAGATTCCACACTTTAATCTGATCTAAGATTGTCCCTTTACAATATACTGATTCCATCCCTTATTATCCTTTTCCTTCCAGTCTGTCCTTTCTAAACATCAAATATCCTTGAATATTCAGTTCCCAGTCCTGGTCACCATACAGCCATGTTTTAGAAATGGAAATAAGATCACACTCATCTCTATTTGTGCTTTGACCACTTATTCTGTTGTGAACACTGCACACATTCATGTAGAGTATCCTTAGCTTTGTCTTTTTGACATCATTCCAATATTGAAGCAGCTCGATGCTTGGCTTTGTTTCTCCTGTCTTCTAGTCTACCAGCAACTTTTTGATTTCCTGTGATAACTTTATTTTCTTTCAATTTGGGTTACCCCTCAACTTTCCTTTCCCCTGACAAGTAGTGTAAATCCTCCTAGAGCACTAGAAAATACTCCTGTGAGGATGTCAGCACCAATTCCATTAACATGTAATTCACCCAGCTCGTTGAGGTCCCACCTGCCTCCAAACTGGTCCCAATTCCTTCAAAATCTGACACCTGTTCTTTTACACCAGTTCTCCAGCTACATATTAAATCAAACCTGCTGTTCTTATACTCACTGGGATTAATTCTGAGATTGCTGGTCTTGAGGTTCCTTTCCAATTTCCTTCCTGACTCTCTGAAATCTCAGGACCTTATCCCTCTTCCTATCCTATGTTGTTGGTACCAACGTGGACCATGATTTCTGAATGATTGCCCTCCCCCAGAAGAATAGCCTACAGTCACTCTGTAACATCCTTTACCCTAGTTCCAGAGAGGCAACATGCCATCCTGGTGTCAGATTTACTGCCACAGATGCCAGTTTGATCTCTTAACTATCAAATCCCCTATAATTATTGCTCTTCCATTCTTCTTCCTTCTCTCCTGTATATCTGAGACAACTGTGGCTGCACTTCCCTGAGGAAAAATCGCCCTCAACAGAATCCAAATGGAATACAAATGAGCAAACATGATAGGCTCAGGGGACTCTTGCACTACCTGCCTGGTTTTCTTAGACTCTCACACCCATTCTCTCTCTGACTGTATGTCTCTAATCTGCAGTGTGACTACCTCCCTTTACTCACATCCAACTAGCTGCCTGGTTGATGCACAACAGTGACTTCAATCCTATTCAAGTTCCAAAAGCTGGAACTCAAGCTTGAGTAGCCTGCGACACTTCCTGCTGATCTGTTTTTTTGGGACACATCTTTCCATGAATTCATGTGTATTACAGGATATACAACTCTTTTACCCTCTGCACCAAATTTAGATTTTGACCCCAATTCCCAGTTACTGGATTCTTTCTCAGTCTCAGTCTCACCCCGGCAAAGTCTCATTCACTCAGGCTTAATCTGACTGCGCTTAGAACAATCCCTTCCTATACGGCAACTCTGATGAGTCACTTGTTTCTCTTAACTTCATGATATAGTAATCAACACAATTCAGGCAAGAACTTGTTTAACTGCTAACTAGGTTATTTTAATTCCCTTAAAGGCTATTGGTTCTAGGCCTGATTCAGACTTCTACTCTGAGGGAGGAGGTGATGGCCTGCTGGTATTATTGGTGGACTGTTAATCCAGAGGGCCAGATAATGCTCTGGGGACCCAGGTTCAAATCCTGCCATGGCTGATGGTGGAATTAACAAAAAGAAACTCTGGAATTAAGAGTGTAATGATAAGCATGGGTCTATTGTTGATTGTCAGGTAAATCCCCTATGATTCACTAATGTCCTTTAGGGAAGGATTCTTAACTGTCTCTGGGCAATAACTGAGGGCAGTGATGACCTCATTCCATAAGTAAAGAAAGGAAAAAGAGACTCTTTAATTAAACTTACTAAACAATTATCAGTTGAATTCCCAATTGCATCCAAATTCTCAGTAACTCATTCTGTCCAGGTCTCATTCTGGTGCAGTCTCCCTCACTCTGACTGTGCAGCTTACTCTTAAGCCAGACTCAGTAAGAATATGAGATTTACTTTCCTAAAGAACATAAGTGAGTCACTTAGGATAGCACAACAATCCAACAATTACATGTTCACCTTTACAGCTACCAACTTTATTTTATGAATGGAATTTAAATTCCCCAGCTTTTCTAGTAGGATTTGAACATGCATCTCCTGAACAGTGAATGAAAACACATGGAGAAATTTAGCTGGAGATAGTAAGAACTATCTGGTCAGGTAGCTTCTGGGGAGAGAGAAACAGAGTCAACATTTTGAGTGCAGTGGCTTGTCTTAAGAATTTAGGACTTACTTCACACTTGTTAAAAATGTGGTAAGATTCAGCACAATGTAATTATGGGTAAATTACATGAGAATTTATACTATTGTAAAGTCAATCCAGTGATTCTTGCAACACTTCAAATGACAAAACCAGAATTTTACTCATATTGTCAATACTTATGCATAAACCTTTATTGCAGTCAGGCTAGTCCTCATTCTCAATTACTGTGCCGACTGGAGAATATTTAGTGGTGCAGTTAAAGGCTCAAAAAAACCTAATTGAAATAAAATCTGGTTCAAATGCAGTGATTGCTCTTTAGTGTCGGTTATTGTCATACAGTTGATTGGTTGGTGGGATAAGGGGTACTCTTTTAAATCATGCCAGATTTATTTTAACGTTCAACTGCAACTTGCAACACAGTTGTGATCAACATATCTTTTCACTTCTTATCACCCAATTACATATTACCTATTGAGTGTAGCTTCAATGTCAACAAGTAGAATGTCAACAGCATTTTGACCATCAAATATAATGACTGCACTTGTGCTACAACTGCCAGGAAAGGGTTAAATGTATAATACATATTTTGAAATATATTTTAATGCTCCTGGAGTCAGAGAGTCTATAGGGGTGGAGTTTGCAATTGGTGAGTAATCCCAATAGCGAAAATCTCCTCTGCTTGTAATTCTTAGGTACTTCAGACAGTGGGTGTAAGGTGTTGGGGCATCAGGTGGGCATTTAACAAGGTACAGAAAGTAAACTCAAAGCATTATTTTCAGCTACACTGAAGCAGCAGGACAAAAGAGCCAATGTTCAGGGTACAATATACTCAGGAAATATTTCCTTTACACAGATAGTTGTGATGGGCCGACAGTTACTCTGACTAGAACAACTGGATTTATTCCTAAAAATAACTTGAACTATATGTAATTTGAAGATAGCAGAGCTGAATTCCCTGAAGATGCCTTTTTCATTCAAAACTTTCTTGTAATCAAAGGTCAACAATAATGACATCCTAGACCAGATCCGACACGAAAACAAAGGAATAATTAGGGTAAACAAATCTCACAACCTTACCTGGTGCTGTTTGACATTGACAGAACGTGAGCTGGTTGTCAACGTAAATACAAAGACTATTTGCTCCCCAAGACAGTGCATCAACAGTTTTACTTCCCAAGGACAATCCTGTAATAGAGCGAGCCCGCCAAAGAAAATAGTCACAACATTTTGAAATTGCCATGACCCATCTTCAGATTGTTTCCATTTTAAAGTATTTATTATGAAGACTAATATGTCGGTGGGTTCTCTAGCCTGGTTCAGCTAGCACTAGCCATTTAATAGGCAAAATACAGATATTGGTTTGTGATGCTGACACAAGCAAAATAAAAGCAGGAGCAAGAAAAAAATTCAGTTTCTGTGCTACAGATGGACGTAGCCTGGTATAGGATGCATAATGGGCCATGTGGTTGGCTGCTGAATATTATTAGTTTTACCACATAAACTGTATGGGCTCGGACTTTCATCAAATTGGAGCCCTTTAGACAATGCTGGATGGGACTCGATTTTGGGATTCCTGACCCCAATCCTAATTTGCAGGCAGATTTGTCTTTTTGAAACTTAGTGTCTTACATTAAAGTTTTGCAAAAGATATTTCACTGATTTTTCTTTAATTGTAGAGAAGTCAGTTGTCAAATTCATACTGGATTTGTAGAGATAACTGGCGTATATTTGATATCACAGAAGGGATGAGGCATTTTCCTGATTCCTACAACCTGCCTTGCTGAAGAAAATCCAGGACAAAATGTCATTTTCTCACGTGGGTCAGGACCATCACCAACAATATCACTGACCTCCACCATAACCACTGCCAGTGATAGCCTCAGCTGCAACAACGGTCAGTGATTCTATACACTAGCTTCTGCTGTTACCAGTGATATCTATACACCAACTACGCTGTCACCACTGTCAGTAAAATCTACACCTTGGCCTTGGCCGTAACCATTGCCGGTGAAATCTGAAATAACTTCACAGAGGCTGGTATCCCATCATCAAGTCATCTTTTATTTACACGTGGCGAGTCCTTGACACTGATCCAGCTCCCTCAGAGCCAGCTCTCAGAGTACAGGATGTCTGGCACTCCTGTTTTTATCTGTCAGCCAGGGCTCCCTGATTGGACCAAATTAACAGCCCTAATCAGGGAGCTGATTCTATGAGATCTACCTGGTTGATCTCGTTACAATCACGACATCCTTCCCCCACCCCTGAGTCTGAGGAGATAGGCTGGATTTTTTTTGTAGCTTCTATTGGGATATTTTAGCACCGGGTCAGGTTCTTCTGACTCTGCCTCTGATATGGGTGGCATGTAATGCACAGTCGCTTGCCCCTTGCACCCAGAGCATCTCAGAAAAAATTCATTCTCTTCTTCAGGCAGCAAGGGCATTGAAACGGTCAGATCTGCAGTGCCCATCTTAGATTCCGAGAGTTAGGTTTTATTGGTAGAGGGATTGAGTTTCGGAGCCATGAGGTCATGTTGCAGCTGTACAAAACTCTGGTGCGGCCGCACTTAGAGTATTGCGTACAGTTCTGGTCACCGCATTATAGGAAGGATGTGGAAGCATTGGAAAGGGTGCAGAGGAGATTTACCAGGATGTTGCCTGGTATGGAGGGAAGGTCTTATGAGGAAAGGCTGAGGGACTTGAGGCTGTTTTCGTTAGAGAGAAGAAGGTTAAGAGGTGACTTAATAGAGACATACAAGATGATCAGAGGATTAGATAGGGTGGATAGTGGGAGCCTTTTTCCTCGGATGGTGATGGCTAGCACGAGGGGACATAGCTTTAAATTGAGGGGTGATAGATATAGGACAGATGTCAGAGGTAGGTTCTTTACTCAGAGAGTAGTAAGGGCGTGGAATGCCCTGCCTGCAACAGTAGTAGACTTGCCAACTTTAAGGGCATTTAAATGGTCATTGGATAAACATATGGATGATAATGGAATAGTGTAGGTTAGATGGGCTTCAGATTGGTTTCACAGGTCAGTGCAACATCGAGGGCCGAAGGGCCTGTACTGCGCTGTAATGTTCTATGTTCTATGTTCTATCTCTTCAACACATGACGGTGAGGGAGAGCCCACAGGTTCTGACAGCCTTTCTGATTGTTCTGAGGAGCCGTTTTGCTCCCACACCGTGTGTGAGTTCGCAGCTTTCATATGGTTGATGTGCTTGTTCAGAACTGTCACACCCCCAAACTTTATACGTCACTGGACCTGATCTTGTGTCGACCATTCCTGTGGTTTATTAACCAAATTTCATCACTTGAAGTAAACCATCTCTCTCATTTAGTGGAGTCTATATCCGGCACTGGTGCTCCTGGGGAGTCTTCTCCCCATTAACAACGCTGCTAAAGCTATTCTCTGTAGTAGCATGTAGGGTGGTCCTATAATCAAATAGAAATTGGAACAGTTTGGTACCTAGTGAAGGTAGGCTGTTTCTTTAAGACTGTTCTGTCTGCCAGATTATTGAATGATGGATGGTGTGGAGTTATCCTTATATGTTGAATGGCAAGCGACTTTAAAAAATACTCAAATTCCCTGCTGGTAAACTTTGTCCTTTTATGAAACTTGGAAGGGTTCAGAAAAGATTTATAAAGATGTTGCCAGGGTTGGAGGGTTTGAGCTATAAGGAGATGCTGAATGAGAGACAGTAAGAACTGCTGATGCTGGAGTCTGAGATAACACAGTGTGGAGCTGGATGAACACAGCAGGCCAGGCAGCATCAGAGGAGCAGAAAAGCTGACGTTTCAGGTCGGGACCCTCTTCAGAAATGGGGGAGAGGAAGGGGGCTCTGAAATAGAGAGGGGGGGTTCAGTCTGGGGAAGATAGGTGGGATGGTGATAGGTAAGTGCAGGTAGGTAATGGTGGGGATTGGCCAGTGAGGTGGGAGGAGCAGATACGTGGGAGAGAAGATGGACAGGTCAAGGAGGTTGGGGTGAGAGGAAGCGTTGGTCATGGGATGAGGGGGTGGGGAGATTTTGAAGCTCGTAAAGTCCACATTGAGACCATTGGGCTGTAGGTTCCCAAGGCGGAATATGAGGTGCTGCTCCTCCAGTTTCTGGGTGGTGTTGTTGTGACACTGGAGGAGGCCCAGGATGGACATGTCACCCAGGGAGTGGGAGGGGGAGTTAAAATTGTTCGTGACTGGAAGGTGTTGTCGTTTGTCGTGAACCGTGAATCGTGCTCTACAAAGCGGTCTCCGAGCGTACGCTTGGTCTCACGGATGTAGAGGAGGCCACATCAGGAACAGCGGATACAATAGACCACATTAACGGATGTGCAGGTGAACATCTGTCTGATGTGGAAGGTTTCTTTGGGGCCTGGGATGGGGGTGAGGGGGGAGGTGTAGGGGCAGGTGTAGCACCTCCTGCGGTTGCAGGGAAAGGTGCTGGGGATGGTGGGGCTAGTGGGGAGTGTGGAGCGGAAGACGGAGAGAGCAGACCCTCCGGTGGGGAGGGAAATATATCCTTCGTAGTAGGATCAGATTGAAGGTGGCGGAAGTGGTGGAGAATGATGCGTTGAATCTGGACGTTAATGGGGTGATACATGAGGATAAGGGGGATTCTGTCCTTGTTTTTATTGCGGGGAGGGGGTGTGAGGCCAGAGATGCAGGAAACACAAGAGATGTGGTCGAGGGAGGTTTCGACCACTGAAGGGGGGAAGTTGCGGTCCTTGAAATATGAGGACATCTGGGATGTTCGGGAATGGAACAGCTCATTTCGGGAGCAGATGCGGCGGAGGTGGAGCAATTGGGAGTAGGGGATCGCGTTCTTGCAGGAGGGTGGGTGAGAGGAGGTGTAGTCTAGGTAGCTGTGGGAGTCAGTGGGCTTGAAATAGAAATCAGTTTTGAGGTGGTCACCAGAGATGGAGACAGAGAGGTCCAGGAAGGAGAGAGAGGTCTCAGAGATGGTCGAGGTGAACTTGAGGTTAGGGTGAAAGGTGTTAGTAAAGTTGATGAACGGTTCAAGCTCCTCGTGGGAGCACAAGGTGGTGCCAATACAGTCAGCAATGAAGTGGAGGAAGAGGTGGGGCATAGTGCCAGTGTAAATGGCTGGCAATGTCTAGCCTGGAGCATCGGATGCTGAGAGGTGACCGTATAGAGGTTTATAAAATCATGAGGGGCATGGATAGGGTGAATAGACAAGGTCTTTTCCCTGGGTTGGGGGAGTTCCAAACTAGACGACATAAGTTTAAATTGAGAGGGGAAAGATTTAAAAGGGATCTAAGGGGCAACTGTTTCACACTGAGGGTGGTGCATATATGGAATGAACCGCCAGAGGAAGTGGTGGAGGCTGGTACAATCACAAAATGTAAAAGGCATCTGGGTGGGTACATGAATAGGAAGGGTTGAGGGGGATATGGGCCAAATGCTGGCAAATGGGACTAGATTTATCAAGGATATGTGATTGGCATTGACAAGTTGGACCGAAGGATCTGTTTCCCCGCTTTATATCTCTATGACTCTATGACTCTGTGACCAACACTTCCGGGAGCCCGTGTATTGCAAAAGATGCGTGCAGTTTTTCTATCGTCGTCCCGTGTTTAATGAATGAACTCTATGCACGTCCAGCCACATTGAGTGGGCATCCACAATGGCTAAGAACATTGCACCCGTGAAAGGACCTGTATGGCCAATGTGTAACTGAGTTCAGGGTTTACCCAGCCATTTGCATGAATGTGGGGGAGATGCTGGTGGTAGTTTTTGTTCTTGTTGGCACACTGGGTACTGCCCCACCAATGTGGCTACATCTGCATCCAGTCCTGACCACCAGATATAACTTCTTGCCAACATCCTCATTTTGGAAACCTTTGAATAACCCTGGTGGAGTTCAGCCAGTACCTGACAGCGACCTTTGCTCAGGACAATCACTCTTACTCCCCATAATAATATGCCATCCACTACTGTCATCTGGTCTCTCTGGGTCCAGAAAGGTTTTGATTCTGGTTGTGATGGCCCTTTGGTTTCCCTTTTTTACCAGCTGTTTCAGTTTTGCCAGGACCAGATCGTTCTGATATTGTCAGCTCTGACTGGAAGTGTGTCCAGAAAATTTAAAACCATGACAGACTTTTCCAGTGGCGACACCACCTGTGGTGTATCTGCCAGTGGGAGGTGGCTCAGTGCTTCCACATTTGGTACTTGGCCTCCAGGATGGTATTCCAACATATAAATGTATAATTATTCACATTTTTTATTGGAGCCCACCACTGAATTTGGGCTAAAACAACGGGTGGAACTGCCTTGTCCTCTTTAAGTAGGCTTGGCAGTGATTTGTGTTCTGTTATTATTACAAATTTACATTCGTAAAGGTATTGGTGGATCTTCCTGACTCCAAATATGACTGCTAAACCTTCCTTCTCTATCTGGACGTATTTATGCTTTGCATTAGCCAAAGTCCGGGATGCATATGGAATTGAGCATTCCTCTCCTTTAGGCCACCTGTGAGCTAATACGACCCAATGCCGTGTGGGGAGGCATCACATGTCAGTACTAGATCTCGCTTGGGATCATAGTGTGCCAACACCTTAGAGAATGGTAGCTGCTTCTTCACTTCCTTGAAAGCTGTGGCTTGGCTACACAACCATTTCCAAGGTTGACCCTTTAAGAGTTGTCGCAAAGATGCCAGGATGGAGGCCAGGTCATGTATGAGCTTTCCATAATAACTCAGCAGCCCAAGAAAATACCTAAGCTCTGGTACAGACGTGGGAACTGGGGCATCTTCGATCTCCCTCACTTCATCTTCCAATGGGTGTAACCCAGACCTGTCAACTCTGTAGCCCAAGTAAGTCACTTGGGGAGGCTGGAACACACATTTTCCCAAATCGTATGCCCGTCTGGGAGAAACATCTAAGGACTATGTTTAAGTTCTCTAAGTGCTCCTTAATGGTCTTCCCTGTTATTAGCACATCATCTAGATAAATGGTGACCTGGGGTAGAACTTGTAAAACGTTCTCCATCGTCCACTGAAAAATTGCACAGGGTGACAATACTCCAAGTGGCTGTCTCATATTGGCCCAAATACTTATGGTTGTTAATTGTAGCCTACTTCTGGGAATCCTCATCTAACCACAATTGCAAGTACGCATGGGTCATGTCCAGCTTCATGCAGGACATCACAGCCCACCAGCCTTGCATATAAGTCCTCAATGCAAGCAATTGGGTATTTATCCAGCTGCAAAAAGCTGTTTACTACCTGTTCAAAATCCCCACAAAAGCGAACCAACCCTTTGGGCTTCACAATCGGTATGACTGGTACTAGCTATTCGGCAAACTGAACTACTTTGATGATTCCTTTGCTTTCCAGCCTCTGATTTCTGCCTCTAAATTTGCCCATAAGGCAAATGGCACTGGGTAGGCCTTGCAGAATCATGGAATTGCTTCCTGGTCAACATGCAAGGTGGCCTTGGCTCCTTTGATAGTCCCTAGACCTTCCTGAAAATCTTCTGGGTGTTTAATTAGAACTTCACTCAGGCAGCCATTTTCTAGTCAAAAAATGTTGCACCAATCTAGGCGAATCTTCCTCAATCAATTTTGCCCCATCAAGCTTGCCCTGAGCCTTTTACTACAATCACTGGTAACTGAACCAACTGCTTCTCAAAAGCGACCAGAACCAAAGTTGTACCATTAATCTGTAAAGGTTCCCCAGAGTAGGTTCTCAGTCTAGCAGAGGTCTTGCGCAAATGTAAGGGATGGAGTCCAGAATGAATTTTGTTAAAGACTGGTTCTGCGATCACTGAAACAGCCAGGACAGGATTGACCTCCGTTAGAACTGGTTCTGATTTGTATGTTGCTAAGTAATGTAACTGTTCCCAACCAGATGTAGGTGGACTTTCCAGGGTGCGCACTCTCCTGGATTCTGGCCTATGAATTCTCTTACTCAACTTAGGTCTAGCGGGACTCTTTTGGTGTCTCGAGTTTGCGTACTGGCAGCGACTACAATGGCTTGCCAGCCTGGATCCTGAAGAAAATTTTTACCATTTAGCTGAAGTTTGGCTTTGTTTTGGAGTTTTGCCGTGGGCTGGCCTCGAGTCTCTCTCTTCAGGATATGTCCTGAGTGAGGCTATGCAATTGCCTTCACTCTAGTGGTATTCCCCAAGCTCAGTTGATCTGTTGACCTTATACTAGAATAACCCTGCATCTCATATACTCCACTTGCTGTATTTTCCAATGCTAAAGCCAGTTGTAGTGCCGGTTTGAAATTCAGTAGGGCTTCAGCTAGTAGGTGTTTTTGAATGGTTACATCATTAATCCCACATACCAAATGGTCTCTCTGCATCTCATTAAGGGTTATACCCAACAGTCACATGCATCTGCCAGTCACCTTAACTTAGTCAAAAATCCTGGTATGGATTCCCCTGGTCCTTGATTTGCTGAATAAAACTGAAAGCATCTCAGAGTTGGAGGAGGCTTCGAGTTGTAATATTCCTTAACTAAATCTGTCAACTCTTGAAAGGTTTTAGTATCTGCTGCCTCAGGGACAGGTAAGTTCCTGATATCCGAAAAAGCTGAGTGTCCACAATTTGTCAGGGGAATTATTCATTGCTTTTCATCTGCCTCAATGTATTTGCCTGGAAAAAAATAACACATTCTTTCCACATTCTGGGCCCAGTCTTCGATGGCAGGATCGAAGGAGTCAAGCTTCCTGAGTAATGGCATGATGCCAGAAATGCTTACCTCAACTCAAAGCCTGCTGTTGTGAGTGAGTTTCTTCAGGAATGCGCTTTACTCTTGTCGCCACTGAAATAACTCCACAGAGGCCAGAATCCCATCACCTAGTAACCCTTTATTTACATGTGAATTGATCCAGCTCCCTCAGACCAAGCTTTCTGAATGACAGGATGTCTGACACTTCCGTTTTTATCCGTCAGCCAAGGCTCTCTGGTTGGACCAGATTCACAGCCCCAGTCAGGAAACTCATCATCTATGAGGTCCCCCTGGTTGACCTCATTACAATCACTACAACATCTGCACACTGGCTTTGGTGTGAACACTGTCAGTGATATCTATTTACTGGCCTCTGTTGAAACAACAGTCAGTAATACCCGCTCACTGGTCTCTGATGTAACTATTGCCAGTAATATCTGTACACCAACCTGAGCTGTAACCATTGCATGATATCTATACACCAGCCTTTTGTTGTAAATATTCCCACTGATTTCTATACACTGGTTTTTGCTGTAGCCACTGCAAGTGATTGCTATTTACAAGCCACAGCAGTAACCATTGCCAATGATATCTATGCACCAGCATTAGATGTGGCCCCTCTGGTGCAGTGTTAGTGTCCCTAACTCTGGGCCAGGAGGCCTGGGTTCAAGGCCTACCTGCTCCAGATGTGTGTCATAACATGCCTGAATAGGTTGATTAAAATAACTTCAATTCAAGGGACTTTTGTGGTACAGTGGAAGTATCCCTACCTCTGGCTATTACGATCAGCAGATCTGGCTGAGCAGAACTCATGAAACCATTAGTAAGCTGGGATAGGTGTAAACTGAAATTAACATGGTATTAAATGATACTGAAACTCAGATACGCATTTCCTAGATGAGACACTCCTTTGTGGGAGAAACTCAATGGTTGCCTGAAGGTCATCCAACTTGAGAAAAAGACACAGGAATTAGACTTCAGAATATACACTGAACTATTATTCAGCAGTCAGAGGACACCAGGTTCTGGTCGAACAGGTTTGTTTGAAATCATAAGCTTTCAGAATGTTGCCCCTTCATCATATGAGTGTGAGAGAAGCAGACAGGCACAGAATTTATAGGCAGAGAGAGATCAATGGGTAGAGAGAGATCAAATGGTGTGAATGGAGTGTTGACAGGCAGAGCAATAAGCCTCTGCAGGTGATCAAGAGTGCTAGACAGTATGAGTAAAGTGTCAACAGCTGAACAACAAGCGAAGGGATGACCTATAATCTGATGAACTGAGGCAGAGAGATAATTCCAAAAAATTAAAAATAAGGTCATGCTGGAGACAAACCAAATGACTGGAATAAAATAACGGGTATAAGAGTCATATGCCAAGGGTCTGACCAAAGTAATAAGTAATCCAAAACTGTACAAACTAATTAAAGTAGTTGACACTTTACTCACACCATCTGACACTCTTGATCACCTGCATAGACCTATTATTGGACTGACCCACTCACGCCATTTGTATGATCTTTTGATCTCTCTGCCCATTGATCTCTCTGCTCATTGATCTCTCTGCTTATAAATTCTGTGCCTGTGTGCTTCTTTCTCACATCAGCTGACGAAGGGGCTGTGCTCTGAAAGCTTGTGAGATTCCAAATAAACCTGTTAGACTATAACCTCATGTCATGTGACTTCTGACCTTGTCCATCCCATTCCAACACTGGCACCTCCACATCATGGCTATATTTCAGCAGCTGCATTTGAGCAACAGGCAGAAATAAAGAAAACATGGATTTGTAAGCAATAACTAGAAGCCACACACACACACTCTCTCTCTGCATCTGTCTCTCTCAAACTTGAAGTCATTTTTTCCAAGTTTTGTAACTTGGGAAATCAAGCATACAACAAAATCTCAAGAATATTTGTACACTTTGTCACAGCTAAGGAAAAGAGACAACAGCTAAACAGTCAGGACTGAGATCATTCTCACAACCCAAGGGCTCTAATAACCTTAAATTGTAATTGTGTTTACCTTCCTGTCTGCACTAGATACCCTCCTCCCTTTTTAAGCTTATTATCTCTGCTTGTGTGTGTGTTTGATGTTGTAGATTTTTCAGCGTAGTAGTAATAAAATTCCTCTTTCTTTCACTCAAGACAACCTTGTAAATTGACTCCTTAATTTTTATCTACTTCATTATGTACTCCAGGGTGTGTAATAACACCTCTGAACAAGTTAATTAGAAAATATCTACAGCTGAAATGATGGAAGCTTTTGAGGTCTAATGGTCTACATTCATAGTCCCACAGACCCGGACATGAAATGTGTGAACAGGTTGATTGCAAAATGTGAATACTGGGAATATAAAATCTATTTCTCTCTGCAGAAGCTCTCTGACCTGTTGTATTTATCCAGCATTTTTTTATTTTTGTTTCAAGTTACCAGCACCCACAGTATTTTGCTTTTGAACAATTTTAGAATTCAATGGTGTACCTATTTTGTTAATAGATAGTCAATCAATCGTTGGTCACTTGCTATCAGTTTCATTCAATGCTGAGCCATCAACATTGACGGTGCCGTTAATGGAAAGTCCAAGCTACATACGAGAAAAATCATGATACC
Organism: Rhincodon typus; assembly: GCF_021869965.1. Lineage (NCBI taxonomy): Eukaryota > Metazoa > Chordata > Chondrichthyes > Orectolobiformes > Rhincodontidae > Rhincodon > Rhincodon typus. The sequence continues at coordinate 54,257,742 of NC_063341.1, read as the reverse complement.
ATTTGTAGGATGCATCATTAGGGTCAGATGACAGTTATAAATTATTTGAAATTTATTGCAGTGATTTTTAATTGCAGTCAACATCCTCAATTAGATTGTTACTTTGGAAGGACTCCATCATTTTTTGTACAAACTAGCTGGGCCATTTGATTACAGTACAGCCTCGTTCAGGTATCCAGGAATTTTACTACTCTTGCTAATTAGATCACAGCCTGCTAATCACTCACAGGGACCCTTTATGCTCTTCCATAACCCAAGTAACTGCCTCAATCCAATAAACACAGAGAATGTAGGAGAAACTGAACAGGTCTGCCAGCATTTGTGGAGAGAGAAAGAGAGTTAATGTTTTGAGTCTAGCATGACTGTTCTGAAGTGACTCCTCTCTTAAATTGTAGTTTTGTATTAACTCCCAGGTATCCTTACCCAGGCCAACTAAACACATTTAGATGAAAGCCTTCTAGTTACCCATAGGGATTTTCATGCTCTACATAAACCATATTAAGCCCTCAGTTAGAATCTAGATTTGTACCTACTGTCAGGAATTAATTATTCTCAATACTTAACCAACTAAATGTTTCTTGTTTAGGCAGCTACTTTTTAATCAGTTCTAAGTATACACATAAAGAAATAATGACATGACCTTTATGGTAAGATTAACAGTGGGGCTATCTGCATGATCACTTCCAGCATTTCCAAGTACAGTTAAACTTCCAGTCATTAATTTCATGTTGTCACGCATCAAGGAGAGCTTCAGAGTATGTTTGAAACATTTCCTTTGTTTTCCCCTAGAAAATTTGTCATGTGGGAGATAGGAGGACAAGACCGGGTGGGGAGATGCTTTTGAGCCATTCAAACAGTGTCCATTCCAATGAAGCTGATCTTATTGATGATGTGCCTGAATGCTTGTGGAGCTAGTTTTAGGAAGGTTACTAGAGTTGGGCTTATGGTTGGCCTCAGATCTTGTGCATTCAAGTGCAAGTGAATTTTTGACATCACGTTATGTCTAGATTACTACCAAACTACCCCTCTACCACTGAAAATTTATCTGTACAAAAGTGGAGTCACTTTCTTGCAGATTTTAATTACTCTTGGAGATTTCCTAAATTTCAATACATAAACATTAATTTTTTTTCTTTCTATTTCTTTTACATGTCTTTCTCAATTATACCTTTCTCTGCCTCTATTTATTCCTCTTTCTGTATATGATTCAGTCACAGTGAAATGGATTTCCAATGTAAGTTGCTGAGCACATGCCTGTGAAAAATTTCTAGGCATGATGAATGCTGTTCATTCATTGCTGACCTTAAAATTTGAGTCTATCACCTAGACCATTGATGTCTAATAGAAGCAAGTTTAACTTTCTCAGAAACTTGTTTACATCAGAAGTTCATATTTTCCCTGTTAGTGAATGATCCAAGATCAAATTCATTATTTCTCAATTATAAGCTTTACCTGAACAAAACAGAACACAGTAACTGTCTAATAGATATGGTATTCAGTTATGTACCTCAGCTAACATCTCCAGTCAGCCAATCTGTGCATGTTAATTCTTACAGTCTGAAATCAAAATTGATCTTAGATGTACAATTTTTGGATTGAAGGCTTGGTTTGATGGAAATAAGTGGAAATGACGTCCTTTTTCAACATTGTTCAGGATACAATGAAGGAAATAAAAGAGAAGATAAGGTGCCAGAAGAAAGTCATACAATTCTGCTGTGCTCAATCTTTAAGGAACTAAAATTTACAGAGAAAGGAATGGATGAGGAAGATAGGGGATTCCACAGTTTTGAAAGTATGAGATAGAGTGCATGAGACTAGGAGAATATGATCTAAGTCTTGATTTCAAAATCATGAGAATGTAGGGTGAAGGGAAAAATGGTTGGATAGCAAATAATGAGTTTAGAATTAACAGGGGAAAAAATTCAGAAAAGTACTGTTACTGTAGTATCATGAAAATAAAGATCAGGAAAGTTGTTTCAGAGAGACAATTTGGAGATTGGAGATAAGTGAAAGCTTACTTATAGAAGAATAGAATATAGAATCCCTGCAGGGCAGAAAAAGACAAGACATTAAATTGGAATTTGAACTCCGCATCAAGTAACCACTATAATTTCTTAATTGTCACAGTACATGTCTGGACTTAATCTCAAGGCACCATATTTTGTCAAATTTGTTTGATTATCTACAGTTACATCACTGAGTCTGCACCTCTGAAGAGCATCCCACCCAGACCAATGTCCCCACCCTATCTCCGTAACCCCATATTAATCATGACTAATGCCACTAACCTGCACATCCCTGGAAACTACAGGGCATATTAGCATGGCCAATCCACCCAATCTGCACAACTTCATCAGTGGGAGGAAATGAGAGCACCCGAAGGAAACCTACGCAGAAGTGGGGAGAACGTGCAACTTCCACATAGACAGTTGCCCAAGGCTGGAATTGAACCCAGATCCCTGGCGCTGTGAGGCAGCAGTGTTTGATATGAGTTAATTTTTTCTTATGAGGTGCTAGAAGAACAAATTTGAGAGCAGTATTCATGTCTTGAATGGTCTGAAGATTTATAAAGAATTAAGCACTGAGAATCTCAGAAAGAAACTAAGGTTTCTAATACAGTGCAAGACCATTATAACATAGCCAAATTCACTTACAGATGAAGTGTCTCATGGATCTGAAAGGCAATAAATATTTTGTTATTTTTAACTAAATTGGATTAATTAAGAGTTTTCTTATTAATGTTGTCCAGTTATAACATTGTCCTGTATATATATGAATATTTTTGTTGTTTTATTCTTTCCTGGGATGTTGGCACCATTGGTAAGGCACATATTTGTTGCCTATTCCTGCTTGACTTAAACTGAATGGCTTGCCAGGTCATTGCAGAGAGCAGTTAAGAGTCAACCACATTGAGCCAACCCCCACACTGAGAATAGTGGATCTGCAACCAAACCTATCCTTATTAGGGAGCTTCTTGTGGAGTAATTTGACCTCCTAGATCACAATTCAGATCACTCAAAATAATTTTGACTTCCATAAGCGTGTTATTCCATTCTTGAGGGTTGGGTTCTTGAAAGGTTGCAATTTGTGACAAGTTTTTTAACAAAACACTATTTTACTTCCAAAGAGAAAATGTTTCGTTAAACATTGTGCCAAAACTCCTCATTACTTTGAAATTCTTAAGACAAGACATTAGATGCAGAATTTGAACTCCACATCAAATAACCATTATAATTTGTTAATTTTCACAATACGTGTCTGGACTTAATCTCAAGGCACCATATTGTGTCAAATTTGTTTGATCATCTACAGTTACATCACAACAAATAATTATAGTGTTTAGATTAGATAGGAAGAGCTGTGAATTGTATAAACTCAATACTTGAAATTTTAAGTTTTGGGCAGTTACACTTGTTTTAAGTCACCTGCTTCAAGCTGAAATAAGTGCTATCTGTAAAAATTCAATAGGTATTGTTATTTCTTATAAAATGAATCGTATCATTGATTAAATACATTGGTGGGAACTGAATTTTTGAAAACTCCTCTGGTAATGCATTTTTTAATGTTATCCATGTTCTGTAGGCTTGGCTGATGCAGTGGGACAAGTTCGCAGGTAGTGATGAAACAGTAATGTTCCTCACTGACCTTGAAGGAAGCTGTCCATGAGGATCTAACAATTTCTCTTTCCTTTTCCTCTGTTTATGACAGTAATTTAAGTTGGGCACCACTTCAACAGAATTTCCAGGCTTTCAGTATCAATGAAGTCATCATGCAAAGCCAACATTAAGGCATTCTCTTAGACAACAAACCAAAAAGTTAAAAAAAAACTGATAGTTTTTCGTTTTTACTTTAAATTAGACAGCATATGAAATTGGGTACAAATTCCAACATTTTAAAGAAACGCCATAAAAATATGTTTTAAACATGTAGAAATTTCTTTGTCATAATGATGAAATTGATATTCTACAAAGATAAAACTAATTTTTCAAACCAGTGAGGCCTTTCATCAGTAATTATAAACTTAGTATACTGTTAAAAGCTTCATTCAACAGGATCTAACTTTTTCAAATGATCATACAATGATACAATCAGTGTAATAATGGAAGTTTTAATCAATGCACTGGCTGATAAGGGATCACAGTTTGTAATCATTTAAATACTACATTCTCTGGAAAAAGGTAGAATCACTAACAACAAAATAAGGCACTTTTGTATTATTTTAGACACATGAAGTTCCTGTCAGTTTCAGTGATAAATGTTGACAAATGCTGACATTTTCACCACCGTTACCTCTTCCAAAATTCAGGCCACTGCATTTGGGCCTCAGATATCAAGATATGACTGAGAATATTACTTGCTTTGAAAATTATCTGAAGGATAAACAAACCGACTTTATGAATTTACAGAAAAGAACAGCCTATATAACATTTTGAAACATTTTATTATCAGAATGTGAATGATGTTGTTGAGGCATGTTTATTAGCAGCAAAGAATTGGAAAACATTTCTCATTGATAAAGAAAATAAGCTTTATCTGACTCATTCACCATTGTAATAGTGGGTTGCTTAGCTCAATTGGCTAGATGGCTGGTGAGTGAAGCCAACAGCGTGGGTTCAATTCCTGCATTGGCTGAGGTTGCTATAACTCTGCATTTCAAACTCTTTCCTCTGCCTGAGGCATATTGACCATCAGGTTAAACCACTACCAGATGTCTGTCTCTAATGAAGGAGGAGCCCTGTGATCTGGCAAGACTATGGCAATTTTACTTTTACCTTTTATGACTATTTGTCCGAGTTGCATGTATGATAATGGAATCTTTTTATTTTCTAAGGAATATACAGATAGTTTTGCTGTAACGCATGTTTCGTTAATGTGAATTGGCTGTAATGCGAATGATGAATAGTGGATACTGTTTAGATAACAAGGGCTTTCTGCTGTACAGGTATAGTGATTTTCTATAGTGATTTTCCTATAACGTGATTTTCTATGGCGATTTTCTATAGCTCAAGGTCACAGAAGAATGCAATTATCATGTTATAGGAGAACTACCTGTAATTAAATAATGCAACTCTGGTCTCAATCCAGTATCCATATTAAAGTTTTGGTAACAAAATTGAGTATTGCAGAAAAGAGAGACATATTGCTGGAGCTTTTTGCCTTGTCAGGACAAAGGCAAGAATGTCAAGTTTAAAATGATTGTAACAAAATATACTATGGCTGTTTTTGCTGACACCAGCACATATTGCGCATGTTTGGGAGAGGACGGGTTTGGAGTGGGTTTTCAGGAAAGGGGCGAGGTTTGGGAGAGGATTTTGTGGCAGGGGAAGTGTTTGGGAGCGGGTGTTCATGTGGAGGCGCTCTCCCCTTCCTCAGTCTGTCCCCCTTGCTCCCCTTCACTTGCTCGCTCCCTGACTTCTCTCCCCAATCCCATTTTCTCCTCCCACTTCCTGCCTCTACTGCTGAAGCCCATTTCGAAAGCACTTGCTTCACATGCCCATACACAATGTAAGACTTGTACGCATTCCATGTGATAGGGTAGTGTGTGGAATTGTGTGCATATGCATTTCTGGATTAGCACATGCATAGTTGCTTGAAGTTGAGGATGTTAGCAAACACTGCCTATATACTAAAGGAGGAAAGGGTGCAGATTAGTCAGTTTTGGTCAGCCAAAGGTGTGACCATGGGAATAGGAAAGGGCAACTATAGCTCAAGCTCAAGTTCTTGAGTAATTCTGAAAAGGTGCAAGGCTGGAACCTATCATTTTTGATTGCAGAGAATAGGTTTCCGTTCATGGATGTCTGCCACATCTAGCAACCATGAATGAATCATGTGTGTGAGTTGTTTACTTACTTTGGTTGAGTTGACATTATTAAAATGAAGGTTATATTCTGTTCGAGAAAACAAGAAAGAACTGGATGGTTTTACAGGAAAGCTGAAAACTGTTGGATTTGAGGTTAGATCAAACTAATGGGAAAAGAATCTCTTCTGATGCCTTTGAAGATCTTAATATAAATCAGCCACTGAATTCTAACCCTTGTGCCTAGTGGGCACAACTCCACACCACAAGATTGTATATTCAAGATTAATTGAGCTGAATCTAGCAGTTTCATGTAATAAAGTCATAGGGATGACTATTGCAGGAAATTGAAAGGTCAGTTTGGTAGATGTGCATCTGCTGTGGGTTCCCTTCGGAGGTTATGATTAAGGTGCCTTGTAGGGCCAGAATAGAGAGGGTTTCCCTTTTTGAGATAATTGGCAGATGGACAGGATTGGCTGCATTGGACATGTTTTATGTATTTTGACTAGCGATTTTTTAAAGCTGCAGTTGGATACCTGCATAGAAGAAACATGGTGGAAAATTTCATGGAGTCAGTTAGACTTCGCACGATGGATGGGCAGTGGGTAGGGAAATTGGGAAGGATTACCCTGTCTAAATCTGACTATCATGAAACTATCCTGAATTTATGTGGAGTGGGGGGGCATGCTGAGACCGTGTGGGGGGCAGGTGTAGGTGGGAAAGGCCCAATGTGGGACCTTTGATTCTTTTCATGTGATGCTGGCATGATGGGTAAGGTCAATTTTGTTCATCCCTAATTTCCCTTGAACTGAGCAGCATATTAGACCATTTCAGACAGCAGTTAAAAGTCAAATACATTACAGTGTTTCTGGAGTCACATGTGGGCCAGACCAGATAAGGAGAGTCTTATACTCTTTTGAAATGCAGTGTCGTACATTGTGTTCACTTGTAACTGCCATACAAAATAATACCAATAGATAGAGCTGTACGAAGATGGAGGCGAAAACATGGATGACTGTTAATAATAAAACCCCACTGTCATACTATGGTGTGTCTCCAGCTATTTCTGAGTCCCAAGATCCCAAACTAGCCAAGAACTCACAGTAAGTTTGGCAGATTTCCTTTCCTAAAGGACATTAGAGAACCAGATAGAATCCAGATAGAATATTATCAACATTTGATAATAGTGATAATAGTGAGACGAGTTTTATTTCCAATGCACTGCACAGCTGCAGTGTTGGGATTTGGACTCATGCCTAGATCTTTGTATTTCTAGTCGAGTGATACTATACCATCCTTCCTCTCCACCTGCCAGAGATTCAACAGGACTCACCTGGGTCTCCCACGCCTCTGAAAAGCCAACTTGCAAACTCTGTTGAGTTTGTCAGAAGCCTACCATCTGGGATAACAAGGTGTAGAGCTGGATGAACACAGCAGGCCAAGCAGCATCAGAGGAGCAGGGAAGGAGCAGGGAAGGGCCTACACCCTTCTTCAGAAATACAGGGTCTCTTTATCACAAGACCTTAGGATCTGATTGAGAGACCCAGCATGAGAAAGAGAGGAAAAGGCTACTGAAAGCCATTCGTTATGTCCTTACTTCCAACCTCTATGACCTGCTTTCCATTGATGCCCTCTCTCCTCGACTACATTAGCCCCACTGTATCCACCCTGGAGGCAACATGCTGACAGTGGCCCATTCCCTGGACAACAGAGTCACAGGCTCCCTGACTGAGGACATTCCACTGGACACTTGACCATCACCTATTCTCCTTTACTGATATGGGAGGCTGCCCTTGACTTACTGTGCTAGCATCCCCTGACAGACGGGTGCCTTCATGGGCGTTGGAGAGGACTACTTCCCTAATATATAGTTGCTCGCTTGCTGCACATGTGTTGTGCTTGCTGCTGGTGTGTCGAGCAGGTGTAGATTGATGTAGCATGCTGTAGTGCAGCAAGATATGTGTCCCCTAGGCTGAGAAATGCCTAGCAGTAATGCAAGCTGCCTGCTATATGACTGTGCTACTTGGCAGAGCCAGGCAAGGCAAGACAGGGATGCTGTGAGCTGGCAGGTAAGTGCTAATGGAGTGAATGCCCATAAGATGCAGCCTAGTCCAGTTTGTGAGCTGGGTGTCTGATTCTGTGCACAAAGTGTCTCCATTGCAGTTTTTCGATTCTAGTTGTTCATGCACCCTGAAATGTACATCTCTGCATAATAGAAGTGCCAGGTTGGTCGTAATAGGTTTGCTGGTTCCAGATTCCAATCTCCCTGGAGGAGGGGTGCATTCTGTTGGCAACCACCCATCATGCCCTGAGATGTTGTTGCCTGGTGCCCAACATGGAAATCATTCAGAGTGAGCAACAGTCTGAAACCACTAGCTACATACTCTGGTTTCCTTGTCGAGTTTTCCCAATGTCTATCTTGTTTGGTGAGCTTGATAAAATAGAATTTTGAATATTAATAAGGTGAGTTATGGAGTTAACAAGGTGCTTAACAATCAATAATGATTGTCAATTGGCATCTTGCCACCATCTAGCGAAAATCTCACCATGCCATTTGTGAAAAGCAGAAAAGATGGAGTGAGATGATCTTAACATCAAGATGAGCCTTGCTGCACTTGCTGTCGGATTCTTCCAAGAATCCTCAGATCTGGGAAAAGTCCCAGAGGATTGGAAAACTTTCACTGTAACATCCTTATTCAAAATGGTGGGAAACAAAATAAAAAGTACCCATAGGCCAGTTGACATAACACTTATGATTGGGAAAATGTCGGAGTCTCTGTTATAAAGGATGTAAAAGCAGAGTATTTCGAAATATATAACTTCAATGTGACTACATGAAGAGGAAGTCATGCCAGACAAATTTAATACTGTTCTTAGAGGAGGGAACAAGCAAGACCATTTTTTTTCTTTATCATTCACGGGATGAGGGTGTCACTGGCTAGTCTGGCACTTATTGCCCATCCCTAAATGCCCAGAGAGCAGTTAAGAGTTAGCACATTGCTGTGGTCTGGAGTCACATGTAGGTCAGACCAGGCAAGGATGGCAGTTCCCTTGATATATATCAATAGTTGCAATATATTTGGATTTTCAAAAGGCATTCAGTGATGTACTACACTTAAGGCTGTGGTGCTCAGGGCAATACATTACATGGACTGGGAATTGGCTAACTAATAGATGACAGTTTGGATAAAGGGGACATTTTCAGAATGGCAACCAATAACTGGTGGAAAGCCACAGGGATCAGAACTGGAGCCACAATTATTTACAATATGTATTAATGACTAGATGATGGAGGTGAATATACTATTGCCAAGTTTGTGAATGACATAAAAATGGGTGGCAAGGTGAATATTGAGAATGAGACAGTCTATAAATGGATAGAGACATATTATGTGGGTGGGTAAAAACTTGGCAGAAGGAATATAATGTGTGAAATGTGAGATCACGAACTTCGGCAGGAAGAATAGGAGAGCTGAATATTATTTAAATAGGAGAGATACAGAAATTTGAAGCACAGAAGGATATGTGGGGGTACTTGTGCATGAATCACAAAATACTAACCTTCAAGTGCACCAAGTAATAGGTGAGGCAAATGGACTGTTGGCCTTTATTTCAAAGGAATGCAGAATAAAAACAGGGAGGTCTTGCTAAAACCATATAAGGCACTAGTCAGAAAATACCAGGAATGCTGTGAACAGTTTTTGTTCCCTTATTTAAGGAAAGATATACTGGCACTGGAGGCAGTCTAGAGAAGTTCACAAGGTTGATCTCAGTTACGAAGAGACTTTTTTAATGAGGAGAGGTCGGGCTTGTATTCACAGGAGTTTAGATGAATGAGGGAGACCTTGTTGAAACATATAAGAACCTTAGAGGACTTGACAGTATAGACACAGAGAGGTATTTTGCCTCTTGTCGTAGAGTCGAGTACCACAGGATTTAATATCAGAATAAGGGATTTAAAATTTAAAACAGAGAGGAAGAAGAATATTGTTCTCTGAAAGGGTAGTGAATCTGTGGAATTATTTACCACAGAATGCTGTCGAGGCTGAGTCATTGAGTGTATTCAAGGCTGAGATTTTTAATCAGTGAGGGAATCGAAGTTTATGTGGAAAAGGTAAGAAAGTAGAACTGAAGATTATCAGATCAACATTGACCTCATTGAATGGCTGAGCACACTCCATAGGCCAAATGGATCTCTTCTGTCCCTACACCTTATGGTCTAACATCTCCCCATCATCCGTTTGCTCAAACCCATATGAGATTCCACCCAGAGTTAATGTTTTGTGTGCATTGTGGGTCTTCTTTGAACAGAAGTAAATTCACATTGAACTCAAAACATTAATTCTGTTTCTCTACACTTGCTGACAGAAGCTGCTGAATTTCTCCAGTACTTTCAGTTTTATTTTGTATTATTAAGTACAAATGTTGTATGGGTGTCTTTCTCTCTTTCTCTCTCTCTCCAGACTTCTTTTTTTTTAAAAAAACTCTCTATATGCTTGACACAGAGATTTTAAAAATAACTTAATCCTGCAGTGAATTCCTTAAACAAGTGATAAATCATCCATCTACATCTTTACACTGACTCAAATTCAGGACAACTAACCAAGTTCAAACTTAAGCGAGGCAAGTCACCAATCTCCAAGAAACTTTAATTTACTGTACATTAATTTGCTTAATCTATTTTCCCACTCTGTAATCTATAAAGAGTCATAGAGTCATAGAGATGTACAGCACGGAAACAGACCCTTTGGTCAACTTGTAAATGCCAACCATATATCCTAAATTAGTCTAGTCCCATTTGACAGCATTTGGCCCATAACCCTCTAAACCCTTCATATTCACATACCCATCCAGATGTCTTTTAATTGTACCAGCCTCCACTACTTCCTCTGACAGCTCATTCTATACATGCACACCCACCGTGTGAAAACGTTGCCCCTTAGATCCCTTTTAAATCTTTCCCATCTCATCTTGAACCTATGCCCTCTAGTGTTGGACTTCTCTACCATGGGGAAAAGACCTTGTCTATTCACCCTATCCATGATTTTATAAACCTCTATAAGGTCACCCCTCAGCCTCCAATGCTCCAGGGATAATAGCCTATCCAGCCTATTCAGCCTCTCCCTATAGCTCAAACCCTCCAACCCTGGCAACATTCCTGTAAATCTTTTTTAAACCCTTTCAGGTTTCACAACATCCTTCCTGTAGCAGGGAGACCAGAATTGCACACGGTATTCCAATAGTGGCCGCAACATGACCCATACTTAATGCTTTGACCAATAAAGGAAAGCATACAAAATGCCTTCTTCAGTATCTTATTCACCTGTGACTCCACTTTCAAAGAACTATGAACCTGCACTTCAAGGTCTCTTTGCTTCTGCCCTCTGTCCAATGCATTTACATCTTTCCTATAATAGTGACATAGGAACAGGAGTCGGTCTTTCAGCTGCTCAAGCTTGTTCTGTCAAACAATGAGATCATGGGTGATCTGCGGCCTCAGTCCATATACCTGCTTTTGGCCCATTTTCCTCAATACCTTTGCTTAACAAATAAAAATATCTATCTCAGATTTAAAATTAACATCCTTTTGTGGAAAACAGTTCCAAAAATCTACCAGTCTTTGTGTGTAGAAGTGTTTCCTAACATCTCTTGTATACAGTCTGGCCCTAATTCTCAGACTATACCCCCTAGCTCTAGAATCCCCAACTAGTGTTTAATAAATAAACTAAAGTTTATCTTTATCTATTCTGGCTTGCCCTGACTTTGATCAGATCACCCCTTAATCTTCTAAATTCTAGAGAAAACAGGCCTAATTTGTATAATCTCTTCTCATAACTTAACCCCTGAAGTCCATGTATCATTCTTGTAAATCTACGTTGTAATCCATCCAAAACCAATAAATCCCTCCTAAGGTGTGGTGCCAGAACTGCTCACAGAACTTCAAGTGAGGTCTAACTAGGGTTTAGTGTAACTGCAGCATAATTGCTGCATCGTTATTCTCCAATCTAACACTCTAGATATATAGGCCAGTATTCCACTGTGGAATATGGAATTCTATTGTGCATAATGTGTGGCGCCTACAATTGTACACAGTATTCCCTCTGACATCTAACAATTTTCTTCCTCAAATTCAACTTCGCCTCCTTGCTCTTGGACTCTATAACCCTATTAATAAAGCTGAGAATACTGTATACTTTATAGACGGCTCTCTCCGTCTTCAATGGTCTGTGCACATATACACCCAGACCCTCTGCTCCACAACTCCTTTGGAATTGTACCCTCTATTTTGAATTGTCTTTCAATGTTCTTCCTATTACATTTAAGGAGATATTTTAGGAAACCTAGAAAATATACTACCAGTGAGCAAGAAAGGTTTTAAGGCAAGGACACATCATTTTTGGCTAACAAGGGAAGTTAAAGGTAGTATCACACTGTAAGAAAAAGTGTATAATTCTATAAAGAGGAGTGGCAAGTCATACAATTGTACAGAATATAAAGAAAGTAAAGAACGACAAAAAGATTCATAAGGAGCAAGCATTCAGAGCACAAGAAATTAGAGTACAAGAAATTAGAGTACAAGAAAAAGCTAGGTAGAGATTTAAAAACAAAAGAGTGAGTAAGTTGTGCATTTGACCTCCTAGGAAATGAGTCTGGGGAAGAAATAATTGAAAATAAAAGAAAATGATAGATGAATTGTTCATATATTTTGTGTCCATCTTCACTGTGGAAGATATAAATAATCAAAAATAAAGTTGTGAGAGGGAGTGAGAAATTTAAAACAATTACTACTGCTAGGGAGAAGGTACAGAGGTACAGAGAAAATTTACTAGCACCAAAATATGATGAGTCTCATGGATCTATTGGACTTTAGCTTAGGGTGGTAAAAGAAGTGGCTGCTGAGATAAAAGCTACTACATTGGTTTCATTTTTCCAAAGGTCCCTAGATTCCAGAAAGATCCCATTCGATTGGAAAATCATGAATGCAACTCCTGTACTCAAGAAAGGAGGGAGATGGAAAGTGGGAAAGTACAGGCTGGTCAGCCTATCATCTGTTATAGGGAAAATTCTGGAATCTTTTGTAAAGGAGGTTATAGCAGAGCACTTACAAAAATCTTAAAGCAAATCAGGCAAGTCAATTTGGTTTTGAAAAAGGAAATGGTATTTGACTAATCTACTCAATTAATTAATTTCAAAACTTACAAATATGAATAAAAAGGATAACGGTGGATGTACTCAGATTTTCAGAAGGTATTTAACAAAGCAAACAATGGGTCTCCTCTAGATTGGGGAGATGAAACACAGACTGAGCGACTGCTTTGTGGAACATCTACTTTCTATTCATAAAAATGACACCTAGCCTGCCACTTCAATATACCACAGCATTCTCTGGTTAACATATCTGTCTTGGGCCTGCTGCAGTGCTCCAGTGGCTCTCAGTGCAAGCTGAAAGAACAGCATCTCAATTTCCGCTTGAGGTCTCTTCAGCCCTCTGGACCCAACATCAAGTTCAATAACTTTAGTGCCTGAAGTACCATCTCCTTCCATGTCCTTTAAACACCCCCACACTCCAGGTCCTTTCATGACATAAGCTGCTTTCAGCACAGCCAATACATTTTCACCTACTAATGGTCCCTATTATCAGCTTTCATCCTTCCCTACCTTACTATCCACAATCCCTTTGTCTGATTAATCTTCTTTCTCTTTCTCTCTGGGCTCAACCTATATGTGTCTGCTCATTTCATCCCCTCCCAGCCCACCACCACCCCATCATCACCATAAATACAACCTTTTCCTAGCTACTATCAGTTCCGATGAAGCATCACTGGTCTCAAAATGTTAACCCTGCTTTCCCTCCACAGCTGCTGCAAGACCTGCTGAGTTCTCTCGTAATTTTTGTTTTTGTTTTTATTTCAGGTCTTCAGCATCTGGAGTTCTTTGTTTTATATCAGAGAAAGTTCACTCATCTGAAGTTTATCACACGAGAGACCGTTGGACAGAATGGTTCTGCATCTATTGGAGTTTAGAAGAATGAGAGGTGATCTTAATGAAATGTATAAGATCCTGAGGACACTTGACAGAGTCAATGCTGAAAGGACATTTTCCCTTGTAGCAAATACTGGAACTAGGAAACACAATTTGAAAGTAAAGAATCTCCCATTCAGGATGGAGGTGAGGAGGAATTTTTGTCTCTGAGGGTTGCGAGTCTGTGGAATTCTCTTCCCTAAATATCAGTGGATTCAGGCCATTGAACACTTTGAAGGCAGGGTTAGATAGTTTCTTACTCAAAAAGGGATTCAAAGGTCACTAGGGCAGGGAGAAAAGTTCAGTTCAGGCCACAATAAGAACAACCACCATATTATTGAATGCGAGTGCAAGTTCAAGGGTCAGAATAGTCTTTTATTGGTCCTGATTTGCATGTTTGTATGTGTGTGCAAGTTTGAGTATTGTTATTACATTTCTTAGACCAAGTACAATAAATGCAATTTTCTTACTTTTTAAAACTCAAGGAAATCTTTTAGAAGGTTATACACCTATATATAGAAAGCATATGTCTTGTATATATAGTCACAGCCTTTAATGGTTAAGCATCCACAGAACTGGTGAGCACGTACTTTTTTAAAAGAGAAAGCAGAAATGTGTTGCAGTCAAATGAAGAATAGGAAGAGAGTGGAACCATCTAACTCCTCCTCAACTGGTCATAAGGTGTGGTTTGTGAAGGGATTTGAATTTACGCACAAAGGTTTCACAGTTAATATATTGAGGACAAGGAGCCAGTGGAGATCAGTGAGGATGAGATGAGTGGTGAATCAGTTCAGCCGGACAAAATAAATTAGGACTTTGATTCAGTAATGAAGGGTGAAAAAGGAAAATTAATATGAACCTATTACTGTTAAGGTACGTATGTATTTTCCACTGAAAATATCCGGTGTCAATGTAAGTGCTGACTCGTTGCATGCAAAGTGACAACTTTACCAATTCAGCTCTAAATTGGTCAAATAATATTTTTAATAATGACCTTGAAGGGTATTTCCATGATCCACAAACACATAAGCCTTTCAGTAAGTTGTTCCATTACTGTTAAAATATGTCCAGAATTTTTATGTAGAATGATCTATTAATATTGGAAATGAGACTAAAATGATACATACACATTAAGCTGAGGGATATACATTTACATTACAAACAGGCATGAATAATAGACAACAAGGTGCAGGGCTGGATGAACACAGCAGGCCAAGCAGCATCATAGGAGCAGAGAGGCTAATTGTATCTCTCTAAGGTATTTTGGAGTTCATGTTCTAAAAATAAGTAAAATTCTAACCCAATGTATCCACCATGAAATATCTCTTTTTTCCAATTGTATTCAAATTTGACCCACTGTACTACCCAGACTCGAATAGATTCCTCATGTAAATGAATTTATTCAAGAATAAAATAAGGAACTGCGAATGTTGGAAATCTGAAAAAAAAAACAGAATTTTCTGGCAAAATTCAGCAGGTCTGGCAGCATCTGTGGGGAGAAAGCAGAGTTAATGTTTCAAGTCCAGTGATTTTTCATCAGTTAGCCCAGAATGACTGCTTACAAAATGCAATATTAAAAATTAATAATCAACACCTTGAGGACACCTGTTTTTTAGGCGAGATGGACAGATGACATTTGAAAACAGCCTCTGTGGTTGGTCAGCAGTGCATTGCAGACATTTGATCAGTTCTTTTGGGATTTATGGTAAGCAAGTAAAATGAGCTGACTATAATTTTACTGGTTTAGTCATCAAACTGACATATGACTAACTCTGTCCGGGCAGTTGAAATTCGTGGAACATGAGAGGAAAGTGAAAACTTTTTCACTTACTTTGTGGTTATGTTAGTCATGCAAGATGATGCCAGAAACAAAGCAAAATAAAATAAAATGCAGAAAATGTGGTTACACCCTAAAAAAGTTGTCTTCTTTATCCGTTGAAGACAGAAAGAATTTAGTTGTCCATGTGAAAATAATGTTATGAACATAATGTGCTGAAAGTATTCCATTGAAAGCAAAGTATTTTATGTAATGTCTTTCCAACCATCAGAAAAAGTGGGCTAAATTTTTATCCCCAAGTTATAACTCTGACATTGGAATGGAATGCAGGAGGGGATCCACAAATGTTGGCAGTGGGACCCAGAGGGTGATTTTGAAGGAGGTGATCAACGTGTCCACCTCCTGGATCCTCATTCAATTAGGATGGCTGCCAGGCTCCCAAGGCAGGGGTCTGGGCTGTTGGAAGGCTCTGCAGCATGGAAAGATTGGAAGTCCCACTATCAGAAGTGGATGCTTTCAACACACATAGGACAGCAAGAGGTAATATATTGGGATGCAGATATTCATTCTCCCAGACTGAACTTTGCCCACTCCTTTGTCCAACTGTTTTTCCCTCTCTTTGGGCCCTATCTCCACATGATGTTTATTTCTCTCCCCTCTCCCCATCCTATCTCCTGCATAAATACCATACATTTTTTCTAGCTATTATCAGTTCTGAAGAAGGGTTGCTTGACTCAAAATGTTAGATCTGCTTGGTCTCCACGGATGCTGCCAGAGCCGCTGAGTTTTTTCCAGCAATTTCTGCTTGAGTGTGTAAAATTGACCTGTTTGAACTCCATCTAATGAGACCTATCAGACAGCAACAGCAGAATTACAGGTCAATGTCTATCCAATGATAGCCAAAATTTGTACATTTATGAATTTTACAGCCTTCTTGGATGATTATAAAATTTTACAGTGGATGCCATTCTTAAAGACTACCCATCTACCTTCACATCACTGTAATTTTACCAATGGAGACTGATACATTTAGAGGCCCTCCTGATTGTGGGTTAGCTGAGGTTCTTTTAAAAACATAAGAATGTGAGTTCCATAACTACATAACTACTGTAATCCTATGATACTGCACACTGAGGACTGTGATTCGAGGGTGCTGCATATTACAGTGGAATGTGTCGGCTGCCAATGCCCACAGTTGATGGAAAGTCATGGGTAAGCTCATCTTCTTGCCCCAGTCATGGCTAAAGGTGGGCTTACTGCCCTCTACTGGGCAGGATGTTCTGTCTTAGAGGCCTATGCGCCAGGCAAATGGCTGGCAGTACTCTTGCCCTAGCAGAAGCACTTCACTGTTAAACCTAGCCTCCACTTCCAGTCTTCAAGATAGTGCATCACGGGACCACACGAGCTCCATTTTTATGGAACTCTGACAGTTGCTCTTGTTTAGAAAAGTGTAAGTAGATGAATGAGTAAAATGCTGCTCTTACTTAGGACCTTGTAGAGTCATCAGATTTGAATGATACTAATCACAGATGCATCAGCAGACTGTGGCTGACTGTATATCATATGGTCACTAATTGCAGCATATTGTAGCTCTAAACAAGGAGGCTAGCATGCGAGCTTTTAACTAGTGACAAGAGATTTCTTCAAAGGTTGATGTTCCACAGAAATAAAATCTGCATTCCTAAGTATAGTTATTACTTGCAGAACTGATAATTCCAGTCTCCAGTGGAGCCATTAGATCAGTTTCTGAAAGAATTGTAATCCTGACTTTCGTGTTCACAGTCACAACTTCATTCACTTTCATTCAGTGCTGTGCTTGATCTTTGGCTTTCAAGTATGAGATACTGTGGATAATTTGACTTTGGGATTTAGTAACAGTAGTTGGTGCTGTGTTATAAAATGACTGGTTGATCATTTACTAGCTGATCACACTCCATGGGGAGTAGCAACAGCATGGCTTTGGAGTGGAGGCAGATTTTGCACAGACAGGTAGCAGGCCTGAATTCTGATGTGCTTATTGTATCGTCTCAAAAATAACAGCTCAATACTGGCAAAATAAGTGGGTACAGCTATGTGGTAGTTATGTTACTGCACTAGTAATCCACCTAAAGTAACAATCCTGGTCATGGGACTTGTTATGACCTCAGCTGATGCTAATGCTGGATAAGTCACCTCCCAAAATTAAACCTGCTTTTTAGATCTTAACCTTTGGTTTTAAATTATGGAGGTCAATTGCATTCACATGAGGCTGTCTCTATGCTTGTAAAATAAATAATCAAATGTTTATTAAAAATGATAAAAGATGAATTATATTTCAATAGACAAAATGAAAGACTTCATTACAGACATCAGAAAAGGATTCAAACTCATACGACTCCTTTATTCCCAGCAAAATCCCTACAAAGACCTGAACCTGAGTGGAGTTACCACTCTCTCCACAGTAAGACTCTGTGCTCAGTCTCAGGCTGATACAGCTGCCATTGATTTCCTTTTGGTGAATGTCTGCCCAGTTACAAGGTGCTTTTCTCCCTTCTGCTTGCAACTCTCCCAGAGACACCTAATTCAACCTCCAAACTAAACTCACTACTATATTAGATTCAGACCAATTACATGAGTTCCCTAAATCCAATATCCATTAGTCCATCACTTTCTGGCACATACCCCACACAGACTGACTTTCTGGATTGTTCTAGCTTTTCTGTATGCCAATGGACCCACCCCACACACAAACCCCACTGTCAGAAAACAAAGCTTAGAGATTTTTTTCTCTACCCTTTTATTGCACTCAATTGTTCACCTTAAGGATTTCAAATTGTAATGAGGTGCATGTAAATCCAAACTTCTTGGCATCGAGCAACAAGAGCACTCAAAAATGATATTCAGTTTTCACTAGTCGATCTGTCAGTAACAAGGGGTCATAATTTCAAAATTGTCAGCAAGAGAGCTAGGAGTGAGATGAGGAGAAACTTCTTTACCCAGAGTTGTTAGGATTTGGAATGTGCTGTCTGGGAGAGGTTGGGGCCGATTCCACAGGAGGTTTCAAAAGAGAGTTGGATACATATTTGAAAGTGATAAAGTTAGAGGGCTACAGAGATAGTGCTGGAGAATGGGACTAGCTGGGTAGCTCCTTTGGAAGCCAGTACAGACATGAAGGGTTGAATGGCCTCCTTCTGTACTGCAAAATTCTATGATTCGATCAATCAGTATCTCCAACTTCTTAACAAGCAAAATACGAGATATAATCAACTTAAAGTAAAGCATTGTTCCTAGCAGAGTTCCAATTTGTCGTTATTGTCATGAAAGGAAAACTACTGTTCTTAGCTTTTGTGTGACTCTTGTTACTGTTGTATGAGTGTACAAGGATCTGAAAGGGTTAATGTTGAGTAATGCATTAACCATCCCCAACATGATGATGTCACATGCATCTGATGGGGGAACAGCTTTGAATCTCAAATGACTAAGACTTAATGGTGAGGCCTCCCTCATTGTCTCAGTAACAATGTCTATCATACCAATGTAACTAAATTTAATTACTTTAAAGCAATAAAGTATATCTTGTTCATGACAAGAGCACTTAGGAATGGTAAAATGCGAACAGCACTAGGATGATATGTTTAGTGGCTCACTTAGCTTCCGGATGACAAGGCCTTCTTCCACCTTCCTTGCCTTTAGTAAAATGCCATGGTGATGGGGAACATGAGAGGTACTCCATAACCCACCATATCCTCATCACTCTACAGAACCATCCCCTGGCTCACAGCCTACCCCTAGAGAGAAATGAAAGGGAAAGCACACGGCTGGGGACGAGTTAGAAAACCTTCATTTCACTGTCAAAAGTATTTTCTGATCAGGTGGGTTGAATTCTGAATAAGCCAACAACATGAGTCATTTAAGTTTTAGTTTCAAACAAAGGGCTTGTAAAGGTTGTATTGTGTACCTATAACACTTGAGATGTTGGTGAGGTTTAGTGTGCTGATGCTAAGTAACACACAGGATGATCTTAACGTACTTGTATTTATGTGACTCCAGAGATAGTAATAATTCTGGTCAATGAGCTCAGAAGCTCCACTCATCAGGATAAAAAGGCCTATTCCCAGGAGGAGCTAACCAATGGTTAATCAGGCTTCTAGTTCGGATCAATTTATTTTGGTCCTGAGTCAATGTAGCCAACTTATTCTTATGTTGTATCCAATCATCTTCATTATCCAATAGTTAAGGACAATAATGACAATATTTAAAGTAACAACTGAAGATGAATTTGATACAATTGATGTGATTGTACAATTTAAAGCAATGAAAAGCTAACAAAAAGTGCTGCAGCTATAAAAATTCCTGTGTCAGCTTTCAGGTGAATCATTGTTTTAAATAAGAGAAACAACATCGGTTAAATACAATGACAACGGAGAAAGATTTGCATATCCAAACAGATGCAAAAATCACAAATCCTTTACACAGGGAATTAAACTGGATTAAAAAGGAAGGGACAATTTATCTTACTTCAAGATTACATAAAAAGCCTAAAGAAAAACTAGTGAATGTGTACTTTAACTCCACAGGTCCAATAGCAGATTGTGTTTTAAATTATGTTACAATTGTGAAAATGGACTGTCAACATTCAAATTTCATCATTCAACTTTAATACCTGAGAATTTGATGGACTATAGTTGGTTTTCAAAAAGACACTACTGATCTAAATGGCTGCTGTGATCACCTGACAAACCCATATGAAATGTACAGAACCAGGGCATGGGAATTATCAGTTTAATCAAAAGGCACTGAAACCTGGTAAGGATTCAAGAAATTCACAATTCTTGTTTTACTCACATTTGCATAATAACCTCATTGGAGATATTAGAGATGAAAGATTACCTGCAGAGTGTTCAGTTTGAAAAAGAGAATGGAGTTAGACTTGGATGTACCATCAAACCAGATTTAAGTAGCTTGCTTACAAAAGGAAGGGGAGAGAAAACAGCATGGAATGATAACAGTAAGGATACTGAAAATTTTCTATTTCGTTCTCAGAAACCAACGTCAGTGAGAAAGCAACTTGGGAAAACTACTGGTCCACTGAGAAATCGAGTTTCTCTGCAAGCTTCTCTACTCTTGAGGAACACGAGCTAAACTTTTGAAACTCAGATTTCACTTCCTGCAACTCAAGAGCTCTAAAAATTTTAAACTGAAACAGCCTGCACTTTTTTCTCTGCTTTTAAAAGAGTAGAAACTCTCTTTTCATTCCCCCTTTACTTTTAAAGCTTTCTTTGTGTGTTGCATGTGTTAGATATTGCATTTTTTTTCTTGGATTTAATAGGTAATAAAACTCTTACATAGAATTATCGAATCCCTACAGTGCAGATAAAAGCTGTTTGGCACATTGAATCTGCACCTATCCTCTGAAGAGCATTCAACCCAGGCCCACGCTTCACCCTATCCCTGCATCCCAGCATTTACCATGGCCAACCTACCTAGCAGTATTTTATAAGTGGCAAAGGCCTGGGAATGTGAGATGCCAAGACTGAATGCTGTGTATTTGTTTAATAAATTGTTGGAATAGGGCTTGTTACCAAAGTGAGTAACCTGCTTTCCATATGCTTAAGTAAAGCTCTTGTTTGTAATGCTAAAATGTTTTAGGTGCAGTCTAATTCAGAAGCAGGCTGGATCCTGGTCAGTATGGAAGTGAAAGTTGCATCTAAAATTATGTGAGGAACAGGGAAAGTTAACTCTATTATTACAGTACATATATCCCCTTAACTCCAAAAGCAGTTTCTAGGGATGAAGAACTTCATTTGTGAGCATACATTAAAGAAGATAGAACTGTTTTCCTTGTGGAGAGGAAGGCTAAGAGAAGATTTGGTAGAGGTTTCCAAAATCAACAGCAGGCTGGATAGAGTAGGTAGGCAGAAACTGCTTCCACTCATAAAAAGAGCAAGAACAAGAGACCATAGATTTAAAGTGATATGCAAAATAAATAAGGCTTGAGTTGTAACACTTACTTCACTGAGGCAATACATTGTGTTCATGAAATATTGGCAATGCAAGAAAGATTTCCCTCGGCTACGTATGGCAAAATGATCTGCAAAAGAAATAAAGGTAAAGTGAGGGAAAAGCATTTTCACACAGCAAGTAGTTAGGGTATGGAATGCACTAGTGTGATGGAGGCAGGCTCATCAGAGGTATTCATGACATTTATTCCAAAAAATGAATGTGCGGAGATAAGCAGGAAATTGGTACCAGGAAATGAGGCTTGTTTGAAGAGACAGTGCAGACATGATGAGCCAAATGGCTTCCTTCTGCACTGTAACACTTGAAGTAGATTCTTCAGAGAAATTCGATTTTAGATTTTTCAAGTCACTAGAGGATATTTTCAAATGATTGCTAGAAGAAGAAAAGAATAAGGGGCTTAATAATGGAGAAAAACCATCATACTTGCTTAAAGTACAATTGGGATAGTTTCTTAGAAAAGCACATTCTGGAACCAATCAGAGTGTGGTACTAGACCTGGTACTGTACAGAGAGATAGGATTAATTAATGAAGGCATCCTTAGGTAGCAACAAGCATTCAGTTTGAGAGAGAGAGAGGAGAGTGGATCTAAGGCTAGTATTATAAACTGAGATAAAGGCAATAATAAAAAGCAAAGTGAACTGGCAAATTAGGTTGAGTAATAGTTTAGTAGAAATGTAGTGGCAGATATTTAAGGGGATATTTTAGAATACACAAAATGAGTTCATTCCAATGAGTAGGAAAATTTACAAGAGGAGGACCCACCATTATTATTAACTAAAAAAGGTTAAAGATAGAATCAAACTTAAGGGAAAGGCATTGAACTACTTAAACTGGGTGGCCACACAAATCACTGCGCAGATCCTATTTTGTTGAATCTATCCCTGAACATTCTGGAAAAACCAAAAGAACTGCGGATGCTGTAAATCAGGAACAAAAACAAAGTTGCTGGAAAAGCTCAGCAGGTCTGGCAGCATCTGTGAAGGAAAAAACAGAGTTAATGTTTCGGGTCCAGTTCTGAGGAAGGGTCACTGGACTTGAAACGTTAACTCTGTTTTTCCTTCACAGACGCTGCCAGACCTGCTGAGCTTTTACAGCAACTTCTGTTTTTGTTCCCGAACATTCTGTATCCTGCACTATGTTACTACATTTACTTTTTTATTACAAACGTACTAGGAAAAAGGAAATTGATGATCATTAGCAATTAACTATTCAACTCAAACTGCACTAATGAGAGCTACTTTCCCTCTTTATAATCTCTTTTATAACTTTTCTCCATGCAAGTCTACATATCTTCGCTTACAGTATAAACCTGGTGTTAAGATAAGGATAGTGATTCTTTTAACTTCTTACCGATTCCTGTGCAACAATCCCCGAAGTCCAGCCATCATTCTTGTAAACCAACATTATACTCCCTCCAAAGCTAATATATTCTTCTTAACTTGTGGTGCCCAGATTTGCTCACAGTGCTCCAAGTGAGATCTTACCAGGGTTTTGTATAATTGTAGCACACTGTCGTCACCATTATACTTCAGTCCTCCAGATATGGAGGCAACATCCATTAGTATTCTTGATTATTTTCTGCACCTGTTCGTAATATTTTAAAGATCTATACATCTGAAACCCCAAACCTCTTAGACATCAACTGTATTTAACTTCATACTATTTGGGAAGTACCCTGATCCATCTTTTTTCGGTCCAAATGAATAGCCTCACACTTCTTATATTGAAATACATCTGATACAGTTTTGGCCTTTTGTCTAATGTATCAATATCCCTTTGTAATTTTATGCTAACTACATTGTCTTCAATGCTGCCTAAGAACAAGGCAGCTTTTACAAACAGTTGTGAAGGGCACTATCATTTTGATGGCTGAGTCCTTGATTAAAATTTCATAAGCAACCCTGAAACTGTGTACCATACCCCATGACAAGAAGGCTATCTGTATTATTGACCAACGTGGGGGCACAGTTGGAGAAGGATTTAAGTGAAATACAGTTGTTTTCTATTTAATGTGATGCATCTTTCTTTTTATTCATTCACAGGATGTGGGTGTCCGACTGGGCCTGCACTTATTGCCCATGCCTAATTGCCCCTTAATTAGGGGTTTTTAAAAAAATTCATTCATGGGATGAGGACATTGCTGGCTAGGCAGTATTTTTGCCCGTCCCTAATTGCCCAGAGGACAGTTAAGAATTAACCACATTAGGGCGACAAGGTGGCACAGTGGTTAGCACTGCTGCCTCACGGCACCAGAGACCTGGGTTTGATTCCAGCCTCGGGCGACTGTCTGTGTGGAGTTTGCATGTTCTCTCCGTGTCTGTGTGGGTTTCCTCCAGGTGCTCTGGTTTCCTCCCACAGTCCAAAGATGTGCAGGTTAGGTGGATTGGCCATGCTAAATTGCCCATAGTGTTCAGGGAGGTAGAGGGTGTATATTAGGTGGGTCATAGGGGGATGGATCTGGGTGGGATGCTCTGAGGTTCGGTGTGGACTTGTTGGGCCGAAGGGCCTGTTTCCACACTGTAGGGATTCTAATTCTAATTACAGTGGGTCTGGAGTCACACGTAGGCCAGACCAGGTAAGGATGGCAGTTTCCTTCCCTAAAGGACATTAGTGAACCAGGTGGGTTTTTCCCGACAATCGACAGTGGATTCATGGTCACCATTATATTCTTAATTCAGCTATTTTTTGAATTCAAATTCCACCATCTGGGATTCAAATCTGGGTCCCCAGAACATTATCTGGGTCTCTGGATTAATAGCCCAGCGATAATACCACTAGCCCATCGACTCTCCTTTGCTAGCACCATTTCAGGAGGCGGTTAAAAGTCAAATACAGCCAACTTGGCTAGAAGTCGTATGCAGGCCAAATCAGGTAAGGTTGACAGATTTCCTTCCTTAAAAGGATTAAGTGAACAAAATTTATTCTTTGCAACAATTGACAATGGTTATACAGTTGCCGTTAATCTAGTTTTTAATTCCAGATTTTAAAAATGAAATTCACAATTCCCCACCTACCACAGTGAAATTCAAACCTGTGTCCCAAGAGAGTTTTAGATTACTAGTCCTGTAACAGTAACACTATGTCAGTGCCTC
The DNA here is from genome assembly GCF_021869965.1 of Rhincodon typus. Classification (NCBI taxonomy): domain Eukaryota; kingdom Metazoa; phylum Chordata; class Chondrichthyes; order Orectolobiformes; family Rhincodontidae; genus Rhincodon; species Rhincodon typus. The sequence continues at coordinate 54,233,053 of NC_063341.1, read as the reverse complement.
CCCACAAGCCATACTGCCCAGCTGCCAGTGATTGTTTATTGAATGGAGTTTGAAGACTTCACCATTAAAGAACAATTCTTAACAATGCTGCCTCTGAAATCTAGAACCAGTGAGGAGTTGATATCTACAATGAGGTCAAGAATTATGTTGTAAAGTAGAACGTATCATCGGAGAAGCCAGTGGCGGTAATAACTGATGTCACACCAGCAATAATTGGGTGTCGTGTCAGTTTCATTGCAATGTGTTAAGGAGACAGTGATTTCCAATCTTTCTTGAACTACCACTATATCATTTATCAACAGGTAATCTGTGCCAAAGTAATGTGGTTTGATCATGTTATGTCACCTGATGTTAGAATTATTAATTGATTTTGTGTAGAGATCAAAAATCAGCCAAGGTTCTCGACTCAAGGATGGAGTACTGTGATTTTTGCTGTACACTGAAATATATTGACTTAGCAAGGGAAAAATAATGCATCAATTTCTTTAACAGTTATCAGAAATCAAAGCTTTCATGAAGTCAAGAAATGAAGTTACCATCCAATTATTAAACATTGCACGGATGCTTGATTTGGCATGTTTAACAGATATGAAAGAGAAATTGAATGCTCTGAACTGTGAATTACAAGAGAAACACGAAGACACTTGCCAACATGATGAGTGCAATAAAGGCATTCAAGTTGTAACTTAACCTTTTGGTACAGCAAGTCCAGAAAAGGAAAATGCAACTTTTTCCACCTATGCTGTAACTGCTGGCAAAAATATTAAGCTATGTTGGAATCCTGGACATTGATAAGTAGCAGTTTCCTGAGTAGGTTTCGTCAGGAATTCAGCAACAGATTTAATGATTTTGAGCAGCTGGAGCCCCTATGTGATGTTTGCTTCAAACTCCATCATGTAAGTGGGCGTTAGTGACATTTCTGAACAAACTAGTGTGCTGTTTAACCTTAATTGTGTTGTTTGGAAAATGCCTTGATTTCAACTGAACATCGTTTTGAAGGGGGACAATCTACCACAGTTTTCTGGGGGTTCCTTGGAAACTGGAAAGTACAGTAACATCTGCAAAGCAACAATAAAAGTAGCTTCCATATTTGGTTCTGCCTATCTTTGTGAATCCAACATTTCCATTATGACCTTTATCAATCCAAATTTCGACCTGATGGACCACTGAATGTCTCTGGCGGAGTTGCCTTCTCAAGGGACACACTAGGTTCTGCAACGAGGCAATGGTCTAGTTGTATTATCACTAGACTATTAATCCAGAGACCCAGGTAACATCCTGGGGACCTGGGTTTAAATCCCATCATGGCAGATGGTGGAATTTGAATTCAATGAAAAAAAAATCTGCAATTAAAAGTCTAATGATGACCATGAATCCATTGCCAGCTGTCAAGAAAAGCCCATTTGGCTCACTAATGTCCTTTAGGGAAGGAAACTGCCATCCTTACCTGGTCTGCCCTCCTTGTGACTCCAGACCCACAGCAATGTGGTTGACTTTTAAACTGCCCTGTGGGTAATTAGGAACGACAATAAATACTGGCCTAGCCAGTGACACCCTCATCCTGTGGGTGCCCTGAGGTGACATGTTTTACATTGAAATAAAGGTAAAGATCATTCTTCCTTCATTTTAAATATATACAATTCAGCTGTAATAGCTAAATATTTACCCTTATCAATTCAGGAGTGATTAAGTACCAATGGCAAGATAAAGGTTACAAAGAAGCCTCTTACTGCTTGCTAGTGAGATTCCCATCTCAACATCAAAACTTAGTTTCAGAATTGAACATTTTTTCCCCGACGCGAGAACATTTTTTCCAAACTAACCAATGGCCGCATTGTTCAGGATTCCACCCATTATCTCAATTTCAATGGAGTTGGAATGTAGGAGATGGTGTGATGGAAATCTGCGGCATCTTTAATTGTGTTTCCAATTCACTGGAATATGCCTTCAGACTTTTTAAAGCTCCAATCAGGTGTCTATAAATCTGAAAGTCATTTTATTGCAAAGTAAAATCTGAAAGAACTTGCCGATGCTGCAAATCAGAAACACAATCAGGAGTTGCTGGAAAGGCTCAGCAGGTCCTGCAGCATCTATAAAGAGAAATCAGAGTTAACATTTCAGGATGAGTGACTCTTCCTCAGAACTGATGGTAGCTAGGAAAATGTCAGTTTATAACATATAGCATGTAAACCAACCTTTTCCTAGCTACCATCAGTTCTGACAAAGGGTCACTCTTATTTCTCTTCACAGATGCTGCAAGACCTGTTGAGCTTTTCCAGCAACTTCTGTTTTTGTATTTTGTTGCAAAGCATGGCTTCATAACAAATAAGAAAAATTAAAATTTGGCCCATTGAGTGGCAGGCAACAAGAAACATGGGGTTATTTTTACAAACAGAATGTAGGTGTTCTGTAAAGCGGTCACCCAGTCTGTATTTCATCTCCACAGTTTAGAGGAAGAGTGATTTGTTAACTACCTTCTGGAAATCTGAGTACATCCACCTTAATCCCCTTTATCCATATTTGTTTCCTAAATTTAATTAATTGACTAAATTAGTCAAACACTGTCTCCTTTTTCAAAACCATGTTGACTCTGCCTGATTACTTTAAAGTTTTCCACGTGACTGCGATAACCTCCTTCATAATTTAATCCCTAGAGTGTGGAAGCAGGCTATTCAGCCCATTAAGACCACACCAACCCCCTGAAGAACATCCCACCTAGACCCACCCTCTCCCTGCATTTCCCATTGCTAATTCACCTAATCTACACATCCCTGGACACCATGGGCAATTTAGCATGGCCAATCCACCTAACCTGCACATGTTTGGACTGTGGGAGGAAACCAGAGCACCCGGATGAAATCCACCCAGACACAGGGAGAATGTGCAAACTCCACACAGACAGTCACCTGAGAGCAGAATCAAACCCGGGTCCCAGGTGCCGTGAGGCAGTAGTGCTAACCACTGATTTAACTTGCCACCCCAATGTATTAATGTTTTGTAGGTATTTTGTTTTCTTATTTTATTCTAATAATCAGATTATTTTATAATAGTAGATATGAGCGGCAGTAGCAGTTAATGGAGACCAATTGAATCATAAAAATGTATTTAAAGTGTCAGCTCTGTCTCAGTGGCAGCAACACTCCTTTGGGGAAGAAGTGTCACTTCACGAAGATTTGAAACAAATCCAGGCTGAAATGTCAGTGCAGCACCAAAAGAGTTGTGCACCATCAGCATTTTGGATCAGATGTTAAATCATGACCCTAGATAGCTGTAAGAGATACCATGGTATTACTTCAAAGCACAGCAGAAAACCCAACATTCTCTTTCTTTTACTCATCAATGTTAGCAGGGTAATTTGGTGGCTTCCCTGGTTCTTACATTATAATAATCACTACATTTGAAAATTATTTAATGTGCTGTGAAGCTGATTGGGATTTTAAAATCTTATTCACAGGATGTGGGTGTAGTTGGCTAGGGCAGCATTTATTGCCCATCCCTAATTGCCCTGAAGGCTGTTAATAGTCAACTTCATTCTCTAGAATTTAGATGGATAAGGGGTGACCTAATCAAAGTCTTTAAAATACTGACAGGAAAATACAGGGTAGATAACGATAAATCAGTTCCACTGGTTGGGGATTCTAGAACTAGGGGACATAGTCTAAAAATTAGGGCATGACAGTTCAGGAGAGATGTTAGGAAGCAGTTCTACACACAAAAGGTGATAGATGTTTGAAACTTTCTTCCACAAATTTGTTGCAAAATCAGTTGTTAATTTTAAATTTGAGATAGATAAATTTTTGTTAAGCAAAGGTATTAAAGTATATGGACCAAGGCTGGTATTTGGAGTTAGGCTACAGGTCAGCCACAATCTCGATGAACAGACTTAAGGGGCTGAATGGCCTACACCTTTGTCTGTGTTCCTATTGCTGTGAGTCTGGAGCCAGGCAAGAACAGTAGACTTTCTTCCCTAAAGAGCATTAGTGAACCAGATGGGGTTTTTAAAACTATAATCAACACTGGTTACATGATCACCATTAGGCTAGCTTTTTATTCTAGATTTATTTGCTGAATTCAAATTTCTCCATTTGCCATGGCAGGATTTAAATTTAATGTGCTGAGAACATTAACTTGTGATTCTGGATTACTTACTCAGTGACATTAGCACCACATCGCTGTCCCCCAAGTAAGTTGTGAAAGATACTATATGTATAAGAACATAAGAACCAGGAACAGGGGGAGGCAACTCAGCTTCTTGAACCTGTTCCATCATTTAATACAATCATGGCTGATCTTATCCCAGCTTCAAGTCCACTTTCCCACTGATGTCCCATAACACTTCAATTCATTTCAACTAAAAATCTGTCTATCTCCACCTTAAATTTATTAGTGTCCCAGCAAGTCTCCCCTGAACGGGCTTCAAAGCATTTATACCCTTCTTCAAGTGTTCCATTTCGTAGTACATTTGTTTTTCTCTAAGAGTTTCTGTGTAATTGCGATTGTAACTATGCCAGCATGATACCTTTCTTCATGTCCATACAGGATGCGCTGTGGATCGATGTCTGTGTTTAGAGCATGCTGTAGCATGCAGCAGCAAGATAAATAAGGCTTATGTAGAGCAATGGGTCCTTCTGGTATTATTGCCCCTTATGGTTAAACAGCACTATTCTTTCCCAGGCCTCTGTGTCCTAAAGTGATGGTGTGAAGAGAGTAGTCACCAATGTGTGGGGCAGGAATGGAGCTTGTGACTATCTAGAAGAAGCATAATGGGCGATCAAATTGGTATACATATAGCGGGAGAAAGAATGTTAATTAGTTATAATCTTACCTTAGTCAGACTGAGCTATTCTTCTATGTCCTACCAATTGCTATAGAAAGAAGCCTCATCAATTTTCCTGACAAAGGAGTGTCAGAATGGGAATAGAGGATCAAATTGACAAACATAGTTGTTTCAAGGTGAAATTTTGAACATTTTTTTGTTAAAATATTTCATTGATTTGTTCAGACATGATTAGGACAGTATAATAGTTAATGTACTGGATGAGTATACTTGAGGCTGTGGTTTCAGGTCCCGCTGTTGTTAATTTTGGACTAACACTGGAAGAAAAACACATTAGTTATTTTCTCATAGAGTCATAGAGCTGTACAGTATGGAAACAGACCCTTCAGTCCAACTTGTCCATGCTGACCAGATATCCTAAATTAATCTAGTTTCATTTGTCAGCATTTGGCCCATACCCCTCTTTCCAGTTCATGTATCCATCCAGATGCCTTTTAAATATTGTAATTGTACCATCCTTCACCACTTCCTCTTGCAGCTCATTCCATATACACACCAAACTGCATGAAAAGTTGCCCCTTAGGTCCCTTTTAAATCTTCCCCCTCTCATCTTAAACCTATGTCTTCTAGTTTTGGACTCTGCTACCCTGGGGAAAAGACCTTGGCTATTCACCCTATCTATGCCCCCATGATTTTATAAACTTCTACATGGTCACCCCTCAGCCTCCGATACTCCAGGGAAAATAGCCCCAGCCTATTTAGCTTCTCCCTATAGTTCAAACCCTCTAACCACAGCAACATCCTTGTAAATCTTTTCTGTACCCCTTCATGTTTTGCAACATCCTTCCTATAGCAGGGAGACTAGAATTGAATAGAATATTCCAAAAATGGCCTAACCACCATGTAAAAATGTATCCTAATTATAGACAATTAAGTTATTAACCTTACCAGCCCTGACCTGTATGTGACACTGGCGCACGCCATGCTACCGGAGGGAGGTGGTAGCCTAGTGGTAGTTACTGGGCTTTTAATCCAGAACCCCACACTCAGGTTGAGATCTGTAGGATTGAATCCCACCCTAGCAGATGTTGAAACTGGAATTCAATTTTTATGAAAGCTGACCGAATGCTGACCATGTAACCATTGTCAATTGTTGAATTAACCGATCTGGTTGATTAATGTCCTTTCAGGAAGGAAATCTGCCATCCTTACTAGGTCTCGACTATATGTGACTCCAGACCTACAGCAGTATGGTCGACTCTTAACTGCTTTCTGGGCAACTGGGTGTGAGCAATAAATGCTGGCCCAGGCAGCAATGCCCATACCCCATGAATGAGTATCAAAATATATGGTCAAATCTTAATACCGCCTCAAATGGTCAAGGCAGCCACAATTGAAAAGAAAGGTCACTACCACCACCTTGTCAAGGCTGTTAGCCCATTCCTGGGAATAAATTATAATCCAATCTTCAATATTGTGTCTTACCAGTCAATTGCATCAAATTGGACCATCAGATTCCCCAAAAAGTATTCATGAACAGACCTCTCATCAATGATTCAATTGTGAAGTTTGATAGGATCTAAAGGAAACTCTTACTTCCAGGCTTCTAATCTGCAAACCACCCAGACGTTCCTTCTGAAGATTTGTTTACTTTGAGGACCATCAAACCAGATGGCTCCCAATTTGCAGATGGTTCAGGATTCATTAGCCCAATACATCTACAATTCAGGAAAGGGAGAAACAGAAGCACTGCTTTACAACCTGCTTTTCTTAGTGGGTAATGTTTGGCTGAAGTGAGAACTGCTGCAGATACACCTTCAGTGAAAGAAAGCCTAATACTTCAAGTCCCAACAACAGATGAAAGCAAGTGATCTGCAATAATTAGAGAACTTGCATTCTGTAGCATTCGCTTATATCGCCATGACATTGCAAAGCACATTATGGCCAACTAATTGCACTTGAATTGTTTTAATTTTCTTATGTAGGTGAACTTCTTGACAACTAAATCAGCCTTTGGTTCTAAAGAAACCTGCTGGAAATAATTTTCTTGATGCTGTGATTACAACGGGATTAAATTGAGCCATGAATTATTTGCTGCTTCAGTGAAGCATTTCCATTTAAAACCTTCTTGCCTTTCTGATTAAGACTACAGATTTTGTGTCAAATGATAGGTTTTGTTTTGGGGACTATTATCTGTTAGGAACTTTAATTCTGATTTTTCAAATTAATTTCATTTTGCAGGAAACATTTGCAGGGCTCTGGGGAACCAGCAGGGGATTTGGATAACTTTCAAAAAATCAGCAGAGACACAGAGATATAATGGGCCAAATTTCTGTATTGTTTCATTTCCTGGCATAATGACACATAGCTAATACCCTTTCATCCTATTTAGTAAAGACTGGATTATGATGTACCAAATATAAAAATATTCAAATTCACTAATATGGCTCAGTTCCCAATTTTAATAGGTTTTTTTTTTAAAGGTCCAGTGCTTCTTCATCTGGACACAATTATTAAACAACTCTTTTTCAAAATAGTACTTCAGGGTGCTGGTTAGATTGTTAACTGCTTGATCCATGGATTAATTAAAGGTGTGGACTATTATTTCAGGCTTCCATCAAACCACTCTAGGTCAATTGTATTTCGGCTCTAGCTGTAAAGACTATTTTCGTTTGATTAGCAAGCTGTAGAATTGATAATGTTCACTGTATTACACACGAATGAAACCATCAAATGAGCTGCAACTTTATATTGCGTGAATATTTTTCGACCTCTTGAGCATGTGTGAGATGAAACAGAGGAGTGGGAGAAAAGTTTGAGAGTATTTTCAATGCAATGTTTTTCTGTGGTGGGAGACTTTTTTTTTATAGAATCCCTAGTGTGGAAACAGGCCCTTCGGCCCAACAAGTCCGCACTGGACGTCAGACCCATCTCTATAACCTACCTAATCTACACATCCCTGAACACTACGGGCAATTTAGCATGGCCAATCCACCTAGCCTTCACATCTTTATACTGTGGGAGAAAACCAGAGCACCCAGAGGAAACCCATGCAGACACGGTGAGAATGTGCAAACTCCACAGACAGTCGCCCGAGGCTGGAATTGAACCCGGGTCCCTGGTGCTGTGAGGCAGCAGTGCTAAACACTGAGCCACTGTGCTGCCCCAAACATGTTGTTACATTGCCCAGTATATCCACTTTGTGCACTCTTGCAATTTTACAAGTGTACATTGTGTGCTGTTCATATGAGTCAAGAAAATAATTTTTCAGAAAAGAGAAGTTGAGACCACAGGCAGATCAGCCACAATCCTATTGAATGACACAGCAGGCTCAAAGGGCTGAATGGCCTGTTTCTGGTAAGTCAATCATAAACAGTCCTGACAATTCTTCATACAAAGGCAAGTTGCTCACACAACACTAAACAAATTGTAATGATGAGGTATAGCCCCAAGTATTCCTTAACCACCATTTAATGATGTCTCATTACCTATGTACCCTACCTTTGTGCTGCCCCACTTATCCAATTCTTCCACTCATTTTTGGTGGAAGTAATTGACATTGTAGGATCCACAAAATTGGTGCCATCTTTGAAGCCCACCAAGTACACAGTCAAGTGTTGGCAGTCCAGAGTTTCCCTTCACTGTGCACTTAGTTGAATGACAACCTTAAACCAATACTTGCTAGTGCACAAAAGTGGCACAACTGATACTTCATTACAAATTCCTGAAATAAGTCTACAGAGGCAAGTATCCCATCACCAAGTTTCGTATCTAAAGTGGACATGATCTACTGGGCAATACAACAACATGTCTCCCACCAAAGAACATCATTCCACTGAAAACACTCTCAAACCTTTCTCCCACTCCTCTGTTTCATCTCACCCATGCTGAAGAGGTCAAAAAATATTCACGCAGTATAAAGTTGCAGCTAATTTGATGGTTTCATTCTTGTGTAATACAATGAACATTGTCAATTCTACAGCTTACTAATCAAATGAAAATAGTCTTTACAGCTAGAGCCGAAATACAATTGACCTAGAGTGGTTTGATGGAAGCCTGAAATACTAGTCCATGCCTTTAATTAATCCATGGATCAAGCAGTTAACAATCTAACCAGCACCCTGAAGTACTATTTTAAAAAAGAGTTGTATAATAACAGGTAGTATCCAGATCAACAAGAACTGGACCTTCAAAAAAAACCTATTAAAATTGGCGACTGAGCAATGTTAGTGAATTTTGAATATTGTTATAATTGGTACATCATAATCCAGTCTTTACTAAATAAGATGAATTATTTATAGGGGAGAGTCCTTGACAGTAATCCAGCTTCCTCAGAGGCAGCTCTCAGGGTGAGCAGTACCTCTGACACTCCTATTCTAATCTGTCAGCCAGGGCTCCCTGTTTGGAACTGATTAACAGCCCCTATCCAGGCACTCATATTCAATGAGGTCCACTGGCTGACCCCATTACAATCACTACAATTCCCTCCCTAATGGCATTGTGAATCTGCTTGCAGCATTTGGACAGCAGCGATTCAAGAAGGTAGCTCACCACCACCTTCATCAAGGGCAAATAGGGACGGGCAATAAATGCTGGCCAGGCAGTGATGCAAACATCCCATGGCAAATAAAAAAAATTATGTGTGCATAGTTGCTTATTGATCACTGTTTAAGAAACAAGCCACACTGCTTATCCATCCTTAGCCACATGGATCCTGTCTAAATCAGTGCTAATCTTTGCCCAGAGCCCAGTGTGGCCCAGCATCTTAACATTATTCAAGATGAAGCAATCACAGACAGAAATCCTTCAAATAGTTCAAACCATTCACTTTTATTCAGCAAAAGCAATAGCTAAAAAAAAAAACAAACAGAAGCTGTGTTTACCACTTGGAACAGAAACAGACTGGCCTGTCAATTGCTTGAGATGCACAAGAAGTGGTGGGACTTCCCAAGGAGAAGAAATGTGGGGTCTGAAGGTGATGGTCAAGACTCCATCGGCTTGAGAAGTCCCCACCTGAGTAAATGGGTCTATGTAAACAAATCATTAAAAGTAGCAGACCTTGGTAGAATATGATTGAAATTGGACACAGGATCCTGGGTTTTATAAAGTTATTTGGTTTCTAGATATGTGGCAATATGAACAAGATCAACTGGTTACTTCCCTATCTTTGAATTTGACACTGGCTTTTCCCTGAGAATAAAATCAATGAGATTGCTCATTCATAGGATATTTCAAAACATAGTTTTGTTGACTTATTTGTGACAGGATAAATATAATTTAGTCAAAGAAACCAGATAAGGCGAATAAAGAAGCAAGTCCATCTTTACTGCTTTTACTGAAAATTAGTCCACTAATTTCAACTCTTGGTGGATTAGATCTTTTGCCTCTCTAGTAGGTTAGCTCAGAGTAATAACCAAGCTAAGTTAGAAGCCACTGTTTATAACCTTGTTGTCAACAATCAATTTACTCAAATCGTCCAAAGTTTCTTGTGGGCAGAAAGAATAAAATTTCTCCAAAGTTTCTGAATTCTATAAGGAAAGTTTGGACCTCCTAGGACTATGCTTCTTGCTGTGTATGGATAGCAGGACCTTGGAGCAACCTTGTGATGATGTAACAGAGCTGCACATCACTGAGTATAAATAGCACAGTGTGGGCAGTGATAGAATATTGCGCTCTTTGGAAGAAGTTTGCAACAAACTGGAATTTTAAAGAGTCTTGATAGCAATAGACACAAAATGATTTGTTACTGTATATGGCAGTATTTAGTATTAATGTATAGTAAGTAGCATTACTATGAAGTCTCAGCCTGAAGACAGTTCTTGAGCTTGACTGCTCCTCGACTCATCTGTCCTTTACACAAACTCATAGTGTGGCATTGATTAAAGACTTCTGTCACCATCCCTAAATCACAATTACCTCCAGCACCCCTTCCCTCCCTCCATAGCTGATACATCCACTTACTTAGTCCCTGTTATTTAAGGTAATATTTCCAAAGGAGTTAATGTTCACATTATATTGAGCTCCACCCAATCAGACGACATTGACTCATCTTTTGCGAGAGTCAGTTGAATTCTGCATGAGGACCTGAATGGTGAAGATGTACTTTGTACAGCTCCAAGAGTTCTTATTAATAATGCCTACATTGTAAACATATCTGTTTAAGAATATAGAACATAGAACATAGAACAGTACAGCACAGTACAAGCCCTTCGGCCCACAATGTTGTGCCAACCTATTATCCTACTAAGATCAATCTACCCTGCATACCCTACATTTTACTAGACTCCATGTGCCTATCCAAGAGTCGCTTAAAAGTCTCTAAAGTATCAGACTCTACTATCACTGCTGGCAGCGCATTCCACATGCCCACCACTCTCTGTGTGAAGAACCTACCTCTGACATCTCCCTTATACCTTCCTCCAATCACCTTAAAATTATGCCCCCTCGTAATAGTCTTTTCCGCCCTGGGAAAAAGTATCTGACTATCCACTCTATCTATACCTCTCATCATCTTGTAAACCTCTATCAAGCCACCTCTCATCCTTCTTTGCTCCAATGAAAAAAGCCCTAGCTCCCTCAACCTTTCCTCATAACACCTGCCCTCCAGTTCAGGCAGCCTCCTGGTCAATCTCCTCTGCATCCTCTCTAAAGCTTCCACATCTTTCCTATAATGATTTGACAAGAACTGAACACAATATTCCAAGTGTGGTCTAACCAGAGTTTTATAGAGCTGCAGCATAACCTTGCAGCTCTTAAACTCAATTCCCGATGATTTCTATCATGCAATAAACTACCTTGTTATTAGTGAAAGTACCTCTTCTGTTTAGACTCACCAGTAGTCTACCCCCTGCCACTATTAATTAAACAGACCCTAGACTCAACATATGGAAAGGAGGCAACAAGGTGTAGAACTGGATGGACAGAGCAGGCCAAGCAGCACCAGAGGAGCAGGAAGGCTGACGTTTTGGGCCTAGACCCTTCTTCAGAAAAAAAAAGGAGGGTTGGTGGCAGAGAACAGCCCAAATCAAGATGCCACACACAGGCAGAAGTATTAAGAGTCTGACATGGTCAGCAGTGGTGTCAATTCCATTCAGTTGACAAGGTAGCAGCAGTGGGCAAACATAATCCATTGATTCTGAAGAAAGAAGAAAATGCTTTTTAAGAAAAATGAATTTGTCACTTAAAAAGCATTATCATTTTGAGAAGATACAGACTGTCAGTCAGCAGCAGGAATTGGAAAACCAATAACAGACTTTAGGGAATGAAATTGTCTTCTTTCCATGGTCTGCATGTGACTCCAGACATACAGCAATGTGGTTGACTTTTAACTGGTCTGTGGGCAATAAGAGATGGACTGGCCTAATCAGTGATATCCACATCCCATATATGGCTTAAAAGCGGCTGTGGCAACAAAAACAAGATGAATTCAGTATTCCAGAGAAACCTTCACTGAGAAGTGGGAAAGAGGCAGACGGGCATAGGGGATAGTGTGGGATAGGGAAAGAAAAGAAGCCATTTGTACTGAGAAGACTTGTGAAGGCGGGCCTGAAGGGATTGATGAAAGCTCCAGGAGTAAGGTTAGATCTGCCTTATGATAGGGAGGAAAATCTTTATCAAAATTTTTCAAAGATCAGAAAGGGAGGGCAATGAAGTAAAAAAGAGACTTCTCACCTCTCAAAAATGGGGAAGCGATAGCCTAATGATATTGCTAGACCCAAGTTTCTTGGGGACCTGGATTCAAATCCTGTAATGGCAGATGGTGGAACTTGAATTCGATAAAAATCTGGAATTAAGAGTCTAATGAAGACTGTTGATTGTTGTAAAAACTCATCTGGTTCACTAATGTCCTTTAGGGAATGAAATTGTCTTCTTTCCATGGTCTGCATGTGACTCC
>NC_063341.1:54137484-54220372 GCF_021869965.1 Rhincodon typus | reverse complement strand
TGGACTGGCCTAATCAGTGATATCCACATCCCATATATGGCTTAAAAAAATTTCCACCATCACAGGTAGGCTCCATCAGGTCGGCTGGAAGGGAAGGGGCAAGAAAAGTAATTTATAACAGGGGAATGATTTGGTTGTGATTAGTAAGTTTGCAGATGACACCAAAATAGGTGGCGTAGTGGACAGTGAAGAAGATTATCTCAGAGGACAACAGGACCTTGATCACATGGGCCAATGGGCCGAGGAGTGGCAGATGATGTTTAGTTTAGATAAATATGAGGTGTCTAGGGCAGGACATATAAAGTTAATGGTACGGTGCTGGGGAGAGTTGCTGAAAAAAGGGAGCAGGGGTGCAGGTACATAGTTCTTTGAAAGTGGACTTGCAAGAAGACAGGGCGGTGTAGAAGGCATAGGTAAGCTTGCCTTCATTGGTGAGAACGCTGAGTACAGAAGTTGTAATGTCATGTTGTGGTTGTACATGACATTGATGAGGCCATTTTTGGAATACTGCATCCAATTCTGGTCACCCTTCTATAGGAAAGACGTTTTTAAACCTGAGAGGGTGCAAAAAAAGATTTACAAGGATGTTGCCAGGACTGGAGGGTTTGAGCTTTCGGGAGAATCTGAATAGGCTGGGACTTTTTAGCCTAGAGCATCAGAGATTGAGGGGTGACCTTATAAAAGTTTATCAAATCATGAGGGGCATGGATAGGATGAATAGTCAAGGTCTTTTTCCTCGGGTGGGGGAGTCCAAACTTAGAGGGCATAGGTTTAAGGTGAGAAGGGCAAGATTTAAAAAAGACCTAAAGGGTAACTTTTTCATGCAGAGAGTGCTGCGCATATGTAACGAGCTGCTAGAGGAAGTGGTGAAGGCGGATACAATTACAACATTTAAAAGGCATCTGATGGGTATATGAATAGGAGAAATCAGATGGATACAGGCCAAATGCTGGCAAATGGAACTAGGTCAGATTGGGATGTCTGGTCAGTGCGGATGAGTTGGACCGAAGGGTCTGTTTCTATGACTGCCATAATGGGGAGGCCTCAGAATTTATTTAAGACGGGAAAGTAGAGAAATCTGAGCAATGAATGCAGCGGAAGAAGAAAAGTCATAATAAGCACCCCCCTTAAGATTTAAAAGGACTGAGACTCAAGTCTTTAAAACATGGTTTTGGCAGGCAGATTTATTAAGTCTGCAGTCAGTGAAAGTATTTAAAACCGGGTGCAGAAGAAAGTGCATTGTTTTTGGACTGTTAAGGCAGGAAAAGCAGCAAAACTCCATCTTGTCTGGAGAAGGTGGAAAACACGAAAAAAAGATGGCGAGTCACTACTTTGATTATGAAAGATGTTAGGAAAAACAGCAAGTTGTACAGAGATACTGTGTTGCTTACTGTATTGTTATGAAATTGAACTTAAGAGCTCGAAGGCATTAAATTACTACGGATCAGCATTAAACAGAGTTTAAAGCTTTATTAAAGAAATTAATACAGTATTATTACAGTACAGAATTTAAAAAGACTGGCAGACAAATGAATTACTGAAACATTGCTGTGATGTAGACTCTTGCAAACTTGCCAGCAACAGACTTTAAAACAGCATTGATGAATGTTAGAATACAAGCTTAAAGAATAGCAGATTATAAGCAGCATTGAAATGCTACAGATTTCAACAGTTTTCTAATATAAGAATTAAAAATCAAATTGAGAAGAAATAGAAGAAAGAATATTTCCTTGCAGGATTACAAATGTAAACTCTGCCTGTTGATATTGCGCAATAAATTACCTCGTTATACTAGACACGTGCTTCTTCTGTTTAGACTCACTAGAGGTTTATCCTCAACCTTTGATAATTAGATAGGCTGGAGACTCAGCATAGAGAAGGGAGAATTTGTGGCAGTGAGCTAGCTAAATCAGAGTACCACATGTTGCTGCTGGTAGTATCTGAACATATTAGTCTCCCTCCATTTACTTCATTCATCTGGATGACAGATACAAGGGTAACCAAAAGTTGAAATAGTTGAAGGTGTGCCCATTATTGTTGAGCAAATTTTCACGTTAATCTAAAATTTGGCGTATGACCTTGAAATGAGTGGAAGATGCAAATTAACACAAATATCACCAGGTGTGAACAAAATGGATTAACCGCACATTTCTTGTTCTATCTAATGTCATGCCCTGACATGAAGATAAGGAGTGTTGCATAAGGACAGCATGCACACATGTGAATTGAGTAAAATCTAGTTGCTGACTTCATGAATGGGAGTAAGCACATTTCACATTTCAACATCATTCAGAATCAATGTTGTAAAGAGCTAAGCTTGTCATTAAAATGTATTAAAATACTTAAGCTGCAGATTGTGTAACAATCAGCATTTGGCTGAGTCAGGTATTTTAATTGCTAACGTTAAAGGGATGGTTTACTTGGGCATGACTCATGTGTGCCAGAATTACTAACATTGCAAATCTACTTTTAATAATCAGCATTGTCTAAAAAGCAGGAAATTGCTCTATTTTCAACTGATATTTTTGATTGACTTACGTAGGTTTTCCCTTTCATTAAGATGGCCTGGCTAGCAAGTGATTTTGTTGAAACTCTTTGAGAACAAGGAAGTTGAGACAATCTTTTCACAAACAGTGCCAAAATTGGAAACCTCTTGGAGGTAAAATTTGCTTCCTTTATATCTGGGTTCTGATGGTACAAAGACCTCTTTAGCTCCAAAATGGTATCTTCAGCACACAGGCACACTCTTATGGAAAAAGTTGTACCTGATACTTTTTTAATGGTGAGACTACTTTTGGAATATTGCATTCAATTCTGGTCTCCCTGCTAAAGGAAAGATGTTGTTAATCTTGAAAGGGTTTAGAAATGATTTACAAGGTTGTTGTTGGGATTGGAGGATTTGAGCTGTGGGGATTGGTTGAATGAGCTGGGGCTATTTTCCCTGGAACATCGGAGGCTGAGGAGTGACCTTATCAGGTTTATAAAATCATCAGGGGCATGGATAGGGTGAATAGCCAAGGTATTTCCCAGGGTAGGGGAGACCAAAACTAGAGGACATAGGTTTTGAAGTGAGAGGGGAAAGATATATAAGGGACACAGAGGGTTGTGTATGTATGGAACGAGCTGCCAGAGGAAGTAGTGGAGCCTGGTACAATTACAACAATTAAAAGGCATGAATAAGATGGGTTTCGAGGGATATGGGCCAAATGGTAGCAAATGGGACTAGATCTGTTTTGGATATCTGGTCAGCTCAGATGAGTTGGACTGAAGGGTCTGTTTCCATTCTGTACAGCTCTATGCCTCTAGTGAGGGTGTTATCTTCTGCCCAGGGGGCATTGCTGAAAGTATACAGAACAGTCAGATTGTGACAAAGCAATCTGAAATGCTATTATTATGGAGAGAAACTTTCTGGTCTTCTGGTGCAAACAATTGCTCTTGACTGAGTTGCAGACTGGCAAGTTCCAAGGTGCAGGGTTACACGCTGAGGCAAGCACCAAAGAGGCACAATGGGGAAAGGCCATTGTCTATAGCCTTCAGCCATAATATGCCAAGGAGTGGCATATTTAATCAATAAGATTAAAGAAAAATGTTTTGTAGTGAATTTTTGCAATTTTTCTGAGTAAAGTATATTTTAAGGAACAGAAGACATTTTGGAGTTCAATCCTCCAGATCCTATTGTCAGTTAAAAATGCATAGTAGAAAGGCTACGTCCCTTGCATCTCCCATTCCTACCCAATTTAAAGGGATCATCAACTACCTAGATTAGTTGATGATTTATCTCCACTAGCTAATATTGTTAGTTGCAGAAATGTCTGATGGTCTGGCTCAAATTGCTGAATTAATGAAACCTGCTCCTAGTTTGCATATTTACATTTCGGAGTTGTGTAAAGCTGTCGAAACCTACGTGGCATGGCGTGACATTGGCTGATAGATTTTACATCAAAGGTCTGGATCTTACATTTTTTGGCAGCTGAGGGAGGTGGAATAGAAAGTGAGTGACCTGCTTGATTCTGCCCATGTCATTTCAGATCATTGAATCAAGCAATGAATGGCCAAATAGATTCTGCTTGTTGGCATGGTGGCCAGTTGGCCACTCCCAATCAGGAGTTTCCAAGTTGTACTGTCATGTGGCAGTGAAGTTAGGTTGCAAAGAGAAAGTTGGTCAATTGAATAGAAAATTTCCAAATATTTTTGTTGCTGTTTCTGAATTTTTTTTCTGTTGCTGCTATGATCATTGTCAGCCCCTTGAAACAAGGATGACATCTCCCAGATTTCATGATTTGTGTGGCTAAGGTGGCTCAACAGGAATTATAGGGTAGACGATTCAGGAATTGCCCTGAGGAGGTAGAAGGAAGTTGTATGGATCTCATGCCAGCATTCTGCTCCCTGCCCTTCTACTTTCATCACTTCTCCACAGCAGGGTTTGTGTGGTTAGTTTCTGACTAGTTGTGGGTTTTTTGATGAGGCATTGTTGCACGGTCCCATTGGTAGCATCTTCCTCCCATGCACCAATTAGATACCTTTCCTGTGAGGCTTTCGGAGTACCCCAGAAACATTTCCTCTCATCGTTCTTCAGATTGGGTGCCATCCCTAAGCTATGGAATGGAAGCTGATTACTTGGCATGCGGTTACAGTGTCCAGATCAAAGGGCTGATTTTGTATGATCGTGGTTACAATACTGAAAGAATTGACTTCCGTGAGGATGCTGGAGTTTGGGCATTTGTTTTCCCAGTTGACTTTAAGTATCCTGCTGAGGGTCCACTGGTGAAATTCTCTACTGTCTGGAGGTGCCTGTATCCAAGTCCTTATGCTGTACAAAATATACAAAATGCAACAACAGCATTGTAGACCAAGGCCTTTGTCTTGTTTTGGAGATCTCGATTGTTAAAGACCCAGTGGTACAAGTTTTAAATGTCTGCACTGGCACAATTCACTCTGCACTGGATTTGTTCTTCAATGGTGCCCTTTGGAAGAAGTTCACTGCTGAGGTATAGGAAGTGTCCAATGATTTTTAAAGTCAATGGCAATTGTTTGAGATGTAACTGCTTGTCCACGGCACGCCTGCTGGAAGGTTCTTGTTTTGAACATGTTGAGGAAGAGACCAACCCTTTTGTATGTGGAGTCAAATAGGTGAGGAAGTTTCATGCTTCTCCCACATCCTCATTTAAAAAAAGCACAAAATATTTCCCATAGATAGAGAAATAATAGATAAACAAATTTCATGGAAAAAGTAGAGGTTAGTAACAAATGGTCAATAAAACTGAAGCATAAATGCTCCAGCAAAAGGCCAGATGGAATCCCAGTACTTTGGGTAATAATAGTAGCAGCAGAGGGAGCTGTGGTGAATCATTTCTTCAACTCACTGCCATTGTTAGCTATAGTGCCTGAAAACTGGAAAATAGCTAAAGGTTTTAGTTTGAAACTGTACTGGGAAATCGTTGGACTTTTTTTTATCATATTAATTCTTCCCTTGCCTACTCAGATACGTTAAATCACTTAAAGTAATATGGTTATTGTACAGAGAGCAGTTCCCAGGATTGAAAGAGTTTTGAGGCAAAATGTAGTTGGAATTTAGTTTCGAGATGTTTTCCAGTGCCATTCTTGTGAGTTAGTTTTCTGCCCAGCCATTGATAGAAGAGGCCATGGTCATTTAACCACTGTGTATGTTGTTAGTCAACTTTGGTTTTAATTCATTCAGAGGATGTTGGCATCACTGACTGAACCAACATTTATTGTCCATGCGCATTTGCCCTTGAAAAGGTCATGGTAAGCTTCCTTCCTCACCAGCTACACTCCATCTGTCATATGTAGAACTATCATGCTGTTAGGGAGGGAACTCCAGGATTTTGACCCAATGACATTGAAAGAATGGCGATCTATTTCCAAGTCAGGATGTTGAATGGCTTGGAAGAGAACATTCAGCTGGTGGTGTTCCGATGTACCTGCTGCCCTTGTCCTTCCAACTGGAAGTGTTCAGGGATTTGGAAAGTGCTGTCTAAGGAGCCTTGGTGATTTTCTGAAGTGCATCTTGTAGCATCTGCTGCTAGCTGAGCGTTAGTTTTGGAGTGAATGGATGTTTATGGAAGTGGTGCCAATCAAGCCGACAGCTTGACAAATAAGTGGAGATTTGGAAGGTGAGTCGGGGAGGGAGTGGGGAAGCTGAGACTTTACTCAGCCTGGGTTTTATGGGAAATCACACCTTTGCAACTGTACCTTCCTGATATGTTCAAGATCACTGTCTATTCTGTTATTTTCTTTTGAATAGAAGTCAAACTCTCACCAGCATCCTGTTTGGTCAGCAACACAAAACAGTCCATCTGCTTTATTTTCCCATCTCAAACAACAGTTTTCCTTTTTTGTGAGATGACATGTAAAGTTTTTAAACTGTTACTCCAATCTCAATGAGTTTCTGCTTGTGTTTATCCTCCCATAGCAATGAGATTACATGGGCATTTCTCCAAACTGAGGTACTTACCATGCATCATCATTCTCCTTCCCAGAATGCACTGTTTCACCTTAAGTTAAAGGGGACATTTAAAAACATAACCATCCTGTAAACCTCAATGTCCATGACAAAAGCAGTAAGTGATATCTACCAGCTGTGGTTAAGTTGGTAGTACTGGTGTTTCAAAATCCTGAGTTTCTGAGTTGAAGTCACAGTCCAGATATTGAGTGTAACATTCTATGCTGGCACTCTGATACAATACTCAAGGAGTGTTGGAGGTGGTGTCTTTTGGATGAGATCGTATTACAAGGCTCCAACTGTCATTGTGAGTGAATGTAACTGAATGTAAATGTAACTGGCTAATATTTATTGATCCATTAACATAAAAGACACTTTGGTTATTACCATGTTACTTTTTGTGGAGTTTGTAATTTTCAAATGGGCTACTCGCATTTTCAAATTAAAGGGGTGACTACGCTTCCACAGTATGTCATATGCTACACATATTTGAAGCATTCAGTGCTTTTTTAAACTGATGCAGAATGTCTGTGGCACTAAATACCTTTTTTTTACAAGTTTGAAGTTTCATTTCCTCAGAGGAAAACCGCAAGAGACTTGAAAAAACAAGGTAGAATTTGAATTTTTTTACCTTGTCCCTTTTAGCACCCTCTCTTAATACCATTGGATTTTCTTAACCTTTAATTCAGATAGAATCTTTGTATATCCTGCTTGATGTTCATGGTTGGCCCCAGTGAGGATTCTTCAATCTTATTAGTTGAACAGTCTCATTGTTTCTGCCCACAAATGCCATAAATTCTCTATGGAAAACATTGCGATGGATCAGGCAACCAGTGACATGAGGTCTATGCTCTAAAGCTGTGCAAAACTTTGCAGGCAGCTGACATCAAAGGGAATGGTGAAAGCTGTTCCTTCAACAGTGACTAGAAAACCTGGGTATATAAATACACACAGCAAGGCTAGGAAAACTTTTCTTTACACCTTTATTTAAAACACTGATGACAGCTTGCAATGAAGTTGCTTCAATATCAATAATCTACTTCAGAATTTTTCAGAGACAAGGCAAGATACTAAGGATGTAAATCATAAAAATACAGATTACGGATAAAGCTCTCATGTCATTGAATGGTGCATGTATGTCCAAATTGTGAATGTAAGATGCTGTTCCCCATTGCTGTATTTACACATTTATTGCTTATAATGGAAATCCTCCTGGTTTTACAGTTATATAAAACTAAAACATTTGTTGCAATTTTGAATTCTATTTCAGTTTTCCTTACATATATGTGAGTTTAAGGCTCTGCTTCTGCTGTTTCAATCTGTCAAAAGTCAGCGGCATTTAAAAATCACTCTGTCACTTTAGCTTTCAGTTAAAGAAGGGAATTAAGGTGAAAGTGCAAAAGAGAGAAGCAAGGGAGATACTGAGAAGAAGTGGAACAGTGAGAAATTGTGACTAAAGACTAACTGCAAACTGAGTGACCTCTGATAAGAACCTGGGAAGGAGATTCAAATTGGGTGTGACCTGAAAATGAAAATGTGAATTCAATTGTGAGGCATTGCTGTCTCAACCTGTAATAAATGCTAAGGAGAGGAAATTCAGTTTAACGTATCAAAATTTCAAACAGTTCACCTGCTTAACAGATGAAATCACAGGATCACAGCAAAGTGCTGGAGAGGAGAGGTTTGGACATGCCCAGAATCCCACTACAACATCCAAAGAACCAGTGGAAGTTACTCATTACCAGATGCCCTTGAGAAACAATTCACTTTGCAGATCAGTGTAAGTTTTGGAATTACGTTGTGGCTTTCAAACTTCTTTCTTTGTGTTAAATTCTGTGTCTTTTAAGAAAACACTTTATAATAGATGGAGAACCCTTATGAAGTAGGAGAACTGTGAGGAATTATCTGGTGCCAAACTGTAAGGAAGCTGAAATAAAATCCTAGATCTGAGAGGCCATGTCTGAAATAGTTAATTATTTTCTCCTGGTATTAATTCAGCACACTGAATTTTTTTGGTGACCAAACTTTTACAACCAGTCTCCTTCATAATTTCACCAGCACTCACCATTAGCACAATAGTTGTTTTTACAAATGTTGATGGAATCAAATAGAATTTTAAAAAATATTCATGTGAATGCACTTTCTGAGGGCTCTAATGATGATCACTGCCTGGAGGAATTGCACTGCGATAACAATAAGGGTGAGGTACAGCATACTGATTTAGGAATAGTCCTGAAATTGATTTTAACAAGCAGCATTGTCACACAGATAGCCAACCGGATTGAGCCAGTTTTTACAAAAATACTTAAGCAACATTCAGTATTGAATCGCTACAGGGTGGAAGCAGGCCATTTGGCCCATCAAGTCCACACCAACCCGCCAAGGAGCATCCCACCCAAACCCACCCTCTATACCATCCCCATATTTTCCACCCTAGACACTACGGGCAATTTAGCAGAGCCAATCCACCTAACCTGCACATTGTTGGACTGTGGGAGGAAACTGGAGCACCTGGAGGAAACCCACACAGACACAGGGAGAATGTGCAAACTGCGCACAGACAGTTGCCCGAGGGTGGAATCGAACCCGCGTTGCCGGTGCTGTGAGGCAGCAGTGCTAACTACTGAGCCACCGTGCCCATTTCGTGAATTTAACAACTAGCAACTGAGCACCATTTTAGGAAGAATCCAGCAAATTTGGCACTCCTCCCAGGTCTGGTATATCAAAATAAAAACCAAAAGAACTGCAGATGCTGTAAATCAGGAACAAAAGCAGAAGTTGCTGGAAAAGCTCAGCAGGCCTGGCAGCATCTGTGAAGAAAAATCTGAGTTAACGTTTCGGGTCCGGTGACCCTCAGAACTTTGTTCCTGGTATATTAAAATGTTTTGTTAGATTTGTCTAATGTGCCGCGGTTGGTTCTGGTTAGAAGAAGATTGAACTTTTCTGTTGACATGCAGATGACGATTCGAACTCAGCACATTCAGGGCTGGTTAAAATCATTTAGAGTTAATGCTACAGCATACAGCAGACCAAAAAATAAAATCCCAACAGTATACCTTCCAGCTGCTGCCTGTTAAATCCCACGTATAATTAGAACTCTGCTGCTTCCTGTCATAAATGAGTCAATTTACCAAAACATGTAGCAAGATTTTTCTAGCAAACAAAAAAAGAACATATTTAATGCCTCTTTTACATGGCTGCATTGACAAAACATGTTATTTTTATTTTGAAAAAAGAAAAGCTGTTTGCTTTTTATTTGTGGTGGATTTAATGGTCAGCGTGTTCTCCTGGATTGCTATATATAATTCCGGATTACAAAGTGAGAGACGCAGGCCTCATGCCACGTTCACTTGTTCCTATGTTTTATAGTTGTAGTAATTTATTGTTACGTGTATTTATGAAAATACAGTAAATGTGTATAAGTCACCATAATTAATCCGGCGCCATTTTAACCACATACATTATAAAAAAGAAATAATACATACAAAGCTAAGACACATTTAATTTTTTGTTCTGACACACGGCTTCTTGATTTAATAAGTGGTTACGGCTCGCACCTTGCTCCACAGCCGCCAAAGCTGTCCCTGAGGCCAGCAAGGAGGAAACACGCTGATACAACCTCCTCACCATCGCTGACTGGAACCAGAAGTTCCCCTTTGCCAAAGCTGCAACATCAACTCTGATACTCAGGCCGCTGTCATTGCCAGGGGACTGCCTCAAATCTCAAGGACTGGGGCACATTCTCAACTTCCCAACACTGATGAACCATCCAAATGAACTCCCGAGGGATGATTCACCTCGTCGCTGAAACACCAAAGGAAAAGAACCAACCCCAACCCTTCCACACTGGAACAGTTGCTCAAGTCGTGACTGCCATCGCCACGAGGAATGGACTTGATCCACTGCTCAACAGCTCCCCACAATGTTTCTCCACCACCGTGGCTACAGAAAGAAGGGAAAATGAATTTGATTCAAAAGTTAAATGAAGAAAACTAAAATAAATGAAAAAGGATGCAGCCGTTCATGCGAGAGGGAACTGATGGGCCAAGAGCCCGAACACCTTCTACCCTGCTGCCTCCACCATCTTGCTTTCAAACTAGTGGTGATTAGGAGTTTGGAGCAAATATGTTAGACAGTGATGGCCTTAATCTTCTCATGAGACCATTATGAATGGAAATACAGAGAATGCAAATTGAAAGGAAATGTTTACAATGTTGTCCAATAAAAGAACATGTACAAAGTCATTGATCTCCAACTGTAATTCTCTTAAAACCAAAAATCAAATGGAAGTATAGTGACAGGGCTCTGGAGTTTCTTTTATAATATTTAGAATTATGGTACATTTCAACACAATTCTCTTTATAGACACTTTTTGAGTTTTTTAATTCTTACAAGGGTTGTTGGCATTGATGGCAATGTTGTGAGACCCTAATTGACCTTTAATTGATTCGCTCTTAAGACCATTTCTTTTGGTTTGGAGTCACATAGAGGCCAAGACAAGGATGGCAGATTTCTTTTTCAAAGGAATATTTGTGAACCAGATGGTTATTCATTACAGTTTTGTTAGAAACACTTTTTTAATTGCAACTTTATAAATTGAATTCAAATTTCACCAGTTGTCATAGTGGGAATTGAATCTATGTCCCCTGAGCATTAAAATAAAACAAAAAAACTGCAAATGCTGAAGAAAAGTCATTCTTTCACAGATGGGGGCGTCGCTGGCTGGGCAGCATATATTGCCCATCCCTAATTGCCCAGAGGGCATTTAAAAGTCAACCATATTGCTGTAGGTCTGGAGTCACATGTAGGCCAGTAATTTCCTTCTTTAAAGTGCATTAGTGAACCAGATGGGTTTTTCCAATAATCAGCAATGGATTCATGGTCATCATTGGACTCTTAATTCCAGATATTTATTGAATTCAAATTCCATCATCTGCTGTAATAGGATTTGAACCCAGGTCCCTAGAACATTATCTGGATTTCTGGATTAACAGTCCAGTGAAAATACCACTCGGCCATCGCCTCCCTGTAAGTCACTGGATTCAAAACATTAACTGTGCTTTCTCTCCACAGATGCTGCCAGACCTGCTGAGTTTCTCAAGCAATTTCTTTTTTTGCCCCTTGAAATTAGCCTGGGGTTCTAGAGTACCATCCAGTGACATTACCACTACGCCATCACTTTCATTTCCAAATAAATAATACAGTATATTCTGCCCGTTTTTGTCTAATAGCTAGTAACTCATGTATTACATTAGTAGGCCATCTGATTTCGCTCATCAAAGGAATGTAATGCGTGGAGGAACTTTCAATTATTAACACTTTATTTGCATTAAACAAACCACAGCTAATTTTTGCTTTAAGTCCATAACATTATTGTGTAATTTGATTGGGACTGACTGAATCTAAAGCGACACGTGCAGAAATAACACAGTGGAGCCAGGATAAAAAAGAGTTTGATCCTCACATACCCAATGTGTGGGCAAAAACTGACGTGTGCAGGCACCAGTTTCTCAGTGCTATCACTTACACTGAACGTTGCCAATACCTAGAAACTGTCCAGGATTCTCATTTGAGATAAATCGGATGTCTCGCATGTGGTAAGCAGAGAGTACCTCAGACTATGTGAGCAAATTTGGTAAAACCTGAACTGCGCATGCCAGCTGTAATGTATCCTGGGTCAACAACACTCCAATTAAGAGGCTTTAGGATGCTGGGCAGCAAATAAAGTTTTGTGTTATCCTTCTTTTTAATATAGAGCCAGGAGAAGTGCATCTTTGTATTAAAACAAACAAGTAATGCTATAAATAACTGCTAACATGCTCTCACGCACCCCCTCCACCCTGATCACAATTTCTGCCACAACATGCTATTTATTATCTTCCTGCCAGCACTTACCTCTGGGCTGATTTCACATTGGAGTTGGTCATACTTTCGAGTGCTGCAGCAGCAAAGAATCTTGGGATGCCTAAGGCCAGCTATTCTGGTCCTTCTATTTACATCAGTCATTCCAAGCAATTTTCTTTATGTTTTCCTGCCAGGGTAGTATGAATCACAAAACATTAACCATTTGCAAAGCAAATGGCATATTGGCAATTATTAGAAAAAGAATATAAAAGTAAAGAAGTCTGACCTTGGTGAGGCCATGTCTGGATTACTGTGTAAGGATTTTTCAGAAGGCACAGAGGAAGAGGGATTATGAGAAAAGACTAGCAGCTAACATTTACAGAAATTCCAAAGTCTTCCATAAACCACATCAGTAGTAAAAAGGGTGATAAAAAGATGGGTAGGGTTGATTCAGGATCAAAGGGGAGATTTACATGTGAAGGCTGAGCTGTTAAATGAATAATTTACATCTGTGTTTACCTATGATGCTGCTCATATTATAATGACAGAGGAGGAAAGAAGTCTTTAAAGTTGATAAGGAGGTGGTGTTGGATGGACTGTTGGTACTTAAATTTGATAAGACATTGGGATCGTATGAGACGCATTCAAGGATATTGAAGGAAATAAAAGTGCAAGTTGTGGAAGTACTGGCAACAATCTTTCAGTCTTCCCTAGATTCAGGGGGAATATCAGAGGACTGGAGATCTGCAAATGTTATGACCCTGCTAAAAAAAAGCGGTTGCAAAGTGAAGCCCAGAAATTACAGACCAATCAGTTTAACTTCAATGGTGGGGAAACATCTAGAAGCAATTACTCAGGAGCAAGCAAGTCAAGGAAAATGGAGTTGAGGTCACAATCAGATTGGCCACGTTTCTTTTGAATGACAGAACAGACTTGAGGGACTGAATTTTCAACTCCTGCCCTCATTACATGGCCAATGGAAACCATTGTCATATGTATCTTAAATAAAAACCGAAAGAACTGTGGATGCTGCAAATCAGAAACATAAACAGAAATTGCTAGAAAAATTCAGCAGGTCTGGTAGCATCTGTGGAGACAAATCAGAGTTAATGTTTTGGGCCAAGTGAGCCTTTCTCAAAACCCTTCCTGAGTTCTGAGGAATGATCATTCAACCCGAAAAGTTAACTCTGATTTGTCTCCGCAGACGCTGCCTGACCTGCTGAGCTTTTCCAGCAATTTCTGTTTTTGTATCATATATATCTTACAGGGGATGAAAAGGAACTAATGATGGGAATATATTGGGAGGATCCAATTTCTGAAATATAAGAATATTTTATTTTGTTAAGAAACTTTTGGAGCTAAATTGAACAAAACTCATGTAAGTGAGAATTTCGAGGAGTTTCACGATTTCTGTCTGTCAGCCGTAGTGAGTTTTCTTCCACAGTTCTCTACTGCTCACCGCATTATATGTCCATCCCTCTACAGTGTTGTGCTTGCAGTAGCTTGTGCTCGCCAATAGGGGGTGGGGGGGCTTGTCATTGCCAGGGCCAGGATCTTGCAGGATTTCTGTTGCTGATGCCTTATTTACAGGCCAGCTGTAAACCAGGTCAATCACTACCACCCATGGGTCTACATTATTGGGAGGGAACAAATGAAAAATCTCAAGGGCACATAGGTAGCACAGGTGACACCTCATTGAAAATAGAAGACCATATTTGTAAAGATGTGATGGTAAATATCTGATCCATTGTTATAGTAACAGCAAGTACAAGAATCAAGCTACACATGTTATCCATCACATTTTGGAACCCAAAAGAAATGCTCCTGTTTCCCTAATACTCAGTGCAGCACAACTTGACATTCTTCAGGATTGACTGTGGTCTATTCCCCAGATTGTAATGATAGAGTACCACTGACCCTGACTGCCTCAAGTACCTGGCAGACTGTGTCCAAGCCCTTGGCTTGATATTGGACCATGCTCTTGACTTACTATGCCAGTGTACTCTAACTAATGATGGCTCCCTCCTGACTAAGGAATACTCCCCTTAGACTGTCAGACATGGCTATTTGATTGAAGCAGTGTGTATGCTGTGTGAGCTGCTGGTGTGAGATTGATGTAGTGCAGGGTTGTACAGGAATATGTCCACCCCCTTTGACTGATCATTGCTGGCAAACATGACAAGCTGCCTGGCTTTGTGCCTGTGCTAACAGGCAAGACAACATCTCAGTGTTGCAAATCTGCAACTTCTGAATAATGTGGCAATGCACAAATGACAAGGCGAGGCAGGCGGGCTGCTGTGAGCATTCAAGTAGGTGTAGAAAGAGTGAGTGAGTGAGTGTAAAAAAAGTGAGTGAAGATCCCTTCTCCAATCCATGAGAGAGTGCCTCTCCCTCCATACAGAGCATCCTAGCAACACCGTGGCATTGCAAGATGTCAGTGCACTCCAAGGTGCAGGACTGAAGTTGGTAACTGTATCTTAAGTGAGTTTTATTTATTCATTTATTCATTTTGTGGGATGTGGAAGTTGCTGGCTGGCCAGCATTTATTGCCCATCCCTAGTTGCCCTTGAGAGGTGGTGGTGAGCTGCCTTCTTGAACTGCTGCAGTCCACCTGCTGTAGTTTTGCCCATAATACTATTAGGGAGGGAATTCCAGCAATTTGACCCAGCAACAGTGAAGGAACAGCGATATATTTCTAAGTCAGGATGGTGAGTGGCTTGGAGGGGAACTAGAATGTGGTGACAGCCTATATACCCGCTGCCCTTGTCCTTCTAGATGGAAGTGGTCGTGGGTTTGGAAGATGCTGTATGAGGATCTTTGGTGATTTTCTGCAGTGCATCTTGTAGATAGTACACACTGCTGCTACTGAGCATTGGTGGTGGAGGGAGTGGATACTTGTGGATGTAATGCCAATCAAGCGGGCTCCTTTGCCCTGGGTGGTGTCAAGCTGCTTAAGTGTTGTTGGGGCTGCACTCATCCATACACGTGGGGAGTATTCCATCATGCTCCTGACTTGTGCCTTGTAGATTGTGGACAGGCTTTGGGGAGTCAGGAGGCGTGTTACTTGCCACAGTATTCCTAGTCTCTGACCTGTTCTTGTAGCTATGTTTATGTGGTGAGTCCAGTTGAGGTATTCTGGTCAATGGTAACCCCTACAATGTCGACAGTGGTGGATTCATTGATGGTAACACCATTGAATGTTAATGGACTGTGGTTAGACTGTCTCTTAATGATGATTGTCAGCTTCAGCCTTATCTTTTGCACTGATGTGCTGGGCTCTTCCATCGTTGACGATGGGGATATTTGTGGAGCCTCCTCCCCCAATGAGTTGCTTAATTGTCCACCACCATTCATGACTGGATGTGGCAGGACTTCAGAGCTTAGAACTGATCCATTGGCTGTGGGATTGCTTAGCTCTGTCTATCACTTGCTGCTTATACTGTTTGGCATGCAAGTTGTCCTGTTTGGTGGCTTCACCAGGTTGACACTTTATCTTCAGGTATGCCTGGTGCTGCTCCTGGCATGCCCTCCTGCACTCTCCATTGAACCAGGGTTGATCCCCTGGCTTGATGGTAATGGTGAGTGGGGGTTATGTTGGGCCATGAGGTTACAGATTGTGCTGGAGTACAATTCTGATGCTGTTGGTGGCCCACAGTGCCTCATGAATGCCCAGTCTTGAGTTGCTAGATCTGTGTGAAGTCTGTCCCATTTAGGATGGTGATAGTGCCATACAACACGATGGGAGTTATTCTCAATGTGAAGGCAGGACTTCATCTCCACAAGGACTGTGCAATGGTCACTCTTATCGATACTGCCATGGACAGGTGCATCTGCAGCTGGAAGATTGGAAAGGATGAAGTCAAGCATGTTTTTCCCTCTTGGCGATTCCGTCACCACCTGCCGTAGACTGTATAGCAGCAATGTCCTTTAGGACCTGTCCAGCTCAATCAGTACTACTGCTGCCAAGCCACACTTGGTGGTGGAGTTTGAAATGCCTCACCCATAGTATATTTTGTGCCCTTGCCATCCTCAGTGCTTCCTCCAAGTGTTGTTCAACATGGAGGAGTACCGATTCATCAGCTGAGGGAGGACAGTATGTGGTAATCAGCAGGAAGTTTCCTTGCCCATGTTTAACCTGAAACCATGAGACTTCATGTGGTCCAGAGTCAATGCTGAGGATGTCCAGGGCTAATCCCTCTTGACTGTATACCACCATGCCACCATCTTTGTCAGGTCTGTCCTTCTGGTGAAACAGGACGTATCCAGGGATTCTGATGGTGGTGTTTGTGATATTGTCTGATTATGTCAGGCTTGACTAGTCTGTGAGACAGCTCTCCCAATTTTGGCACTTGCCCCCAGGTGTTAGTGAGGAGGACTTTGCAGGGTTGACAGGGTAGTTTCTGCTGTTGTCTTTTCCGATGCCTAGGTTGATGCCCAATGATCCATCCGGTTTCATTTCTTTGAAACTTTGAGGCGGTTGGTACAACTGAATGGCTTGCTAGGCCATTTCAGACAGCAATTGAAAGTCAACCACATTGCTGTGCGTCTGGAGTTGCATGTAGACCAGACCAGGTGAGGATGGCAGATTTCCATCCCTAAAAGACATTATTGAACGAGATGGGGTTTTCTAACAATTGACAATGATTTCCTAGTCATCAGTAGATTCTAAATTCCAGTTTTTTTTATTGGCTTCGAATTCCACCTTCTGCCATGGCAGATTTGAACCCAGGTCCCCACAACATTACCTGGATCTCTTGATTAATACTGTAGCAATAAAACCACTAGGACATCACCTTCCCTACTTTAGTGATATGCCATGATGACATGGTGAAGTTGATGGGTATCCAATGGCAATAGCAGCCTCTGTGCTCGGGTGAGGGTTGGGTGTGGGCTGCTGCTACTCACGGGGTGTGCCCTGAGATGTTATGGATTTTTGGCCAAGACAGAGGTGCAGAGGAGCAAGTGTCAAACTGGAGCTGCTAGGTATCTGCTCAAAGTTTAATGCTGGTAATAGTTACCATCCAGTTCCTCTCTGCCACATGGGAGAATAGCAAAGTCCATTGAAATGTGGTGAGATTAGGTAACATTAAGATGTTAATGAATATGCTCATCGCTGCTCACTGGCGAGATTCTCTTCTTGTCATTCAAACCTTAAGTGGAAAATTGGGCTTTCTTTTTTGATGTCAAGAATCTCACTTTTCCAATCTCGCCATACTTTCCCATGGACTGACTATTGCCAACGTTTTTTAGGGGTTGGGAAGATACAACCCGTGGAAGTCACAGGGGATCAACAATAAGCACACAAGTAAAACTGTTTAACAACATAATGATGTTACTCATAGGGCTAGTAGAAACCCAGAGCTAATTTTTTCAACCAGCAGATACTTGCACCATACTTAGAAATTCTAAAAAAAATTCAATGTTTACATTTCCCCTTCAACAAGGAAACTATTCTTACAAGTTGATTACTTCCGCATATCACCTTTATTCAGAGCTGCATGGTAAAGGAATTCTGTCAAGGAACAACTTGTCTACCCCAAAATTTAATCAATCATGTTGCTTTTTTGATTGATTTCTTAATACAGCACACCCACTAAAGACAAAGTTTAGAAATCAGACAACTAAGAGTTCAGGCCAAAACTTTGTAACCCTGACAAATCCAGTCATCAATGTGGTGGACAAATATGTAACTGTTATTCTCAGTGGAGCCTGATTGTGAGAACTTCTACTTTGTCTCTTTCATTTGCAACCATTCCCATCTTGGAGGTTATCATAGACTAGAAACATAACTACACCAGCCGCATTGATACTCTGGTTTGTAAAACAGGTCAGAGGCAGGATTTTTCTGCAGAGCTCATTTCTTGACACCCCAAATTCCTTCCAACGTCTGCAGGACACAAGCTTGGCATATGATGTAATAACCCCCACTGATCTTGATCAACATCCCATCTGACAGATTAAATACTTAGAACTTCATCATACTATGGCTGCAGACTGTACTACTGACAGATGCAAAGTCACAAATCACCAAAGCTTTTTGAATGGCACCACTCAAATATTGCAAATTCCACCACCCAGAAGGACAAAGGCAGCAGCTGCTAAGGATACCATCATCTCCGAGTTCCCTTCCAAATCACACACCATTCTGATTTGAAAATTTGGGTCTACTTACTGAAACTCCTTCGCTAGCAGCAGTTGACAAAGAAGGTCCATTACCATCTTCTCAAGGATAACCGGAGATGGTGAATGTGGTTCAAGATCCACCACCCAAAAAAAAAACAATAACCAAAGTAAATGTTAGAAAAATTTATGGGGGAACAATGGATGCAATTCTTCAACCTCTATTCTGTTACTTAATGGATTGAAACATCAACAGGCTGTCGCTAATCTGGGTGGTTTTCCTTCTACCACTATTATCCTTTCTCACCTAAAATGGGTGTAACAGCAATTGCGGCCAAATTCTTGCATAATTCTTCTTTCATCTTCTCATTTGTAATGTGGTCTTGTCAGATTACATGAAGAATTTTCTTAAGCATCTTTTCAAAAGTGTTTTCAGTTCTCAATAACTTTATTGTTTTGCCAGAAATGAAAGCATGGCTTAAGCTTGTGCTTAATGATGAGACAAACACAATAAATTGTTTTCTTATTTAACACCTTTCTTTGAGTGTTTGTCTGAGTTCATAACAATGTTATTACAATCATTTCTGTTTTGTGAGTGAAGAGAAATACAAATTAGAATGTTCTGGTGAAGCATGCACAGATTTATATTGACAAAATCTTCCTGGAATTATGATGCTTAATACACAAGTGCTCAATGTTAGAAGGAAGATCTGAGATTGCAAATAGATTGAACAGTTTTACACCAGGGTACTTTGGAATGACAAGAAATACGTTAATGGCATCTTTAGCTATGTTGTCAAAATTAGTAGAGGAAACAGAGACATAGGGAAAGACCTGGTGTAACTCTGTAATAAGACCATAAGACATAGGAGCAGATGTAGGTCATTCAGACTATCGAATCCACTCTGCCATTCAATGGGATCATAGCTGATTTGATCATGCTCAACTTCGTTTTCCTGCCTTATTCCCATAATCCTTGGCTCCTTTACAATCTTTCTATTTCAGCTTTGTATATATTTAACAATTCAGTCACGACAACACTCCACAATTAAGAATTCTACAGATTCACTACCCTCTGAGAGATGAAATTCCTTCTTATCTCTGCCTTGAATGTGTGAACCCTTATACTGATATGATGCCCTCTGGTCCCAGACTTTCTCACAAGGGAAACAACCTCTCCGTATCAACCCTGTTAAGTCTTTAAGAATCTATCTGGTATTTGGGCGAATGCTACAATGCTACAATTGGATTCAGAATTGGCTGACTCTGAGAAGACAAAGGGTGGTAGTGGACGGAAAATATTCAACATGGTGCTCAGTTACGAGTGGTGTACCACAAAGATCTGTTCTGGGTCCTCTTCTATTTGTGATTTTTGTAAATTCATTGAATGAAGGAATGGAAGGGTGGATTAGTAAGTTCGCGGACGATACGAAGGTGAGTCGAGTTGTGGATAGTGCAGAGGGCGGTTCTAGGTTACAAAGGGACATTGATAGGATGCAGAGCTGGGCTGAGAAGTGGCAGATGGAGTTTAACCCTGAAAAGTGTGAGGTGATTCATTTAGGAAGGACAAACTTGAAAGCAGACTACAGGGTTAACGGAAAGATTCTTGGCAGTGTGGAGGTGCAAAGGGATCTTGGGGTTCATGTCCACAGTTCCCTGAAAGCTGCCACCCAGGTGGATAGAGTTGTTAAGAAGGCGTATGGTGTGTTAGCTTTCATTAAGAGAGGGTCTGAGTTCAAGAGCTGTGAAGTTATGCTCCAGCGATACAAAACCCTGGTTCGGCACATCTGGAGTATTGTGTCCAGTTCTGGTTGCCTCATTACAGGAAAGATGTGGAAGCGTTGGAAAAGGTGCAGAGGAGATTTACCAGGATGTTGCCTGGAAAGGAGGGAAGGTCTTACGAGGAAAGGTTGAGAGAGCTAGGGCTTTTCTCTTTAGAACGACGAAGGATGAGAGGTGACTTGATAGAGGTGTACAAAATGATCAGAGGTATAGATAGAGTGGAGACTTTTTCCTAGGGTGGAGGTAGATATTATGAGGGGTCATGGTTTTAAAGTGAGTGGAAGTAGATATAGGGGAGACGTCAGAGGTAGGTTCTTTACTCAGAGAGCGGTCGGGGCATGGAATGCATTGCCGGAGAGGGTAGTGGAGTCGGCCTCATTAGGGTCATTTAAGCGGCTATTAGATAGGCATATGGAAGATAGTATAAGGGAGGGGTGGAGGTTAGATAGACCTTAGGATTAGGGTAAAAGTTCGGCACAACATCGTGGGCCGAAGGGCCTGTACTGTGCTATACTGTTCTATGTTCTAATCACATGTGATGGATATACAAAATAGAGTATTGCCTATCTCAATTGGCACGGCTATGAGCAGTTCATAAATGGTGACCACGAGAGCTAAAAACCAAAGCAGCCCAACGTTTAGCCCCATGCTTCCAACTAAGACAAACATTATATCTTCCATTCCAATTTTTGTATTCTTATGTGGAATACACTCTGGGCTGTGATTACATTGAACATTTGCTGTAGAAGTGATGTTGAAGTGGCTCAGGGTACAACTTTTCCTTTCAAGTATAATTGCTTTTAATTGGGATCTAAAGTTCTGAATATCTCTGTGTGCTCTTGCTGGAACAAAAATGGAAAATGTCTGATCAAATTAGAAGATAATCTGACAGTGGTACTTCAGGTTTTCCGCAAATTTTCAGCTTCAATAAATAACAGTGGTGAGATCATGAAGGATTTTCCTTCTCAACCTCCTTATAAAATACAAAAAAGGAGGACTAAGAGACAGATATGCAAAGGGTGAATAGTGTATGAATGCAATCTAGTGAAAAATATAAGAACAGACCGAAAAAGATTCTGTGGGTAAATATTTGGCTAAAACAAGTATGGGCCCCTTATAGACGGAGATGGAAAATTTATAATTAGGAATAGAGAAATAGTAAAAAAATGAAATGATCACTTTGTGTCTGTTTTCACCAAGGAAGATACAGAAATCTGCCAGAGGGGACATCTAAGTGGCTAGGGAAAATGAGGAGTTGAATTCACATTGGTAAGAAGATTGCAATGGAGAAATTAATGGGGTTGAAAATTAATAAATCCTCAGGACCTTATGGTCTACATTGCAGAGTGTTTAAGGAATTGGCTATAGAAATATTCAATCCATTGGTGATTATATTCCATAATTCTCTAATTCCTGGAATGATTTATGTGGATTGAAAGGTAGCAAATATCACTCCACTATTTAAGAAGGGAGCTCGAGAAAAAGCAGGAACTATGGACCTGCTAACCTTACGTTGGGACAATGCTAGAACATAGTGTAAAGGGTGGGATAAATAAACACCTGGTTCTTAATGATCTGATTGGGCATAGTCAGCACGGCTTTGCAAATAGGAAATCATGTTTGATAAACTAGTTGGGGTTGCCAACAAAATTGATAAAGGAGAGTTCATAGCTGTAGTGTACTTAGATTTTCAGAAAGCTCTTGATAAAGTCACCCACAAGAGGCTGGATCTAAAGATTAGTCCACACGGGATAAGAAATAATGCACTGGCATGGATTAATAGTTAACTAACAGACAGGCTGTGACTAGTAGGATACCGTAAGGATCAATACTTGGTGATATATCAATGATTTGGTGGTAGAGCTCAAATATAATATTTCCAAATTTGATACAAAACTAAGTGAAAATATGCGTTATGAGGAACCTGTAAAGCAGCTTCAAGAGGATGTTGACAGGCTTAGTGAGTGAGCAAGAACATAGCAGATTGAATATAATATGGAAGAAAATTAGGTCATCCACTTTGATAGGGGTAACAGATGATTTGATTAATTTTTAAATGATAAGAGTCTGGAAAGTGCAGATGCACAAAAGGAACTAGATGATCATGTCCTTGAAATGCAAGTGCAGAAGCTTTTTAGGAAGGTGAATGTGATGTTAGATTTTATCACAAGAGAATTTGAATGTAGAAGTGGTGGAGTCTTGTCTCAATAGTTTTGGAGTTTGGTAAGATTGCATTGGAAAATTGGATGGGGGTGTGCTGACCTATGAAGAGATATTTGGAAAACTGGGCATGTATTCTCCAGAATTTCAATGAATGAGAGTTGATCTCATTGAAATATATAAAATACTGAAAAGGATGGACTGGGTAGATGCAGGTTACATGTTTCCCCAGTTGGGGAGTCTTGAACCGGGGACACATTTTAAAAATAAGGGGAATGCCACATAGGTCCAAGATGAGGAGAATTTTTTTAACTCAGCGGGTTGTGAGCAACATGTTGGAATTCTCTACCCTGGAGGGCTGTGCAAGTTCTGCCTTTGTGTATATTTAAGGTAGACACTGATAGATTTCTGATAAGCAATGACATACAGAGTTATCAAGATAGGGTGAATAAAAGGCATTGAAGTGTACGATCAGCCATGATTGCATTAAATGGCAGAGTAGACTTGCTGGGCTGAATGTTCTCCTCTTGTTCCTATGTTCCTACAACATGTCTGATTGAACTCACACAGAAATCCACATATACACGTGGCCTAGTGATATTATCACTGGACTGTTAATCCAGAGACTCAGCTAACGTTCTAGTGACCCAGGTCTGAATCCTGCCATGGCAGATGGTGGAATTTGAATTCAGTAAAAATCTGGAATTAAGAATCTAATGATGACCGTGAATCCGTTGTTGTTTAGTGGAAAAACCCAGCTGGTTCACTAATGCCCTTTAGGGAAGGAAATTGCCTTCCTTACCTGGTCTGGCCTACATGTGACTCCAAACCCTCAGAATTGCCCTTTGGGCAATTAGGGATGGGCAATAAATGCTGGCCTACCTAGCGATGGCCTCATCCTGTGAATGAATGAAAAAAAGTACACACAAACACACAGAGGTTTGCTATTAGAAAAGATATTATCTTGACAAGAGTATATTTTGAACTTAAAATGCCTTCGCGGAAACCTTTGGAATTGTGTTGTGTGTATGCTTGTAAGCATAAAATAAAATTGAGTATTCAGTGTGAAAATCAGCCGGAAAGATTTTCAATGACAGGAGATGGCAGCTCCAATGTTCTTGGCATTCATCTTGGCAATATGCACCATCTGATATATTTATATCTTATTTATTTTTCTTTCAGGTTTTGGCACTTAGCTGGTCCCTT
The DNA here is from genome assembly GCF_021869965.1 of Rhincodon typus. Taxonomy (NCBI): domain Eukaryota; kingdom Metazoa; phylum Chordata; class Chondrichthyes; order Orectolobiformes; family Rhincodontidae; genus Rhincodon; species Rhincodon typus. The sequence continues at coordinate 54,196,797 of NC_063341.1, read as the reverse complement.
CTTTATGCCCCAGCATCAGAGAACATCCTGTGGTTAGGAGGCTGGGAAAACAGTGTACTTGATGACCTCTGGAATTAATGTTCATGAGGAAATACACAAGAACAGCCCAGGCTGACTCACCAATTTTCTTACCCGTCCTCTTCCACTGCTTTATGAGACGCACCTCACCTCTGCTTAGAGCCTCCCTGACTCTATATCGACCAGATGTGGCTAGCAGCTCACTGTTTTCAAAGTTACTGGCAGAAATTTGCGTCTTAACACTTTGTGTCTACGTGGCTAAGATAATTTTAGGATCCAGAAAAGATTTCAGTTTGTAACTGGATAAATTCAGCCTAATCCCTTTAATAACAGTCTTGAAAACTATACAGTCATTTTGTTTTCAAAATATTTTTCTAATGTTTTTGCTCTCTCAGTGCCAAACATCTGTTCACACAGTGATGCCTTAGAGCTGAAGAACATGAGCTCAAGAATGTAATGCGCAGCCATCCTGATTTCAAACTGCTCTTCTGCATACAAAGAGTAATGGAAAGATCGAAGTTGCTTGCTCCAAAATCTGCTGAAAGTGTGTTAGTTGAAAATTTCAAAACAGAGATTGCTAGCTTTTGTTAGATAAAAGCAAGAGAAGTGAAACCAAAGTGGGCAAATAGAATTAAGAAATTGATCAGCCACAATTGGTTTAGTAGGTGGAAACAGTAATGATGAATAGCTGACCACTGTTCTTAGACAAAGTGATCATAAGACATAGGAGCAGAAACAGGCCATTAAGGTTAGACTATCATTCTATGAGATAACGGCTGATTTGATAATAAAAAAACGAAAGAACTGCGGATGCTGTAAATCAGGAAACAAAACAAAAATTGCTGGAAAAGCTCAGCAGGTCTGGCAGCATCTGTGACAGAAAAAACAGAGTTAACGTTTTGGGATTGGTGACCCTTCCTCAGAACGGTCTGAGGACAGGTCACCGGACCCAAAACGTTAACTCTGTTTTTTCCTTCACAGATGCTGCCAGACCTGCTGAGATGATCTGATCATCTTCAATCCCACTTTCCTGCTTTTTCCCCATAACCCTTTGATGACCTGACTGATTAAAAATCTATCTCAGCCTTGAATATACCTAACAACCTAACCTTAACAGCTCACTGTAGTGAAGAATTCCACAGAGTCACTACACCTCGGGAGAAAGAAAGGCCCTCCTCGTTTCTGTCCTAATGGGATGACCACTTACTTTGAAATTATGCTGTCTGGTCCTCTCAAGGGGAAACAACCTTTCCGCATCTACTTTGTTGAGTCCTCTAAGAATCTTGTATGTTTAAATCAGCTTGTCTCTCATTATTTTAAGCTACAATGAATGCAGGCCAACTCTACTCATCCCTTCATAAGATAGCCCCCATATCCGAAATTAACCAAGTGTACTTTCTCTGGACTGCCTACAATGACAGCATGTCTTCACTTTCCTATTTTTATTCTCCATTACCTTTGAAATAATGGCCAAAATTTAATTTGCCTTCCCTATTACCCGCTGAATTTGGATCCTAGTATTTTGTGTTACATGCACAAGAACTTCCATTACGATCTGTGCTGTAGCTTTTGCGATCTTTTCCCATTTCAATAATATTCAGCTCCTTTATTCTTCCTACTAAATGCATAACCTCAAATTTATCCACATTACATTTCATCTGCCTAGTTTTTGTCCACTCGCTTAATCTGTCTATTCCCTATGGAGATTCTTTGTGTCATCCTCAACAGTTGTCTACCCACCTATTTTTGAGTCATCCACAAACTTAGCAATAGTAGATTCACTTTTTTCAACCAAATTATAAATGTATATTGTAAATAATTGTGGTCCCTGCACTGATCCCTGTGGTATCCCACTAGTTTCAGATTGACAACCTGAAAATCCTCTCCTTTTGCCAACTCCTTGTCTTCTAGTATATAACATATCCTCTATCATGCTCTTATTCTTCAAATGCAACCTGGGTCACAAACCTTGGCTCCCAAAACTGCCTCACCAGCAGTCACACCCTCCTGTCCTTGATCACAGACCAATTTTGAATTATCTAGTCTGAGGCATGTGATTGCCCTCTGGAGCAAAGTGTCCAGGTAAACCTTTCCTTTCCTTGATGTGGTGTAATGTCTGCAACTCAGACTCCAGCTTCTCAATTTGTATCTGAAGTTCTTTGAATTACAAAAGCTTACTACAGACATATTTGGTCTGGATCATCCTGGCATCCAGCAGCTTCCACATACTGCAGCAGCAATACATCATAACTCCTGCCAAATTGTTGTACTGATTTGATTTATAAATCAATTACTCTAGATTGCCTGCTCTTTATTGTAATTTTTTTTTACTTAAAAATCACCCGTATCAATCCTATAATTAACCAGCTATTTCTGCAGTAAAGAGAGAAGAAAAACATTGACTTTTACTTTGAAGACAAGAAATATTCACCAATCCTACTCACAAAACAGCTGCTTCCCCTGCACGTGCATCATGCTGTGGTTCGTGACATCACTCTGCTCCTGGTCTCGCTGCAGGTCACCCTGCCAATCCATGCCTTTTATCCTCTCCCACTCACCTCTCATTCTGGAGCATTTACTTCTTGTAGTAAATCTTACTTAAAGCTCATCTGTCCTACTTTGCACAGAATTCCTATTGAATCAAAGTTCCAGTGCACTCACTCGGCCTTTGTCTCAATCAGCTGAAGTCTCCTTCACACTGCACTCCCCCAGACTCCACTTTTGTTTTATTCTAACAATTATGCTTGAACAGGAGATCTTTCAAGCGAAACAGACTTTTGTAAGTCTCCACAACGTGAAGTTGCAGGTGGCTGATATGACTAAGCAATGCATGTGTACACTTTTAAGGATAAAACTGAAGCTGAGCAATCAGAGTTGACATTTATTGATCCAGAACTTCTTTCATGTCTGCGAGAAGCCCGAAAGCAGAAACTAAAATAATGTGAAGAAGATACTAATATTGTATATGTGCAGCCATCATGGTAATTTAGTTTGATGAATCTTCATTAATAGTTGTGAACAGCCAGCCTGAACATTTAAGCATCACTTCATTAATTTCTGATCAACACAGAACAAAAAATCCACCCGTAGCAAACCTCTCCCATAGTCAGACTATGCAAAAAGTTAAATGCATTGTTTATCCCTTTTAGTCACCCTGAAGATGTAGCTGAATGTTCCATATTTTTAAAAGTTCTATTTAAACTGTCAACTAAAGTTACATAAATGCTTCATTCCTTCCACTTTGCCAATTTCCTCTCTCTGCCAGCTGTAATGAATGAAGTATCAGTTTAGCTTACCAGATCCCACTGCACAAGACTGCACATAATTTGGTTTGTATTGATAATGTCACTCATAAAATCTAAAATGATGACAGCTGTGGGAATGCTAGCTGTGCTAGTCTGCTAAGATAAATTTTTTATTCAATTACTGTAAAAGCCACACTACTGATGGTTCTTTGTACTGAGCATAATCTATGTTGTGATTATTACATATTTTTGTGTATTAAAGGTCCTATCTTAACTTAAATAAGATCTGAAAGCATGTTGCTTTGCCGTAACATAAATTATTAGATAGATGTTCATCAAACAAAGCAGAAAACTCTTGATAAAGCTGTACTTAAATCTACTTATTGAATACAATAGAGCTGAAGTATAAGTCATGATAATGAATCAAAACCCTGATGTACTTAGAGATATTAAACTTTTAATTACAACAGGTGCCCATTTATGTAAAAAAGAGATATACAGCCAAAAAATGACAGTGGATGCAATTTCAGTGGCTGACTGTAGAGAGAGAGACAGGGCAAGGGAGAGACAGAGAGAGAGACAGAGGGAGAGAGAGATTCTGGAATGTTGCACCTGATGAAGTGTCAAGGAAGCTTAAAATAGATGTCCTGCAAATTGAACTGTAATCTTCTGGGAGTTATCTCAGACTGTGAACATGATGGGAAAAGACAGCATTCTGGGTGAGAGACATGTTTTTGTACCCTCCCCTTTCAAAGAAACATAAGAACATGGTTTAAAAGACACAGATCAAACCGAGTCTCTGCTTGCTAGTGGAAGAAGGTGTGCTAGGTGCTCATATTTGCCAGTGGGCTGAGGTACTTCTGAGTTTGTGTGCTATAATGGTCAGAGTCAAATAACCATCTCACTAGTTACCTCTGCATTGCAGGAAAAGGATTCTTTTGCTAGAAGCTAGCCAACAAGCTACTCAGAAGGATACAGGACAACTGAAAGACTCTCTCCATATGAGCACTTCTATCATGAAAAGAAGATAGGACAAAAGGTTTTCAACTAATCTGCAAAGCCAAGAGTTCTGAAATCAACTGTTCGACTGCAAGCATTTCGCTATCAACTCTTCATTACTGAGTCACATAGATGGATTCGTATATCTTTTAACTTATTTTTGACTTGTTTCTCATTTCTAATCTCTGTGCATGCGTGTTGTGTCATTTCTTCTCACATTTAATAACTAATAAACTCACTCTTGTTCATGCGAGAAAGCCTAGTTAAATTTGTTCCTCTTAAAACATGAATTATTTTGGTCTGGGAAAAAGGCGTCCACAGGGAGTGCATCCTTAGTAAATTAGCCTGTTGCAATCACAAGAGGTCAGGTGGAAAAAGTAGGGTAGCCAGTTTATACTTCCCAACTGAGTGCTTAATATTTTGGAGTATTTTGTCTGGAATTATAATAACTTAAAAACCTTGTCTGGGGGTCTAATCGTAACATATTGGTAATAATTTGATTGAATAAATGCTCCTGTCGTCTGATGTTAAACATTTCCAAAATGTTGGAAATTAGCTGAGATTATTCTATTAAAAAGACAATTTACGGAAATCTAAATATAGAACAAATTCTACAGTTTTATGGCAGGCTTAACTAGCTTTAATACTTTGTATGATTGTAATTCATTTTCATATGTTGGTGCTACATTTTATTTCCAGAGCTGTAGGAAGGAACTGGATATCAGTCAACTAAAATGTTACCCTTTGAACCTATTCAGCATGTAACCCATGCTGTTGTGATGAAAGTCTGCTCTGTCAAATATAAAAACCTTACATCCAGTCTGGAGTGTGATGGCAATATTGGAACATGGGAAATTTGCCAAGACTGATGTAATGTCAAGTAACCCAAGTAATGGGAGATATTTTAAAATGACTTATTTATGCCTATATTCATGACCACATTTCCAATTCAGAGGTTGAATTTCCAATGAGGAGCTGCAAGGATGATAGAAATGACGAATAATGATGCAACCGACAAGCTAAAAGCCCGTTTATGGCGGTATATGGATATTACTTTCTGAAGCTGATACAACAAAAGTTGGAGCAGATGAGACATGAGGAGGACAGGTCACCTGCCCCAGTAGCATTCCACATTTTGATGCTTAAGGAATTATTTGATGAAGTGGGTGACACATGTTGAATATATTTAGTGACTTATTGGAAACAAGGTTAGGATCTACAGTCTGGAGAAGGGTAAATGTAACGCCACTTTATAAAATGGACCGTAAAGATGACTGAGGAAGCTGTAGATCAGTGAACTGGCCCAGTTCAGGATAATTTAGCCATTTGCCCATTCAACAGTTTTGAAAACTTAGGTAGCTTTAAATATTAGATTTCTAAGGAATGATGACTTCTTGTAAGCTTAAAAAAAGTGCCATTTGAGGAAAGGAAGTGGATGATGGTATCTGAATCAACAGTACTAAAACACCAATGAGCTCGCCTTGATGCTGCTTTTGCAGAGATCAAAAGTATTAAGTAATTCAGTAGCTTGTCTCAAAATTAATAACAAACACTGTGTTTGCAGTTTTTATATCTCTCTCCAATTAACACAATTGGGAAAGGATATTGAGAAGGTGATTTATGCTTCCACTATCATCTCTTAATTTGCATTGGTACCAGTTCCATGATGAACAACGCTATCCCTGAATTGCTGATCATGAGATGGGTAATATGTCATTGACTCCATACCTCTCCATACTGCTTGCTCTATCCTTTTCAGGGGTTTTCTGAATTGAGTCCCTGTTAACTTTTCCTTCCTAGCCATTTTTTATAATAGGATGACTTATGCGGAAATTTTCAATAAAGGTCCATCTTAGAGTCAGAGACTCAGAGACTCAGAGACTCAGCATTGAAAAAGGCTCTTTGGCTCATTGATCCTGCACCAGTTGAAATCAAGTCCTAATTATTCTAATCCCACTTCCAGCACTTGGCCCCTAGCTTTGTAAGTCTTGGCATCACACGTGCACATCTAAATACTACTTAGTTATATGAGGGTTTCTATCTCTGGTGTGTTCCAGATTCACAGCACTTTCCGGGTGAATACATTTTTTCCTCATGCTCCCTCTAACCCTCCTGCCCCTTACCTTAAATCTATGCCCCCCCAGCCATTGATCCTTCTGCCAAGGAGTGAAAGTTCCTGTCACCCATATGTATGTCCCTCATAATTATTTACATCCCAATCATGTTCCCTCCTCAGTGTCCTCTTCACCAAGGGCAAACCTGTCAGCAAATCACAGAATGGCAGATGTAAAAGATTATTCAGCGCCACCTTATAAAATGGACGAAAAAGATCCTACAGTCCTTCAATGTTAACATCTAATTGGATTATTCCAGTATTTATCCTTTTCCAAAAGTCCATTCTAAGTGTTGATCATACTTTGTGTGAGCTTCCTGATATCATATTCTTACACCTATGCATCCCTGGTTATAGAGATTTCCTTTTCTGCAAATACATATTGTATCGTTTCCTCCTTGGCTTTCCGTGTATTCAAAATGTCTCTGCTTTAAATCCAAAGTGAGGTATTTATCCAATCTAATGTCATAGACCATGCTTTCATATTTTGCAAACCCCCTCCACTCCAACCATGGCAAATCCATAATCTATTCAGTCCACCTAAATCTACACTGATTGTTCCATAGATCGAGACCACAGGTCAGTAACCTTAGTAACAAGAAAAGACATCTTAAAGCTTAGTCAATAATACAAGATCTTAGGAGCTCATATGAAGTGACTCGAATGTCAATAATTAAATCAAAACAGACATTTCCACAACATTTTAAAATTTTCAACCAACCGATTGTTATTTAAGTGGTACTGTCTCACAGTACAACTTTAATGAATGCTTAAAAAAGTGAAACAAGCCATTTGATTACCTTCTTAAATGAGTTTGATTGTCCAATGTGAAGAGGCAGACCTGAGTCTTTCATGGGCCAAATGTAATTCCAGTTGCTGACCCTGTTTTAGACTATGAAATTCCTAGTTCAACTTTATTTGTTTATTCTTTCTGTGTTCATCTGTGCCACACTCTGTAAACTAGAATCCATCAAAACACTGTTGCTCCGTGTCCTTACTTGAACAGTTACCCATCATTCTTGTGATCACTGACCTGTACCGGCTCTTTGCACACTTGTGATGCTAGGGCATACAAGGCTATTGGCCAAGTATTGGAAAATGGGATTAGAATAGTTAAGTGAGACAACCCTTTCTGATGAAGGGTCTAGGCCCGAAACGTCAGCCTTTCTGCTCCTATGATGCTGTTTGGCCTGCTGTGTTCATCCAGCTCTGCAACTTGTTGTCTCGGATTCTCCAGCATCTGCAGTTCCTACTATCTTAGAATAGTTAAGTGATTGTTTTTGATTGGCATGGACTCGAGAGCTGAAGGCCCTGTGCTGTAGATCCCTATGACTCTGTTGCTCCTGGTTAAGCAACGCCTCGATTTGAAAGTTCTCATTCTTGTTTTTAAACTCAGCCACAGTCTCTGCCCTCCCATCCTTTCTCATCTAATGTGACATTGAATCCTCCCTAAACTCTCTGACCCTACAGACATCTGAGATAGCTGCATTTTTCCAATTCTGCTCTGTCAGTCGTAATGATTCATTTGCTTTTTCATCAATGGCTGAGCCTTCTACTGCCAAGACTCTAAACTTTGAACTTCTTGCCCTGAATCTCAATGCCCGATGCTTATAGTTACCACTCACTGTTTTACTATTGCCACGAGCGGGTCAGTGTCAAATTTTGCTTCATAATGCTCCAGTGAAGCACCTTCAAGTGATTTATTAGTTATTATTTTAAAAACTCTATGTATTGTCAATTGTTCACATCTGTTTATGTATTTTTATTAAATTCATTTGGGAATTCCAGGATTTTGACCAAATGGCAATGTCAAAGGGCAGTGGTTAGATTTCTCTTATTGGAATTTGTCATTGCCTGACACTTGTGTGATGTGAATGTTACTTTTGTTTTAGCCCAAGGCATATTGTCCAGGTCTTGCCGTATTTGGACATGGACTGCTTCAATGTCTTCAATGGTGCTGAACGTCGTGCAATGTGAACATCTGCACCTTAGGATGGAGGGAAGGTCATTGATGAAGTAGCTGAAGGTGGTTGGGTCTAGGACACAATCCTGAGGAACTCCTGCAGAGATGTCCTGGAGCTGAGATGACTGACCTCTGGCAATCACAGCCATCTTCCAATATGCCAGGTATGACTCTGACCAGTGGAGAGTTTTTTCCCTGACTGCCTTTGGCTTGGTTTTTGCTAGGGCTCCTTGATGCCACACTCAGTCTAATCTTGACGTCAAGGCCTATCATTCTCAACTCACCATTATGTATAGAGGTTCTGCAGGCCTTTTATCAGCTATGATTTCATCTTGGGGTTCATATCTTTAGGCACCAGCAGCTGACCATGTTCCTTTTTCCCTCAAAGAACTGTATTATACATCATTACTGCAGAATAGAGTAAATTGTACTGGCACATCACCAGGAAATTTGCATTGAAATGCATTATCTTCTAGCAGAACTTCCATTTAATTATTACATTGGTGCAATAGAACCCCTTTCTATTTTATGTCAATTAATTGGCTGTGGGTACAAAATTGCTAACCATGTACAGTCAACATTGGCTTCTTGATCTGGAAAAAAATCTTTCACTTCCTCTATTGTTAATGGAGAGGATATAGGTGTGTGCACATGGAAAAAAAGATTTAATTATGTCTTTAATGTAGCATTGCGAAGAAAAATAGCTAACTCTGGTGATGACCCTTCAGATACCAGGAAAGAACACTATGGAACAATTTGAAGTGGGTAATGGTCTTCATTACAGGAATGAGAAAGCAAGTTATTTTATCTTCTCTAATGCATACTTCTGGAAATTATTTGGCTGCCTTATCATTTTATTTAAGTTCTTTGTCATAATTTATCTCAGAGTTCTAACTTCAGCTGCTCTTTTGATAACCTCTGCACATTTTCCTTCCCATTTCTGCATGCAGATATTTTGAAAAACAAATTTGGGAAATCTTTAGTCTGTTATAAGTGCTGAGGGACTGTAAGAGTTTTATCTGGCTTGTTTCTGCTACTGGGAGGGTTGACATGCATTATCTTTTCCCAATGCATATGATCATTTTCTAAAAATGCCTGTTGACAGCCATGAATATCACTTGATTGCTGACTGTGATTATTTCAAATTCTAAAGTGATTATTCATAGTTAGACCTGAGCGTTTGCTACTCAGGACTGGTTTAAATGAACATATGTGCCGGCTGATCATAATTCAACCAACTCATGAAGCATTTTGTTAATTATTATTAAAAATATGACAGCCTCTCATTATCAATTTTAATCAGATTGTATTTACCATAGACTTACTAATGGTTAGAAACTGTGCTACTTAGAAAATCTTTTCAGCGAGAATTGTACGTTCTTTATTATCTTTTGTAAGCGTGCCTTCTCAATTTAGTATGAACTTTCATTACGAGTAAAGGTTTTTCAAAATTAGTTTTGTTGCTGATTTTAAAAAATTCATTTTAGGATTTTTAAAAATTTTTATTTTGTTTTTTTAAAAACCAGTGACGGTTTGGGTAAAGACGTGACTAAAGGACAGAAAATTATGAGTTGTGGTAAATGGCTGTTTTTCAGGTTGGACGATAGTAAGCAGGCATATTCCCCATAGTTCAGTGCTTGGATCAATGCTTTTTGTTTGATTATGTTTGAATAATTCAAATATTGGAATTCAGAGTAAACCTTCAAACTTTGATGATGATAATAAACTTGGAGGCATAGTAAACATTGAGAACGAGACCAATCAATGATAGAGAATGGATGGTCTAGCAGAGTGAGCAGACAAGTAACAGACAGAATTGAATAAAGAAGTATGTGGCATGCATTTTTGCTATAATGCATGTTTCGTTAACACAAATTGGCTGTAACGTGATTAATGAATAGCGGACACTGTTTGGATAATGCAAACTTTCCGCTGTGCAGGCATAGCGATTTTCCTATAACACGATTTTCCTATAACGCGATTTTCTACAGAGATTTTCTATAGTGCGATTTTCTATAGCGCGAGGTCACACAAGAACGCAATTATCATGTTATAGGAGAAGTACCTGTATGTGAATTTAATGGCACAGTTCTAAAGAATGTGCAGTAACGGGGAAAATGATAGTTTGTATCAACTGAGATTTGAAAGCTGCAGGATATATTGACAGACTAAATAACAAAGCATAGGGGATCTGCTTCATAGATATGGCTAATGAGTGGCGTTGTTAGTTGGTTTGTCAAGCCGACTGGTTTTCATGTAAATGTTTCGTCTCCTTTCTACGTGACACCGTCAGTGCTTTGTAGCCTCTGTTGAAGCACTTTTGTTCTGTCCCGGTTTGAATTTATATGGTCTGTTCTGTCGTGATGGGCAGTCTTGTTTCCAGTTTTGTACTGCAGTGGTATGTAGATGGGATCTATGTCAACATATTTGGTAATTGCTTCAGTGGTTGAAAACCAGGCCTCTAGGAATTCTCATGCTTGTCTCTATCTTGCTTGTCCTAGTACTGTAACTTTGTCCCAGTCAAATTGATGTCCTTCTATGTCAGAATGTATTGAAATGAGGGAGAATTGGTCGTGCCGTTTTGCTGCGAGTTAGTGTTCCTGCATCCTGGTGGCGAGTTTCCTGCCCATCTGTCTATGTAGTGTTTCTCGCAGTTGCTGCATGGTATTTTACATGTCACATTTGTCCTGCTCGTTGTGGGTATGGGGCCTTTCATCTTTGAGAATAACTGGCAAAGTGTGAGTCTTCTAGTCAGTTCTGGTATGTTTCTAACATAGATAGAGTGGCCAGTGTATTGGGGCGTACAATGTCTTCTTGGTGTTGTGGTTTGCCAGGCATCAGTGGACGAAGCTGTTAGGATAAACATTGTTTGCAAAGACTCTGTGTAGGTGTTCCTCTTCGGTTTAGCGCAGCTCCAGGGTGTTGCAGTGAGTTGTCGCTCATTTAAACAGAGTCTTGACACAGCTCTGTTTGTGGACGTTGGAGTGGTTACTGTTGTAATTCAGGATTTGGTCTGTGTGCGTAGTCTTTCTATATACACTCCCACCGCAACCTGAGCTACAGATCTTCATTAAAACTTTAAATGGCTAAAGAGTATAAAAGCAAGGAAGTTACTCTGAACCTTAATGTAACGCTGGTTACGCCATGACTGTTGTCTTCCTCCAAGTTCTGCTGACCACGGTTTAGGAAAGATGTGACGGTCCTTGAAAGGGTGTAGAGCAGAATTACACCAATGGATCCAGTGATGATGGATTTTGTCTCCAAGATTCAATTGGAGAAGCTGAGCTTTTATTCATTCATGGGACATCGATGTCACTGGCTTGGTTAGCATATATTGCTCATCACTAATTGTCCTTGGGAAGTTAGTGGTGCGTTACTTTTTTGAACTGCTGCAGCCCTTGGTGCAACAGGGGCACCTACAGTGTAGAAGGGGGTTTCAGGATTTTGATCTAGTGACAGTAGAGGAATAGCAATATGGCTCAGGAGTTCAGAAAATGTGGAAGTGTGGTGGAGAGACGATCAGAGGGCATTCAGTGATTATTAAAATAGAAATAATTACAGGATTGCAGGGAAAATGAGGAAGATTGGCACCATATCAAATTGCTCATTGTGTACATGATGGGTCGAATAGCCTCCTTTCACACCCACACAATTGTGTGATTCTGAGTTCTAGGTTGGAATGGTATGCAGTTTAGAAGCGAATGGCCAGGTGGTGTGACCCACATGAATCCACTGCTCCTGTCCTTCTAAGTGGTAGAGGTCCTGAGCAATTCCTGCAGAGATGTCCTGGAGCTCAACTGACTGTCCAACAACCATAACCATCTTCCTTTGTGCCAGGTATGACTCTGACCAGTGAAGACCTTTCCTCCGATTTCATTATCTGCAGCTTTACTGAGGCACCCTGATGCCACACTCAGTCAAGTGCTGCAATGAAGTCAAGAGAAGTCACTCTCAACTCATCTCCGGAATTCAGCACTTTTGTCCATCTTTGGACCAAGGCTGCAATGTGATCTAGCACTGAATGAACCCAGCAGAACCTAAACAGTGTATTCATGAGTAAGTTATTCCTTTGTAAGTTCTTCTTGACAGCATGGTCAATGACCCCTTGTATCACTTTAATGATGACAGAGAGTTGACTGGCAGGAAGTTAATTGGCCAGGTTTGATATGTTCTGCTCTTTGCAGAGATGATCCACCGAGGTAATTTTCCACATTGTCCATTAGATGCAGTGTTGTCGCTGTAATGGAACAGCTTGGCTAGGGGTGCAGCAAGATCTCAAACACATGTCTTCAGCACATCTGCCAGAATGTCAGGGCCTATAGTTTTTGCAATATCCATTGACGTCAGCCATTTCTTTATATCGTGTAGAATTAATTGAATTGGTTGAAGATTGGCACTTGTGATGCTGGGAACCTTAGGAGGAGACATGGAGGAATCAGCTACTCAGCACGTCTGGCTGAATGTCGATGTAAGTACTCCAAGCATTGCTGTTTGCACTGGAGTTTTAGTTGTTTAATTATTCATCATTATTCAGGACTGGAGGTGCAGGCCTGCAGAGCTTAGATCTGGTCCATTGTCTGCCTATTGCATGTTTCTGCCACTGTTTGTTGTTTGGCACACAGGTAGTCCCATGTTGTAGCTTCATGATATTGACATCTCATGTTTAGGTATCTAGAGTCATGTGTAAGCCAAATCAGATAAGGAAAACACTAAAGGACATTAGTGAACCAGGTGGGTTTCTAACAACAGTTGATGATTATTACATGGTCACAATTAGCCTAGCTTTTAATTCCAGATTTTATAAAATTCAAATATCCCCCATCTGTTAGGATTGAAACATATGTCCCTAGACCAATAGCCTGTGATTCTAGATTAATAAACCAATGACATGACCAGCTCACCACATCCTCCCTTGGGTTGTTCACCATGCAGTAAGGAAAGTGAGGGAAGATTTGGTAGAGATGTTGAAGATAATGAAATGTGGACAGAGTAAAACTGTTTTCATTAGCTGATGTGGCAAGAACTAAGGGACACAGGTTTAAGGTTTGGGCATAGGATCCAGAGGTATGTAAGGAAGAACTTTTAACAGAGTGAGTGGCAATGATGGGGAACACACTGCCTAATAGGGTGGAGGAGGCAGAGACCATTCAATAATTCCAATAGGAGATTAGATGGGCACTTGAAGTAAATGAGCATTAAGAGCCAAGGGATAAAGTGGACTGAGTATGGGTGTGGAAATTACTGATGTACAGAAAGCTATTATGGACTTTGATAGGCTAAGTGTTTGCCTTCTGTGCCATAATGACACTATGAGTATGAGAACATCAGTGAAACAAAGGTCAAAATATCTGAGTAAATGCTGTGAAAGTTAGTAAAATAAAGCGTTTCTTTTATTTCTAAACACTGAAAAACAGGAGTATAGGCGTAAGGTAACACCCAGGCAATTTAAGTGACAACCCATGATTGCTTTGACAATTCACAGGGTGCACTTTTAGAATGCTCACCATCAGACTGTCACTTAACCTCTGGATCTTCTTTTCAATTCATTGTAGAACTGAAGAACTTCTGTTTATTGTCAGTATCTGTCATTACGAAAATGTTTTCTCAAAAATGATTGCAGATTGTACATCCAGGAACAGCTGCAATCTGTTTTCAGTTCTTACAGCCTTACAAAACTGTCCTCACTGCAAATGATCTAAGAGGCCCTTTTAAAAAAATTCAGATTGCACAATCTTTGATTCTTTGCTTGCCAGAAATTGCAACTGGAGAAGTATCAGTGTCTTCAATGCAACGTTTACAATATGTAATATACATGTTGGTGCAACAGAATGCAATTTATGTATATTTCCGGTTTTGAAACCATATCAGAGTTTTCGTCAATTTGACATGAAACCAGGTTTTACCAGTTCATTGCAACTGTTTCATTTCCAACAGGTTGATAGTTAGACGAGAACAGAAATTGTATGTCATAGATTGGCTCATATTCATTGTCAGCTATAGTTTTCTCCTGGTATCATCTCTCAGCTCTTGCATTTGTCTTTCTTGAACAAAGAATAATGCAAATTGAGTGTTTTCATGAAACCAGGTGTTTGACTCATTCTAGGAAGATTGGAAGGTGTGTAGTATTTTACATGGTTCAGTGATCATGGCCCAATTAACTCATTGTATTTGAAGTATTTTATTTTGCCATTCCTCACATTCACATTGAAGAGGCTTGAGGCAAAACACAAACTATTGTCTGTTTGTATCTTTGCAACAAAATGTTCATCACGTCATTTCAGGCTGAGCATAAACCCAGACTAAAGAACTTAAAAGGCAATTTGTCTGCATAACTGGGGATCCAAATTGGCATATGAGCCATTTGTACATATCAGCTGTGAGACTCTCCAGAGACGTTATTTGGGTAGGTCGATATTGTGAGTATTGGAAGCATGTGGTAGAACTATCCCAAATAGGCAGATCATGGCATCAGTCAGTTTATAGCTGATTTGAGTCTATTGATACTAGTTTCAACCTCATCACATTAGCTAATGCCCTTATTTACACTCAGAACACTCAATACGCATTCGACGTCAGGAAGGAAACACCTGGCTGTTGCTGAATTAAGTGAAATATTTGGTGGTTTGTACTAATAAAGTTGTAAAGTCATTTACAGTGGTTGGAAAAGCACATGGCGAAGGCCCTAATTTTGATTCCAAAGGTGTTGCTCAGCCCACTTATTGCCAGTTAAGTGTGCTGTTCTTTCCATCCTCCTTAAGCTGCAGCAGATGAGAATGAGCAGAGATGACAGAGGGGGAAAAGCTGGGTAAGGGTGGAGGAGGGTGATAAGGTCCTTTAATGGGAGAAAATATTTGACCAGGGTCTTCAAGGAGCAAATCTCTTACCTAAACCTCAGCAAGGAACAATGTGTTAGATACATCCATTTCACTGAGGAGGTGATCACTGATGCTTCAGTGCACAATTTGAGCAAATATGAGGAGGAAGAAGAGGAAGAGGAGGAGAAGGATGAGGATAAGAGGCTAAGTGCCATTAATATCAAAGGCTAAAAAAATCAACTTTTGTTATTCTACATGGGTTATACCAATGTCAAGTGATGCCATTTTGGGTTAAAGAACACTTCAGTTATATTTCAAAGGCTTATGAAGCAAGTTGTAGCTGATGTTCATAACTGTGTCATTTATTTAGATGACATTGAGATATATAGTAATACTTGGGAAAAGAATCTCAGACAAGTAGATGACCTGTTTAAGCCAATTACAGTTGGCTGGCCTAACCATAAATTTAGCCAAAAGTGAATTGGGAAAAACATGAGTAACGTGGGGAGAGCTTGCCAATTGGATATAAAATTAGCTTGACTGTAGGAATCAGAGGATGCTGGTGGAGACTTGTTTTTTTGGCCGGGAGACCTGTGACCACTGGTGTTCTGCAAGGATCTGTGCTGGGTCCACTACTGTTTGTCATTCATATCAACAATTTGGATGAGAATTTAGGAGCCATGGCTATAAGCTTGCAGGCGACAGCAAAATTGGTTGTATAGTGGACAGTGAAGAAGGTTAACTAAGACTTGTAATCTTGGAGAGCTTGATCAATTGGGCCAATAGGCTGAGGAGTGGGAGATGGAGTTTAATTTGAATAAATGTGAGGTATTGCATTTTGGTAAGACGAACAAGAGCTGGACTTTTATACTTAATGGTAGGCCCCAGGTAGAGTGGTCGAACTGAGGGACCTAGGAGTTCAGATACATATTTCTTTGAAAGTTGCATCACAGGTAGACAGGGTGGTAAAGAAGGCATTTAGCACACTTGTCTTCATTGCTCAGACCATTGAGTATAGGAGTTGAGGCATTATGTTGAGGTTCTACAGGATGTTGGTGAGGCCACTTTTGGAGTACTGTGTACAGTTCTGGTCTTATAGGAAGAGTATTATTAAATTGGAGAGGGTTCAGAAAAGATTTACCAGGATGTTGCTGGGACTGGAGGGTTTGAGTTATAAGGAGAGGCTAGATGAGCTAGGACCTTTTTTCACTGGAAAATAGAAGGTTGAGGGGTGACCTTTCAGAGGTTTATAAAATCCATGAGGGTGAATAGCAAAGGTCTTTTCCATAAGGTAGGGAGTTCAATACCAGAGGACATATTTTTAAGGTGAGAGGAGAAGGATTTAAAAGGGACCTGAGGGGCAGCTTTTTCGCACAGAGGGTGGTTTTTATGTGGAATGAACTGCCAGAGTAAAATTACAACATTTAAAAGACATGTGGATAGGTACAAAAATAGGAAAGGTTGAGAAGGATTTGCGCCAAGCACAGACGAGTGGCACTGGTTTAGTTTGGGAAACTTGGTTGGCATGAATGAGTTGGACTGAATGGTCTGTTTCCGTGCTGTATGACGCTATGACTTTTGGACTGTATGACATATTGTAGGATAAGGACAAGTGTTACCATGGACTGTGAAAGTGAAAGCTCAAATAGAGTTTCTTTATCCTCAAACTAGATGAGAAATCATGAGATTTTTAGTAGTGTGTGGGTCTTAATGGCATTTTAGGTGACCAGTTGTTGATGATGAATCCTTTTGCCTGCTAACAACTATGTGATTGGCTCTTAGGTAGCTGAACAGCTTGTGAATCAGAAATCATCAAATTTCCAACAACGAAATAACTGTCCTTTGCAATAAAAAAAACACCTCAAACCTAAAGAAAGCCAATTTATTTCCACCTTATTCGCTGCTGTAAATCATGGCTTTTACCCAATAAGTCAGAGGTTTTATAAATGTGAACCCATCACTCTGTACCTACTATGGGCAAGTGAAAGTATTTGGAGAAGGAAGATTGAAAGGCAGCAGGACCTGACAAACCAAAAGGTTCAGACTGTGGACAGTAACCATTGAACTTCCTTCTCAGTCTTTCCCCCTGCCACCCATAACACCCATGCTTTTTTGTGTCCATCTATATGTGTGTATAGGGGGAATTTGATAAGTAGATTAGAGTTTTAATTAATAGAGTTATATGTTGATGGTTCATAATTACTTACCTGTAACTAGAATCCAATTATTTGTAATAGATAGTAATTCTGTCAAATACAGAAACCTGTTCTGTGCTTCCTGTCAACCTGGGTTAAAAAAGAAACAGGTAATTTGGAGTATTTTGTGCACTTTGATAAAATCTTTGACTTTTGTGGTGACTCTGAGAATAGCCAGGGGTTGATTTTCAGTGGAGTGCCCTAGTAGGGTGTAAAACACACTGGGTTTTCTGTGAGTATCCCCTGTTGTCAGCCCAGCAGTTGATGAGAGGAAGCAAATATTTGTGATACTTGAGAGTGGATGAGGCTGTAGGAATCATGAGGGCTCCCTGGGTTGCACGGGCTCACCTCAAGGACTTGTTTCACACCCCAGCTATAAATTCAAAAAGTGAAAGCCATTTCTGTAAATGAATGCCACTGACTGATCTCAGAGAGCTCTCAGCGACAAAAAGTGTGTGGTCAGTTGTCTTAGCAACTCCCCCTGTGGAAAACCAGCAATGGCAGTGAATCGTCCAGCTCTGGTTACCTGGCTCAGAGTCTGTGCTGAACTTAACAAGTTCATTGGCTTTTCTAAACAGGGCATTAAGAACATAAAACATAGGAGTCAAAGTCGGCCATTCAGCCCACAGAATCTGCTTTGCCATTCAATGAGATCATGGTTGACCTGATAATCTTCAGCTGTTGCTGATCTGCTCAATGTATTTGTGAGTGACTGACTGCGATATTCCACACATATCCTCAGTGGAACTCTGGAAAGACCAACCAGTGCATAAATTCAATGTTGCAATGACTTTCAATGCCACTGGCATTGGATTGCCTCCCAAGTCACAAGGGCACATGTTTTCGTGAAGAAAATGACATATTTGAGTGACATCCTCAGCCTCGCTTAGATTTGTTATTGAACTTTGACATCTTTGATGGTTTCAGGCCCACCACTGGCACAGTATCCGTCATTACCACTTCAGTGGTGGACAGCACTGTTTTCTCTAATGAATCAACTCTGTACAGCCATAGAAGTTCCTTGATGGTTAGGGGCTGCTACATCTGGATGTGTGCCACATTGACCTGCAAGACAGAAGGAAGTGAGTCAGTGAATAGTTGTGGCAATCAGGATTGAAATACAAGCACTGTGTACACGCTGTGGCTTGGTAAAACTTGGCAGATGGAATATGATGTGGTAAAGTGTGAGGTTATGCACTTTGGCTGGAAGAATGGAATAGCTGAATTTCATTTGAAAGAGGAAAGGCAGCAGAAACCTACAGCACACCAGAACTTGAGGGATGTCATGTATGAACTGCAAAAGACTTGCATCAAGGTTTAGTAGATAATAGAGAAGATAAATAGACAGTTAGTTTTTATTTCAAAGGGAATGGAGTATAAAAAATAGGGAAGTCTTGGTACTAGTCAGACCATACCTAGAATAGTGTGAACGGTTTTAGTTCCCTTATCTAAGAAAGGATATGCTGGCATTGGAGGCGCTAAGTTAATGTTCATTTAGTTAATTCTTGGTCTGGAAGGATTTCATTTTGCAGACAAGTTGAGTAAATTGGGTCATTGGAGTTAGGAAGAATAAGAAGTGACCCTATTGAAATATGTCGGCTAGATGGAGAGAGCTTGTCTCCTCCTGGGGAAAAGTCTTGGACCAGAGGACATAACCTCTGGGTAAGAAGTTACCCATTTAAGACAGAGATGAGGAGAAATGCTTTCTGTCAGAGGGGAATGAATCTGTGGAGTTCTTCGCTGCCGAGAGCTGTTGAAGTTGGGCCATTTTGCTTTTTCAAGGCTGAAAACCAGATTTTCAAACAGTAGGAGAATGAAGGATAATGAGGAAAAGGCAGGAAAAGGCATTGAGGATTGTCAAACCATTCACGATCTTAGTTGTAGAGAAGTAATTGGTAGAGAAGGCTCAATGGGCTGAATGGCCTACTTCTGCTCCTATGCCTTTAGGTATGAGGATTCCTGCAGTACAAAGTATTTGGAAATGAGATGAAGCTATTTGTTTGAGGTATGAGCCATAGTTGAGTAAGATTGGTATTAGGAAAGAGAAGGAATGGTAGTGATCAGCGAGTGAAGCTAATCATTCCATTGCAAGGATGTGACGTTTTGAGGATGAATTTATTGATCTTGGCTACTGGTATGAAGTTATTGAACTTCTCTGCAGTCTGCATGCATGTCCTTAATGCTGCACAGCATTAACAGTAATGGCTATTGAAATAAATCCACAGAGGCCAGTATCTTGTCACCAAGTCACCCTTTATTTATATGTGGAGAGTCCTTGACACTGATCCAGCTCCTCAGAGCCAGCTCTCAGAATGAACTGAACCTCTGACACTCCTGTTCTTATCTATCAGCCAGGGCTCCCTGACGGGACCAGATTAACAGCCCCAATCAGGGAACTCCTATTCTATGCGATGCACCTGGCTGAACCTGTTACAATCCCTACAGCTATCCCCTGCTACTGCCTTCAAAGTTGGTTTGGAGGGCTTCCTGGCCCACTCCGTTAGAGGATTTCCATCCTCCTGTACATACTATGCAGCCTTCAGTGCTGTGTCAACAGAAGTTGCAACACCTTCTGTCATGTTGCACTATTTGCACTCATTCCAGATATCAGTGTTATTCCCCAGGCACTTCTAGCTCCTCCAACAGCCTGGCTACACCTTGCAGGTTGGATTCAAGTAACTCAGGGCACCTTGAAATTGCCTACTACATACAAATGTGGGCTCCTGTTGAGTTATGTAACCACTGTGCAATACAATTTGAGCTGGGCTATAAGCTATCATCATTTTAATTTACAGGTAGCACTAAATTAGAATGCTGCCTGCATCAGGAGGAACGAATGGGGATTAATTGGGAAAGTGGTCCCCACACCCAGTGGGAGCTATTGCATTTTTGCCAATAATTTTCTATTTTCATAAAAATGTCATCTCCCCTCATGCTAACTGCGCCATCAAGAGGGATTGACTTTCCAATTCATTTTCGGTGCATAGAAATTTACTAAAGAGCAGAAGAAAGAAAGTAAATTTGGGCATGATACCTGATTTTTAACAATACCTAGAGGTAACAAATACAAGCCGTTCAACCCTGGCCTAGCTAACCCAAGCTCATCCCTAGGTTTTCCAATCCTTCACGTAGAGGAAGCAAGGAGAAGCTTTGGAACATGAATGCCTAAAAAATGACTTTCAGCAACAGACTAGAATTGGTTTATCATATGTTAGTAACTTTCAGAAGACTACAGGATAATAATGGCTCATGTTTTCTGTTGAGCAGTTAATCGTTTCTACAGCATAGCTAGGATTTGCACACAGTGACCCTGAGGAATCCCCACAGTAGCCCACTCCGAGGGATTGCCTGAGAAATTGAAGATTCTGCTAGACATTTCTCCTGGAATGCTCTCAAGATATCCATTTAAAGCAAGGAATTTGAAGGGTCCTGCTGCAGTTACATAAATAGTTGTTATTAAAATCCCAGCTTAACTCCTGAGTAACTATACAATTAACACCCGACCTTAGTTCACACACCTCCGACTACATGCCTATGACTCAGACCTGACACACCCTTCCCTGCTGGGAATTCGGCATTTTCTCCCCTCTCAATGGACTCAAAACCCTCCTCTATCCTCATTCCCTGACACCCACTGCTCCACTGCACCTTGCCCCAATTTCCCCACAGTGCCAGATCAGAAACGACAGGCTTCCTGCCCTCCCAGATCCAAATCCCCCAGGACATGAGACTGTTCTTCCTCTGCTGAACCAGACTGGCCTTCCCCCTCCATTGAACCCGGCAATATCCCCTCCCACCTCATCCCAGGGACACGACCCATTCCTCACCACCGGAGCCAACATCACTTCTACCACCGCTAATGTAGCTATAAATTACTGTCTCCTCCCCCGCATTACTGGGTCCTGCCCCTTGCCCGGGATCTGCCCCATTGCTAGGTTCCAACATCCCTCTATCCCAGTCCCCCACTGGACCCGACATCCCCTGTCTACCCTAAACTACCTAAAACACTCCAGCACTTACCTGGTTGTCACAGTCACAACACATACTTGCTGCCTAGCCACCTGGTGCTCTATTTACCTGGCACTCTATCTCCTAACTACTTGGCAACCTACCTGGCAGCCTATCCACCTGGCACCCTGTCCATTTGGTGCACTCCTCATGAGGCACCCTACCTACCTGGCATCCTTCGCACATGGCACCCTACTCAACTGGCACCTTACCCTTACTCTCCTGGCACCCTAACCTCACAGTTACCTTATGTACCTACCTTTTCACAGGAACCGGCAAAGTACTTTGACTTTGTTATGCTAGATCTTTCAATCAGAGAATACGGCAACTGACTGCTGTGAAAGTGGGTACAGTTATCCTTCCCTCTACTGTCTTGCACTACAAGGGATCCACCAGTTTAAAGTATGACTCTGCATTTCTGAAGAAGCCCTGATCGGAACCTCCTCTCAGAAATGCTGACTTCACTTTACTGTAAGAGACGAGCCAAGTGGCAATCAGAGTGTGATTGCAACTCCTTGGAAAATGCAACCCCATGTGTCTGTTCCTTGTGTACCAAAACAATGTCAGTTGACCTATTCTGCTATGCTCAATGAATACTATTCCTGATTACTGACAGAAAGGAAAAAAAAGTGTCCTCCTCTTCATTTTTTGATTTTAGTGTATTGCAATTAATTATGTAACTGCATCCAGCAATTTACTGTTTATACTGCTGAACAAAAGAAGCACCAACCCAAGCAGAGGATTTTTGATAAATGGAATATTTTGTGACTCTTAAACGAGAAGCATTTTGTGCTTTTTTTTTTACAGATAGACAAGTTTCAATCTATTTACCTCAAATATCCCGCTCCATATTAGAATCTGACATATTATGTCTGTTACTTGATTCTTTGAAACGAATATATTCAAAGTCACAAAAGATGAAGACAGTGACGGACACCATGAAATACAATTCAAACATTATCATTGATATAGAATGAGTCCAGAGAAGTAGTCAATTTTAGAAGATAATTCTTGGGACATGGGTGTCACTGGCTGAGTCAATATTTGTTGGTCTCTGATTTCCTTTGGGAAGGTAGAGGTGCAGCTATTACTTAAATCCTTTTATTCATTTTTATTCACTCACAATATGCGCATCCTGGGTTGGGCCAGCATTTATTGCCCATCCCTATTTTCTCTTGAGAAGGTGGTAGGGAGTTGCCTTTTTGAACTATTGCATTGTTGGAGTTTGTGAAGTGTAGGTATACATTCAGTGCTTTTAGGAAGGGAGTTCAAGGATTTTGACCCAGTAAAATTGAAGGGATAATGCTGATATAATTCCAACTCATGATAGTATGTGTCTTGGAGTGGAACTCGCAGCTGGTGGAATTGTGATAAGACAAATAACACAGCACATGATCATTTTTACAAGTTACAAGAGAAGCTGATATAACGAAGTGTGGAGCTGGAGGAACATAGCAGGCCAGGCAACATAAGAGGAGCAGGAAAGTTGACATTTCGGGTCAGGACCCTTCTTCAGAAATGGAGGTGGGGGTGGAGAGGGCGCTCAGAAATAAATAGAGAGGAGGGGTGGGGCTGAGGAAGGTAGGTGGGATGGTGATAGGTGCGTACAGGTAGAGAGTGGTGGGGATTGGTCAGTGAGGTGGGAGGAGCGGATAGGTGGGAGAGAAGATGGACAAGTTGTGTCAGGTCAAGGAGGCGGGGATGAGAGGGAGGGTTGGTCATGGGATGAGGCTGGGGGTGGGAAGATTTTGAAACTGGTAAAGTCCACATTGAGACCATTGGGTTGTAGGCTCCCAAGGTGGAATATGAGGTGTTGCGTCTCCAGTTTCTGGGTATTGTCACTGTGACACTGGAGTAGGCCCAGGATGGACATGTCATCCAGGGAGTGGGAGGGGAGTTGAAGTGGTTCGCAACTGGAAAGTATTGTCGTTTGTCGCGAACAGAGCGCAGGTGCTCTACAAAGCGGCATCTGCTTGGTCTCACCGATGTAGAGGAGGCCACATCGGGAGCAGCGGATGCAATAGACCACATTAACGGATGTGCAGGTGAACGTCTGACTGATGTGGAAGGTTTTGTTGGTGCCCTGAATGGAGGTGAGGTGGGAGGTGTAGAGGCAGGTGTAGCACTTCCCGCGGTTGCACGGAAAGGTGCCGGGGGTGGTGGGGCTAGTGGGGAGTGTGGAGCGAACGAGGGTGTCATGGAGAGAGCGGTCCCTACAGAAGGCAGATAGGGTTGGGGAGGGAAATATATCTTTGGTTGTGGGATCAGATTGTAGGTGGTGGAAGTGTCGGAGAATGATACGTTGGATGCGGAGGTTAGTGTGGTGATAGGTGAGGACAAGGGGGATTCTGTCTTTGTTTTTGTTGCGGGGAGGGATGTGAGGGCAGAGGTGCAGGAAACGCAAGAGATGTGGTCGAGCACATTTTCGACCATTGAAGGGGGGAAGTTGCGGTCCTTGATATAAGAGGACATCTGGGATGTTTGGGAATGGAATGCCCCATCTTGGGAGCAGATGCGGCGGAGGCAGAGGAATTGGGAATAGGGGATTGCTTTCTTGCAGGAAGGTGGGTGAGAGGAGGTGCAGTCTAGGTAGCTATGGGAGTCAGTGGGCTTGAAATATATGTTGATTTTGAGGACGTCACCAGAGACTGAGACAGAGAGGCCGAGGAAGGAGAGAGAGGTATCAGAAATGGTCCAGGTGAACTTGAGGTTGGGGTGAAATGTGTTAGTAAAGTTGATGAACTGTTCAAGCTCTTTGTGGGAGCACAAGGCAGTGCCGATACAGCCGTCGATGTAGTGGAGAAGAGGTGGGAGATGGGGCCAGTGTAGCTGTGGAAGAGAGACTGTTCCATGTATCCTACGAAGAGGCAGGCATAGCTTGGGCCCATGCGGGTTCCCATGGCCACCCCCTTAGTCTGTATGAAGTGGGATGATGCCACCCGGAAACTGGAGGAGCAGCACCTCATATTCGGCCTCAGGACCCTACAGCCCAATGGTCTAAATGTGGATTTTACCAGTTTCAAAATCTCCCCACCCCCAGCCTCATTCCTTGACCAACTCTCCCTCTCATCCGTGCCTCCTTGACCTGACACAACCGGTCCATCTTCTCTCCCACCTATCTGCTCCTCCCACCTCACTGACCAGTCCCCACCACTCCTTACCTGCATTCGCCCATCACCATCCTACCTACCTTCCCCAGCTCCACCCCTCCTCTTTCTATTTATTTCTGAGCTCCCTTATCCCTTCATTTCTGAAGAACAGTCCCAAACCGAAAGGTCAACTTTCCAGCTCCTCTGATGCCTGGCCTGCTGTGCTCCTCCAGCTCCACACTGTGTTATCTCTGACTTCAGCATCTGCAGTTCTTACTATCTACAAAAGAAGCTGCTAAGGTTGTTATTATATTTAACGATGATTGATCATGAGGGTGCTCACATTATCTGATACTGTAATTAATGAGGGGTGATCAAATTATGTGATATTATGGACAAGTGTAAAAACAAGGAATTGAGACTCCTCCTTTTGAAGTAGTTGACTACAGCATCATCCTGCAATATTTTATTCACCAGTGGAGCGTAACTGCTTGGTACCACAATAGCTTCTCTTCCTGCACTTGGCCATTTTGTGGCAGGTGTGTTTGAGGCCCAGTAAGGTCATGATCCCCACCAGATGGATAGCAGATTAGGCCTGTTAAGAGCTTCATTAAATATAAATTAAGAAGACCAACTGGGATTTTCCAGTTTCTATTCTGCCAGCCAGTTGCTTGCAAGAATTATCATAGAGGAGAATTTCTTAATTTTCCTTTCTGTCTATAACCTTATTGCTGCCAAGGCGCAATTTATTCATGTCTTTTGAACATTTAGCTATCTGATCCTGCATTATTTGTGAAGTACGCTATTGTGATTCATTTAGATTCATTACTAGATGGTTTTTTCCATACTTTGCTTTGGCAAGAACTTGATTTTAACAAAAAAAAACTGCAGATGCAGGAAGTCAGAAACAAAAACAGGAATTACTGGAAAAACTCAGCAGGTCTGGCAGCATTTGTGGAGAGAAAGCAGTGCCCAAGCATGTTCTCCCATATCCTTACCCCAACCCCCACCCACCAGGCATTGTCATCACATGCACAAAAATAATGTTGCCGGATAAGCTCAGAAGGTCTGGCAGCATCTGAGAAGAATAAAATCAGAGTTAACGTTTCAGGTCCGGTGACCCTTCCTCAGTACTGAGGCCTGAAACGTTAACTCTGATTTTTTCTTCATAGATGCTGCCAGACCTGCTGAACTTTTCCAGTAATTTCTGTTTGCGTTCCTGATTTACAAAATCTGCAGTTCTTTCGGTTTTTAATGCCATCACATGGGATGCTACCACAACCAACCTATTATCAGCTACAAATGGTCCACCTTAACAGCTATTGATTCACACACGGTGACCTTTAGACATTCCTTTGTTTATCCAACTGTTGTTCTCTCTCTCAGGCTTCACCTCCTTCTATCGTTTACTCTTCCCTCTGGCCCCACCCCATCTTCAGCATAAATCCCAACCTTTTCACAACTACAATCAGTTCTGAGGAAGGGTCATTGGACCCGAAGCCTTAACTCGGCTTTTTCTCCACAGATGCTGCCAGGTCTGTTGAGTTTTCCCAGCAATTTCTGTTTTTGCTTGAGCTTGATTTTAATTTTATCCTTGTTTTCAAATTCATCCATGGCCTCACTCTCCCCTATCTTAACTTCCTCCAGGCCCATAACCGTCCGAGATATCTGGGCTGCTTTAATTCTGACCTTGTGAGCATTACCAATTTTAATTGATTCATCCTTGGTGGATGTACCTTCAGTTGGATAGATAATGAAGACTGGAATTCCCTAACCATACCTTTTCATCTCTGCAGCTCACTTTCTGCCTTTTAGGATACTCCTTAAAAGTTATCTCTTTGACCATGTTTTTGATCATCTGCCTGAATGTCTTTTTACTGTCTTGGTGTCACATTTTACTTTATAACAGTTCTATGAAACACAATGGACATTTTATGCTGTCAAAACTGCTTTTATACAGTATATGTGAAACTGAAACTCAGAAAACATTAGATAACAGACTCAACTACCATGTCAGAACATTGCACCATAGTATAAGCACATGGACCTATGAAGCAAAACTATGAGAAAACTTGCCTTCATTAAGAACAATTGTGGTTGGTTGGCTCGCCGAGCTGGTTCGTTAGTTCACAGACGTTTCATTACCCTGCTGGGTAACATCATCAGTGCAGCCTCCGATAAAGCACTGTTGTGTTTTCCCGCCTGGTATTTAAACCCTGGTGTTTGTTGAGCTGGATTACCTCACTTCCGGTTTTCCTTCGCAGTGGAACTACGCCAGAAGCAAGAAGAGTACTTCCTCCAAGTATTCAAGGACAACGGGTACCCGAACAACTGGATCCGATGATGCCTGTTACACGAAGGACAACAGGAAGATACTACACGTCTCAACACACTTATCACACTACCTTACATCAAGAACATATCTGAACTGACCACAAGACTCTTACGACCATTGGGCATCAGAGCAGCACACAACCCCACATCGACCCTACGCCAACTGCTAACCCGAACCAAAGACCCACTACCCACTATGGACAGGACCAATGTCATATACAAGATTCCTTGCAAAGACTGCGACAAACACTACATTGGACAGACAGGAAGAAAATTAGCTACAAGAGTACATGAACATCAATTAGCAACCAAAAGACACAACCAGTACTCACTCAACTCCATCCATGTGGATAAGGAAAACCACCAGTTCGAATAGGACAACATCAGGATCCTAGGACAGGCCAAGCAGAGACAAGCACGGGGATTTCTGGAGACCTGGTTCTCCACTAAGAAGGCCATCAACAAACACATAGAGCTAGACCCTATATACACTCCACTGCGAAGGAAAACTGGAAGTGAGGTAACCCAGCTCAACAAACACCAGGGTTTAAATTCCAGGCGGGAAAACACAACAGCACTTCATTGGATGGTGCACTGATGATGTGACCCAGCAGAGTAATGAAACATCTGCGGAACAACGAACCAGCTCGGCGAGCCAACCAACCACAACATCCACAATCCGAGCTACAAATCTACTCAAAAACCTTATTAAAAACAGTTGGGAATGTGCAACAAATGCTGATATTGATTGGTTTCTAAATTGGGCAGAGTAATGGCCTGATAAGTGCCATTTTAATCCTGATAAGTGCATGATGTATTTTGGGAAATCTAATAATGGAAAGATATACACAATGAATGGTAGGTCCTTAGGGAGTACTGAGGAATACAGGAAGCTTGATGCACAAGTCCATTGTTCCCTAAAGGTCTCACCACAAGTATACAGGGTGCTTGACTTCATTTGCTGGTGAATAGAATATAGGAGCAAGGAAATCTTATTACAACTTGATAAAACATTAGTTAGGCCACAGATGGAATATTATGGTTGCTGCCCTATCAGACTGCACTGGAGAGGGTGCAGAAGAGATTCACTATGATGTTTTCTGGAATGAAAAGTCTGAGTAATGAGGAGAGACTGAATGGGTTGGGTTTGTTTTCCCTGGGGCAGAAGAGGCCAAGGGGGAATCTGATTTATTGATTTATTGTCACGTGTACTGAAATACAGTGAAAAGCTTTGTTTACAAGCAGTACAGGCAGATCACAGCCAGCAAAGAATTTACACATCCAAAAGACTTAGAGGCATACAGGTTATATTGCAAGTTACATTATTTGAGGTTAGAGTCCATTCAACAGTCTGATAACGGCCAGGAAGCAGGCCTGAACCTGCTCGTGCGTGTGTTCAGGCTTCTGTATCTTCTGCCTGATGGAAGATGTTGTAGGAGATCATTACCAGGGTACAATGGGTCTTTGATGATGTTGGCCGCCTTTCCGCGGCAGCGAGCCATGTAAATAAAGTCCATGGATGGAAGGTTGGCTTTGGTGATGGTCTGGGCTGTGCACACCACCTTCTGTAGTTTCTTAAAAAAAACCGAAAGAACTGCGGATGCTGTAAATCCGGAACAAAAACAAAGTTGCTGGAAAAGCTCAGCAGGCCTGGCAACATCTGTGAAGAAAAAAGTCAAAGTTAACGTTTCGGGTCTGGTGACCCTTCCTCACCAGACCTGAAACATTAACTCTGATTTTTCTTCACAGATGCTGCCAGACCTGCTAAGCTTTTCTAGCAACTTTGGTTTTGTTTCTGTGGTTTCTTATTGTCCTGGGCAGGGCAGGGCAGGGCAGGGCAGTTGCCATACCAGGCCGTTATGCACCTGGATAGTATGCTTTCAGTTGTGTATCTGTAGAAGTTGGTGAGGGTCCGTATGGACGTGCCAAATTTCCTGAGCTGCCTGAAGAAAAAGAGGTGCTGTTACGCTTTCTTGACCATCGCATCTATATGGGAAACTCAGGACAGGTCATCTGTTATCACAATTCCACAGAACTTGATGCTCTTCAGTCTTTTAGCCTCAGTTCCGTTGATCTAGATGGGGGCATGTTCTCCTCCTTTCTTTATGAAGTCAATGATCAGTTCTCTAGTTTTGTTGACGTTGACAGTCAGATTGTTTTCATTTCACCATGTTACAAAACCCTCTACCTCCCTTGGGTATTTTGACTTGCCATTTTTAGATATCCATCCCACTACTGTGGTGTAATCAGCAAACTTGTAGATGATGTTCATTTAGAATTTGGCAACACAGTCATAGGTGTACAGGGAGTACAGTAGGGGCTCAGGATACATCCTTGCGGGGCTCCAGTGTTGAGTGTTATTGTGGAGGAGGTGCAGTTACCTATCCTCACTGATTGTGGTCTGTGGGTCAGAAAGCTGAGGATCCAGTTGCAGAGGGTGGAGCTGAGACCAAGGTCGCACAGTTTCGAGATCGGTCTGGAGGGGATAATGGTGTTGAAGGCGGAGCTGTAATGAGCACGAGTCTGACGTAGGGTGTCTTTGTTGTCCAGATGTTCCAGGGATGAGTGCAGGGCTAGGGATATGGAATCCTCTTTGTTCCTGTTATGTTGGTAGGGAAACTGTAGGGGCTCGAGGCATGCTGAGAGACTGGAGTTGATGTGGGTCATGACCAGCCTCTCAAACCACTTCATGATTATTGAAGTCAGAGCTTTTGAGCAGTAGTTATTAAGGCACATTGCATGTGTTTTCTTGGGAATGGGAATGATGGTGGTCATCTTGAAGCAAGTGAGAACTTCAGCTTGTAGGAGGGACAGTTGAAGATGTCGATAAATACCTCCGTCAGTTGGCCCGCACAGGATCTGAGTGCTCAGCCCAGGGACACCGTTCGGGTTCATTACTTTCCTTGGGTTGACCCCGAGGAAGACCGATTTGACATCTACAGCGGTGATGGAGGGAGCAGGTATGTCTGGGGCTGTCGGGGCAGGTGTCACCATGTCGTTGGTATTCTGCTCAAACCGAGCATAAAGCATTGAGCGTGTCAGGAAGGGATGTGTCATTGTCCGCCATCTTACACCGTTTTACTTTGTATCCTGTAATGTCGTTTAAGCCTTGCCATAGACAGTGGGAGTCTGTTTGGTAGGTCTGGGCCTCTAACTTGGTGAGATGCTGCCTATTGGCCTCCCTGGTGGCTTTGCGGAGATCATATCTGGATTTTCCGTGTTGGTCCGGGTCACACAACTTGAATGCTGCACCTCTGGTCTTCAGTACGGAGTGGATTTCCTGGTTCATCTAAGGTTTACAGTTGGGGAACACGCGGATTGACTTCCTTGGCACACAGTCCTCCTTGCATTTGCTAATGAAGTCTGAGACGGTGAATCTGATTGAGTATACAAAATTATGATAGGCTTGGACAGAGTAGGCTAGGGCAGACATGTCTAAAACCAGAGGGCACAATTTCAAGGTGAATATCAAATTGTTTAGAGGAGATCTGAGAAAAAAATATTCACCCGTAGTCTGGTAGAAATACAGAATGTGCTGAGATGGGGGTAGTGGCAGGTACTCTTACAACTTTTAAGAAGCAACTAGATGAGTACTTAAAATGCCAGGGCATAGTAAGCTGTGGATCAAGTGCAAGTAAATAGGATGAGTGTAGTTTGGTGTTTGTTGATCAGCATAGACATGGTGGGCTGAAGGGCCTCTTACCATGCTGTAGGACTCTGATGGCTCTCTGCTGGTCTTGCCAGCAAACCCTAAATTGCATGAAAGGTGAAAAAAAACATTAAATATGAACAACATCAATTTATAAAGGGAACTCAGTAGGGTTAAATGTTAGCTGAAATATAACACCTTTTATTAAGATAAAGCATGCCTTTACATGGTCTGCTCACAGTTTATCATGTCTATGAGGGTCAGCCAGTTTTACAAGCCCCTATTCTGCTGAGCTTGGCTGCTGAATAAATGCACTGGTATGTGATATATTGATGTTGAACGTCATCATTTCTCAACTAAAGGTTAGCAGATTTGGCTGCATGTGTAAAACAGAGCAGACTTAATTGTACCACACTTACTCTATAAAGTATAATACCAGAATTGAGAGAGAATAACTATCATAGAAACAAATTAATGTACAGGCTCTGGCTCTTTCCTAGAATGAAAAAAGAGTAAGTTATCCTGATGAAAGTTTTTAATGTTATGGATGAGTTCTATAATGTAAATGTAGAGATTTTGTTTTCATTTTTGGAAGAGTGCACAACTGGGTGCCATAAATCATGAAAACAGTCACTTATAGAATTAAATAAGGAAATCAGAGGCAACTTGTTTATTCAGGAAGTAATGAGGATGTGCAATATGCTCAAACATGGAGAGTGTTAAAACGAATAGCATACATGCATTTTAGGGAATCTAGATAATTGCAAGATGGAGAAAGAAAGAGTAGGGTATGTCAGTGGTGTGAGATGAGGTTAATAACATGTGTAGAAGCTCATGTAATGCAGCAGAACCAGCACAGCTTGCGTGGGGTGGAAGGCCTGATTCTGCTCTGTAAATTGTGAATTGCACGACAAAGGAACAAATAAAATTGCAATGATTCTTCCAGTTGTTTCTCAGTACCCAATGGCTCTGATTGACAGGGACAGGTTTTCCGAATTGGGGGCAGTAGTGATTGGAACCAGGTGGATTTCACTGACTACAAGATCCTTGATTGAGGTTGTTAACCTGGGCAAATTAGGAAGCCCTGACTGACCAATATAAACAGGCAATTTAGAATCTCCTCAGTTCAAATGGCTGACCATAGGCAGAGTACTGAGCACAGGTAAATAAAGGGTGACTTGGTGGTGGGATATGGGCCTCTGTGTAGTTATTTCAGTGGCAAAGTAGACACCCAGGTTTCCCTACATCCTGAACTTTAGTTGTCTGAACTTCAAAGT
Source organism: Rhincodon typus (assembly GCF_021869965.1). Classification (NCBI taxonomy): domain Eukaryota; kingdom Metazoa; phylum Chordata; class Chondrichthyes; order Orectolobiformes; family Rhincodontidae; genus Rhincodon; species Rhincodon typus. Next base: position 54,165,092 of record NC_063341.1, on the reverse strand, counting down.
ATGCAGAATGTACAGGACTCTTGCCCAGAAGTCATCCTAATCAACAGGCTTGGTACTTAATCAAGAGGAGTGCACTTCTGAGGATTTCACAGCCTCAGAGGGAAGCAGCTGCTTGTGGAAGTATGGGTAGTTCTGATCCCTGACCCTTGAGGGTTCCAACTCCCAACTCAACAGTTAATTCTCTGAGTCTGCACTTGGGTTCTTTGGATCAGGGGATTGGTGAGCCTATCGAGACCACTTGTAGTGCTAAAAGGTGTTATCACCTCCAACAAGCTGCTGGGCTTCTCTGAGGCGTGGATAATCCATTCGGACAGGGTTAGAACTACAATCTCAGGCTCATCATGAGTCACTGTAACCTCTACAGTCCAGAAATTTGAAATCTGGAAACATCAGATTTATGGTTTTTTTTGTGAGCAGCACTATGCAACGTACAGATTTGCCACTCAGCATTGTAACAAATCACAAAATAGAGAGTGTGATAACCTTTGTAGTTATTCTAATGGTCCTGGTTGTGTTCTGTTATATATTATGGTCAATATGCAATAATACCTTTAAGAGGCCTGCTCATGATATCATCACTGTATCGTGGCACATGACCTGGGGTATAAAAGTCTCCAACTTAGGCTAGGATTACTTGAAGCATGACATGTTACTGGAATCATTGCAGATGTGTGTAACTTAATAGGCTGAGTTTAGTCCAATGTCTCTAGACACGATTGCGTCTGTAAGTGCAATTTTTGTACATAATATTAATCTGGAATAAATGACTGTTGGATTCTTTAATATTGCACTATCCACAATGAGTTTCCTATGTTATGGGAGCTAATATAAACATTGCTCCATCAGGTAAAATATCCTGATGGAGGCAAAATCACATCAGTGGTGACCATCTTAAAAAAAAAGACTCCAATATTTTTGTGGTTGAAGTTTAGAAAACTAATTGAAATCTGCCAGACATGAGCTTTGGACAACAGCAAATTCAGACAAAAGAACAGTTTCTGTAAGTACAGACAGCTACTTATCCCTGTAGATAGAATACTGACCATCAAGAAAATAGAACTAATTTCTTTTTGATTAGAATGTGACTTTTATAAAGATAAATTTCTCAATGTTCCTTGCTTTCCATAATCCTCAGCTTTCCAACACAGCTCTCCATTTCCTTTTCTCCATGTATTCAGGCATTCTGAATAACATTTGGAAAATTATCCTGGTATGTCATGTTCATAAAAAGTAGAACAAATAATATATTCTTTTTCAGCATACTTTTAATCTTCAGTAAAATGCTGGCTGGTGTCACCAATGGTACTATCAAGCATTGCAAATGCTGCAATGACCTGCTCAGTATGATTCCAACCAGCAGAGAGATTTCCCCTGATTCCCAATGACTCTACTTTTGTGGGGCTCCATGATGTTATGCTCAGTCAAACGCTGTTTTGAAAAAGGGCAGTCACCATCACTTCACCTTTGGGGTATAGCTCTGTTGTTCCTGTTTGGACCAACATTGTGATGCAGTCAAAGGCTGAGAGGCATTGGCAAAGACAAACCCGATCTCCAGTGAGTGGATGCTTCCTTCAAAAGTGCCAATTGATAGCACTCTGGGTGATCCCTTCCATTATTTTCCTGATGATCAAGTGTAGACTGAGAGACTGATTGAATTAGCCAGGTTGGATTTGTTCTGCTATTTGTAAACTGGACATACCTGTGCAATTTTTTACATTATTGAGTAGATGCCAGTGTTCTGGTTGTACTTGGACATCTTGGCTAAGGGATGGTTCTGGCACATTCATCTTTAGTAATATTGCCAGAACTTGGTCAGGGCCTGTAGTATCTAGTAATAAATCCCAACCTTAATTCTTGACAATCCTAAATTCACACATTTGCCTTTTTCGAACCTAGTGTTAGTAATCTGGTTTTAAACACTGCAACTGTGATCACCAACTGCAAAATGGATAGATAGAAGTTAGCACTGTACAGTTGATTCATCTCCAAGATGTGGCAAAACTGAAGTATTTTCAAACTTCTGAAATTAAATAAAAATCTCTTTGTCTGAACCAATGACTAATTGCTATAGATTAGTCATAGAGTAAAGGAAGAAAAGTGGTTCTGTAAATAGGCGGAAAAGTTAGTCATAAATAAGACTTTGACTGTACCTCCTGTTAGCATTCATAATGGAAGAATCAGTGCACAAAAAAATTCACCTTTCCCAAATAGATCATGATATTAATTATTTCGTTGACGCAGACATTGCAACTGTTAAATAACAAGAAAAGTTTAATGTACTTTGAAGATTCGCGTTGGAAAAAAGTACTAAGTGTCCGAATGGGCGTAGCTGCACAGAGATGCTTGTCCTAAACATTGCGCCACCCTATTAGTCATTTGCCTTGGAGTTACATTGCTTAGCACTGAGTCATTTCAAGAAGATTACTGCCAGAGCGACTTGTGCCAGCAGATCATTGAGGTAAAACTTCAAACAACTGTTCAACAATAGCAATGTTTCAGAAGCTAGTGTCCAAAGGATTTGATGTATTTTGTAGCACTGTGGCAAGGTTGAGAGCCCTGTGCTGCAACATTGTTGCATGCGATTTCCTCTCCTCATCAAACTCCCCCAAACTAAAAGCCAGGTTTAGCTTAGCTTATTAGGATGGAGCTGTTCATGCACAGAATAGTTCAGAAATTAGATGACGGAGTCCAGTCCAAAATACATTCATTTATATCTACTGATTCCAGCTCTTATATGAATATTTAAGCTGTTGATTGAACTTGTACTCTGGACTCTTGTCAAATGTAAGTTTTACACATTTCTGACAACCAGTTCCAATTGTTGGTAGGGGTGCCTAATTTTGAACATTTAAAGTAAACCAATGACCTAGATTTTGCATAGGCAAGGAAGGCACAGTGTTCAACATTTGTCATCATTGCATAGTGAAGAAACCCAGTAAGTTCCAAGGTGCGGGTAATGTGCAAATACTGAAGTTAGATTAGGCCCACTTCCACTGCTCTGGTGTTTCTGTCACTAACATACAGATCCAAATGATGGTCATGGACATTGCGAAAGATTGGGCCAATTGCCGGCCAACAATGAATTATTCTAATTGGTAACATTTAAAGGTGGAAGTGCTATTTTTTAAAGAGCATCCTTTCATTTACCAAATACTCAGTGAGGATATCAGCACAAGAGAAGAATGTTCAAAATACAAGCACAGATAAATCCATAGAATTCCTACAGTGTGGAAACAGGCCCTTTGGCTCAACAAGTCCACACTGACCCTCAGAACATCATCCCAGACCCATCACCCTATAACCCACCTAATCTACATGAGCAATTGAGCATGGCCAATCCACCTAGCCTGCATATCTTTGGACTGTGGGAGGAAACCAGAGCACCCAGAGGAAACCCATGCAGACACCAGGAGAACATGCAAACTCTACACAGAGAGCTGCCAAGGGTGGAATCGAACCTGGGTTCCTGGCACTGTGAGGCAGCAGTGCTAACCACTGAGCCAATTCAATTCTCCTTAAAACTAAATTATCAGACTTTTCAAATGTATAAATGGAATTTATCAGACTTTTCAAGTTTTAATGTAAATGGCATTCTGCCATGGTTTATCACACTTTCTGAATGTTTCAGTTTGTATTGATTCACCTATGATTTTTTGAAATATACTTAATTTATGATTAGTTCAAAGTATTGTAATCAAACTTATTTCATTTGCAAAAATGTGTATACAATCCTGATTCTGACCAAACTAAACTGATTTCATACTGTGTTCTAATGACCTTTCATATGATAGATAGTGTGGCCTGCTTTTTCACAGATTCTCTGCGTGTGGCTCCACCATATGACTTATATTCTCTGCTCTTGTGATAGAAGACTGTAAGGCCACATTGATGCCTATATCATGAGTGAATCCTTCCTCATCTGAGTTATAATTCTCACCCTATCAGTGCCTTACTTAGTTAGAAAATGTGTCTGACGTCAGCAGTGAGCACTGTTACCTTGCCACAGACCACAAATTCCAGAGTTCTTGCTTTCCAGTTAAAGAAATAGACAGTGTTAAACTGTGATTCTCTATTCATCTTATTTTTGTTCATTGTCTCTTGATTTACATAGGAAGTGCACTCACTAAATCAGCACCAATTATCAGCAAGAAATAGATTTATGAGGATAATGTAACAGATTATTCAGAAGCATCACTGGAAGCGAAACATTAACTTTGTTTTCTCTCCACATGCATTGCCAGACCTGCTGAGTTTCTCTGTTTTTATGTGTTTCAGATCTCCAGCATTGCCAGTTATAAAACTACTTTTCCACCCTCTTAGGTTACCGGACCCGAAAAGTTAACTCTGTTTTTCCCTTCACAGATGCTGCCAGACCTGCTGAGCTTTTCCAGCGACTTTGTTTTTGTTCCTGATTTACAGCATCCACAGTTCTTTCAGTTTTTCCACCCTCTAGATTAAATATAGCTCAGATTCATGATCAATGAGTTTTCTCTGTCAGCAAGGTTATAAGTAATCTTCACCTGACAAAGGAACTGTGCTTTGAAAGCTTGTGGTTTTAAATAAACCTGTTGGACTATAACCTGGTGTTCTGTGACTTCTGTTAAGTAAACTGGATGAGGGAAGAAGAAGCACAAGGATTTTGAATTCCATCTCAAAACCTCTTTGCCCTTCTCTCTTTCATCCTTAAAAACAGCCCTTAAAAACAAACTTTTGGCCTTCTGCACCAATATCTTATGTGCCTTTAATTGATATTATTCATGTGAGATTCTTCAACACATTTTGCAACATTTGAGTCATTTGCCTGCATTTGACCCAAAAAAGTTGGACTGCCCTAACCTGGGGGAAAGACCTTGGCTATTCACCTTATGTATGCTTCTCATGATTTCATAAACCTCTATAAGGTCTCCAGGATAAAGGTCCCAGCCTATCCAGCTTCTCATAGAGTCATAGAGTCATAAAGTTATATAGAATGGAAACAGATCCTTCGGTCTAGTTCCAATTGCCAGCATTTGGCCCATATCCCTCCAAACACTTCCTATTCATGTACCCATCCAGATGCATTTTAAATGTTGTAATTGTACCATTTCCTCTGGCAACTCATTTCATACATGCTCCATCCTCTGCGTGAAAACGTTGCCCCTCAGATCCCTTTTAAATATTTCCCCTCTCACCTTAAATCCCTCTAGTTTTGGACGCCCTTACCTTGGGAAAAAGACCTTGGTTATTCACCCTATCCATACCTGATATAAATTTATAAACCTTTATAAGGTCACTCCTCAACCTCCAATACTCCAGGGAAAATAGCTCCAGCCTATTCAGCCTCTTCCTATAGCTCAAACCCTCCAATTCCAGGAACGTACTTGTAAATCTTTTATGAACCCTTTCAAGTTTAACAACACCTTTCCTACAGCATGGGAACCAGAACTGAACACAGTATTCTAAAAGTGGCCTAATCAATGTCATGTCCAGCCACAACATAACATCCCAACTCCTATGGTCAGTGCACTGACCTGTGAAGGCAAGTGTGCCAAATGCCTTCTTCACCTCCTGTCTACCTGTGGCTCTACTTTCAAGAAACAATGCAACTGCACCCCTTGATCCCTTTGTTCCAAAACACTCTCCAGGGCCCTACCATAGTAATCAGTCCTGCCCTGATTTGCTTTACCAAAATGCAACACCTCACATTTACTTAAATTAAACTCCATCTGTCACTCTTGGCCCATTGGCCCATCTGATCAAGATCCTATTGTACTGTGAGATAACCTTCTTCAATGTCTACTACACCACCAATTTTGGGGTCAACTGCAAACCTAATAATCAAATTTTTTATATTCTCATCCAAATCATTTATATAAATGATGAAAAACAGTGGACTCAGCACTGATCCTTGCGGCACACCACTGGTCACAGGCCTCCAATCCAGAAAAGAACACTCCTCCACCAACGTGTGTCTCCTACCTTCACGTCAATTTTATATCCAATTGGCTGGCTCCCCCTGAATTCCATTTGATCTGACCTTGCTAATCAGTCTACCATGTAAAAACTTGTCAAACACCTTGCTGAAGTCCATATAGAAAATGTCAATTGCTCTCCCTTCATCAATTTTCTTTGTTACTTCTTCAAAAAACTCAATAAGTTAGTGAGACACAATTTTCCACGCACAAAGCTATGCTGACTCTCCCTAATCAGACCTTGCATTTCCAAAAGCATGTAGATCGTGTCTCTCAGAATTCCCTCCAACAACCTGCCCACCACTGACATCAGACTCACAGATCCAAAGTTTCCTGCCTTTTCCTTACCACCTTTCTGAAATAATGGTACCAGTTTAGCCACCCTCCAGTCTTCCGGCAACTCACCCATGGCACTTGATGGTACAAATATCTCAGGAAGGGGCCCAACAATCTCTTCCATAGCTTCCCACAAAGTTCTGGGAAATCCCTGATCAAGTCCCAGGGATTTATCCACCTTATGCATTTTAAAATGTCCAACAACTCCTTTTCTGCAATATGAACACTTTTTAAAATATCACTACTTATTTCCCCAAATTCTCCATCTTCCATATGCTTCTCTGCAGTAAGCTCTGACACAAAATACTCTCCTAAAATCTCACCCATCTCCTGTGGTTCTGCACATAGATGGTCTTGTTGAACTTTAAGGGGCCCTAGTCACTCTTTTCCCTTAATGTATTTGTAGAATCTCTTTGGGTTCTGCTTTACCCTATATGCTAAAGATATCTCATGTCCCCTTTTTGCCCTCCTGATTTCCCTCTTAAGTGTACTCTTACTGACATTGTAATCCTCTAGGCGTTCACTCAATCCCAGCTGTCTATGCCTGATATTTGTCTCCTTCTTTTTCTTGACTGGAGCCTCAATATCGCTAGTCATTCAGCATTCCCTACACCTACCAGCCCTGCCCTTTGCACTAACAGGAACATACTGTCCCTGAACTGTTATTATCTCATTTTTAAAGGCCTCCCACTTTTTGCCCACCCCTGCAATTAGCCTCCCCCAATCAACTTTTGAAAGTTTTTGTGTGATACCATCAAAATTGGTGTTACTCCAATTTAGAACTATAAATTTTAGATCAGGTCTATCCTTTCCCATGACTATTTTAAAACTAATCGAGTTCTGATCACTAGCCCCAAAGTGCTCCCTCACCGTCACTTGCTTTGCCTTATTTCTCAAGAGTAGGTCAGGTTTTGCCCCTTCTCTAGTAGGTACAGTAGGTAGTAGGTAAATTTTCTTGTACACAGTTAACAAATTCCTCTCGATCCAAGTCCTTAACACTGTAGAAGTCCCAGCCTCTATTTGGCAAATTAGAATTCCCTACCATTACAAACCTTCTATTCTTATAGATAACCGAGATCTCCTTACTAATTTGTTTCTCAATTTCCCGTTGACAATTGGGGGATCTATGGTACAATCCCAGTAATGTATTCATCCCTTTCCTATTTCTCAGTTCCACCCATATGACGTCACTGGAAGTTCTCCCAGGAATATCCTCCTTACGTATAGCTGTAACATAAAACTTAACCAAAAATACCACTCCCCCTCCTCCCTTGCCCCCCACTTTCTATCCTTCCTGTAGCATCTATACCACAGATCATTAAGCAGCTAGTCCTGTCCCTCCTTGACCAATGTTTTTGTAATAGTTATGATATCCCAGTCTCATGTTCCCAGCCGCATCCTGAGTTCATGTGCCTTACCTGTCAGGCCTTTTGCATTGAAATAAATGCAGTTTAATTTATCAGTCTTACCTCATTTTCTGCCTTGCTCTTGCCAGCCTTGACTATCTAACTTGCTTCCGTTCTCTACTGTGCCAGCCTCAGACTTATTTCTTTCCTCACTATCTCTATGGGTGCCAACCCCTACTAGTTTTAAGCCTAGAAGGACTAGCAAATATCTGCACCAGAATTATGGTTCCCTCCCAATTCAGGTGCAAATCGTCCTTCTTATACAGGTCATCTCTACCCCAGAAGCGATCTCAATGGTCCAAAAATATGAATCTCTGTCCTTTGCACCAGCTTCTCAGGCATGCATTCATCTATCCTATCCTCATATTTCTACTCTCTCTAGCACATGGCACCAGGAGTAATTCAGATATAACTACTTTTGAGGACCTACTTTTTACCTTCCTGCCTAATTTCCTATATTATCTCTGCAGAACCTTGTCCCTTTCTCTTCCTATGTCACCAGTGTGTATGACAACCTTCTGCTGGTTAATCTCCCCTTTGAGAATATTCTGCACCCTCTCTGAGACATCCATGACCCTGACACCAGGGACGCAACACACCATCCTGATGTCTCACTGATGGCCGCAGAAATATCTGTCTGTGCCTCTGACTAGAGAGTCCCTTGTTACAATCGATCGCTTGGGACCTGATACACACCTCATTGCAGTATAGCCAGTCCTGGTACCAGAAACCTGGCTGTCAGAGCTATATTTCCCCGACAGACCGTTACCCCCTTCATTTTCAAAAATAGCATACCTGTTTGAGGTGGGGATAGCCACAGGAGACTCCTGTACTACCTGCCTACATCTTGTTCCTTTCCAAGCAGTAACCCATCCACCTGACTGTATCTGTGGTTTTTCTACCTTCCTGAAACTGCCATGGATGTTGTGGTTGGTTGGCTGGCTGAGCTGGTTCGTTGTTCCACAGACGTTTCATTACGCTGCTGGGTAACATCATCAGTGCAGCCTCTGATGAAGCACTGTGATGTTTTCCTGCCTGTTATTGAAACTCTGGTGTCCGTTGAGCTGGGTTACCTCAATTCCGGTTTTCATTCTCAATGAAGTGTATACGAAGGAAAACCGGAAGTGAGGTAACCCAGCCCAATGAACTCCAGAGTTTAAGTACCAGGTGGGAAAACACAACAGCACTTCATCGGAGGCTGCACTGATGATGTTACCCAGCAGGGTAATGAAACGTCTGTGGAACAATGAACCAGCTCAGCGAGCCAACCAACCACAACATCCACAATCCGAGCTACAAATCTACTCAAGAACCTTAGGAACAATAACCCTCTACCACCACCCTGTCTTCAATTGTATGCAATTGGCCAGCTCTCCCTGAATCCCATGTGATCTAACCTTACTAATCAGGCTACTGGGTGGAATCTTGTCGAAGGCCTTGCTAAAGTCCATGTAGACAACATCCACCGCTCTGCCTTTGTCTATCTTCTTGGTCAACTTTTCAAAAAGCTCAGTAAAGATTATGAGATACGATTTCCTACACACAAAGCCATGCTGACCAACCCTAATCAGTCCTGCCTTTCTAAATGCACGCAGGTACTATTTCTCAGAATCCTCTCCATTGATGTCAGGCTCACCAGTCTGTAGTTCCCTGGCTTTTCCTTGCTTAAATTATTGATGCTATTGAAATACAATTTGTTGCTGTTTGTATTGAAGGAAAGAAAGGAATGGAAGATAAAAAGCAAAGCAAGGCTAGTTTACTTCTCCAGAATTATATAGCACATGTGTGATTACTGTAGGTAAATTGCCAAGGCAATAGTAAATAACGTGTTTTGCAAATCACACTGCTCAAAATTCCTCTCCTTGTTTTTCATTGGCTATGTTATTTTAAAATTTATTTTAAAATTGAATTTCAATTCAGCAGAGATATCATCTTGTGACTTCCAAGTCCTTTCTAAAATCTCAATTTAGAAAATGCAATGTAGTTGAGGCTGATAATGTGGTCATAGATCACAGTGCAATGCACTTCTCCATTCTTAAACATGGACAAATCTTACAAAACAGCTCAAAGTTTGCAGCAGTGAAATAGAATAACGATATTCTAGCAAACATGGTACAATGAATCTCCATTCACTGTATATCAGATTGGAAGGATGGTGGCTCTTCTCCAGCTGGGCTTTTCTCTGGAGATACATACCAAGAAAGACACAAACAATTCCAAGGCAAATTTCTTGGCTTCATAGACTAGAAAGAGTGACTTTCATGTCAGGCAGCCAATGTCAACATCAAGCATATCAAAGTAAGGTACAGGAAACATTCACTGCAGAGTTAAACTCCCTCTTTATTGTTCCAAACATGTGTCTTAAGGGCTGGTTAGATCAGATAGCTAGATGGTTTGTGTGTGTTTCAGAATAATGTCAAGAGTGTAAACTTGATTCCCATTCTAGCTGAAGAAGACTTGAGACTCACGTCCTACAAAGGCAATAGAAAATCACCACTGACAAAAAGCGGCCATGAAAGTAGCTCAGAATGAAGCAGACACTGAACCAAGGTCCTGCCTTTGGAGGAACACACATGGTATGTGCCCAGGTCTTAATTTCAGAGCATCACCCTCTACTGGGCCAAATGTGAATATTTCCTTAATGTCATTCTGCGTGCGGTTCCTATTTGATTCAATCTGGAATTCATTATTGTAACTGCTCAAAAATTCAAATCCCTTCATGTAGGATCCTTACAGTCAATAGATGGAGAATACTTCCATTCATTCAGATCATTATTTTGTAGTTCATAACTTAAAAATAAACAGAGATAGTGAGAACTGCCAATGCTGCAGTCTGAGATAACACAGTATAGAGCTGGAGGAACACAGCAGGCCAGGCAGCATCAGAGAAGCAGGAAAGCTGGTGTTTCAGATCGGGACCCTTCTTCAGAAAGGGGTCCTGACCTGAAATGTCAGCTTTCCTGCTCCTCTGATGCTGTCTGGTCTGCTGCGTTCCTCCAGCACCGCGCTAAAAAGGAACATATAGCTAAAGCTTTTTATCATGTACTCATCAGGACTGTGAAGCAAGAATGAACAATTTATAGAACATTCCCATTTTAGACTAGACTACAAGATTTATGTTATAGAGATAGTAGGAACTGCAGATGCTGGAGAATCTGAGATAACAAGGTGTAGAGCTGGATGAACACAGCAGGCCAAGCAGCATCAGAGGAGCAGGAAGGCTGACGTTTCAGGCCTAGACCCTTCTTCAGAAATGGGGGAGGGGAAGGGGGTTCTGAAATAAATAGGGAGAGAGGGAGAGACAGAAAGAAGATGGATAGAGGAGAAAATAGGTGGAGGGGAGACAGACAGGTCAAAGAGGCGGGGATGGTGCCAGTAAAGGTGAGTGTAGGTGGGGAGTTAGGGAGGAGATAGGTCAGTCCAGGGAGGACAGACAGGTCAAGGGGGTGGGATGAGGTTAGTAAGTAGGAGATGGGGGTGGGGCTTGAGGTGGGAGGAGTGGATAGGTAGGAAGAAGGACAGGTTAGGGAGGCGGGGATGAGCTGGGCTGGTTTTGGGATGCGGTAGGGGGAGGGGAGATTTTGAAGCTTGTGAAGTCCACATTGATACCATTGGACTGCAGGGTTCCCAAGCGGAATATGAGGTGCTGTTCCTGCAGCCTTCGGGTGGCATCGTTGTGGCACTGCAGGAGGCCCAGGATGGACATGTCGTCAAGGAATGGGAGGGGAAGTTGAAATGATTCGTGACTGGGAGGTGCAGTTGTTTAGTGCGAACCGAGCGTAGGTGTTCTGCAAAGCGGTCCCCAAGCCTCCGCTTGGTTTCCCCGATGTAGAGGAGGCCACAACGGGAACAGCGGATACAGTATACCACATTAGCAGATGTGCAGGTGAACATCTGCTTGATGTGGAAAGTCTTCTTGAGCCTGGGATGGGGGTGAGGAGGGAGGTGTAGGGGCAGGTGTAGCACTTTCCTGCGGTTGCAGGGAAAAGTGCCGGGTGTGGTGGGGCTGGAGGGGAGTGTGGAGTGGACAAGGGAGTCATGGAGAGAGTGGTCCCTCCGGAAAGCAGATAAGGGTGGGGAGGGAAAAATGGTTGGGTCAGATTGCAGGTGGCGGAAGGGTCGGAAGATGATGCGTTGGATCCGGAGGCTGGTGGGGTGGTACGTGAGGATGAGGGGGATCCTGTTTTGGTTGTTATTGTGGGGAGGGGGTGTGAGGGATGAGTTGCGGGAAATGCGGGAGACACAGTCGAGGACGTTCTCGACCACTGAGGGAGGTAAGTTGCGGTCCTTGAAAAACGAGGACATCTGAGATTACGGGAGTGGAATGCCTCATCCTGGGAGCAGATGCGGTGGAGGCGAAGGAATTGGGAATAGCGGATGGCATTTTTGCAGGAAGGTGGGTGGGAGGAGGTGTATTCTAAGTAGCTGTGGGAGTCGGTGGGCTTGAAATGGATATTGGTTTCTAGGTGGTTGCCAGAGAGGGAAACAGAGAGGTCCAGGAAGGAGAGAGAGGTATCAGAGAAGGTCCAGGTGAACTTAAAGTTGGGGTGGAAGGTGTTGGTGAAGTGGATGAACTGTTTGAGCTCCTCGTGGGAGCACGAGGCGGCACCGATACAGTCATCAATGTAACGGAGGAAGAGGTGGGGTTTAGGGCCAGTGTAGCTACGGAAGAGGGATTGTTCCACGTAACCTACAAAGAGGCAGACATAGCTTGGGCCCATGCGGGTACCCATGGCCACCCCCTTTGTCTGTAGGAAGTGGGAGGAATTGAAAGAGAAGTTGTTGAGGATGAGGACGAGTTCAGCTAAGCAGATGAGGGTGTCAGTGGAGGGGGACTGGTCGGGCCTGCGGGACAGGAAGAAGCTTTCAATCAATTATAATCAGCTCAGTATTTTCCAAATGCAGAGTGCTATGTCATCACCAATGATTGCGACTTGTTTGTTTTCTTTCAATAACATAAAGTCGGAAATGAAAGCTAATGTTTTTTGAATGAATTTGCCATTCTAAGAGTCTGCAATTGGAAACAGATTGTTCAATTGAATGCATAACACCTGCAGATCTTTCTATTGCCCTTCTATGTAGTCCTATCCCTATGCAGATCATTTCCTGACATGGCACTGGGAACCTTCTGATCTATCATGTGTCTTAGTCAACTGAAGGGTTTGATGCTTGAAATGCCTAAAATACAGTCTAAAATATAACCGAATGACATATTCTTAAAGGCATTAGCACAGTCCCAAAAATAGCACTGAATGATTTATTTAGAGTAAAATATCAATTGTCGGATCATTGCAAGCATCTCTCAAAGCATAATGTTTGTTTTTGGCTCAGCAGCTTGAGCAGTAGGTGAATTCACAAAGTGAAAAGGTACTTAATGTAGTAATTTAAAATAAATTAGTTAAATAAATAAAACGACTAGCCTTCACATGCTTCAGGCTACAGCTTCAATATACACATAACCTTTCAACTCAGCAGCTTCGTTCTCTGGTTAGCATCTACCTATTACACAGGATGGAACAAAATGCCTCAAGGGAGTCAGATTTTGAAACGCATCTGTATTCATTTTTGTCTCTGTAATTGCTCATTCAAGCTGCAACTAGCGATTGTTAGCTGTCCAGTATGCTCCATAAATTGTACTGTGGGTACTAAAATGTATAGGATAAATGATGCCTAGAAGTAGATTAAATTGACTGAACAGCAGCTGAGTGTACTGCAGAGAATAAATCTAAGCTGCATCCATTTTACATCTGAAGCTTGCTCTCTGTGGGGAGCCACACTAGAATGGGGCATAGGTTGTAGATCAAGTATTTTATAGTGAAGTCATTTTCATACAATCATATAGCACGAAAGGACGACATTCAATCCTTCCTTCCTATGCCAGTTCTTTGTAAGAGCTATCAAGTTAGTCTCATTTCCCTGTGTTGTCTTCTCAGTCTTACAGTCAACTTTTCAAGCATTTATTCAGTTTTCTTTTGAAAGTTACTTGTGAATTTCCTTCACACATTTTTCACCAGAACAACCTCAAAGAGTTTGCTCTTTTGCCCTTTTCCATTCTCTGGTCTAAGGAAAATGATCCCTGCTTTCATTGCTTAAAAAAAATCAACAACTCCAGTATTGCCTTTAAAAATATGGCAGTTAAATCTATCTACGTAGATTTAAAAATACTTTCCTTGATTGGACTGGAAATTCTAAGTAATAATGAGGAATATTTGAGCAGTGGCTCAATAAGGTAAGATGGATCCATCTAAACTATTAAAAGATTAAGGTTATGAGCTCACAGGATAACAGTTTTACTTTTACATGTCTTTATTGAACTCACTGTAAGATGGATGCCTGCAGTGAGTACCTCACGGTAGAGATCATATAGAATCATCATTGAATCCCTACAGTGTGGAAGCAATCCATTCAGTCCATCAAGTCCACAACAACACTCTGAAGAGCATCCCACCCACACCCGCTCCCTCACCGTACAGAATAGAATAGAATACCCTTTATTGTCACGTGTACTCAAGTACAGAAGTACAGGAGTGCAATGAAAAGTTTACAATGTCACCTCTCATGGTGCCACCTTATCCCTGTAACCCTGCATTTTCCATGGCTCATCCACCTAACCTGCACACTATAGGCAATTTGCCATTGCCAATCCACCTTGCCTGCACGTCTTTGGACTGTGGGAGGAAACTGGAGCACCTGGAGGGAACCCATTCAGACACGGTGAGAATGTGCAAACCCCACACAGTCGCCCAAGGGTGGAATCAAATCCATGTCCCTGCCTCTACGAGATAACAGTGCTAACCACTGAGCCACCGTGCCATCCGCTATCATGATTATGGCAAGCCAGCAGGCCCATTTGTACATCATTGCACTTCTAACCCAAACAACCTCCTTCTTATACAGAAAAAAAACCCAAATTAAATTACATGCACTATCAATTTTTAGGATGGGTTACCCATGTATGTACTATAAAACCAACTGTTCCCATGTATTAGCAAAATTCTTTGCTGTTTTAGATAGGTCTTCTTTTGTCAGTCTTTTTATATGCATGGCACCCATGTGGCTTGTTGGCTTTCCTACAAAATCTGCTGGTGAGAATGATGTGCCCTCTGGTTTTGCATCTCAGCTGACTCTGCTAATATGTATTGTTGCCTTAGCCCAGGAGTCCCCAATATTTTCAGTATCAAGGCACACATTAATGAGAGGAATAATTGCACAACACAGTCGTTATTTTAATTCTGCATGCATAGTATTGAAATCTATGTATGCACAGCTCTGGAAGCTTGTGCATGCACAATCAATGGGTGGCCTGGTGTCAGCAGATTCTTCAATAATAGACACCAAGGTTCCGGAGGAGTTAGGAACCACTGAAACAGCATTGACACTCAGGTAAAGCAGTACTGCTTCTCAAAACCTTTGCAGCACACTACTCTTCTGGAATGGCACATCAGCTGAAAACCACTGCCTTAGATGGGGGAGAGATAGTCGGAACTGCAGATGCTGGAAAATCTGAGATAACAAGGTGTAGAGCTGGATGAAAGCAGCAGGCCAAGCCTTTGATGGGGGTTCAGTTAGCGCACTGGCTGGATGGCCAGTTTGCAATGCAGAGTGATGTTAACAATGTGGGATCAATTCCTGCATTGGCTGAGATTACCACGAAGGGGGCTTATCAGAATAGATGTTGAGAAGGTACTTCCGCTAGTGGGAGAATCTCAAACTCGGGGCATAGTTACAGAATAAGGGGACACTCAATTCCAACTGAGATGCGAATTCCCTCTCGCAGAATGATTTACTCCCAAATGTAACGGAGGTTAGTTCACTGAAATTATTTAAATCAGAACTAGATAGATTGTTGAAATACCGCGCATTTGAAGGCTATGATGATCTGGTACGAAACAGGAGTTGAGGCCTGGGGCAGATCAGCCATGATCTTGTTGAATGGTGGGGCAAACTTGAGGGGCTGAATGGCCTACTCCTGCTACTATTTCTTATGTTCGTATATTCGAACCAGGTCAGAGGTTTAAGGACGGGTGGGGCAAGATGTAGGGATTTCCAACCTGGTCCATGCTGCCAAAGCAGAAGTAGAAATTAAATGGGATTTTAAGTGGGCATTGTGCCTAGGACACCCATTGAAAAATCTTTATTAAAATAATTTTTGGTAAAATTGGGCATTGCAAAAAGTGTTTGTTCGTATGTTCGTGGGCCATTGGCTTCTCGCTACTTCTCCAGTTTCCCTCAGTCCATGTCACCTGTTCATCTGATTTTTCTACCTCCTGTTCCATTTTCATGATTATTTAGCTTTCAATTGTTACAATAACTGAACTGTGAGATCTTTGTTTCTAATGTTCTTACTCGACTATCTTTGTCTTTAAATCCGTATTTACCCTTTTGATTTCTGAAATTGTACTCCAGATTTAACACACTCATTCATCCTTCCATCTGACCAGCTAATTCCAAGCATCCTTCACAGACCCACATTTCAAATGCTACAATAGCCTTTGTAGAGATTGGAACAAGGTCAGCCAGGTGGACCTCATAGAATATGAGTTCCCTGATTGGGGTTGTTAACCTGGTCCAAACAGTGAGCCCTGGCTGATAGATATAAACAGGAGCTGCAAACATCCTGTCTCTCTGAGAGCTGGCTCTGAGGGAGCTAGATCAGTGTCAAGGGCTCTTCACATGTAAATAAAGGGTGACTTGGTGACAGGATACCAACGTTTGTAGAGTTATTTCAGTCCTCCCATCCACTGTTTTTAGAGGTCTATTCTTGAATGCATAGGGTGTAACACTCCACAGTAATGACTGTATTATATGTGTATTCAGTGTCATGCTGATGCTTTTGGAATTATGTGACTCAAGCCTTGTTGTTGGTAATTTAACCTGGATTTCATTCTTAATGTAACTTTGGTGTACACCACTGAAACAGGGACTTGAAATTGTCCACTGCCTCTATCTCAGAGCTTCCAATATTGACATTACTATTACTACTTAAAGCCATAACATTGATCTTTACCTCATTTATGTTCAGGACAAAACACTGATTACAGTACTAGTATCTGAAACTTATTTCCCAAGGCAGGGGTAACACAAACTATGTCACAAGTTCTAAATATCTACTAGGATTTGAAGCATGTAGGGCAGTATGATGAGTAGCCTTGACGCGTCCCTGAACAATAATCTTTTCTATAGAATTGGTTGGGATCTTACATACCTTAATCTTTGACCTTGAAATTAGGCTATGCAAATATGAGCAAACAAACAAATATCAAAGCAACCAGTTTGTATCAATAAAATCCATTGGAACTGCAGGTAACAATGTTAGATGAGAACTATTTATTCATCCACTGATAGTCACATACTGGGATATCAAAGTCCACACATCTCAGATTAACTGGGCTCATATTTTGAAAGACATTGATTACCTTTCTATGTTATTATAAATGGACTTGTCAGTTGTAGACAAGGAGCAGAATTCATTGGAGGTGAGAATGGAGGCAAAAGGCTGGAAAATTAGCCTCAGACAGCAGCACACTAGTTCCCAATTCAGGGCCATTTTAGAAGTGGATAGTTTGTCTGGTTGGGGGTGATGGGAAGCAGATGGCAGTAGGTGAGCATTAAAGCCTTTAAAGGGTCTATTAAGGGCACTAGGAAGACATCAACTGGAATTTTCCAGAAAACAATGGCAGACAATGCTCAAAGTAATTTCTCAAAGGCCTTCCCAGGCCATGTCCGTGAGATGGTGATAGCTCTAGCTGCCTAGTGGAGTAGCAGTTCCGCAACTGCTTCCATCCTCTCTGTCTTAGCTGTATTAGGAGCCCACCTGATGTCTTTAAGTGGTTGGCAAGAACGTGTCCTGGGCACTGATTGACCAGCCATTCAGAACCTGCATCAAATATCAAACAATGACACAACATGGAATTGGGCCCTGGAAAAGATCCTGACCTCAAGGCACCAACACCAAAACAAAAATCTTACCCAGAGTTTATGAAACTTTATAATAATACTAAGTTACTAGCTTTTTCCCTGTTGAGCATTTTGTAATTAACATTGTTATTCCTCTCCAGTAGACTATTTTGTCATTCATAATGTACCAGTCTGAAGGCCTGAACTGATTAACATGTCTAACGTTCTTGTATATTGCAATAAATATCCCATCACTACTCCTCTCACCCTTGAATATAAATCAGGTCAGTGCACCATCAAAGTAATATGCACTGCCAAAATTTCACATGTTTAGTATCATATGTTTGGATGCTAGAGAAACATGGAATTGTAACAAGTATAAGTGATGACAGTTTCCATCGCCACTCATTTTTACACCAAGTTTAAACAATCCGCTATAATGATAAGGTTACAGGGTCACTCTTAATGATTCAGCTTAGAATTTATACAACTATCCAGACTGTGAGGTTCATACCCACAGATAGAAGATAGTAAAGCAATTACTCATGTGCCTAAACAGATGTATCCACTGTTATTTCTTAGTCGCAACAATTTACAGCATAAATACCCTATCACATCATAACAGAAAGACAGAATCACTTTAGCAAGGAAAGGTCAGAGAATGTATGTGGTGATGAATAGATTCGGGTATTCACCCATGTTTGTGATGCCTTAATATTTGTTTTCGTGACCCTCCAAAGATTATTCACAGCTTAGACTACAGTGTGAATTTAACAAATAGTTAAAGTGTTCAAAGTTCATCACAGTTTGCTTGAACTAAAAATGGGGCATGATTCTAAGTATAAAATACTTGCAGCTAGGCAGCATGTCTGGCCTGTCACATGTAATCCTCCATAATGGCAAGTGATACAGCTGGGTTTCTTTATAAAAGTAAGCCTTTTCCTTTCCACATCATAGTTCCCAAGAAGACATCTGACTCCATTTAGACCAGTACTCGACAGTCACTATTGCCACTAAATGACTAGAAAGTGGAAAATAAATAGACTCTATACATACTGTGTTCATTTCTGTCAGCAAAATGCTTTCAACTGTCAGTTCCTGTTAAATAAACATACTCCAGGCCACATTACATGTGTTTACAGTTCAGATAATACAGAACCATATTCTTTACAATTTCCTACGTGAAATTCTGCAGTACATGTAGCATCCCTGCCACGTTATAGATAGAATGAATTTTAACAACAATAGCATCTATTTGACATGATGGAAATGAATCACCCATAATGGATAAAATGCTGTAATTCAAGCAGAAAGTTAATCTCAAGGGATTCAATCTTATTAAATCTTTTGAGTTATTTCACTGAATGATTGTTCCTTGGTTGGGAACAATATAAATCAAGATATTTCTCAGACATACCTGAGTACTGCCATTCCTAATGGATCTTGGAATTTGATTTATGAATAATTATGCATGTTAAGTCAATGACTGCATATTAGGCTGCCTTTTTGAGCTCAAACACTGGAAGATGAAATGTAGGAGCACTGCTGCAGCAACCTAAAGAGCTGCCACATTGAACAGTTGAATGGTTACTTTTTCATCTATTGTACTACAGTCAGGAATGAAATTATAGGCTTGGATGGAAATATACAGCTACAAACCAAAGTTTTCATGTATGATGATGTCAGGTTCCATCAGCAGTCATTTTTACACCAAGGTTAAATAATCCAGTATGATGACAGGGTTGCACCTACTGATTCAACTTAGAATTTATAAAACACTCCAACTGTACTTTTAAATAACAAAATGATAAACATTTCCTAAGTATATATCCATCCTTGGAGGACAGTACAGAAATCATGTGAGTACATGTAATTTTTGGATCTGAACATTTCATGGCATGACTCTTCTATCACATCAGAAATCAAAAGCAGAATTACTTCTACAGGGATGATTAAAATTCAAAAAATGTGTGTGGTGATGAATGTATTCAAGTACACAAACCTGATGCCCTAACAAGAAGCTTGTATGCACTTCTTTATCCACATACAAACCTAATAAGTTACACTGTTGCAAATGTAATGCATTTTCCACAAGAGTTAAAGGTAAGGACCAAGGGGTGACTTTGATGACAGGATCCTCAGTCAGGACCATAATGTTTCACCCCCACAACCCAGGGATGCCAATGGTAAACCTGACAGGGTTGGCTGGGCTTCCTTCAGGAGGCTTGGGATAGATATGTAATCTCCAACTCTATAACAAACTGAATTGGCATTCCATTGGCAGTGATGAAGAATCATATGCTGGTCCCTTCTACCCCCTGACTTCACTGGGGGAGGATCTGCTGCATCTACAGAGAGCATCTCCTGTGATTGTGGGTCTGGCTGTGAAGGGCTGCATTCAACCCATTGAATGTTCAGTACTGTATTTGTACAAAGCACCCAGTTTTGTAATGACTTAATTGTCCAGCAGTCTAATGTTACTGAGTGTTCAGTACTTTACTGGACTGGAGTTGGCCTGTACTTCTATAATAACTGAGCATCGGGCATCTCAAACAAGTTAAGTGACCTGTACTTCAGTATTGAATGCCTGACACTGCAATAATAATGTGCTCAGAATTGAAAAGCTGCTGATTGTCCAGCCCTTTAATAGTACTTTGCAATGGTGCTGATAATATATAAAGCTGTCCAGTGTCAAGGCAGCACATTTCTCCTTGATGGGACAGGAAATGTGTGAGACTCCTGACTGAAATATATCCAAATGGGACAGATTCTGATCAGACCCAATATCCATCCTAAATGCAAGGAACACTTCCAGATTAAAAGAGCCTTTTTGAGTTTCAAAATTTCACAGCCGATGTTGGCAGAAAATGCACCACAGAGAGAGAAGTTCTGATCATTTGGTGCTTAAGGATGGACTGGAGTGTGAAAGAGAAGCTGGATCAGAAGGAAGCTTTTGCTCCAGAGAATGTAAGTGAAAGATATTTGGAGGATATAGAAACTTCCAGGGTTCTGTGTTTTACAGCAGTGCTTCATTGACAAAAATAATTTCTGACAAATCGGGCTGATTGCAACATGCTCCAAAACAAATAAAGATTTTTCTTTTGTTATTGATGTTATAAACACTTCATTAATTCTGTCTAATGCTGCTGTTTGTCCTATCTTAATTCAGGTATTAGTCCGTTTATCTTAACTTGTTAAATAGTGAAAGTGTGGTGCTTATCACCAGATTACACATTCATAGAAATATACAGTAACCTTGATTTAACCTTTACTATTTGCTCCCCTGCACTGACCCCAACTACTGACTTATTATTTTCTATTCTAGTCCTTTCTGTCTCACATGTTCTGTACACCTTGGTTTGATGTTATTTACAGGCTGCCACACTCCTGCTGAGTTAGTTAAACTCTCCTCGATAGCAAAATGCCCACAAAGACTCATTCCTGGCTCTGTTCAAGTGTAAGCAATTCAGCCTATACAGGTTCCATCTTCCTGAGAGTCAGCCCCAAAGTACCAAGGATCAGAAGCCCACTCTCCTGCGTCAGCTTTCCAGCCACATATACATCTGTCTTTTCCTTACAATTCTATGCTCTCTTCTTACAGCACTGGGAGATATCAGGAGATGTCTACTTTTTTTTCTACCTAGCTCCGTAAATTCTGACCTCAGGACTACATCCCTTTCTCTCCCCATGTCATTGAAACATGACTACTGGCTGATCCTTCTCCCTTGTCAGGGTGTTCTGAAGTCAATCAGTGACATCTTTGACCCTGGTACCATGGAAACTGCACACCGTCTTAGAAACATGTCTGCAGCTGTACAATTGGCTATTGATTCCCCTAATTACTGAATCACCTATCATTATGGCTCTTCCAGTCTTCTTTGAACTCCCCACCCTATACAGTTAAGTCACTCTCCAGATAAGCCATTACTCTAATCAGTATTGGAATTAAATACTGTTTGGAGAGTGCGCTGCACTGAAGGTGTCCTGTACCATCTGCCTATTCCTTTTTGAATCCCTCCAATCAGGTTTCAGCCCTATCTCAGCCTCTATCAAAAGCATAAATGGCATCTTATGTGACCGAGATAAAGGTAAACTACTGTTCTCATCGTTCTTGACCTATCTGCAGCCTTTAGCATAGTTGAACACAATATTCTCCAATGCTTCTTTCTTCATGGTCATTCAACTTAGTTGGGACTGCTTTCACTGCTATATTCTTATCTATCTCACTATAGCCAGAAAATCACTTGGAGTAGCCTCTCTTCTTTCTCCTGCCCTGTTACCTCTGGTGTCTCTCGTGGACCTATCCATTGCCACATCTCATTTCTCATCAACATGATGCTCCTTAGCAACACAATCTCTAAACTCAACATCTGGTTTCACACATAGACAAATGACAACCAGTACTAGCTTATCACTAAATAAAAACCAAAAAAAAAACTGTGGATGCTGTAAATCAGGAACAAAAACAGAAGTTGCTGGGAAATCTCAGCAGGCCTGGCAGCATCTGTGAGGAAAAATCAGAATTATCTTTTTGGGTCCAGTGATCCTTCCTCAGTCACCAGACCTGAAATATTAATCTGATTTTCCTTCACAGATGCTCAGCATTTCCAGCAACTTCTGTTTTTATTATTAACTATTCACTGCCTCTCTTGATTCCTCCATTGTGGCTTTTTAGCCAACATTTATTACTGAATGAACAAAAATTTCTCTAACTGAATAATTGGAAGACTTGAAACCACTGTTTCGGTGTCACTCCAAACTTTGACCCCTAACTATCAACTCTATCCCTTGCTCAAGCAGCAGTCTGAGATTAAGCCAGTCTGTTCACAACCTTGGTGGAACATCCAACCCTGAGAAGAGCTTCTATTCTCAGAGTTGTGCAATTAATAAGACAGAAACTGGCTATTCCACCTCATATCATTGAATGATTTCATGCTTTCTCAACTTATTCACTGCTGAATTTTTCATTCATGCCTTTGTTATCTCCATACTTGGCTATTTCAATGCAATCTTGGCTGGTCTCAAAAGATCTACCCTCAAAAACTTGGGGGTCATCCAGAGTCTCTGCTGTCAATGTTTTAACTTGCACCCAAGCCCCATTCATCTACCTCCCACCTCCCGCTCCGCCATACATCCCCGATACCCAAATCACACTCCCTAATCTATATTGGCTATCGGGCAAATAACATTTTATTTGAAAATGACCATTCTTGACTTCAAATACCTTAATGAACTTTTCATCTCAAGTTGCACAACCCTCAGAGATATCTTGTTCCACTAATTCTGGTCTCTCCTATATTGCTTCTCCTCTGGTGGCTGCATCTGCAGTTGCCTTAGCCCCAAAATCTGGGTACACTACCTGAACTCAACCACTTTCATGCCTCACTTTCCACCTTAAATTCTATCTCTTTGAACATGCTTTTCATCATTTGACTTAATATTGCCTTATGTGGCTCAGTGTCATAATTTCAATTATGAAATTTCTATTTAACCGGTAACTTAATCAACAGGCATTCTTGATAAACAGCAAAAATTATATACCGAGATGTCCGAGTACTTACGATATAACAGTGATGTGTATACTCCCTGCATTATGTTTTGATTACTTACTGCGTGTTTTTACATTGGTTATAGGAGGTGTGTTGAGGTTTTACATAGATATTTTGAGGGAAGTTGATGTTTTGAATTTTCACTTGGTCAGGGTTTACTGTGGTTATGCATATCTCTTGATTTTCAGAATATTTGATCAACTGCACACTCCTGGTGCTATAGATGCAGGTTAATAAAATGTTTGCTGTGTACAGATAATGCTCCTGTGGAGTGCTTTGGGACTTTTCATTATACTAAAAGGCAATATCTAATTACAAATTTGCTGGTTACATGTTACATTGTTGGTTATATGCCTATACTAGACAAGTAAGCAAAGAAACATAAATAAATTGTTCATTCGCTTATATCACCCACGTAGTCTCCCATCCTTCGTTTGTATCTTTGTTTACATTATTTTTCTGGCATTAATTCACTGCTGCTTGTGGTCACTTGCTGTGTGCAAATTGTCTGGTCACTTGCTGTGTACAAATTGTCTGTCCCATTTTCTACATTGTAAGAGTATGGGCTGAGTCTTTCCAGAAACTGACAAAGTGTCAATTCAGGGAGTTTTGTGGAGAGATTCTCTCCATGAGCTACAGCAAGTTATCTCATGGAATTCTCTGCATCTTGCCTCATTACGTCTGTGTCATGCCCTGGTCATGTTGTCCTCCAATCAGCAATGACAGAATTAATTACCATTGCCAGGATCTCCTGGAATTCCCAACGCTGGCACCATATTTAAAGCCCAGCTGGGCACCCGATTGAGAGTTGCTAGCCAGGAGCTATCCTTCACAGTGCACATAATGGGAGGAAAATGAAAAGAAATGCTTCTGAGGGCACAGTAGTGGCACAGTGACACTTTGTTGTAAATACAAGCTGAGATCTTGTCAGGTAAATGCAAGTGGTATAGTTGCACTGGAACAGCTTGGCGCTGGACACAGCAATGCATGCAAATAGCCCTCAACACTCACTAATGAGACTCTCATCTCACTTTTCAAAACCTGGTTGTTGAGGCAGAAGTTATTTTTCTTGGTGTTGAGACTGTCATTTTTCTGATCTCACCACATTTTCTCAACTGTCCTGTCATTGTCCATATCATCTGGGGGCTAGAAACATTCAGCCTTATGTTCCAAGAGTTATTCTTTGGCTGCAAAGTGCTTTGGGATATGTGGGGTCATTAAATGCATGATAAATAGTGAAAAGATAGAAAGAATTTCTATCATTTTCATCATCCATGCTGTTTATACGTTTTTATCCAATACTTTAGAGTTGAAAACACAAACATACAATTTATGCCCTAGAATGTACTTGTTGCATAAACAAAATAAAATTTAATTCCTTTTCTACTTCATTTCAAAATCTTTGGAGATTAATATATTGAACCGACATAATTTGGAGGCCAAGTTCAAGAAATCTATAAAAGTTAGTCAGTATGCTCAAGGTCAGGGCAACCAAAATATCTACATGTTAAACTAACAGAGCCTGTCATCTCCCCATCTCCTTGTATATCATATCACACTTAACAGGAAATGAGAATCAATTAGGTTATTTCCTAAGGTCACAGATGCCTGCCTTTGTGTGATACACATGGAACCTTCTGAAGCAGTGTTAGCTAAACGCAAAAGACAACATATGAAGAAATCAAGGCGATTGTTACCTTGTCATCTTATCCCCCGATTATCCAAAGTCTTATGGGATATTGATTGCAAAATGCCTGAATTTGTAAAGAGCTAAAGTTACTGCAAAACAAATTTCCTCCGTGAAGCCCAGAGTTTGCTGGGACTGTGGTTAAAAATATCTGGGAATATAATACTAAATATAAAAGCTGTTGGACTCATGTGTTAAAAAAAATGAACAAACATCTGGTTCACTAAATCCTTTGTCCTTCCTTGTCCAGACTTGCCTATGTGAACGCAGCCCCACATGCTTAACTCTTAACTGTCTGATATGGCCCAGCAGACTTTCTCAAACATCAAGGAAGAAAACAGAAATCAAACATTGAATTGGACTTGCAGCCCAGAAGGACACTATTCAGCCTATCACATCCATTCTAGCTCTCTGTAATATAGAACATATAGAATGAACATACAACAGTATAGCACAGTACAAGCCCTTTGGCCCATGATGTTGTGCCGACCTATTATCCTACTAAGATCAAACTACCCTGCATACCCTACATTATACTATCATCCATGCAATACATTCATATGAAACAATATAGTTTGTCTCAAAAGGTCTGTCCCCAACCTTTGAATGGACTCTCCTTTTTTTTCTCATTCCACTAGCTTTCTCCTGGTGTTTCTTTCTTGCACTTTCCTTTTTATATTTACATCATTTAAAGTTCTGACGTAGTGTCTGTTCAGTCCTCCATGATCGTTTTCCTGATGTCCTGTGAATAGGGTGTATAAAATGCATTCTTCATTTCTTGCTAGTGGGCTGCAGCAGGAAAGAGGAGATGAGTTTGCCTTTAGGGGATTTGCTCCTGACAAACAAAAGCCAATTGTGATGGCCCTTTGGTTTCCCCCATCACTACCAGCTGTTTCAGTTTTGCCAGGACCCAATTTTTCTGTGTCCAAAGTCAGATATTGTCAGCTGTGACTGGAAGCGTGTCCAGAAATTTAAAACTATTACGGATTCTTCAAGTGGCAGTACCACTGGTGGTGTGTCTGCCGGTGGGAGGTGGCTCAATGTGTCCCTACTCATTACTTGGCCTTCAGGATGGTGTTCCAACTTGTAATTATATACGCACTTGGTATTGTAGCTCACCGCTGAATTCAGCCTGAAGCTATGGATGGCACTGCCTCATCCTCTTTAAGTCGACCAAGCAGGGGTTCATGGTCCATTATTATTACAAATTTACATCTGTAAAGGTATTGGTGGAACTTCCTGACTCCAAATATGACTGCCAAACTTTCCTTCTCTATCTGGCCATATTCTGGCTCTGTATCAGCCAAAACCATGGATGCTTATGCTTTTGGGCATTCCTCTCTGTTGGGTCACCTATAAGCTCATAAGACCCTAATGCCATTTGGGGAGGCATCACATGTCAATACCAGATCTCGCTCGAGATCATAGTGTGCTGTCACCTCAGAGGATGATAGCTATTTCTTCACTTCCCTGAAAGCTATAGCTTGGCTACACGAACATTTCCAAGGCTGACCCTTTAAGAGTTGTTGCAAAGGTGCCAGGATGGAGGCCAGGTTATGTATGAACTTTCCATAATAATGCACCAGCCTGAGGAAAGACCTAAGCTCTGGTACAGATGTGGGATCTGGGGCACCTTTGATCACCCTCACTTTATCTAACCAGGTCTTGTTGACTCTGTAACTCAAGTAGGTCACTTGGGGTGCCTGGAACACACATTTTTCCCTTCTAAGGCATATGTCCACCTGGAAGAAACATCTAAGGACTATGTCAAAGTTGTCTAAGTGCTAGTTATTGGTCTTCTCCGTTATTAGCATGTCATCTAGATAAATGTTGACCTGGGGTACATCTTGTAACATGTTCTCCATCGTCCGCTGAAAAATTGCACAGGATTACAATGAGTGAATTTTGTTAAAGGTTGCTTCTGAGATCATTGAAATGGCACCAGCAGTATTGGCTTCTATTAGAACCAGGTGACCATTTAACCAGACGTTTATTTCGATTAGTTTTGATTTGGATGTTGCTGAACTGTTTAACTGTTTCAAACCAGATGTAGGTGGACTTTCCAGGGTGTGCAGTCTCCTGGATACTATGAGTTCTCTTTTTCTATTTAGGTCTAGTGGAGCTCTTTTGGTGTCTCAAGCCTGCATACTAGCAGTGACTATGATGGCTTGCTAGCCTGGATCCTGAAGAAAATTTTAACCATTTGACCAAGGCTTGGCTTTGTTTTGGGTTTTTGCTGTGGGCTGACCAAGAGTTTCTCTGTTCGGGATATGTCCTGAGTGAGGCTGTGCAATTGCCTTCCCTCAAGTGGTGTTCCCTAAGCTCAGAGACAACAAGGTGCAGGGCTGGATGAACACAGCAGGCCAAGCAGCATCATAGGAGCAGAGAGGCTGACGTTTCGGGCCTAGACCCTTCATCAGAAAAGGGGGAGGGGAAGGGGGTTTTGAAATAAATAGGGAGAGAGTGGGAGGCGGATAGAAGAGGGACAGAGGAGAGGATAGGTGGAGAGGAAACAAACAGGTCGAAGAGGCGGGGATGGAGCCAGTAAAGGTGAGTGTAGGTAGGGAGTTAGGAAGGGGATAGGTCAGTCCAGGGAGGACGGACAGGTCAAGGGGGCGGGATGAGGTTGGTCGGTAGGAGATGGAGGTGCGGCTTGAGGTGGGAGGAGGGGATAGGTGGGAGGAAGAACAGGTTAGGGAGGCAGGGATGAGCTGGACTGGTTTTGGGATGCAGTAGGGGGAGGGGAGATTTTGAAACTTGTGAAATCCACATTGATACCATT
>NC_063341.1:54085818-54137084 GCF_021869965.1 Rhincodon typus | reverse complement strand
TCATAGGAGCAGAGAGGATGCTGCTTGGCCTGCTGTGTTCATCCAGCCCTGTACCTTGTTGTCTCAGTAGAGGTTAATAGATGGCTTTTGGATTGGAGGGACACGAATAGTTGTCTCCCCAAGATTAATGTTAAATTTTGCTTCTTTTAGTGTCTGTAATTGATTGGTGCATATGCCAAAATTGTCAAAAAATATGCTTTCCTTCCACATTGCTTGTTCGATAGCCCCACAGCCACTTTATATTAACACAAAACATAATCTCTTTTCAAGCCTTGTTACTCATTACCCAGCTAGTGGTACTTGTTCGAGATTGATTTAATTCTTCAGTTAACTTTTTAACATCAGGAACCTGACAATCACAGATGTGGGCTGTGTTTGGTTCTTTCAGCTTCAGGAAGTTAGCAGTCCTGGTGAGAATGATTTCCAGCATTGTATTAGTTTCGACTCAGCTTGACCAGAAAAAAAATGCAGACTCAACAGTAATTGCTGTCTGATAGCAAAACATAGATATTAGACTGGAATTGGCTTTTTGTGTGGAAGTGATATTGTGTGGGCAATACCCAGAAATATTTACAAAAGGCCAAAATGTGCGATCTCAACTCAGTTGAATCCATTAATTTTGAATTCCAGATTTTATATCTCCAAGTTCTCAGCTGCATTTAAAGGGACAGGGAACAAATGGAAATTGGAGATGGTCAGGGTAG
Source organism: Rhincodon typus (assembly GCF_021869965.1). Taxonomy (NCBI): domain Eukaryota; kingdom Metazoa; phylum Chordata; class Chondrichthyes; order Orectolobiformes; family Rhincodontidae; genus Rhincodon; species Rhincodon typus. Next base: position 54,136,380 of record NC_063341.1, on the reverse strand, counting down.
ATGGTGGACTTTGATCAAAGGCACCAAGCAGATTCAATGGAACATCATTGGAATTCTGCAGTTATAGCACTATTGAGAGCAGTAGGGCCTAAAGCTCACTAAGTCATCTATGTAGACAGCACAAGTAGTCAGTCCGGCAACCATTTTGTTCATAAGCCTTTGAAAAGTGGCTGGTGCATTTTTCATTTCAAAGAGCATTACTTTAAATTGGGGTTGCAAACACAGAAACTTCTTTTGCTGTCTCCGACAAAGGCACTTGCCACTAACTTTTAGGGATGGCACGGTGGTTAGCACTGCTGCCTCACAGTGCCAGGGACCTGGATTCGATTCCACCCTTGGCCGACTGTCTGTGTGGAGTTTGCACATTCTCTCCATGTTTGCACGGGTTTCCTCCGGGTGCTCCGGTTTCCTCCCACAGTCCAAAGATGTGCAGATTGGCAATGCTAAATTGCCTGTACTGTCCAGGGATGTGTAAGTTAGTTGGATTAGACATGGGAAATGCCAGGTTATAGGGAAAGGGTAGGGGAATGTGTCTGGGTGGGATGCTGTTTAGAGGGGCGGTGTGGATTGGTGGGCCGAATGGCCTGTTTCCACACTGTAGGGATTCTATGATCTATGAACCGTGAATTAAGTCCAACTTTGTGATGTAAGTAGCTTGTTTTGCATTTTCTGCACAATCCTCCAGCCTTGGAATTGGGTAAGAGTCAGATTTCGTCACGGCGTTGACCTTCTGATAATCTACGCAAAATTGTTGAGTACCATCGGGTTTGGGAACCAACAAGGTCGGCGAACTCCACTCATTTTGACTCATCTCTATGATGTTTTCATGGAGCATCGCTTCCACTTCCTTCTGAACCTGCACTACTTTGAGAAGATTAAGCCTGTATGAATGTTGTTTTATCGGAATAGCATTCCTTACGTCAACCTCATGTACTATGGCATTAGTCCTCACCATTCTATTTCTATATACATCCTCATAACACTGTAACAGGTCTTTCAATTCAGTTCTCTGTTCCTGGGACAGATAGCTCACTACCCTATCCCATTCCTTAAGGACTTCCTCATTAATCAAACCTATTCCAAGGCACATCAAAATCCAAATCATCTGGATTTGATTCCTCACTCTGAGTGGCAGTAACTAATACCTGTTTCTCTGGTTCTCTTTCCCTGTCATAGTAAGGTTTCAGCATGTTCACATGACTTACCTGATAAATCTTTTTCCTACCTAGCATCTTTACCAGATAATTCACCTGACTTAACTTCTTCTCAATCTGATAGGGACCACTAAACTTTGCTTGAAAGGGTTCTCCTCCCACTGGTAACAGCACCGATACTTTATCCCCACGGGCAAATATACGAATTTTAGATTTCTTATCTGCTTCGTGCTTCATTATGTGCTGTGTCACCTTCAAATGTTATCCAGCTAATTCACCTACTTTATTTAATCTTTCTCTCACCTCAGATACATAATCCAACTGTGAGATCTCTGACTTCGAACCTATCAACTTTTCCTTAATTAATTTTAAAGGCCCTCTTACTTCGTGTCCAATATCAATTCAAATGGAGTAAACTGAGTCATTTGGAGCATCTCTAATTGCAAATAGTATAAATGGGATACCTCTATCCCAATCATTTGGGCAATCCTAGCAGTAAACCCTCAGCATTGTCTTTTGGGTCTGATTCCACCTTTCCAATGCTCCCTGGGATTCAGGATGGTACACACTCGATTTAAAATGTTTGATGCTTAAACTATCCATGACCTCCTTAAATAATTTGGCAGTAAAATTCGACCCTTGGTCTGACTGAGTCTCCCTGGGTAGACCATAACAAGTAAAGAAAACAAGCAACTCCTCCACAACCTTTTTTGCCTTGACGTTCCATAACAGAATCACCTCCAGAAACCTGGTAGATACAGCCATTATATTTAGCAAATACTGGATCCCATATTTAGCTTCAGGGAGGAGACCTACACAATCAATTAAAACCCATGTAAAATGTTCTTCAAATGCAGGAATTGGCATCAAAGGTGCAGATTTTATCACTGCCTATGGCTTTCCTACCATCTGACACGTAAGACAGGAACAGCAAAATTCGACCACTTTGTAATGTAATCCAGGCCAATAAAAATGCTTCTGTATCTTAGCCTGAGTCTTCCTCACTCCTAGATGACCTCCTACAGGTAATTTGTGTGCTACCTGCAATACTTCCTGTCTGTTTGCTACCGGCAACACAATCTGATGAACTTCCACCCATTTCTCCTCTGCATTAGCCTGGCAAGGTCTCCTTTTCCACCTTAAGATTTTATCCTTAGGTGATAACATTCTGGAATACATTCTGGTTCCTTTTCCAAGTAGGCTTTATGATATAAATCCTTCATTGTCTCATCTTTTTGTTGTAACTCCATTCATCTTTCAGCGCTAAACACATCTTTCTGATCCTTTACCTACTTAGGTTTTTCCTTTACCATCTCATTAAACAGGGTGTCAGAGGCTTACTATTCGACACTTTTGATCTCTCTGCCCTTGTTCTCTCTGCCTATAAATTCTGTGTCTGTGTGCTTTTCTCTCTCACTTCACTTGACGGAAGGGCTTTGTTGTGAAAGCTTTTGATTTCAAATAAACCTGTTGGACGATAACCTGGTGTTGTGTGACTTCTGACTTTGGCCTTCCCAGTCCAAAACTGGCATCTCCAGATCATTCTCACCATGGTGGTGTGGTTGCATGTGAGCAGCGGGTCCAGTGTCCCAGATTATGGGTACAATGTATGAAGTGGTTTACTGACCTAATTAGATCATGAAAAGTTAATAAAATTGCTAAATAAACTACATTCGGTACTTTAAGCCGCACTTCCACTCTTCCAACTCTGTGTTTCTTCATGATATCACTCTTTACACCTACTGAGATTTCAACAGCGGCCAATCTTCACTTTCTATTCACTTTGGCACCTTGCCATTTCTCCATCCACCATCACTGCTCACATTCTTATACAATGTGATACGTCTATCTCATTGTCATTTACATTGAATATACTACATCCATGAGGTGAATATGCAACCTTCACTCACTAATAGGTTTGTTCCTTTGTCCCTTATAGGAGGCAAGAGCAACAAAAGACAGGGGACAGGGCAAAGATTGGAGCTGAACTGCTAACTGATGGACGCTGAGAACACCCAGGGTGGCAGGCTGAGGGGGAGGGGTGGCACATTATCACCTTGTAGGGTCTGGCAGGAATGCCTGAGGTCAACTCTGAAGGAAAATACAGTAAAATGTGAAAATGAGACACATTGGTCTGACTAGGGGTGATTGATTTTAAAGTGAATGTCAGGGATTTATTTTTATTTAAACACTATAAGTTGCTGAAAGGCAGGTTACACCACTTTTCACACTCCTTTTACAGATTATGGGGTGAGGTGCTCTTTTTTGGGTGTTTCGGTGTTAGTTCTCAAGGTCAACCTCTGCTTTATAGCAGTCCCTGTTAAATCTTTCTCCTCTCCCCTTAAACCTATGCTGTCCAGTTTTGGACTCCGTTACCCTGGGGAAAAGATCTTAGCTATTCACCCTATCCATGCCCTTCATGATTTTATAAAACTCTATAAGGTCACCTCTCAGCCTCTGACACTCCAGGGAAAATAGCCCCAACTATTCAGCCTCTCCGTATAGTTCAAACTCTCAAACCCTGGCAACATCCTTGTGAATCTTTTCTGAACCCTTTCAAGTTTCACAACATCATTCCTATAGCAGGGAGACCATAATTGAATGCAGTATTCCAAAAGTGGCCTAACCAATGTCCTGCACAGCCACAATATGAACTCCAAAATCCTATACTCAATGTACTGACCGATAAGGCAAGCATACCAGCTGCCTTCTTCACTATCCTGTCTATCTGCAACTCTACTTTCAAGGAAATATGAACCAGTACTCCAAGGTCTCTTTGTTCAGCAACATTCCCAGGGTGTTACCATTAAATGTATAAGTCCTACCCCCTGTTTTGCCTTTTCAGAATGCAGCACCTCACATTTATATAAATTAAACTCCATCTGCCATTCTTCAGCCCACTGGCCCATCTGATCAAGATCCTGTTGTACTGTGAGGTAACCTTCTTGGCTGTCCACTATACCACCAATTTTGGTGTCATCTGCAAACTTACTAACCATACCTCCTACGCTCACAGCCAAATCATTTTTATCAATCACAAAAAGCAGTGGACCCAGCTTTGTGGCACACCATTGGTCACAGGCCTCCTGTCTGAAAAGCAACCCTCCACCACAAACCTCTGTCTCCTACATGCAAGCTAGTGCTTTATCCAAATGGCTCTTGGAGTTATTCTGTCACGCATATGGTCACTTACCTTGAACTCCGACAGAAGATTACGAAGGGTGTTGCCTCCCCATAATTTAACAATATTCCCAACTTTTGTCTTCAGCAAATGTCATAGGATATTCATGAGGTCAATTTCCCCAGAAGACCTTTATAAGTATGCACTGTCATAGGGTACACAGACCTACACCAGCACAGATTCACCAATATTCCTTAGCAGCACCTTCTAAACCCATCATCACTTCCTTCTAGAAGGACAAAGGCAGCAGATAAAGGGAACACCACACCCTGCAAGTTCACCTCCAAGCAACTTACCATCCTGACTTGGAAATATATCAAATATATAATATGTTCCTTCAGTGTCATTGGGTTGAAATCCTGCAATTCCGTCCCCAACAGCATTACGGATCTATCTACATCACAGGGACTGCAGCAGTTCAAGATGACCACACCTTCTCCAGGGTAAGTAAGAATGGACGATAAATGCTGGCCCAGCTGGAGATGTTCACATCGCATGAATAAATAAATAAAGATATTCACATTTTGTTGGATCCACTCATGCAATTACTTGAGTTTTCACTTATGATTCCCATCTCAGGTGTGAGGATGAGCTGCCAATATTGGCTGCGGAGAATTCGTGTCGGGGAGCAAAGTCTGCACATATATACAGAGATGTTTAATCATAGGATCCAGTACTCATTCATAGGATAAGTGCATTGCTGGCCAGGCCAGCATTTATTTCCCAGAGGGCAGTTCAAGGGAGGAGTTGCTGGCCTAGTGCTATTATCATTATTAATCTAGAGACCCAGGTAATGTTCTGGGGACATGGGTTCAAATCCTACCACGGCAGATGGTGAAGTTTGCAGTCAATTGAAAACAAAAATCTGGAATTAAAAGTCTAATGGTGACCACGAAACCATTGTTGATTGATGGCAAAGCTCATCTGGTTCCCTAATGTCCTTTAAGGAAGGAAACTGCCATGCCTACCTGGTGTGACCTAAGTCATTTTATTTGAATTGAATTTCATACATTTCTGCTGTTGTGGTAGATTAAATTGATGACGGCATAGTTTATTTTCAAGAGTCGTTCCAGTCAAGGGAGGATAACCATTACTAGGATGTTTATATTTGTTTACTTCCATAAACGTTGAAGTAAGATGTAGTCAGATTAGATTTTCCCAGTCATTGCCAGAGCATTGCCCCTGCTCCCTCCCCATACTCAACAACTGAAGCATGTTTCCTTTATTGCCAAGACATCAAAAATAAAACCTAAAATGCTCGCTAAATGTTTTGGGAGTTGTGCATACTCTCTGAGGTGTAAGCTGCAGGGCACATCCCAATCTGTGCAAGTAATGGTTTCCACATTTATGTATACAAGGTGCTTTGTTCAATAATTCTACTCAAAGCTTTAATATAAACAAATGGCAACAACTGGAGGAAGGAAAAATGCTGGAAATACATTATGGATAAGTTCATTTCTATAAACAGAAGAGAGGTTACAATTTCAGACAGTGCTTGTCCATCAGAACAGAAATGGAAGGTATAAAAGAATACTTTCCTACAATGAGAAGGTACAGGAAAATGAACAAGAAAAGCAGGCATCACAAAAAGGTGAAGTTCGCTGTTAAATAGCTGGCTATCAGCTTGAAAAAAAAAGCAGGATGTTGTTAAATGATGCAATGAATGCGCTCAGACAAAATAGACATACGTTAACAAAGCAATATAAATAGCTGGTGAGAGGCCCAGTTTGGAAAAATGCAAGGAAACGTGGAGATTTGAAAAGAAACGGAAAAATGAAGCCTGTAAGCTACAGCTAAACTTTGACAGAACTCAGTGATCACAGCAGATAGCTACAGCGTGAATGAGAGAACGGGAACAAACAAAATACTTTAGAAATTGCTCTAAATTTGAAATGAAAGGAAAGAATGTTGCAACACTTAGTAGGTCAGGCAGTATCTGTAAACAGGGAAAAAGGTGATAAAATTTAATGCTCTAACCATGGTGGGTTTGATGACGTGTGCATTAAATTAGGAAGGAACGTGGCAGCTGGTGGAGACCCTGACACCTTCCTGCCTCTAGATGTTTTCACACTTCAGCTATTCATCAATGGCAGGCACAACATTCAAACACAGCAGTATACAATTACTGACATTCTTTTCTCTCACTTTAAAGTATAGGTGGCAGACTACAGAAGAGTGGAGAGCAAAACTGGCAGGGTCCAAAGACCTGAGGCCTAGAGATGAAATGGTTCACAATATCATGTTTGACATGTGGATGCTGCTAGCTAGACCAGCATTTCTTGCCCATCTGTACTTGCCCCAAAAAAGATGGTAGTGAGCTACTTTCTTGAACTGCTGCAATTGAGGTACGTAGACTCCCAATGCCATGAGGGAGGGAATTCCTGGATTTTAACCCACTGACAGAATGATGAGTGGTTTGGAAGGGAGCTTGTAGCTGGTGGAGTTCCCCATGTATCTGCTGCCCTTGTGCTTCTATGGTAGTGGTTATTGGTTAGGAAGTTTCCATCTAAGGAGCCTTTGTGAGTAACTGGAATGCATCTTGTAGATGATACACACTGCTGTTGTTGTGAGGTAGTGGTAGAAATAATTCCATAGAGGCCAGTATTCAGTCACTAAGTCATCCTTCATTTACACATGAATAGTCTTTGACTTTAGTACTGCCTCTTCAGAGCCAACCATCAGAGACGCAATATCTCTGACACTTCACTTTCTATCTGTCAGCCAGGGCTCCCTGATTGGACCAGATTAACAGCCCCAATCATGGAACACATATTCTGTGAGGCCCAGATGTCTGACCTTGTTACAATCATTACAGTGGTGAAGGGGGCGAAAGTTTTAGGATGTTAGATAGGTACCAATCAAGATGACTCCTTTATCTTGGTTGAACCTCTTGAGTGTCATTTGTACTGCACTTGTCAAAGTAAGTAAACAGTATTCCTATACATTCCTAATTTGTGACTTGTAGATAGTGGACAAACTTTGGGGAGACGGGAAGTGAATTTTTTGTCACGGAATTCTTAGCCTGTGACCTGCTTTTTTAGGTACTGTGTTTATATGACTGGTCCAGTTCAGTTTTTGGTCAACTGTAACCCTTAGAATGTCGATCGTAAGGGATTCAGTGATGGTAATGCATTTGAATGGCAAAAACCATTGGAGCTAGTTGTTGTCTGAAATTTGTGAGGTGTGAATGTCAGTTACCATTTATCAGCCCAAGACTGAACGTGGTCTAGGTCTTGTTGCATACGAACATGGACTGCTTCAGTATTTATACAATCATCAGTGAACATCCCCACTTCTATCTTATGATGGGGGGGAGGTCATTACTGAAGATAGTTGGGCCTGGAAATCATTCTGCGAAACTCCTACACTGGTGTCTTGTGGCTGAAATGACTGACTTTTAAAACTACTTCTTCCTTTGTGACAGGTACAGATTGTGTCTCACTGATTGTTTACTCTATTTTTATCTCTATTTTGCTTTTTTCTCTTCAGCTTGCACTCTTCCTCTCATTGTGTCAGGCTCCTCAACACTTGCCACATTGCCAACTCTGTTGTTCCCATCACTTTTTCACTAATTTTTATTTCCTCTAAGTCTCTCTGCCCCTCTGCTTTATCCTTCCTTTATGAATGTATAGAGTTTTCATGACTTACATTTTTAAAATGCTTGATTGGATGCCAGCCAAATTGTTAGTTATGCATATCGAGCTAAAGTGGGAAGCAGGGGTCACAAAGAGGGAAGTAATCTGAGGCCAGGTTTTAGAAATGTAGGTGAGTAAATGACTGGGCTTGGGCTCCAGCTCACTTAGGGTTCACTACAATAGAAATGAAAACCACCATTTGAAGCTTCAAGCAATATCTTTTGTGCTGCTTAAAAATATCTGAAACATAGAAACAGGAAAGTTATGTTTTTTGTTGACAAATTCTTCTATGTCTCCAGTAGGGAGGTTGTGAATCAGACTAACAATTAGTACATGTCAAAAAGGATTTTGTTATGCAAACAATACAGAACATGATCTACTATATGTAAAAGCAAATGAAGAAAATGTTGCCTCAAGTGCCACTAGGCATGGAAGGGAGAAGGAGAGGAATTCTATACTGTAATTAGCAGCTAAGTCTCAAATGCTATTGCATTACAAAAGTTAACTGATCAGACACTGAAAATAACCGTTAAAAGAATCCTCAATATTAGACGGAGGATCGCACAAATCTACAAGTTGAGTTAGTAACCTGGAAATCTAACATGATCGAAAGTGACAGAGATTGACTTACTCTGAATTTGCAATTCTGTAATCTGCCAATACTGGGCAACCACATGAATATTGCTGTGCAGACAGCAACTTGGCAGCAGATGGATCACATTAGCCAGGAGTTTAGTACTCAGAATAACAACTAATAAGATTCTCAGATTTTAGGGCAATGGTTGCAAATTCAATGTCAAGGGAGGGCCTGTATCTTTAATCTTTACTCTAGTTTGGCCAGCTGCCTGTGGGCTTTCCAGTTGGTGGCCACAGAGAGCAAGATGGCCTTTGAAGTTTTTATCTTTGGCATTTTGTCCTAAAAATAATACAATTTGACTTCCTCTGTTTACTGGTCTTTTCCTTTAGAAGAAAAAAAGCACAACAATGGAATACGTTATGGTTTAACTGTTTCAGTACCAAACAAGTCATGAAATGCCTGCTTCAAAGAATCCAAGTAACCTGGGAGGACAGGTCAGAGCAGTGGAACTGAACTAGCAGTGGTCAGTAAGCAGTGGAAGGTATTTGTAGAGCACATGAATTGACAACCCACCTCTCTGGTGATGGATTGTATGCCAACACATGTTGGAGTCGAATATTGAAGATAACAGGTTGGAGCTGGCTTCCCAACACAATGACATCCTTGCAGGAACCACACACACAAATTCACCCACATTGGGATTACCCCTTTTTTGGCAAATTGATAATCTAACAAATTATTTTGGTGTGCCAGAAATGTGAAGGATTATAGAATGGGAATGTGCGATGTCATTTCCAAACCTCTTTGCTTTAATATAAAGACAAACTGTTACACATTCTGGATATCTGAAATAAAATAGAAAATGCTGGAAATAGTCAGCAGGTCTAGGAGTATTTGCAAAAAGAAATAAAGCTAATGCTTTAGGTCAGTGGCGTTCAAGTTTCAAGGGTTAGTGTTCTGAAATGTTAACTCTATCATGCCAGAGGATTTTAGAAGAGTTTGTGGCCTTTGTTAGGCTCACAGAGTGCTGGAAGTTAGGCTGTTGATAATTTTACCATTTATTAAATGTTCTTCTAACTATTTTTGGGTTTCACATGATTCTTTACATGTAGCCATCTTTCGCTACAGTCTGTTGTCATGTGATATTTCACATGACATGATGTAGACTGACTACTTACATACATATGAACATACAAAATAGAAGAAGACGTGGATCATTCAATCCTTTCAAGCCTGATCCAAAATTATGGGTGATCTGTTTGTGTTTTGAATTTCAAATTCCCATCTACCCCTAATAACTTTTGATTCCCTTTGCCTAACAAGAATCAATCCACCTCTGAGTTAAAAATGTTTAATGACTCCCAGTTCCACCACCTTCTGAGGCACAGCTTTTCAAATTTGCACAATCTTCAGAGGGAAAAATGTTCTCCTTACCTGTGTCCTGGAAAGGCAATCTCTAATTTTAAAACTGTCCCCTGGTTCTAGACTCACCCACAAGATGAAACATCCTTTCCACATCCACCTTGTCAAGACTTTTCAGGATCTTATACACTTCTATCAATTCACCCCTCCTATCTAAATTCCAATGGAAACAAGCCCAGCTTATTCAACCTTCTCTCATAACATGACCCATTCATTCGGACATGAATTCAGTAAACATCTCTGAATCACTGTCAATGCTTTACATCCTTTCTTTAATAAGGACACCAAAACTGCACACGCATTCGAGAAGTGGCTTCACCAATGCCCTGTATAATTGGAGCATAACACCCTTGCTTATTTTTACAATTTCACTCATAATAAAGAATGGCATTTTGATTATGTGCTGTATTTGCATATAACATTTTGTGTCTCATGCATGAAACACCTTTTTCTGTTGTCTTCTCTACTGCTTGAATTTTCCCTTGGTGTTTTTTCCAATGTATTTACCAGGGCTGCCACTATGTTATCACTCTAAAGTCATCGAGTTCTTACAGCACGGAAAGAGGCCCTTCATTCTATCGTGTCCAAGCCAGTCATCTGATCCCATTTTCTCCCTAGTTTGTACGCTATGGCATTTTAAATGTTCTTCTAAATAACTCTTCAATGTCTTGAGGGCTCCTGCCTCTACCATTCTTTTAGGCAGTGAGTTCCAAATACCCTGAGCACTCTGGGGGGAGAAACCTTTCCTCAAATTCTGTCTAAACCTCCTGCTCCTTACTTTAAAACTGTGTCCCTCAATTATTGACCCCTCTACTAAGGGGAAAAGTTTCTCCTTATATACCCTATCTATGTCCCTCAGAACTTTAAGCATCTCAATCAGATTCCCCAATCAACCTCTCAGCTCAAAGGAAAACAATCCCAGCCTATCTATTCTCTTGTCATAGATGAATTGCTCCAGCCCAGGCAACATCCCAATGAATCTCTCCTTCACCCTCTCAGGTGCAATCACATCCTCCCTGTAGTGTGGCGACCAGAACTGCTCACACTGTGGCCTATATAACTCTATATAGAGCTCCATCATAACCTCCTTGCTCTTGTATTCATGCCTTGACTAAGATCATAGTTGGTGTTATGGAGGTTGTATCCTTATTCAGGATCAATAGAGACAGCCTTTGGTGACTTCATCTTACATTAAACATTCTTTTAATTATTTACAGGATGAGGTTTAACATAGAACCTTGAGTACGTTATCATCTTTTTAATGTCACTGATGATGTAGACCAATAATTTACATATTGAGCACGAACCCTTAACACTACATTTGTATCCACAGACATTGCATGGTCATTTGCGTGAGAGATCCTACAGATGTTTGCAGAACTTTCTGCTTTAATCCCACTCATGTTTTAACTATATATTTGCTTCCAAGCTAATATTCATTTCCATCTGCTCATTAGGAAGTGCATGAGAGCACGGAAAGCAATTTCTCTGCAGATTCTGTCCCTCTCTAGTGACATATTGTTGGCAGCCATCCACTAAGGGACATGAAATCAGGAATCTTCATCTGTTATGTGTTCATGACTGGAATTCTTCAGTCTTACTCCAAAACCTTTTTTTTCACAGCTGTAAAAACGACCCTTGCTGATCCTGTGCTACACCAAGTCTCAAATTAAACAAGCATCAAGGTCTACCCAATCTTGAGCCTTGACTTCATTCACATAACACTAGAATCTGTAAGCTGTTTATCAGTAAATGTGATTTAAGTTTCAGATCTTCGCACCCTAACAGCTAATCCAAGGAACAGAAAGGATAGATGAAGGATTTGCAAATGGCAGAAGGGGTTTTTTGGTTGTGTTCTTTTTATATTTGCCTACATATTATTGCCCATCTTTAATTGACCAGACAGTAGTTAAAAGTTAACTGCAATATTGGTTCACCAAGGCTGTAGTTCAAATCTTGGTGTAGCCTTCTTCAAATTTAGGTGGAGGGAGTAACGAGACTTGGAAAGTCTCGTTTTAAGGGTGGCATGGTGGCACAATGGTTAGCACTGCTACCTCACAGAGCCAGGTACCTGGGTTCAATTCCACCCTCAGGCAACTGTCTGTGTGGAGTTTGCACATTCTCCCTGTGTCTGCGTGGATTTTCTCCAGGTGCTTCAGTTTCCTCCCACAGTCCAAAGATGTGCAGGCTAGGTGGATTGGCCATGGAAAATTGCCCGTAGTGTTCAGGGATGTGTAGATTACGTGGGTTTATAGCGGGAATGGGTCTGGATGGGATGCTCTGAGGTTCGGTGTGGACTCGTAAGGGCGGCACAGTGGCACAGTGGTTAGCACTGCTGCCTCACAGCGCCAGGGACCTGGGTTTCAATTCCAGCCTCAGTTGACTGTCTGTGTGGAGATTGCACATGCTCCCCATGTCTGCATGGGTTTCCTCCCACAGTCCAAAGATATGCAGGTTAGGTGGATTGGCCGTGCTAAATTGCCCGTAGTGTTCAGGGAGGTGCAGATTAGATGGGTTATAGGGGGATGGGTCTGGGTGGGATGCTCTGAGGTTTGGTGTGGACTTGTTGGGCCGAAGGGCCTGTTTCCACACTGTAGGGATTCTGTAGACAGTACCTTTCAAACCCATCTAGAAGGACAAGGTGCACGGGAACAATGCCACCCAGAAGTTTCCCTCCAACTACTCCTCAGTTGGAAATATATCACCATTCCTTCAGTGTCACTGGGTCAAAATTCTGGAACTCACTCCGTAATCTAATGGCATTGTGGGTTTACCTACCCCAACTGCAGTGGTTCAAGAAGGCAACACCACCTTCTCCTGGGCAAGTAGAAAATGGGCAATAAATGAATGATTGAAACAAAAATCACAGCAGGTGAGCTTCCCACTGTATTTCCCAAAGTGGCACATTTCCACTTCTGTTACTTCACTAAACTTTGTTCTTGTCTTTGCTCAGCTGCGGCTGAAATTCATTCAATGCTTTATTACCAAGAATCTTAACTATTCTAATTTATCCCTCGACAGCCTCCAAATCTAACCCACATATATTTGAGGTCACCCAAATCTCTGTTGCCCATTTCCTTAATCACACTAAATCCTGTTTACCCATCACTCCTATGCCCCTGGTTAGGCAGTAGCTCAATTTTAAAATCCTTACCAATAATTTTCAAGCTCTCCTATGGCTTTACCACTTACTATCTCCAATGTCTGCAGTCCTACAACCCTCTGGGATACTTGGAATAATAAAATTTCATCCTTTTGTATGTTCCCAAATTTAATCTCTTCAGCATGAACTCTCTATGACTTATCTGTACACATTGTGCTGTGACACGCTACCTACCTGGTACACTACTGTCCTGGCATCCTACCCCTGAACCACTTAGTACCTTACCCAAATGATACAGAATCCCTCCACACTCTGCCCTCTTTGTATCCTACCCATCTCGCACTCTACACCTTGGCATCCACCCCTTACATCCTTGACATCTTACCCTCCCGAAATCCCAACCTAACATTTATCTCATGCAGTTACCTTTTGACAGTAGCTGTCAAAGTGGCTGTCTATGATTCTGGTCCTTAACATTCAGAATATGGCATCTTACTGCTGTGAAAAAGGGGGTGTGATTTGCCTTTCACCAATAGTTTTTCACGAGAAGGGAACTCTTAGACTGGAAGTATGGTTCTACATTTTTGAAGGAGCCCTGATTGGAATCACCTATCAAAAATGTGGAACTCTTTCACAGCTTAAAAAAGAGTGAATGGCAATATGTGTGAAATTGCCACTCCATGGAAATCTGGCAGAATATCATATACACTTAGCGCATGATTTACACTGTTGCTTCTCTCTCCTAAATCTGTTTCAAAAGGATAAACACTGGTGATTTCTTCCAGCTGCCAGATCTTAGAATATAAGAACATAAGAACTAGGAGCAGGAGTAGGCCATCCGGCCCCTCGAGCCTGCCCCGCCATTTAGTAAGATCATGGCTGATCTTTTTGAGTCTCAGCTCCACTTACCCGCCCGCACACCATAACCCTTAATTCCTTTACTGTTCAAAAATTTATCTAGCCTTGCCTTAAAAACATTCAGCGAGGTAGCTTCAACCACTTCACTGGGCAGGGAATTCCACAGATTCACAACCCTTTGGGTGAAGAAGTTCCTCCTGACCTCAGTCCTACATCTGCTTCCCTTTATTATGAGGCTATGCCCTCTAGTCCTAGTTTAACCTGCTAGCAGAAACAACCTCCCTGCCTCCACCTTATCTATTCCCTTCATAATCTTATATGTTTCTATCAGATCTCTCCTCATTCTTCTGAATTCCAATGAGTATAATCTCATTGTACTCAGTCTCTCCTCATAATCTTGTTTGAGGATTCTTTGAAAATGGTTGAGCATTTATATTCTTCAATTTTGCATTTCCACTCTTTGAGTCATTGGTTAACTCATCAGAGAATGTCAGTTCCTTGGCCTGTTTTCTGGATAACTAGTCCACTGTTAGAATAGTTATTCTCTCATTGATACTAATGTGCTCCTGTTACATTCGGTTCTCTTCCCTGGAGTAGGAAGTGTTTATTTTTCTGAGCTTGTTTCATTTACAGCAGGCTTCTCGCTGTTGTGGGCCATGTACCTCTCAGTCAAGGATGTGCAATGCTCTACTGCTTCAATGAAATTCTTCTTTTCCTCTTCTGATTGATTGATTGGCTTTTCTAACAATGTATCTAATTTCCTTGAATATATCTTTTGTAGCATCATATCTCATTAGTTTTAATTGGAATTTATTTTTACAATTTTGTTTGTGTTCAACAATGTTATTAGTAGCTTACTGTATGTTTCTATTTTAAACTGAAACCCTGGGGCAGAGTCAGAAAGCATTTTGCATGTTCATGTACCTTCTAGTGCTTCTTTTTTGACCCCAGCGTACCCTTGTTCAGTTTCTGTTAATGATCTGGATACAGAGTAAATGTGGTCTTCTTTCCCATCCTTTTGGATTTGGAATATCACTGACCCCAATCCAGTTGATGACGCAGCAGCTGCTACAATAATTGATAGCTCTAGATCATCATGAATTTCCGAATTTCAGACGTAACAAGCATTTTCTTTATTAATCAAAGGACTTGTGGTGAGTTTTATTCCAATGCAGTGCTTCATCCTGTCTGAAGAGTTGCTAGAAATGTTTGTTTATTTGTGTGAGAAGTGATAAGAATTTGCATACTCTACAGTTTCATGACTTTTCTGTGTGATGGGAATTCTTTGATATTCCTTGTCCTCTCTGTATTTGCTGTAATATCTGTTACTTGAAAAATGTGTCCCAAGCCCTCAATTGTGGCTTTGAGGACTGACATTTCTCACTTAAAATTAGCCCTGCTTCCTGCAAAGTTTTCGATACTATTTTGAATACCCTGTTGTCAGATTCAGTTCTGGTTGAACCATATGTTAAAATGTCATCAAAATGCACATTTTTCCCTTTAATTCCCCAAGGATGTTTGTCATTGCTCTTTAGAATATTTCAGGGGCAGATTAATGCTGCAAAGTAATTGGTTAATGCATTATCATCCAAATGGTGTGATGAACATCATTAAGCATTTAGATTCTTCATCCAATGGAGCTGCTTGAAAGCACTATTGGTATCGAGTTTAGTGAAAACATGCTTTTTGCTAGCTTTGCTAAACTTTCATCAATCGATTGGATTTCTCACTCTATAGATTACTTTCATCATGCAAAGTCAAACAAATTCTTAGTGATCCATTCACTTCTAGAAATAGTACCATCCCAGAACACCAATTAATGACTTGTTCACTGATGAATTAATTCCTCAGCAAAATGCTGTCACAATGTCATATTGTACATTTTTCAAAAGTGGGTGTGGAACAATTTCAGATCCAAATAGACAGATTGGCTTTTCATCTCCTCTTTATGTGATATGATGACTTTAGCTTCCTCAGATCACTGAAACACCTCAGGAATTCAGTTCCAAACTCATCTTTTCCCCATGTTGTCAACTCTATCAACTTTGAAAAGAAGCTTCAGATCTGTACATGCTTTTCTGCTCAGTAAAGAACATTTTTAATTCTGAATCACATACAAAGTCTTGAAAATTCCTCTATCTTGATAACGGAGTCTTGCAGTCAACTGGTCTTTTGTTTATCATTGGCTACCCCCGATCCCTGAAGTCAAATTGGATGTCAAGACTACTATTTGATTCGGTCATTCTATGGCATCTAGGAGAACTGATTCATTTGCCTCAATATCAAATTTAAATTGTGCTTGTGGTCCACTTATTTCTAAGTCAGCACTCCAATACATCCCATTTGATTATTTTATTTCTAATAAGAATGTGATTTCACTGATGTTTGGATCTGTTTTAATCTCTTGGTTTCTGTTCTTTCTTATGGGTCTTCAGTTTTCAAGGTGAAATCTTTTTATCATGAAAGATTGTTTTGAAATGTGGAAATTTTGATATGGTGCTCCACATTTTTGGCAGAACAATCTTTGTGCTGATGAGTCTTTGTCCTGCCACAGCCAGACTGTAGAATGGTACCTGCCACCACTTTTTTGTGCCTCCTTGGCTTAACTTCAATTACTTTCCCTTTTATACCTGATATATTATACTATCTCCAATGTTTATTGCTGGTATGGCTAATTGGACTGCTTTTGTTAAAGTTATATCTTTCCTTGTCTATAAGAAACTCAACAAGGGGTTCCCTCCAAAACTCCACTATAATTCTATCCCTAATCAGGTCATTTCCACTTTCAAAATTATCTACTAAATAAAAGTCAGTAAGAAATGAATCCACAATCTATTCCAGCTCTTGTTTCTGTTTATTAAATTTTACTCTTCTTCTACATTTCGCCAAACACTGAACTATGTATCAAAAACACAAAGTACCTCATTGTACCAGGTTGTCTCATCATTTAGTGCCTGTTTTGCTACAATGTCATTTACAATTTTACCAATTTCACGGAGCAGGATATTGACCTAATCCTTATTTAATTTTTCTGCAAACCCTAAAGTGTGCCTGTACCAAGTGAATCATCTGGACCAGTTCTGCCGTTTCTCAGATTGTCATTGGCCTTCTACATGCTGAAGAGATTCGGGTAGCTGTGTGGTCCGTTCCATGGCATAACCTCATTAGAGCTTGCTTCCCTCACTGTATCCTTGGCTGTGTTACCTTCTGCTTTTATGGCATGTGACTGTTTGTTTTGAGATTTTCAAACTGCTCTCTCTCGCCCCTGCGATTGCCTCCGAAGTTTCTATCACTGCTCTCTCTTACTGGCCATAAGGCCATGAGATATAGGAGCAGGATTAGGCCATTCAGCCTATCGGGTCTGCTCTGCCATTCAATCATGGCTGATATGTTTCTCAACTCCATTCTCCTACCATCTCCCTGTAACCCTTGATTCCCTTACTAATCAATAACCTATCTGTCTCTATCCTAATTATGTTCAATGATTTGCTTCCCCAGCCCTCTGTGGCAATGAGTTCCACAGGTACACCACCCTCTGGTTGAAGAATTCCTCTTCATCTCATGTTCTAAATGGTCGGTCCTTTGCTCTGATGCTGTCCTCTTAGTTCTAGTCTCTCTTATGAATGGAAACACCTTCTCCACGTCCACTGTATTCAGGCCTCTCAGTATTCTGTAAGTTTCAATGAGATATCTGCCTTATACTTTTAAACTTTATTGAAGACAGACTCAGAGTCCTCAACCATTCTTCATATGACAGGGCCTTTGTTCCTGGGATCATTCTTGTGAACCTCCACTGGACCCCCTCCATCGCCAGCACACTCTTCCTTAGATATGGGGCCAGAACTGCTCACAATATTCCAAGTGAGATCTGACCAGAGCCTTATACAACCTCAGCAGTACATCCCTGCTCTTGTATTCCAGCCCTCTCAAAATGAACGCTAAAATTGCATTTTCTTTCTAACTGCCAACTGAACCTGTACATTAACATTGGGAGAATCCTAAACTAGGATTCCTAAGTCCCTTCGTACTTCAGATTTCCAAAGCCTTTCCCCACTTAGAAAATAGACTATGCCTCTACTCTTCCTACCAAAGTACAACATCTCACATCTCCCCACATTGTGTTTCATTTGCCACTTCTTTGCCCACTCTCCTAGCCTGCCCAAGTCCTTCCGCAGCCCCTGCTATCTCTCTCTCCCTCATTGTCACCATCTATTATTGCTGGATTAATCTTGAAGGAGGTTATGCGCCTAAACCTTTCACCATAGTCTTACCAGTCCAGAGGGCTGCTCTTTCATTAGAGAAAGAGAAAGATGGAGAGAGAGAGAGGACTGGCAGTGGTTTAATCTGATGGTCACCAAACCTTAGGCGAGGGGAGAGGTCGAAAAGGAAAGTTCTTCATGGTAGCCTTATCCAGTGCAGGAATTGAAACCATGCTGTTGACATCACTCTGTGTCAAAAAATCAACCACCCAGCTCACTGAGCTATGTGCATTACATTACTTAAGACAGTTTGCTGGAGGCAAAGGTATTTTCAAGCTAAGTGTTTATATCTATTCAAATAACAATACGCATTTAGACCCTTTCACGAGGCCTATACTGATGCTTGTCACTTTAGAGTCTCTGTTATCAGGTGATCTATTGCATCATTGCTGGCATAACTTCCTATTTACATATTCAAGTGTTAGCCCGTTACTCTACAACGGACATGAGCATTCAGTGCAGGAGAGCGAACTGAACAAAAAACAACTAAACACAAACTGCGTCTGAACCAGAGATACAAAGCTGTTCCTCCTAGCCTTAAGAAAAATATTTGATTGAAAATGTAATTTTAGGAGGTGGACTTCAGCAAGGCTTTTAAGATTTTTACTGAACGAACTAGCCTGGTGCTGGCTATGATTAAGCCAGCCTGCCATAAAATCCTGAAATTGGTTCCAGACTCTTTCATATGCAAAGGATCAACAAACCATGCCTACACTCTGTCCAACCATTTTTCTGTCCTTTTGGCGAGGGATGTACTTCATGTAAGTAATGAACATGTGTATTCCATCCTCCGTAATAATACTGTGGCATTTTACTCATGCCTATAAAACACACACCAAAATTTGAGGCCATCTGAATTCAATGATGGTCTTTGAATTATCTCCTATGGCATGAAATAAAGACCTAGGAAGTTACTGAATATTTTCATCAGATGCCCAGTCTTGTTCAAGATTTTTACAGATCAGAAAGTCCATTCAGCACATTTTAAGTTATTGAGTCAGATGTAACTTGTTAAAGTGACTTGCCCTGTTAAACTTTTCTTGCCCCCATTGTTCTGCCTGTACATTTGCTGTAGAATTGAATCACAAATCATTTCCTCATTTACACATATATCTCTGATATGATTTTTAAACAGTGTTTTATTTCCCAATGGCGTCTAGGAGATTGAACTTCCTAAGCCTACCTTTTGCACTTCATTGATGCAAAACTGGTTAAACTTCTGTATGATTTGAAAATTACTGTGCAGCCTTTAAAAGGACAAGTTAGCAAGTACTCTTCAGCAGCAAACTGGGGAACAAGCAAACAATAGGGAATGAGTAATCACGTCCTCTACGAATGTTTTGTTTACACTTTGACAGAATTATGACGGTTCAAGTACAACCTCAGCCCAAAGGACAACAGTGAATGGCACAAGGCGAGTGAAGAACATAAGCTTAACTTATTCAGACCTTCAAACATTGCTGGAATCCAATGGAGTCAAGACAAGCTTACTCCTGGGAGTGGGTGCCACACAGCATTAGCGTTGATAGTGTCTGGGAAGGGACAAAACAAGCACAGCATAATCTGTTATTACCAGAATTCCTGAAGAGTTCAATAGCATGAGCAGGCAAAATTACATGGTGAATATCTCAACCTTTTGTCCCTTTTTCACCATGAACACCAAGGGCACACATCACTCTCTTGAAGTAACACTTCTTCAACTAACCTTACCCAGTGCGCTCTGGTTAAGGAAAGGTCCAACCTGGCATCTTATGCTATAGTTCCTCTAACAACGATTCCTTACACGCACACACACACACACAAAAATCATTTATTCTGTCTTAACAGCCTCATATCGTATTCCATACACTTATGTCCCTTCTCCCTTGCTCTTGATGCACACTCCTAAATTGTTAGCTAATGCCTTATGGAACAAATCAGCATACATGGCCTGTCAAGGCATCCCCACCTTTGAACCACCCACTTAAATAACTGACTGAGCAACTATGTTTCATTTGGACATTCCTGTGAAACACCATACAATCTTCTCTCCATTTCTTAAGAAGACAATGGTTTTGATTCCTACCTCTCTCTCTGTAGATCTACCACAGAGCCTTTCAGCAGAGGAGGAGGAGGAGGAGGAGGAGGAGGATTATGGCAATAGTGAAGAAGATGTTAGAATTCAATTCGCCCAAGCATTGTAGCTGCATTATAATCTCATCTCTCAGACTGGAGACTTGGCCCAGATTGTAACTGTCATTAATGATGTAAGTACTCCACCTTCTCTCTCCAATTTCATGCAGCATGAAGCACAATAATCACGAAGAATAATCAGCTCCAGTTAATCAAGTGAAAGGACACAAGTCTACTCATGTTTTTCCACACAGTGAAGGACATATTTTGGCTGTGTTGTTGTGGGGAGCTGCCAGGCATGAATAGAAGAGAGGAAATTGTGCTGGCTCGTCACGCTGGGCTAACTCAGTAGAGATTTATTTCCTGGCGGGATTTGTTGATGTGTTATATTTGTATATGTGGATGGTGGGAGTGAATGAATTTTTCTGGAGATTGATTTATCTGACAGCAGAGTTATTCGACACCCAAAAACACATCACTTTCCCAAGGTACATGTTCTGAACATCATTTTTCCCAAGGTTTCCATGGCAGTTCCACCAAAGTCGAGGAGAGAATCTCCACACAAATTCTATCCTGCTGCTTTACGTCTCAGAATGTTGGTATTGAATCCTATTGAAGTCCAATTCAACTTCTGATCTATTTAAATCCCCTGTGTCGAACTCATCATAATTTGCATGAATTGAGAAATTAACTCACAGAGGTTATAAAAATGCAAATCTCACACTGGTATTTGAGTGTACATTTGTGAGGCGGGACTTAATGCACAGTGTTGTCACAGCATAGCACAAGCTTTCAAATGCTACCAAATCTTATGCTACATCTCACTTAAGGAGACTCAGTGTTGATGCTAGATGAAAAACAGTGGAGAGCAACCTATACCCAGAAGTTTAATATAATTTAGAAACATGATGAAGATTAAAAATGTAAAAGCATACATCACGTGCAAATAACACAGACAACATCACACTAATACGTAGGTAAGCTTGCTCACTCTCTCACATGTTTTAATTTATAAAGGATATGGCCATTTATAGGTTCAAATCAGTCAAGTGGAAATTGGAAACATCTTTTGGCCCACATCTGTTTTCGTTGGAACATGTGCTTTCTCTTTGATTAAAGCACATAGACCAAATAATACCTTATTATAAAATATTACACAAAAGGAAGAAAGGCAGCTTCTACAGGAAACCATTGAGTGGTTTATCATGTTACAAATTTATGTGTCCTGGATCTGTTACTGCTTTAAAAATAATAATAACTTTTATTATTATTACTCTGCCTCCAAATCTGGGTGAGCACAGGGCTCAGGTTTGAAAAAATTTCTTGGGCCGATCTGGATGTAATTCTGCAGCAGTGACTCATCGTGCTGTTTTTCTTATTCTTGGCAGGAGTCTTCATGTGAACAGAAGTGTTTGCATTTTATCTCCACATTCTTTGGCTTCTTTAATGTCTGTGTGGCTATTTCTGCCAACTATTCAGTGGTCTGTAGTACCTACAACATGGAGTTCCATACTTTTCAGACTGTGCATAGATTGAAAGAAAAGGAGTTTGGTAAGTGCTTTTCATGTTTATTTTAGTCACTGAAGCCGAAAGGGATTTGAAACCTCATGCTTTGGTTTTTCAGTAGCTGGGAATTGAATGTTCCACAGGTTCCTCCAATTTCTTAACAGTAAGCATGAGTATGATTTGAAATGCAAATAGTGTCACTTTTACAGTACATGTCAGGGAAAAAGACAGATATTATTCATGCTCATTTGGTTATGGCTCAGCATATATTTTAGTGTCACCCTCTGCACGTGTAAATCCATGTTGAGTTGAAGTTGAAAATTTACTACTAGTTTCATGTTTGGCTTTTGACCATGAACACTGACTAAGATAAAGATGTAAATGAATGTCCTACATAGCAGAAGAGACAAATGGTGAGAGCAGGACACATAGGATAAGGAATTAGTTTGTTTAGTAGCTTAGCTAGATAGAATAGTGTTATAAATATAGCCCATCTCTAATATGACATGCATTTGAAACTTACGATAATTATAACAGTTTTAGCTTTTATACTTTGTATACTGTAATTTGAAGATTATCTAACTATCGAATTACCACTGCATTGCAATGTCGGCAGCATTAAATAAATTAAATATAGGGGTGGAATCTTCTGAGGCCCCACATCACTGGGAAAGCCTCACATTTCAGCAAGTGATTTATTAGAGTATTGTGGGCAGTACAGTTTTACACTCAGCCCATTTGCTGTGTGTGAAGTGCCATTGATGGTACAATAAGTTGAAAATTTCCACCCAAAAACTGTCTATTAAGGGCAGTTTTCATCTTACCAATTTTGTGTGCCACCCCCTTCCCTGAAGAAACTAACTGTTTTCTCGAGTACACTCAGTCATGTTCTGGTTAAACTTCAGGAAAGCTGCTGAGGTCATTATTTAAATTTGAGCCTTGACTGTGAACGTTAGTAGGTTTTTCGGTCATGGAACACTGAGAACTGAATTAGATCCTACCTCAGGCAATGTCGCCACACATGTACATCACATGGAGTTTGTCGCATAGCGACTGGAAACCTGGAGCAGAAATGGTTTCCCAACTCAGGGATGCAGTAGCTGGTTTAGAACCTTTACTGCTGCCTTGGCTGATTTTGCTTAGTTCAGCACAGGGCGTGAATGACACTGGATTCTTACAGTTTAGGTTCTTTTTTTACTGGATTCATTCACAATGTCATCAAGGGTTCAATTATAATTGACACAGTTATTTGAAGCGAAATACTTTTAACCTGATATAAATGCACATTTGGGAACTGCAGGACTCATTTAAACAATTAGACCTACAGTCAGTGGAATCACCCCCATGCAGTGTATCCCACGCAGCACTTCCGCTCAGCTGCCGTGACTGCAGATACTTACGATCACAAACAACAGGGGTTAACCACATCAACCAACACAACAGAATCCCAATTATCTAAATGCAATTCTGCCAATTTAAAAATCATAATTAAGATTTATTTTAAAAATAATATGCCAGGTCACTAACATACTTCTTGAACATTTGTGGAAAAATGTTCATGTGTGTATCAAAAAATAGCCAGTATTTTCCTTAAACATTGCTAGTTTCCCAACTGGTTTTATGGCATTTCCATCAATGGACATTCACATGCCACTAATGTTGCTAGCAGATCCCAAATGCTGCTGCATCCCACATATAGTACACATGCCAGTACAACCAGGAACCATGTGTACAGATTGTGTTTTCTTCTGTTTTCTGATACTATCCATGTGTTAATGAAATGGATAGCTGCAGTGGTGTCAATGTCTGCCTCTTAACATTGATGTTCCCTACTACGTCCTTGTGTTGGGTGAAATGATGGCCAACAATTTCAGTCATTATGACTGCACGTATCTGTATTATTAGGGATATATCTGCACTCATTTCAGAAACTGGTAGGGATTAAGATAAATCAGTAAAGCATAGGATACTACAATTGGCCCTTGCACCCTCCCTCTACTCATTCAAATCCTGTAGCACCCATCTTATCGCTCAGACAAGCCTGGCACCAACCCTCTCTGCCTCCTGTGGTCTGGTGACACTCTCACACCACCCTCTGCTCTCACAGCAACACCCTGGAATGTGAGGGAACATTAGCATCATACAACTTTCATGAAACAAGCTGCATTATTTAAGAACACAGAGCAGTGAGGAGCCTTTGTGCTGGTATGGTATTTGCTGCTTATTATTTGTTAAATGATGTGCTCAGTATTGAATATCTCATCACATACAGTGTCTACAAGAACATGAGCATGTTTGTTCATTTAGAAAGATGTACAACTGGTAAACTGACCAGCATATTTCAACTGTGACTGTCAGTGGGTTTACAGGTGTTATCATATTTTTCACATTTACTTTAGCAATCTTGCTTCTTCAGCTCCATTACTGGGAACAGTAGCACAGTGCTTATATCAGTGGACGAGTAACCAAGATGCCTTGTCTGGTGGCAAACACTCAAACCATTCATAGCAACTGCGGAAGTTAAATTCAGTTAATTAAATAAAAAAAATCTGGAATTAAAGCTACTATCAGAAGTGGTGACCAGGAAAGTATTGGGATTGTTTTCAAAAATAAACAGCTGGTTTACTAATATTTTGAAGTGAAGGGAACCTACCTTCTGTGCTTTGTTCAGCCTATATGCAAATCCAGGTTCAAAGTAAAGTAGTTAAATGTTAACTGCCCTCTGAAATGGTTCAGTAATCCACTTAACCTTATCAAACAGTGATAATAAACCATCATAAGAATTAAATGGGACAGATCACTTGGCTTTGTTCTAGGCGTTGGATTCAGATACAACAAACCCATAGACTGCTCCATTCACTCTAAAATGTCCTCCTCACTATCAGCTAGGGACTTTGTGCCAGAAACTACAGGGTTGCTTTACAGTACAGTCAAATAGCAGCCTGATAAGCATTCTCAATGATTCATACCATACAGCTTATATCCCAGATTCCTTCATCGTTGTGAAGGTTTGTCCCGTCCCAGCAGAGATGGAAGAAACTTGGTATCCAGGTGGGAGTGTCACTCAACATTTACTCTGGATCCCATCCAAACAAGTCCTGATGATTAGCACCCACCCCAGCCCCTGTCCTAAAGTATTAGTGCTCCGCCACGTTGAACACCACTTAGTAGAAGCACTGAGCTTAGCAACACCACTAAATGCACAGTGGATGTGAAACTTTAATGTTCGTATTAAGAGCGGCTCAGAAGCACTATTTCTGACTGCGTTGACTGACTCCTGAAGAACATACCTGAGAGTTTGAGCCTGAAGCAGATATTAACTGAAAAATATATGAGGGATAAATGAATTTGATCTTAGCCCCACCAATCCAACTGTTGCAGATCCATCCATCCATGACAATATCACTGCACAAACTCCTTGTGTTGATATACTCCATCACATTGTGTTGCACTACCACCATGCTGAACATGACAGAATTAAAAAAGAGCTAGCAACTCAATACTGTGCATTCATGAAGCAGTGTGGACCATAGAAGTCATAGAATCCCTACAGTATGGAAACAGGCCCTTTGGCCCAACAAGTCCACACTGAACCTCAGAGCACCCCACCCATACCTGTCCCCTTGTAATCCACCTAATCTACACATCCCTGAACACTAAAGGCAATTTAGCATGGCCAATCCACCTTACCTGCATATCTTTGGACTGTGGGAGGAAACCCACATAGACACAGGGAGAATGTGAAAACTCCACACAGACAGTCACCTGAGGCTGGAATTGAACCTGAGTCCCTAGCACTGTGAGGCAGCAGTGCTAACCACTGAGCCACCGAGAAAAGGAAAGACTTTCCAAGGCTTGTCACTCATGTCACCAGGAAGGAGGCTGCACCTAGATTTGAACTCAGATCACAGGTTTCAGAAACCAGCATGCTCACCATCACACCATAGCCACCAGAGCCATCTGCATCTACAGAATGTAATCAACCATAACCTGCAAACTCATGTTGAAGCATAGTCCCCCATATTGTACAATTATCATTAAGGAGATCAACCATGGTTAAGTAAAGAATGAGTCCAAAGAAAAGTTTTTAAAAATGGACCAATCTCTGGATCTTTCAGGAAGCATAGATACTGGAATGCTGATACATGAGTAGTTGATTTCAGGATTCTTGGCTTCAATGGCTAGTTGAAATCCTTTTGTCTGTTTCCTGTTGACTGGTTGCTGGCTTCTAGCAGTCAGACAAGATAATTCTCTACATGCAAAGCATGGGAAAATTATTGGTTAAATTCAGCTAGCAAACTAAATTTAACTTCAGACCAAATGCATACGGTTGTTGGTTAATAAATTCTTTAAAATTTTATTTTGTACAAATTTAATTTAGTTTGTAGTTGACATTAAAGTGAAATCAGCAGTTTAAGTTTTGTAGTTGTCAGATTAAATTAGGATTTTTCAAATGTTCTAGTGAAAGAGCATCTTCATTAAGAACCATCTGAATCTGGATCTTATTAAGTGAATCAACTGGGCCTTTTACATTAGGAGCATGTAAAACTAGCCAGCCTAGTGTGACTTAGCATTTGAGTCTGACTTACAATAGAGCTAGTTGAGTGATAGAGGGAGCCTAGGGGAGAAAGGCAAAGAGGTGTTATGTTGCATTTGCCGAAACTATTTCAGCCCTCCAGGAATTGATTCGTACTCTGTTAGAGAAGAAAAAACTGGTTAATTGATTAGAATCTGGTAAATGATTAAAGTTTATTTGATTTCTAAGTTTTAAGAAATCTAAGATGATTCACTTGGTTGATTCCAGTGTTAAGAGGTTTGGATTATGAGGAGAGACTGAGTAGGCTGGGATTATACTCATTGGAATTCAGAAGAATGAGGGGAGATCTTATAGAAACATATAAGATTATGAAGGGAATAGATAAGGTGGAGGCAGGGAGGTTGTTTCCGCTAGCAGGTTAAACTAGGACTAGAGGGCATCGCCTCAAAATAAAGGGAAGCAGATGTAGGACTGAGGTCAGGAGGAACTTCTTCACCCAAAGGGTTGTGAATCTGTGGAATTCCCTGCCCAGTGAAGTGGTTGAAGCTACCTCGCTGAATGTTTTTAAGGCAAGGCGAGATAAATTTTTGAACAGTAAAGGAATTAAGGGTTATGGTGTGCGAGCGGGTAAGTGGAGCTGAGTCTCAGAAAGATCAGCCATGATCTTATTGAATGGCGGGGCAGGCTCGAGGGGCCGGATGGCCTACTCCTGCTCCTGGTTCTTATGTAAGACAGAATAGCAGCTGGTGGTGTGATAAACAAAATATATAAAAATAAGAGTAAGTATAACTTTGAATACAATAATTAAGTTGCTACAACACATTAAGGATGGTTAGACAGGTGATGTGTTACAGCTGTGGCATGTAGCTGTTACTGGATACCAGCTTTGTCCAAATCAAACTAGTCTGAAATACATAAGGTTATGAGAAGTCTTGACAGGGTAGATGTGGGGGTGATGGGGGGCAGTGTTTCCTCTTGTGAGAAAATCTAGAAGTATGAGTCACTGTTTAAAATTCAAGGTTTGCTGATTCAAAATTATCCATCCTACAAGCCAAAGTCCCTATATGCTTTAAGATGACCACCATCATCCCTGTACCCAAGAAAACACATGCAGTGTGCCTTAATGACTACCGCCCAATAGTTCTGACTTCGATAATCATGAAGTGCTTCGAGAGGCTGGTCATGGCCCACATCAACTCCAGTCTCCCATTCTGCCTCGATCCCCTACAGTTTGCCTACCGACATAACAGATCCACAAAGATGCCATATCCCTAGCCCTGTACTCATCTCTGGAACATCTGGACAACAAAGACACCTATGTTAGACTCCTGCTTGTTGACTACAGCCCCGCCTTCAACACCATTATGCACTCCAGACTGATCTCAAAACTGCGTGACCTTGGTCTCGGCTCCACCCCCTGCAACTGGATCCTCAGCTTTCTGACCCACAGACCACAATCAGTGAGGATAGGCAACTGCACCTCCTCCACAATAACACTCAACACTGAAGCCTCGCAAGGATGCATCCTCAGCCCCTACTGTACTCCCTGTACACCTATGACTGCATTGCCAAATTCTGAATGAACACCATCGCTGATGACACCACCGTAGTGGGATAGATATCTAACAACAATGAGTCAAAATACAGAAGGGAGTAGAGGGCGTGGTGATGTGGTGCAATGAAAACAATCTGTCTCTCAACATCAGTAAAACTAAAGAACTGATCATCAACTTCAGAAAGAAGGGAGGAGAACACGCCCCCATTCAGAGGGTGGAGAGCATCAAGTTCCTCGGAGTGATGATAACCAAAGACCTGTCCTGGACTTCCCACATAGATAGAACAATCAAGAAGGCACAACGCCTCTTCTTCCTCAGGTGGCTAAGAAAATTTGGCATGTCCACATGGACCCTCACCAAATTCTACTGATGCATCATTGAAAGCATACTGTCCAGGTGCTTAATGGCCCGTATGGCAACTGCTCTACACAGGACCATAAGAAACTATAAAAGGTTGTGTGCACAGCCCAAACCATCACGGAAGCCAAACTTCCATCCATGGACTCCATTTACATGGCTCGCTGCCGCGGCCAACATCATCTAAGACCCATCGCACCCTGGTAATGATCTCCTACAACCTCTTCCATCAGGCAGAAGATACAGAAGCCTGAACACATGCACAAGCAGGTTCAGGAACAGCTTCTTTCCGGCCATTATCAGACTGTTGAATGGACTCTAGCCTCAAATAATGTAACCTGCAGCGTCACCTGTATGCCTCTAAGTCTTCTTGATTTACGCATCCTTTGCTTCTGTGATCTGCCTGTACCTCTCAAAGCTTTTCACTGTATTTTGGTACGCATGACAATATAATGAATGAATGAATCAATCAATCAATCAGTCAGGTGAATTGAGTCTTTGGAACTCTTTATCTGAAAAGGTGGTGGAAGCAGTGTCCTTGAATATTTTTAAGGTAGAGTGGGATAAATTATTGTTGACCAAGGGGATATGAGGTTATCCAAAGGTTAGGAATGTGGAATCAAGGTGACAACTAGATCAGCCATGATCTTACTGAATGCTGGAGCAGGCTTGAAGCACTGAATGGCCTACTGCCATTCTTCATTTGCATATTTGGAGATGTGGCGTTGGTTCTTTAACTCTGACTTTCAGAACACACTAGCTCTTGAACCCAGGCTCATACCTAAACCCACTGGTACACATGAGCACTTCACCTCACTAGCACACTGTTTTTCCAATAACACAGAGACGAGGGTTTAGTTGCCATTTAGCCTTGCTTTTATGTGTTCTTGTGAGGGAAAAACACAAAACCCAGTTTGCTGTCTTTTTCCATCATATTTATAGTCTGAGATAGCTTCTAGAACATTGCAGTATAGATTAGTACAATTTTCCCCTTATACATCTATCCCTTTGAAGCTTCTTTCAGACCTTGTCGGGTGTAGCATTCCAGCATCCCTCGCATTAGACAGCTACTGAATTCGTATCTATAGTTATCTGCTCTTTTCAAAACTTCATGTTGGAATAAAAAGTTTGATGTGTCCTTAGGTGGTCCAGAGTTATGACCTGTGGTTGTGACACTTTCTAGCAAGATGAATAAACAAGAGTCATTCTCATTTTATTGCAAAGGGTGAAAAAAATTATTATATAGAACAGCAAACACATTCGCATCCAGACAGTCATTCTCTTAGCCCCATTCAATGTACTCTGCTCTAACCATGTCTCTTTGATTTCTGGGCAGGGTGTCGACAATTGCATTGATTTCCGACCAACGTGAGTGATTTTTAAGTGGTAAGGATGAATGAATAAACTCCAATGCAACAAAACTGATGTTCTGCGTCTTAAACTTTTCCGCAAGATTAACAGGTTGTTGTCAGCATAGACGATGATCTCTCTGTACTCATTTGGAATTACATCTCAAAGTGTTTGACAGTGATATACAGACCAAATATTTCCTCTTGTACCATGGAGTTCCACTTCTGATGCTTTTGTTTTTTTGGACAAGTGCTCCATTAGTGTATCTGTTCTGGATTCACTTTCCTGAAGAAAGACAGCTCCTACCCCACTGTCATTTGCATCAATAGTTACTTTAAATATTTGAACAAGTCTGGAGCTCAAGTATAGGCTTGCTTGGTAAAACGGCCTTCAGGTTTTCAAAAGCTGTTTGGCATTCCTCAGTCCATATTATCTTTGCTTTATACTGTAGTAGGTCTGAAAATGGCACAGCTATTGTCCTAAATCTTGGGAAGAACTTTCAGTGGAAGTCACACATTACCAAGAATCTCATGATTTCCTTTATTGTTATGGTAATAAGGTAATGTACTGTCACTTCGATCTTTGTAGTTCTGGCTGTAGTCTGCCTTGACCCACACATGTCCCAGATGGGTCAATTTTTGAGTGGCTACCAATGAAATTCTCTTTATTACCTCCTTGGGATCTTCTAGATTCCTGAAAAAAGATTTCAGATAGCCAGACCGGAGAGTCTTCTTTGGCAGTGCTACCTCAAACCTCCACTGGCTGAGCTTCTCTGGCTATAGACTATGTGACCACACAGTCATGGAAAATGCCAGACACTTTCTCCTGCGGCTGTATGGTTTCACTGACTTCAAAAGGCTTCTCAGAAACTTTTGGGATTTGCTTTCATCCTGCCAGGTCAAGCAGCAGATCAACCTCATCGACAGGCAGAGTAGAGACGACTCCTAGAGTGACTGGTCCAAACAATAAGGTTATACTCTTAAAGCACCGAGTAAAGAGGAATGGCCATGTATCCTACAGCAATCTCTTTTACCAACACCTGAATTAATCAATTCACACACAATTTGTTTAGAGTAAAATGAAAAGAAGTGATGGAAGCCAAAAAGCAATGTATATTATTTTCTTTCATCTTTTCAAGTGAGATTCCATATTCATAAAATATTAATCTCAGTTTGAAACCTGGATTATCAAAATATGGAGTTTGACCAGCAGTTGTGCAAATTGAGTAAGATTTGAATTTGACATTGAGCCAAAGGAGGATGAACTCTACCTTCTGTTGGATTGAGCTGAAATGCTTACTGTTCTAATCTGAATCACATTGGATTTTGTACTAGTCATAGAATCATAGATCATGGAAACAGATCCTTCAGTCCAACTTGTCCATGCTGACCAGACATCCCAATCTGATCTCGTCCCACTTGCAGCATTTGGCCCATATCTCTCCATTCATATACCCATCCAGATGCCTCTTAAATGTTGTAATTGTACCTGTCTCCACCACTTCCTCTGTCAGTTTGTCCTATACATACACGGCCCTCTGCTTGAAAACGTTAC
This sequence comes from Rhincodon typus, assembly GCF_021869965.1. NCBI lineage: Eukaryota > Metazoa > Chordata > Chondrichthyes > Orectolobiformes > Rhincodontidae > Rhincodon > Rhincodon typus. Next base: position 54,105,219 of record NC_063341.1, on the reverse strand, counting down.
CCCTTTTTAAATCTTTCCCCTCTCACCTTAAACCTATGCCCTCTGGTTTTGGATTCTCCATACCCTAGGAAAAAGATCTCGGCTATTCATCCTACCCATACCCCTCATGATTTTATAAACCTCAATATGGCCAGCCTCCGACACTCCAGAGAAAAAAGCTCTGGTCTATTCAGCCTCTCCCTATAGCTCAAACCCTCCAGTTCCATCTTGAAATAGCTACAGTATGGAAGATGCTTCTATTTCAATCCAGCCTGAATCTGAGCAAAGTTTATCTTGAATTTGAAATACGGCTCTGATTTGGATGATGTTTACCCTAAAGCTTATTAATTTAGAAACTCAACAGGTACTGATGCAGAGATAGTAGGAACTGCAGATGCTGGAGAATCCGAGACAACAAGGTGCAGGGCTGGATGAACACAGCAGGCCAAGCAGCATCATAGGAGCAGAGAGGCTGACGTTTCGGGCCTATACTGATGCAGATGTTGGGGTTTATGCTGGGATATCATCATTTGTGCCCTTCTATACTGATGTGTGCCAAATATATAGATTAGTGCAAGGACACCTCATTTTCATGGTTCTGGTGATAAGGGCATTTATTTAGTCCATGAACCAGGAAAATAGGATGAGTGCTCACCCATGGGAGAGTTGTCCAGGTTCCCAACTGACCCATTCCTCCTGGGCTACCAAGTGATTAAATAATCCAGGAAGCAACTGCCCTCTCCAAGGATCTAGGTACCTTGACCAGGTCCTGGATTCAACTGATAGGACAGACATTGCTGTTATGGAAGTTACTACATCTCACTGACTGTCACTGCAATATTGGATCCTAACTAAGGCTCAGTAGAAGGATCTCCTGGCCTAGGAAGTCTAGCCCGTTACAGGGAAATGTGGAAATTGGCTGAAACAGTTGAGCTATGACATGACCCAGGTCTGTCCAATATCTACAGGGACCAGAACAGTCCCTTCAGTGTAACTATATAGTCAAACTGTTGGTGCTGGCGGCAGGAGTATTGAAAGAATATTGAGTTTCAATACAGAGTGTTGAAAGTGAGCAATGAACTATAGGACGCACCAGCAAGTTACCATTCACTGGATTTGTTTTGTCATTTTGACCGGGTTAATTGAGGATGTTTTTTCTTACTACATAAAAAAACGCGAGTGACACTTGGACGCATGTGTTACATTGAATAAGTAATGAGTAAGATGAAGTAAGTATTCATTCAGAAATCAGAGCAGGGGATTATCATATGTGTTAAGCATTCAATGTGTTGAGTAACTCTCATAGAGGCATTTGAAAGAAATTTTCCTGATTGTGTTTTTGAGGGCAAATCCAATTACATGAAAGATGTCCCAAAAATCATGCTACTAATTAAATTAAAATATAACATGCTGAACCTGCATTGTTGATTGGGCAGTTCACCTGATGGGATGGACCATCAATCGTGCTTCTGATATGATTCAAAGGCAGCTTAACACCTTTTAAGGAGCACTCATGGTGCTGAGGTAGTCTCACTCAACCTTATACTTGATGAAACAATTTTAAAGATTAGCACAATGTATGGTCCAGAGGGTAGGCCGGAGAATTATGCACATGTAGCTTCACCCAGCACACCAGCAAATGATTGTCACCCATCCTTCAGTTTGAGCCCTCATTCCCTCCAGCACTGGTGGGAAGTCACAGCATTGTCTAGCATATACAAGACACATTGCAATAACTCACAATGCTTCTTTGGAAAGACTTTCCAAACACATGACTTCTATGTCATTGAAAAATACGGACAGCCTTCACACCACCTCCTGACAGTTCCCATCCACGGCACTCACCATCCTGACTTTATTGTTCCTTCACTCTACTGTGACAAAACCCTGGAATCTCCTCCCTAGAGCAACTGAGGATGTATCTCCCTTATGTAGATTGCAATGGTTCAAGAAGGTGGCCCAACACAATGTCCTCAGGGGAACTGAAGGATGAGCAATAAAGACAGGCCTTGTCAGTAATGCTGACATCTCATGAACCAATTAAAAAAAAGGTGGGATAGTACAGGTTTATGCAGAGAGCTCTGGAATTGTGTCTCTGATGGAGCTATGTATGAAAACTGACAGCAGTCAACAGAAACTTTCGAAGTGAGCTGCGCTGCCCACCAGTAAACAACCTCAGAGAGGCCCAGTTCCAAATTGTGTAACGTCTTTATGCATGACATTAAGACCATGCAGTTAAAAGTGGAATGCTTGCTGAACATTGTGAAGCTTCAGAAGGACTCACAGCAACAGAGTTTCTGTTAACAGGTCTGACTCTGGTTGAAGCTGCTTTCTTAGTTGTGGGGCCTGGATTACAAAGCTGGAGCAAGTGTGTGAGCAGAGGGTTTCAAGAGCCTTTCAGCACATCTGCATTCTGTTCTCTACAGAATGAGGGCAGCTCCTTGAGAGTGACTGTCATGTCTTCTCCTGGAATGACAGCATACTACCCTTTCAGCCAGCTGGACACACAGCTCCAGACAAAGATGAGCTCAAATATCAGTAGGTGAGTTGTCAATGGCCAGGTCTCCTTATTGTTACAAACAAAAACAGGAATTGCCGGAAAAACTCAGCAGGTCTGGCAACATCTGTGAAGAGAAATAAGAGCTAATGTTCCAGGTCCAGTGATCCTTCCTCAGAATCCCTGATTGTCATTCATCAGGCTGGGTATGATCCTGGAAGAGTGAGAGCTGACTTGAGTGTAATGTACAAGATCCTGCATTGCCCTGACAAGTTGTATGTGAAAGGATGTTTCCTTTTGTGGGGTTGTCCAGAATCATTTTAAAATTAGAGGATGTCTTTTTAGGACAAAGACAGGGAGAATACTTTTTCTTTCAGAGTGTTGTGCAACTTTGCAAATTTCTGCCTCAGAAGCCTTTGGAGGCACAGTCATTTTTAAGACAGAGGTGGACAGAATCTTGTTAGACAAGATAATCAAAGATTATTGGACGTAGAGGTGAATGTGGAATGCAGAACATAAACAGATCAGCCATGGTCTTATTGAATGGTGGAGCAGAATCAAGGACCAGGAAATCTACTTCGGCTTGTACATTGTATGTTCACACCTTCATATGGTGGTAACTTATAACCAGAAGTCATATTTGACTAGCCATTTAAATACTGTGGCTAGAGATAGCAGGTCAGAGGCTGTGAATTCACCTTCTGTCTCCTCAAGGCCTGTCAATCATCTACAAGTCGCAGAATCATGGAATTGTTATAGTCCAATTACCCAGAGTCAATCTCCTACCCTTTCTCCATATCCCTGTACACTATTTCTATCCAAATAATCATCTAATACCTTCTTGAATGCTTCAATTGAACCTGCCTCCACCAGGCAGTGCATTCCATACCCTGACTACTCACTGTGTAACAAAGTTCTTTCTCCCACCACTCTTGTTTCATCACTTTGAATCAGGAGCATATTGGAAAATTCTCTACTCAATACCACTCAAGAAGGTCAACATCATCGAGCACAATCAACCCACTTGAGAACCATTGGGAAACACCATGCCCTGCCAGTTCTCCTTCAATTCATACTCCATCCTAACTTGGAAATGTATCTCCATTTCTTCACTGTCGCTGGGTCAAAATCCTGGCGTGTAGCTACATCACATGGACTGCAGTGGCTCAACAAGGCAGCTCACCAGCTTCTGAAGGCAATGAGGAATGGGCAATAAATGCTAGCCTAACCAGGGACACCTCCTTAATGAATTTTTAAAAGCATTTCTATCAATTGGTTCTCCACAAGTCAGGTCAGTAACAATGTTGTCTAACATGCCTAGAGTATTAGTCCAGGCCTCTCAATTACTAGACCAGTAATAGAACCATTCAGTTGCTGTTAGCTTTCCTTCTGACTTGAACTGAAACAAAATTTGATCATAATGAAGTCAATGTAAAGGAAAGTCAAGGAATCTACTGATCAAAGCAAAACTAGTCAAGCTTATGAAAGCAAAGGGAATACTTGCTTATAATGGTAGGGTTGGATGGCAAAAGATGGGAGCTGTTGTGAGTGGAGCACATATGCTGATTTGAGTTGGTTGGGCCTGATGGCTTAATCTTGTGTCACAACCCATGTGTAATAGGCAACAGTTCCAATGTGATCTATTTAATAAAAAAAAATGAGTCAGTGAATCTGGCATTCTTTAGGTGCAGCATTACACAGAAGAAAGCATTTCCTCAGATTGTGTTTAGTTGTACAAATTATCACAGAAAATGCTGCAGAAATCTTAGACTATGATTCTGAATTTATTATGGATTTTCTGCTCACAATGAAGTATGTAGCAGCACTTTATTGTATCTTCTGTTCTCAGGCCTAAATTTCAAGAGAAAACAAATTGTCTTTAATCTGCAGAGTGTAGGGGAAAATCAAGTCTCAATCTGTTAAACAGTGCACTGTTCATTCACATTTATCAAATAAATAAACAACTTACCGGACATTTGAGGCCTCCATCAAACCTGGGACAGGATTTTCTCAAAGGTTGTGATATTAGGATCATATGTGGGTCTTGTTTCAGTATGGGGGGTTGGGGAGCAGTGGGATCACAGCAGGAATTTTCCTGAAGTTGACTTCTTAATGGGAGGCTAATGGTGTAGTGATAGCATCACTGGACTAATAATCCAGAATCACGGGCTAATGTTTGGAGGACATGAGTTTGAACCCCACCATGGCAAATGGTGAAATTTAATCTGCTGATGACAATGTAACCACTTTCAATTGTTGTAAAAGTCCATCTGAATCACTAATGTCCTTATGTGGACATCTGCCATTTTTACTTGGTCTGGCCCGCATGTGACTCCTGGCCTACATATAGCTCTAGACTCACAGTAATGTGGTTGAGTGTTAATTACCCTCTGGCCTATTAGGGATTGGCAATAAATGCTGGCTGAGCTGAAACATTGACATCCCATGAACAAATAAAACTTTAAAAACGCCTGCCATCTTACTAAGAAAAACAGTTTGGCTCTCCACACTCCTGGCAAAATCAGAATCCCAGCCCCTCCACAGCAGGGTTGGTGGGAAGGCACTCCATCACCAGGAAATGGCAGGGTAACTTCCTTTCTGCAGACTGTGCCAGGGCACTGTTCCAGTCTGCCTCCATGACATTTTACTTGCCCCCAACCACCACCCAGCTCCTCCTGATGTGTTACCTGTGGGCTGGTAGATTCTTACTGCTGAAGTCAGTAATACAAGGAGAATTCATAATACATCATGTAGTACGTTCCAGTTGGCAGTGTGTAGAGTGAGGATTCTCTGGTACAATCCGTGTTGTGCTGCGTTTGTTAGGATGTAAAACCTGTCGAAAGGAATAACAAGTAATCCTGAAATTGGTTAGAAACAGTTAAGATATTAAAACAGTATGTAAACTAACTGTTGGTCAGCTATTCAATTGTTAACATAGCATTATCATCGTTTGAAGCTTTGCTGACACCCTGAGTTAGTTGATAACAGATGGCAATTTTATGTGGACATGGTCAGTAAAATCAACTGGACTGCATGGAATAATGGGCTAGTGTAACAATTTAACTCTTTGAACGCTCCCAGTTCCTTTTCAGCGTCAGGATTCACACTGCTTCCTCTCAACAGAATATCTCCAATTTTACGTTCTTAAAGATTGATTTGATAAGAATCTATCTTGATGCTCACAGATTTGGAATCAAACCTTTAAACAAATTATAACATTAGTTGTGGTTCTCATTCTGATCGAAGCCCTTAAAAGGACGTATCTGATGCCTTGAAACTTCCTCCTGTTTTAATGGAACTGTAGAAACATGGATGGTACAACACAGAAGATTATTCAGCCTGTCACCTCTACCATTAAAAGATAGCTTTAATGGATTAGGCAGCTCCTGGTGCAGCACTATGACAAAAAAAAGCTAATGGAAACTTTTCAAACTTAAATTAAAATATTTATCCCGGGGTGACGATGCACTCCAGCCCCTATAAAGCCCACTGTTCACAAAAGAGCCTATCACCTCCAAGCTGGCTCTTTAGGAAAACAATGCAATTAATTGGGCTAAAAAATTGAGCAGATGGAGTATAGGAAAATGGGAGGAAGAACAGAAACAACACAACATTACTTAAATGCAGAGGCTACAGAATGCGGTCATACAAAAGCGTTCTGTGTCTCCTTCTGCATGAACACAAAAAAATAGTCATCATTCAGATACAGCAAGTATTTAGGAAGGCAAGTGGAATGTTGGTCTTTATTCCAAGGAGGAAACTTGTTACGACTGTACTTGCCAATGCTGAGATCACTCCTGGAGCATTGCATGTGGTTTTGGTCTCAATACTTCAGGAGGGATATAATGAAGCAGTTCAGAGGAGTTCACTAGGCTGATTGCTGGGATGAAGGGGTTTGAATTTTGCAGACAAGAAGGTTGGGCCTGTACTCATTGGAGTTGAGAAGAATAAGAGGTGATATTTTTTGAAACGTATGAGATTCAGAGGATGTTTGACAAGATTGATGCAGGGAGGATGTTTCCTCTCCAAGGAGGCACGGTTTTAAAATTAGGAGTGTCCCAATTAAAACCAAGATTAGGAATTTCTTCTCTCTAGTATTTGGAATTCTCATCCCCAGCGAGCAGTGGAAGCTGGGTCATTGAATATATTCAAGGTTGAGTTGGAGAGATTTTTGATTTGAAGGGAGTTAACAATTTTGTGGGCAGACAGAGAAATAGAGTGAAGACACAATCAGATCAAGCAAGATTTAATGAATGGCACAGCAAGTTCAAGGAGCTGAATGGCCTACTCCTACTCCTATTTCTCATACTATTTTATTCTAATTCCACAGTGTCAATCTCAATATCCCTGTAACTTTTTCCATTTCTAGCATTTATCTAATTTCATTGGTGCTGTCAAATCTGCTTCCATAACCCTTTTGTTCCAAATTTCAACAACTTGTAGCATAAAACTTAATTTTTTCATGTTTCCTGGAGTTAGAATATACAAGATAGGATTCAATAAGATTGTGGTTAATCTGATTGTGTTCTTAATTCCCCTAATTCTGCTTGTCCCCTATAATCCTTCACTCTCTTGTCAATCAAAAATCTGTCTATCTCAGCTTTGAAAATATTCAGTGACACAGTATCTAATATTTTCCCCTATCATCCTAAATCCAACTCCTCTAGTTGCCGACCCTTTTGCAACCAGAAATCTTTTCTAATTATTTCATCAAACTGTGTAAAACTTTGACCACCTTGATCACTGCTCCATGTAGTAATCTTCTCTGCTTTAAGGACAATAACCCAACATAATCATTCCACATAACAAATGTTCACCATCTCCGGTACCATTCTAGTAAACCTCCTTTGCAAACTTTCTAAAACTTTGATATTCTTCCTAAAGTGTGGTATCCAAAAGTGAATTGTGCTTAGCTGAGTCTATTAATGTTTTCCTATGGTTTTGCATAATATTGATACTCTTATATTCTCATGATGATCATCATCTTGAGTGCTGTGCCTGATAGCAGGTTCTTGGCTCATTATAACCTCTCCATGTCTTTCTCTATCTTGTGGCAATCCTTTCATTTGTTAATAACTTCCTTACATTGTCAATCAATCCACCATTGATACTTTCTCTCTTCTCCTTCCTTTCTTGCCTTGAAGTCTTCCCAAAATAACATTAATTACAAATCTATTTCTTCCTAAAATATGCTCTACCCAGGTTCTCCCTCTGTTTCTATCACAGTCAGCAAATTTCTTTCTTCCTTCACTCTCGACACATTTCATTATTTGGTGCTTCTCTGTCCAACTGATTCTGTCTAATTCCTCTAAACTCACACTTGAAAATTATTTAGCAAGTTGTTCGCATCTTTCTGTAGAGTCCAAGTTTCACATCCATACAGAACAACACTCCAAATCAAGGCCTTTATAAGTCACTTCCTGAATAGCTCATTCAGCGTTTATCTAGCAACCGTCATTTCTTAACAAATTTGGGCATGTATTCCTTCTCAATTTGTGCTGCCTGGGTTAAACATTTATGTACTTAAATCCATATCCATAGCATTATTTACTACATTTCAGAATTTCCTGTCATGTCATCTACAAACATTGTATACCCAAGTCCAGGTCATTAACATAGATCAAAGAGAGCAGTGGTGCTAATGTCAACTTCTGGAGAACACCATTGAAAACCTTCCTTTAATCTATAAAACAACCATTCACCTCTACCCTTTGCTTTCTGTTCTTTAGCCAATTTTGCATCCATGCTGGCAATGAGCTTTTAATTCTCTAGTCTTTAATTTGATTAAAGTTTATCATGCGGTATTTATCAAATGTCTTTGGAAAATCCATACGCATATCAATCCCTACTAACCCTCTCCGTTACTTCATCAGCAAATTCAATCAACTTATTTAAAACTGATTTGCCTTCAACAAATCTGTGCTGATTTTTAGTTTTCAGTCCATTCATTTCCGAAAACCAAATAATTTTGTTGCGTATTATTATCCCTGAAAGTTTCCCCACCATCAACAGGCTGACTGGTTCATGAAAGACCTTAAAAGAAAAGAAACAAAATTACAGTCTTAAAATGGGAAGTCAATATTGTGTAAATGGAGTCACTGAGGTGAAAAATAATCATGAAATCAGGGAACGAAAGTTAGTTGAAGGGAAGTGGGACGTCACATGGCAGAAGTTGGGGACAGCAGATCAAGATGAGGGAGATCTTGAGATATGTACAGTCTGAAATATGCCACACAAGACATAAGGCAGGCATAAATCAATGAAAAGATTGTCATGGTTTGTATCTATTTATAGACATGCATGTAGTCATTGGGTTTGTTTAGCTGCTTAAGTGTATAAAGTGAGGTTGGTGATGAATTGGACTTTACAGCACACTGAACGATTAGCAATAAAATATTATGAAAGTTAAGTTAAAAGAAAAAATCTGAAGTAAATGAAAATCCTTGTCTATGTAGGTCTTCAAAAGATAGACATTGTCTGTTATGCTGGCAATATAAGGCTTAAATGACAGTTCAAGCCGCCCACACTGGGTGGGGTTCCTCTGGCTGACTCATAAGCATTATCATCGATAAGAATTCCCCACACAGCAGGTGAAAGTTACATAGCCTGCTGTACTTCACAGCTCAGTAACCCAGTTCAAGAGCAAGGTGGGAGTTTGCAAACTGCTGTGATTCTGTCTCAGAGAAAGTATTTATTGACAGCAATTAATTCTCCACTTCCATTATCCCACCCCCTTCCCTTCTTGTCCCCTATCCTCTGGCTACACTGCACCAGGGTGGAGTTCTGATTTTTTTTTAAGAAGCCATGAATGATCTGAGAAGGCTTATTATTTCCAACCACTAAGCATGTCCCTGCCCTAAAAGGGAGGAAGGAGGAGTTTCAGGGGGCTGTCCTTTATAAAACAAAGTCATTTTTTTCAGAAGAAAGTTGAATGCAATTGACCACCAGATGGGATGTTGTAGCAATGAAGTAACGATGTTGAAATATGTTCCTGCTGAACACGAGTCATCTAGAGGGGAAGACCGGCTTGATTGTGAGTAACAATTCAAAACTCTCTTAAAGTCTTCCTACATGTAAGTCCTTTCACTTTTATCTTTCTCATTTTGAGACACGCATGCCCAGCTCAGGATTACTCTGTCTATGAGCAAGTTACTTCTGAAAAATGTTCAGTTAAAAGCAGGCTACTGCTGTCTATAATGTTTGCCTTTGACTCGTTTTGAAGGGGCGTGGGTTTCTGTACAAATAAAATTGCACTTGTTGCTAAATTTAGTTCACAATAGTTCTTTATCCCGGCAAATCTTTTGATCAAAAATTCTTTATCACGACATATTTATTGTAATAAATAGCATTGAATGGTCCATTTTGGCACGACAGTGAGACAGATTCTGAAAGCAGCAGTTCATTTGAGCCAAATGAGACGTGTACGTGGCTGATGGGGTAGCTTTAGTATATGTGAAGCAACTACCTTTGTCTTTTCAAACATGGCTGGAGTGAACTGCAAAATTTATAGGAGGGAAATCAGCCCGAAAATATATCTGCCCGCAACAAAGTTTTACCTTTCCTTAAAGTCTCCTTTTTTTTAACTCTTTCAATGACAAGTCCTGTCTGCGCAGACACCTTTATTGCATTATTGAATTTTCATGTTGTTAATCTGTAATCCTCAGTAATTATCACTAAATTCTGTTTCTGTCGATTGAAAAAATATGAACCTTGTCCTGTTAAAAAAATTTATATTCTGGTCCACTTCATTAATTCACTAACTGAAGATTACGTTTTCATTTTCAAGAAGTTAAGAAGGGGGAAAACAGAAAGCATAGATTTACGGTACATTTAAAGATAAAATTTGCTAAGATTGGCTGGAATTAGAACAACTTCCAGTTAGAGGTGATCATATAAACCAGACACTAGTCATCGTGACTGCTCCAGTTAATTGGAATAAACTCTTCTTTTAGGTTTAAATGCTTGCAAATTGCATTTTCCCAAGCTCACTGAGTCTACCCAATTAAATTACTCTTTCCACAGTGAAATTGGTGAGATTTTGCCATTAGTATTTAAGGTATTGAAGGAACATCAATCTATTGTGCAATAATGATAAAGGGAATGGTCTCCTTACTCCAGCCAGTTCAGTTTTCCTGAAGAAGTTATCAATGACTGAACTCTGGGCGTAATGAAATCAACTCTACTTATGCACTTTTAGGAGCCTTCTGATTGATTTTTGAAAACTTTGTTCTGTTTTGCTGATGGTTTTTCCCTCTTTTGTTGGAACTTGCAGCCTAATGTAACTATTATAGATTTATGACCTCGGTGAAGAAATTAATTCTGGAAGAAGGGATTAGATTGATATTCAGTTTCAGCAAGGACTGTAATAAAACAGGATGATATAATGAGACATTTGTTGCAATAAGGTTCTCACTGTAGCTTGATTACTTCTATTTTATTTACACTTAATTTCTAAAGAAAAAATGTGTGAGCCTGAAAGACAGGAAGACAGACAGTGTGGGAGAAAAAGTAAGCTCAATATAAAACATGAGAAAAGAAAGGCACGAATTCTAATGCAAAACTCACTGAAGAAAAGCTTGAGGAAAATAATAAAATGTTCTCTGAATTTACTTAGAATGGATGTTAAAAGTATCTTTTCCTTCAAAGAGCTTCGTGTTTGTCAAATCCTACAACTTTTCACTCGTAATTAGAACATTCTGAGTTGAACTGCATTTTTGCCTGGTCATTTTCTTGTGATTCAGGTTCAGGATAGGAAAAGATTATTGATATAACTCCTTGAATCTTCAAATTTTGCTTTAATTTTTGTAGGTCCACAACTTGTATCTCTAATTACTGATCCCTACTCCCAACCGTTTCCTCGCAACATCACTGTTACCTACTGATGTAATATTATTAATACGAAAGCTACCTTTTGGTCCTAAAATTTGAGTGTTTTTTAAGTGAAAACACAAAAATTAAAAATAATAGTTCATTTGTTTTGAAATATGTGCATGCTTAAGACATTCCCTTCAATTATATTCAGTAAAATCAGATGCGCCTGGAGCGGAGGTACTCCACCCTAGGAAGAAACTGGTATCTGGATTTTTAAAAACATGTCTATCATCAGCATCCACTTATTGTAGACTTGTATATATGTGAACTGACACGTTTATGTGAGAGAAGAGCTACGTTCAGTCTGCTGACCTTCAGAAAGATACAGATTCCAATGTTTAGTAAGCCATTTGTTCATTCTGTCATTGTATGAGTGAATTGGCATCTGCACAGTGTTCCACGTGTACAAAGTTAGCCGTATGCAGAACATAGTGGCATCACTACAGTGGAAAGAACTACGTAGGAGTCTATCTGAGTGGAGGTGTATTTTGAAAATGTAATGTCTGTGTTGAGCAAATACACTCACTTATGAACTTTATGCAATCAAGAAATAAAGGGACACACAGAGTAGTCTCTGAGGCTTCCTATCCTGAAAAAAATACACGTGCAGTTATTCATTATGACCAGTACCAAATGCAATGGAGTAGCTATTAAATAATGTATTTAGATTGTTGCCATTATGTAGACTTCTTTGGGAATGGGGTCCAACCTAGGGGTTTTAACATTTTGTTCTTAGAAATTTATTATTAATGCAGATCAGCTGATCAGTCCAGTTCCTCTCTAGGACAAACCCACTTGTTGTAAATATTTTACAATGTTTTCATACTACATTTTATACTTCAATATTAGGGATTTTCTGGAGAACCATGGTGTCCTTTTCTTTAAATATGCAATATAGTTTTGTTTGTACACTCTGCATATTCCAATCTACAGTTCTTTCGTGAAGTAAACTTGATTTTCTGCTTCTGATTTCTGGTTAAACATATTCAAAAGGGTAACAAACATGTGGGATTCCAAATGTGCTGACTTGTAAAGGAATTGCTCATTTAAAGATATCACAAACAGCCCAATAAACCCATTGCCCTTCCCTAACAAACAAATTTGAATTAATCTCCCTGAAGTATCCGTGCATCATCAAATCCTTCAAAAATTGATATGGATGTCTGAAAACTACCTTTTTTTGCGAATCTCCAAGGTACAACACCCTAAAGTAGATCAGGGAATAATAAAAAGTGCCTCCTTGCTGATATACTTTGAATACCTGATTGACATTGACATTGTAGAAATGTTACTACCACATGTGACAGTGTTAATCCTATGAAAGGCCTTCATTTGTGGATTTGAAAACATTTTTCTGTTCTTTCTAATGCTTGATCACTGAAAAAGCCAGTGTTCCATCTTGTTTTAGTTATTTTTAACTAGATCCTTGCTGGGCCTTTGTTGAATCATATGAAAACAAACCAAAGACCTGGCAAAATGTGGCACTTATGTGCTAACTTGCTGTGCCACAGAGTGGCACAATCAGCAGATTTTCCCATCCCCTGTGATCTCTGTGTAGTGAGTTCCAAATTCAGCATAGTCCACAAAAGATGGGAAGAATTTAACAACTTCAGAAACCTCCCAAAAGCAGTCCAACGACACTATTTGCATATTGGAAATGGGTGTGCTCCCACTCCCAAACAAGCAAAGAGCATGTGACATGGCTGGAAACGGTGGTAGATAAAGGAAATCCTTTGAAAGATTAAACCTGTACAGGACATGAATTTTTGTACTGTTATTATATCAGTACCTATTTATTCGCTCATCGTTAGGACTTTGTGCTAATCAATTAACTAAAACTCCAGTCTGAATGAGCCTATAGGGATGGTGACTTTGTAATGTGTGTAATTAGCCTTAACACAGTAAATAGATTATAGCAAAAGGGAAACGCAGCTGTAATTGTTCCAGTAAAAGGAAGCAGACACCCATACCCCACAGGGTTGTAAAATGGCTCCTGTGGAGGAGGTATGGAAGAAGGCGGAATTTAGAGTAAACGTGATGGAACTATGACATTTTCAGTGACCAGTCTCCATCTGCAACAAGTTTATACCATTTAAATTCTACTGCGACAGAGCTCCAAAAGGCCACATGATCATTAGGGAAATTATAAGCGCAACAATAATGATCCCCGGAGCCATGCAATTCTCATGTTTAAGTTTCAATTCATTGCAGAAACATGATTATTCCCAAAATGGTAAGAGTGAAATTTTGCTCCACATCCATGTTTCCGTGGCTTAATAACATTTAGCTGTTGCAAATCTGCGCTTAGAAATGCTTATCAAGTCCTTACTTGTTTCTAACTTGGTAGTGATGTAGCCCTCCAGTAATACTTGCCTTTCTAGCACGTTGTCAAACACGTGTTAGAAAGGAGAAACTTTTCGTCTTGTAAAAGGAACAAGAACCAAGACAGCATTGATTTAAAGTGATCTGCAAACGAAGCAAGGGTGAACTGAGGAAAAATTTTTTCACTTTGCAAGTATTTAGGATACAGAATGCATTTCCATGGAAGTGTGATGGTGGAATGTTGAATTGAACCATTCAAGAGGACGTTGAATAATATTTTGGATAAAAATAACATACAAGGTTGTGTGGAAAAGGCAGGAGATAGGCACTGGGTGATGATATTCATTTAATGAGCGAGTACAGGCTGAATGGCCTTCTTCTGCACTGTAACACTTCTGTGATTCTGTGTTGCTTTATACAGTACAAATCTAGAATTGATCAAAATGTGAAATGTAATGTAAAATGCCCTCTTGAAGCCTCATACTCTGGAATAATACATACTTTTTCTCACCCACAATCTCCACTCGTTGTACAATACATGTACTAATGTATGTGTACTCAGTATTGATCTGTGGTCACAGTTTGACTTTGTGAGATAGTTTAAGATGAGTCATAGCCAATTGACATCCTGTGATACATCCTTCATAATTTATTTTCTATGGTGAAATGTTTTAAACAAACTGTGGTCCAAATTAAGAAAAAGAAATGTACATTACAACACTGCTGACCCGACATTGTTGATTGGTTAAATGTTTGCGGCACACCCATGTTAAGGTACATCAAGAACCACTTTCAAAACTGAAACAATATTAACATCGATATCAATTTTATACTAACTCTGAAAGCCGGAGGGTGGTTTCAGCCTGGATTATTCTAGGTGGATATGGCAGCAAGTAGAGAATGCATTCAACGTTGCTCCATAGATCAACAATAAATGTTCACAGCATCGCTGAAATAGCATTAACAATCTCAGCTTATCCGCAATGAGGATACACCTTCCAGTTTATATCCACTCTATAGCTGATATGCTGAAGAAAGTCTTCTTTCATTGATTTATTCATTTATGATTCATTGATTTATGGCTCAATTTAGAATGTAGTTTTATGTCATGATGCATCTTACTTATAGATATATTTTAATTATAAATTTTACAGATATATTTTAATGACCTTCAACTTAAATTTCCAATTTGAGATACCAAAGGAAAAATTTTAACTGCCAATTTATTTGGAATGAGTGGCAATCCCTGTAGTCTACTGCTGAACCTTATTTCAGTGCTATTGGATTCGTAGAATTGTTCAAGTACAGAAGGAGACCATTCAGCCCATTGGTCCTGAGCTGGCTGTCTGCAAAAGCTAGTTTCACTTCCAATCCTTTTTCCCATTGCCCTGCAAATCTTTTCTCCTCAGATAATTTTTCGATTTTCTTTAAAAAGCCATGCTTAAATTTTCTACCATCACAATCTCAGACAGTGTTTTTCGGATCCTCACCTCTTGCTGTGTAAAACTGTTTTGTGAATGTTACTTTTCATTTGTTTGCCATTCACTTTATATCAGTGGCCTCTGATTTTTAACTCTTTAGATTGTCCTCATCTACTGTGTCAAGTCCCTTCACAATTCTATAAGATTTGCAAGGCCTTCACTGGTTCCAACAGAACTGGACCAGAAAAGCCACATAGTCATTGTACGAACCTCGATTCCCTAGAGGAAACCCGCTACACTTACATGCTACAGCATTCTTTGATATTTAGGTGAGATTCAATTTTACCAATGTTGTATAGTTAAGAACAGCTACATTTAGCAAATTTAACTATTCTGACTTCTGAAATGCTTGCAAAAAGCCCACAAGATATACCAATTAAAGAAAATAGTTTTTGAAGATGGATATGATTAACAGATCAATCATATAAAGTAAAATAAGGAAACACTAAGCACTATTAAAATATTGCCACTTTTTTGAATGAGTAGAATGTGATTTAAATGAAACTGCATGCATTTCTCTATAAAAGTGTCA
The DNA here is from genome assembly GCF_021869965.1 of Rhincodon typus. Classification (NCBI taxonomy): domain Eukaryota; kingdom Metazoa; phylum Chordata; class Chondrichthyes; order Orectolobiformes; family Rhincodontidae; genus Rhincodon; species Rhincodon typus. The sequence goes on along the minus strand of NC_063341.1, from coordinate 54,089,537 downwards.
AATAATATAATAACTTTGAAATTGAAATTGCAGAAAATTTATTTTGTTTACGAGTTCCAGTTGTCAGTACTTATGTCTCTGGCATTTCTAAAATGTCTTTTTGCACTTTAATTTTAGTTGCTGTATTATGTTAACAGATGCAATGTTTTAACCTTGTGTGTTTATACTGTCATAACGGATATCGGAGTGAATTTGATGTAACTTTATATAAATGGATCCCAGCTTCAAGCCTGCCATGTAACCTCCCTGAACTGTTTCAATATGTTTTAAAAAGCAATAATAATTCTTATTATAGAAGTTGAATCATTTTCATTGGACTGTTTAGAATTAGAGATTTGGAATTAACCACGCGTTTCTTCATTGACTTTTTAAGATTAGAATTCCATCAATTATAATTTTTGCAAGCTGTTGTCCTATTTTCCAAGCCTTCCAATATAGTTAGCAATGGAAAGATTTGTTCCTGACATGTCCCAGTTGTCCTTTCTATTCAACCTTTCACTTTTTTGTCCTGTCTGATACAGATAGTGCCACATATCTCACATCAACTTTTGTGTTGGCCCTTGTATATGTATTGAACGTAAGAAGTAAAAGGGAAAAGTTCATTGTCAGGCATTATACAATTCTTCTCTGTTTTGTTACCGGCTCTTATATTATGTAAATGATATGTGCACGTTAAATGTGCATGTTACTAATGCGATTAAAACAAAAGTTATGAAATCCTACTATTTGAAGCACTTCGACATGGAGCTGTTCCAAGTGCATTGCTAATTGAAGTTTTTCCTGGCATTAGATCAGACCAGCTTTTCATTAGTAAATTACTAAAATAATTGTGTTTTTTTAAAAATTCCTTTCCGACCGTGAAGCTTTCAAATACACTTAATTCATAAAGCAGTAACTTGTCTGGTACGAACATAGGCAACGTGTATGTTTTAGAAAATAATCCAGTGAAACCAGGTGTTCCTTTTATAAGGTAAGAAGAAAGGCCAATTTTTAAAAATGTATTAACTACTCCAAAGTACTACATGACAAGTGCTTTGTTTGTTTGTGATAATCTCACTTGCAGAACATGTTAGGGAGCAGATTAAAACTCAGTCCTGTCTGGAATGTCTTAACATTTTCTCCTATACATGTCTAGTACATATATAGTATGAGAGAATCATTCTCATTTGTGTGGTAGCAGCTTTACAGATTGTGAAGGAACTGGCATGCTATTCCACTGAGGTATACTAGCTGTGAGTGGTCTTTTAGTTGAAAGCACGGAATTGTGGAAGCACCCCTTATTTGTTTTCCATGAAAGTTACCGATTATGTAAACATCGGCCGAAAAAGTATGATTCAAGCAATAAAACTGGATAACTGAGTAGATCACTCGGCAAAATAATGCACGTAATAATGAGACTGAGTGCTGAGCAAAGCGGTAAGTAAGAAATGTGTAGGGACATGTAGAATTAGAAGGATTCCTGATTCCGGAATTTAATTTTTCTTCTGAATCTAGGTCTCAAAATGTAGTGAAATCAGCCGCATGCAAATGCCTTTGAGCGGAAATAACATAAAATGTTTCTAATCAGGAAATGTGTTTAATTAATAAAATAACTTCCTAGTTAAAAATATTCTGGCAGGAATAAACCCCATGTTTGGGAATAAGAATAATGCAGACTACTTCTCTGGAATATCTTGTCACATTTATTGGTGACTATTTTATATTAATAGCCTCTATTTCTGATCTCCTCACAAGATAGAAGTATTTTCTTTACATCTACTTTATCAAAATGCTTGTAAAGGCTTACTCTAAAATCGTAATTCTTAAGAATGAACAATTCGAATGGACAAGCTTATGCATGAGACATCAGTGACAGCATCAGGCAGGTCAGTAGGCAGACAAGACTTTATATATTCCCTTAGCTATAGAGTGGAGATGTAGAACCAATTGGTCATGTTAACTATGCTCTTTATATTAATTTTTTAACTAGTAGCAGATTATCAGAGCATAAACAATGGCAATAACACATGTAGAATACCTAAAACTGACAGCGTTCAAAAATCAGATACATTGGTTTTACAAAAGTTGCCCCTCATGTTCTTTTTGAATCTTTCTCCTCTCACCTTAAAAATATGCCCCCTGGTTTTGAACTTGCCCGCTTTAAGAAAAAGGCCTTTGCTATGCACCTTATCTATGCCCGTCATGATTTTATAAACTTCTATAAGGTCACCCATCAACCTCCTGTAAAAAGTCCCAGCAAATCTAACCTATTTTATATAACTCAAGCCCTCCATTTCCAGCAACATCCTGGTAAATCTTTTATGAACCGTCTCCGATTTAATAATATCTTTCAATAATATCCTTCCTATAACAAGGCAACCAGAACTGCACACAGTACTCCATAAGAGGCCTCACCAACATCCTGTACAACCTCAACATGGCATCCCAATTCCTATACTCAAAGGTCTGAGCAATGAAGGCAAATGTGCTAAATGCCCTCTTAACCACCCTCTCTACCTGTGACACAAATTTCAAAGAATTGTGTTTCTAAGCCCCTAGTTCTCTCTGTTCTACAACACTACCCAGGGCCTTATCATTAATTGTATCAGTCCTGCCCTTGTTTGTTTTACCAAAATGTAATAACTCACGTTTATCCAAATTAAACTCCATCTGCCACTCCTCAGCCCATTCACCCAAATGGTTAAGATCTTTTTGTAATCTTAGATAATTGTTCTTCACTGTCCACTCTGCCACCAATTTTGGTGTCATCTGCAAACTTACTAACCATGCCTCCTATATTCTCATCCAAATCATATATATAAATGTCAATCAAAAGTGCACCCAGTACCAATCCCTGTGGAACACTGCTGGTCACAGGCCTCTAGTCTGAAAAGCAACCTTTCACCACCACTCTCTGTTTCCTACCTTAAAGCCAATTTTGTACCCAATTGCCAAGCTCACCCAGAATTACATATGATTTAACTTTACTGATTAGTCTACTGTGTGGAACCTTATTTGAGGCTTTACTAAAGTTCAAGTAAACAACGTCTATCGCTGTTCCCTCATCAATCTTTCTGGTTACTTCCTCAAAAAACTCAATTAAGTTTGTGAGACATGATTTTCCTTGCACAAAACCATGCTGACTATCCCTAATCAATTTTTGCCTTTCCAAATGCACGTCAACCCTATCTTTCAGAATCACCTTCAACAACTTACACACCACCAATGTCAGACCCAGGTACCTGTCGTTCATCAAAGGCAGGTAAAAACACCACAAAGCAAGAAAAATCAAAGGAATAGCTGTCCCATTTCAAGATCACATAAACTATCCAAGATCACAAGATTTGTGAGATGGTGAGAGTGATTCCTTTAAGGGAATTGATTAGGTCACTCAATCAATGGTGTCTGAAAATTGTATGGGGAATCTTGGGCATTCTTAATGTATAACAAAGGACCTTGATTTGCTACATTAACGAGAGAGATGCCTGAAACAGGCTGCCTGCCTGTTCATTTCCGTGAGTTTAGGAAACAGAGCTGTATTGAATGAAAGAATGAATAGGTAGGAGCTTGAGTGTTGTTATTTTTTAGAATTTTAGTACATTTTTGCCTACAGAGGCAATAAAAGACAGCTCCCAGATTTCTCCAGAGATAGTAGGAACTGCAGATGCTGGAGAATCTGAGATAACAAGGTGTAGAGCTGGATGAACACAGCAGGCCAAGCAGCATCAGAGGAGCAGGAA
>NC_063341.1:54044037-54085418 GCF_021869965.1 Rhincodon typus | reverse complement strand
TTCCTGCTCCTCTGATGCTGCTTGGCCTGCTGTGTTCATCCAGCTCTACACCTTGTTATCCCAGATTTCTCCATTCTTTTCACAGCTTCAAACACAAACTCTACGCTGAGCAAAATTATCATGTGTAATTAATCAGTGGTTTATATATCATGACAGAGAGGAGGAACATTAGGAGCAATTACAAGGCCAATATTTAATCAATTAGAAACCGAAACAACTGCGGATGCTGTAAATCAGGAACAAAAACAGAAGTTGCTGGAAAAGCTCAGCAGGTCTGGCAGCATCTGTGAAGAAAAAAATCAGACTTAACGTTTCGGGTCTAGTGACAGCTATCATGATATGTAAATATCATCTAAACTCATTTAATATTATTACCTTTGAAAATGCATCCTGACAATCGATATTAACATATTTACTATTTGTATTTTCCAAACTGTTTTTGAACTGGAGATATTTCTGTTTTTGTTCTAGCAGTGACATATCCATGTGCGTATCCAAATTCAGCATACTCCTAAGTTCTTGTGTTTAAACAAGGGGATTAACTATCTACATATGCTTGCTTTAAATTTTTTGGAAACAGCTACTGCTGATATAGTCGGTCAATAAATATTGTGTATTTATTTATTGACAGTTGAGTCTACACGTTAAATATTTGTTTACATTTCTGCCTCCTGGTTCCATCGCGCATGGATTGCCACACCTGTGAAAACATTCTGGGAATTAAATTCAACTTCAACTGGGACATAAATCATATAGACATGGACCAACTGCCTGTTATATGCACAGACTTCACTTCCATTAATTCAAAAGGGAGAGATGTATGACAGGCAACTGACCCATGATTTGCCTACTGTTTGTCTCAATTGACAATGAATTTTGTCCCTAAAGTAGGTAGAGAAACATAATCATTTATTACATAAATAAAGAGGAAGCTAAGTTCAAACATTACTTCTTGATGATGAACGTTAATAAATATCTGAATTAATTGAAAAGGATGTGCAATATTTTTCTGTAAGAGGCTTATAGGCAATTTTTTTTTTACATCTCAAAAGAATTATATTTTTTAACTAAAAGCTTCATTTTAAGTTAGTTATTGGTTATTAGGGTCAAAAATATGAGGAATGTTAATTTAAAATAGTTCCATATGGCAGCATTTTATTATCCAAACACAGGAATTTAGGAGTATTAGATCAGCAACTATGTTAAGTAGAAATTATTTTGTCTTTAAATGGGTGAAGTTTCATGGATTGGATATAAATTTCACTGATAATAGTACCCAAATGAGGTATGACAAGATAACACGTTTGTTAGAAATTCTTTTCATCCCTATTTTAGTGGACTAGTTAATTCAAGTAAAATGAGTTAGTGGGCTATATTTCAATCCTACAACAGTGGTGGGTTTAAAAGGAGTCTCGTGGCTATATTGTGCTCCCAACTATTGTGTCATTGGGTAGCCTTTACGGCCAATTTTCCAGAAGGCATACAGGACCCTGCTGAGGCAGACAGAAAGAGGCAGTAACAAATCAGAAGGAGTCAATGATTCCTCCTTTCATATCCCCTTCCCTGACATTGCAGGTACTGGAGAGCCATACTGCAGTTATCCACCTTCCTGTGGATGGATTCCACTTCATGATGTTAGCTTCTGTTGATGTGGCAGCTCGGATCACATTTTAATTTTCAACTTTGAAAAGTCTTCAGAGGGCGCCCTTGCTGTCCCCTCATTCAATGACAACCCACACCTTGCCTGGTGGGGCTACCAGCCAACTAAAGCTTCTGATGCTTCCATTGGCTAGCCCACCATCTTTAATTGTACAGAGGTCCCAAAAGGTGCTGCTTCATTGGTTTTCAACTCAAAATTTTCTTTGATGGCCCCATCACATAAAATCCTGCCATTGGGTTTGAGACTCTGGAGCTAAAATCTGACCCAGTGTCTCTGTTCATACTGTGTAATGAGGAATTCCAGCCAAACGCATCAACTATTCAATAGTCCAATGAAGAGTGCAGGAGGGTATGTCAGTACCAGACATATTTATCAACCTAGTGAAAGCTACAGCACAAGACTACTCACATGCCAAACAGCAGAAGTAAAATGCAATAGATAGGCCTAAACAATCCAACATCCAATGGACCAGACTAGATGGTCCTGCCATCTCCAGTCATGAATAATGATGGACAGTTAAACAGCTAATGGGGCTGGAGGTTCTACAAATATTTCCAATCTCAACAGTGGGATAGCCAAGCACATCAGCACAAAAGATGAGGATGAAGTGTTTGCACCCGTTTTCAGTCAGATATGGTGAATTGATGATCCATTTTGGTCTTGTGCTAAGGCACCAACATCACAGACGTTAGTTTTCCACCAAGTCAATTCACTCCACGTGTTATCAAGAAAAGCACTGATGGAATAGCCCCCACTTATCTGGATGAGTGCCACTCCAAAAACATCAAGAAGCATGACATCCTCCAGAATAAAATGGTTCACTTGTTTGAATGGATTGAATGGAATTGAATTGAATTGAATTGAATTGGAATAGCTTTGTTGTCACATGCACTAAAATGAGTACAATGAAACACTTATAAGTCTGCACCTAGAGTGCCATCTTAGGTACAAGGTACCTAGGTACAGATTCTTCAGTACAAGTTCTTAGGAAAAACGAACAGAAAAATAAAGAAGTAAAAAGTCCAGCATTACAGATTGTAGGAATAAATTAGAAAATAGAGAAATAAAAAGTTCAGAACAACATTCCTTCCAACCCAGTCCATGCTGGCACCAGCCTCCAGTCCACACCACCTGCCACATTCAACATGTACTCCCTTCACCGCTGACACAAAGTGGCAGTACTGTATAACATTTATCAGAAGCATTGCAGTAACTCACTAAAGCTCCTTAGACAACAACTTCCAAATCCACAATTTCTACCACCTATAAAGAAACAGGCAGCAGATATATGGGAATACCACTATCAGCAAGTTCCTTTCCGAGCCACTCATCATCCTGACTATGAACTCTATTGCCATTCCTAAACTGTCACTGGGTTAATATCCTGGAACTCCCTTCCTAACAGGACTATGGGTGTTACTATACCCCAAGGACTGCAACAGTTAAATAAGCCAACTCACCACCACCTTCTCCAGGGTAATTTTGGACAGGCAATAAATGCTCGCTGAGCCAACAGCACCTAATTCCCATGAACAAATAAAAACAATCATACATTAGTATCCCACAGTGTAATTTAGATTTTTTGGAGAATGTTCAGTTGATTTTTGATGAGTGTCACTTGCTTTTGGCCATCATTGCTTTTTTTTAAGGCTACTGATGATTTATTTTGCTTCTTCGTCTTTGTTACAATATTTTTGATGGCACTTGTTACTTTTTCATATGTTTCATTTACTTCTAGTGATTTGCTGCTTTCCATTCATGAGTCAAAGCCCTTTAAAAAGAAACTTTGCATGAAATTCACTTTAAGGAGGGGGTAACCGTCTGATTAAAATTACAGATAAAGATGTGCTTCATCTAAAAAGGTACTTTTGGAAGAAGATTCCTTACAGTGTGACTCCTTCTTGTAAAGAAATTCCTTTTTTTTTCAGAATTCTCCCTTTAAAAGGATTCATGATGCCAGAACTCTGTATTTAATATGCCCACAGAGAGATTTATAGACATTTGGCCAGAAACAACTCCCTATAAATACAACACAGCACATTAGTGATTCCATATCCACAATAACAGCTGAAATGAAGAGGGCCTGAAAAGGGGCAAAACGGATTTTAAAAGAGCAGGATCTTTGTGGGAAAGCTGGATTGCATTAATGTAGAAACTGTTTGATCAGAGTGTGCGATAGTTTTTGAACACAACCTCTGTGTCTGCCATATTGCTATCAAACAGTATGTTACTCTTAACCCCAGACGTTTGATGAGAAAAATGAATTCTCTTGACGCACTCAAGCATATCAACCACCTCCCAACAAACAGGAAAGCTTGTATGTATCAGAAAATACTTGCAAGATGATATTTCAAATATTAACATTTCCCTTTTCTGGCACTAGGCCTTTTCAATAATGTATTATTTACTGTTGAAATCATGCTTAAAATGTTTTTTTTTTACTTTGTGAAATTCTGATCCTGTTGATGGCCCTCATTTATTACACATTGTGCCAATTAATGAGCTCTACTCACTTTCGCAGGGAAAGAGGCTTCGATAGTCATTATTTAGAAGGGAGAGATGGGGAAGGTATTTCCTCTCTCCTATCTATTGTTTTAGGTCTCTTGGGACTCAGTCACAAGCTATTTGATTTCCAAATCACTGCCAATGGTGCCCTTGAGCTGCCTGTTTAGAGATGCCTGATGCCTGACTCTCCTTGTTCTTAGTTTCAGGGTGTGGCTTGCACTGGCAAGGATGGCTTGCATTGCCCACCCATAGTTCCCTTTGTTTGAAACAAGTGAGCAGGTTAGGCCAGTTCAGAGTCAAATCTATTAGTATTTGATGGAGGTTATGTGTAGACTTGACTGGATAAGGAGAGCTGGACTGTTTCCTTTTGGAGATTTGGGGTCTTACAACAATTCTGAATTTTGCTTTGCTTTTCCTTCTGAGATTTTTAAAAACTGAATTTAAGTTCTTAAAGTGCCTGAATTGAAATACATGTTATACTGTATCATTAAATCCACATTTCTGGAATGCTATACCAGCAACATTAACAATATATTGGTGTACTGTAGTTATTTACATTGTGCAACATATGTTTTATTGATAAGGGAAACACATAGGTCACATTTTTACGAAGTCAGTAATATCATTTTAATTTGACTGGTGACAATACTGGACAAATAACTATTCAGTCTATGTACTCATAGCTGAGTCTTACACTTACTTGGGAATTTCTGTGACATCAAATGTATTCACCAGGTCATTGACTAATGAAATTCCAAACGAAGAATCTGACAGCTGTACACAACAAACTTCTGTGATTTGTCAACAATGTGTAAATGCAAAAAATTTTCTTTTAGCAATGCTTAACAATTTATTTATCGAGTTATTCCAAGTTTCCAAAAGTTAATATCCCAAAAATTACTAATTAACTGGAGAATAGGTGGGAGATGAGGTTGAGAAGGTTGAGCCTTCAAGATAACCTCAGCTGGTACAGGAATTGAACCCAGCTGTTGGCATCACTCTGCATCACAAACTAACCATCCAGAACTAACCAACCCCTAGAAAAGCAATATTCTCCACCTGAATCCAGTTAATGTAGTTTATAGCTAGCATGCGAATCCTAAGATTATCTAAGATTCTTTTGTAATATTAAGGGTTTCAACAAATGGCTTAGCTTCATTTTGGTACCTTATGCTTTGCCATTGATCGTTGCCATGGTGGATACCCCAATAAAAAAAGTTCCTGGTTAAGTTGGCATGTGATGACATCCATATTGAAAAAGTGATTGAGAGATTGAGACATTGCAATGATAGATACATCAAGTGAAGATCTATCAGATGCGTTTAACTAATACAGTATTATAAAAGGAAAATACAGCAGATACTGGGAATCCGAAATAAAACCGAAAATGCTGGAAATACTCCAGAGGACGAGCATTGTCTGTGATGAGAGAAACAGAGTTAACTTTTCAGATTGATGGTTTTTTTTTATCAGCACTGATAACTCAGTTATCTCTGTTTCTCTCTCCACAGATACAGCCTGACCCGATAAGTATTTCCAGTGATTTCTGTTCATAAAGTCACTTAAAAGAACAAAATCAGTCACCATCAAATTTGTATACATAGGTCACATCTTCTGGTCCTGATAAAAAAACAATCTGTGCACTCTGATAGCTCGCAAACTGCACATCCACCCCACGTACAACTTTATGTATTTTTTAAACGTTTTACACTGGGGAATGGTTTGCAAATCGTAAACCAGCGTGAGGGCTGTGGGTGCAGAGGCAATTTAATTTGTCCACCTCAGCTCTCCCACACAGCACTCTGTTCCAAACAGTATTTAAAGTTCACCCCTCAGCTTCCTCCCCCATAGCCATACAATGCCCTTGTCACCTCATGCCAACTCTATCACCCCAATATATTCTCCATGTCCCATCAGAAAGCCATGTCATCCATTCTACCTCTATGCTCTCATGCATCCTCCATAGTCACCCAACCAGTATGTACTATATACAATCCTCAGACTCCACGTAATAGCAATAGCAATATTTTATGTTCCCTAGATTCTACAGGAAAAATACATTCTGGTATGTGAAACACTTTGCAGTATTTGTAATTCTGTTAGCTTGTGTAAACAAACCATATTAAAGCACAAACTGCTAATACAACTTCTTGAACCTGTCATTCATTCTCCAAAAATTGGATGACCTACTGTGCTCAAACCCATTAGAACTTAAAGCTCTGTCAAGCATTGATAATGACCACAGCTATCCAAACAACAGACTACTCTCTGAGAAGGAAAGAACATCAGGTGCTCTTTCCAAGTTGAAAGCCAAATGTCTGTCAATAAATTTGGGAACAGATAACAAGGTTTTCTTTCATGTGTATATTTTTAACTGTGAAAACTAATTGTGCTTTCAGCCAGAAGCATTTAAATCGCTGAAGGCAGCACCAGCTGATAGGATATTTTGTAACACTTTCCACTGCAGTTATCCTTTAGAAAAGCACATGAATGCAGTGATCAAATACACAAGGTTGGTCAATGAAATGGTCAGCATAACTCCTGATTGAAACATGAAGATGTGAAAACATCTGACCAGAAAAAAGAAGGAGGCATGGCTCAGGAACAGTCAGGTGGGATTAAGGGAATCCCTGGAGGTATGTAGGGGATACAGGAGTTTACTGAAGAAGGAAATCAGGAGGGCGAAAAAGGGGCACAAGATAGCTTTGGCTGAGAAGATTAAGGTGAATCCAAAGAGATTCTTTAAGTATATTAAAGGAAAAAGAATAACTAGAGACAGAGTAGGACCCCTCAAGGACCAAAGTGGACATGCATGTGTGGAACCGCAGGAAATGGGTGTGGTCTTGAATAAATATTTCTCCTCTGTGTTTACCGTGGAGAAAGGCATGAACACTTGGGAACTTGGGGGAGTTAGTGGCGATATCTTGGAGACAGTCCATATCACAGTAGAGGAAGTGATGGAAGTATTAGACTGTAGGATAAATCTCCTGGTACTGATCAGACATATCAAAGAACCTTGCAAGAGCCTAGAGAAGAAATTGTGGGGGCCCTGGCTTTTATTTTTGCTTCATCATTAGCCACAGGTGAGGTCCCAGAAGACTGGAGGATTGTGAATGTTGTGCCTTCATTCAAGAAGGGCTGCAAAGAAAAAACTGGGAATTATAGACTAGTATGCTTAACATCTGTGGTAGGTAAGCTACTTGAGAAGATTCTGAGGGATAAGATATGCATGCATTTAGAAAGACAGGGTTGATTAGGAATAGTCAGCATGGCTTCTTGTGTGGGAGATCATGCCTCACAAATTTGTTAGAGTTCTTTGGTGAAGTGACCAGGAAGGTTGATGAGGGTAGGGCAGTAGACGTAGTCTATATGGATTTCAGTAAGGCCTTTGATAAGGTTCCTCATGGTAGGCTGCTCTGGAAGATTAGATTGCATGGAATCCAGGGAGAGCTGGCAAATTGGATACAGAATTGGCTTGATGGTAGGAAGCAGAGAGTAATAGTGGAAGGATGCTTGTTGGACTGGAGGCCTGTGACTAGTGGTGCGCATCAGGGGTCGGTGCTGGGCCCATTGCTGTTTCCTACCTATTTCAATGAGTTGGATGAGAATGTACAAGGTATGATTAGTAAGTTTGTGGATGACACTAAAATAGGTGGTATCATGGACAGTGAGGAAGGTTATCAGAAATTGCAACAGGATCTTGATCAGCTGGGGAAGTGGGCCGAGAAAAGGCAAATGGAGTTTAATATAGATAAGTATGAGGTGTTGCATTTTGGAAAGTCAAATCACGGTAGGAGTTTCATGATGAATAGTAGGACCTCAAGGAGTGTAGAGGAAGAGATGGACCTTGGAGTTCAGGTGCATGGTTCTCTGAAAGTGGAGTCACAGGTAGACAGGGCAGTGACGAAGGCTTTTGGCACACTGGCCTTCATCAGTCAGGGCATTGAGTATAAAAGTTGGGAAGTTATGTTGCTGTTGTACAGGACGTTGGTGAGGCCACACTTGGAGTATTGTGTTCAATTTTGGTCACCTTGCTATAGGAAAGACGTTATTGAACTGGAAAGTGTGCAGAAGAAATTTACAAGGATGTTGCCAGGACTCAAGGGACTGAGTTATAGGGAGAGGTTGCACAAGCTAGGACTTTTTTCTTTAGAGCATAGGAGACTGAGGGGGTATCTTATAGCAGTGTATAAGATCATGAGAGGCATGGATAGGGTGAATCCACTCAGTCTTTTTCTCAGGGATGAAGAATTGAGGACTGGAGGGCATCAGTTTAAGGTAAGAGGGGAAAGAATACATGGGAACATGAGGGGCAACTTTTTTATACAGGGTGGTATGCATATGGAATGAGCTGCCAGCGGAAGTGGTTGAGGCAGGTACATTAACAACATTTAAGAGGCATTTGGATGAATACATGGATAGGAAAGGTTTAGAACAATATGGGCCAAGTGCAGGGAAATGGGGTTGGCGTGGATGGACATTTTGGTCGGCATGGACCAGTTTGGGCCGAAGGGCCTGTCTCCATGCTGTAGGACTCCACGACTCTATGACTCTATTTCTAACATGTCCCAGATTCTACGGCAGGCATTTTAGTTCCTTCCCAAATCCAGTGGTGTTTTTAGTGGGCTTCAACAATCCTACACCACCAGATGAAAATCGTGTGCGGAAGGAAATCCAGTTCTTGTTGCTCATTTTAAATGGAGAACACAACCACAGCAAACAGCATTTTGTGCACTTGGCATTCCTGACACCTGAAAAGGCCAGAGGAAAATGGTGTAGGGTTAGCAATGCAGAGAAAGTCAGACTTATTATTAAAATAACTAAATGTGGCTATTAGTGCGGCAGCATGCACTTCCAACCCCTGACAAAAACTCTGCTTGTAATCTCATGGAGCTATGATGAATGAGGGCTATGTGGCACTGACAACTGGGAAAGGCTTCCTTACACTGAAGAGATGAAATATCTTCCCAAATGAAGGCAGCCCTTTAATCACTAGGATCATTTCTGCCAAAGCCTCTAGTTATACATTGCTTGTTTCAAAAATCACTTCTTCCCACATTGGCTGCATTAATGCTGGTTCAGATGTGGAAAGTGAGCTGACAGCTTAACACCTTATTAAATACAATGGGGGGTGTTTTCTCATTCATGGTGTGGTGAGAATTATGGCATGCATGGTGACAAAATAAGATGAGAATGAAGAAAAAAATCAAAGGGTGGAAACTTCCTAGCCCCTGGATGACTTGGGCTATAACATTGCTAAGAGAAGAGTGAAAGTAGAAGCTTTTCTTCTTGTGCTCATCAGAACTGGAACACAAGAAATAGACTAAAGAAAAAAGACACTATTTTGTAGGTTGGGACATAATTGGCCAGGAGATGCAGCAAGAACAAATAACTGTTATCATAATTCTCAGACCAAGCCAGTAGGTTCTGATGGGGATTGCTATGGAGATGCAACTTTTATGAGAAAGTGTGCAACAATCTCCATGGCAATTATGGTCTAGCCAATGAGCACCCTCTTGTCATTCTGCATAAAATGGTGTCTTCTTTTCAACTCGAGTCTATTTCTTGCGTCCTAGCTCTGATGAGTGTAAGATGAAGATCTTCAACTTCTGGTCTGCTTTTAGCAATGTTTAAGTTCTGTACTACCAAACATTTAGGTAAAGATTTGGTCTAGTGTGAGAAATTTGGAAAAATCGGGTGAGATGTCAGCTGTGGCCCTACTTGATGTGAAGAACAAAAAGTTGCATCTTCTAACTGAATCCTATGGGATTCAGGAAGCCTACTTGCATGGATTATCATGCATTGTCACCTTCATTATTACCTAATTAATATGCGGCTCCCCATTCTCCCCGTCACTGGATAGAAGTTAGACATTGGGAATTCCTGCCATGAGAGTCAGAGCAGGTACCTGGTGAGTCCAGCTTGCCATCTTCTCTTCTGCACCTCTATCTTGGCTCTACCTGGCTCCAACATCTCAGGGCAGACTCGAGGGGCAGTGGTCAAATGCACCCCGTGTCCATGATCATTGCCCTCGAACACATACCAGTCTCAACACATCATTTTGGCACATCTCAGAATCAATTATAGTACACTCTGCACTTCAATATAGTACTTTGGACCACACCAGCATGCCTCATTGCAATGATGTTGCAAGAACACTTTGTGAACTGGGACAGGCTCTCAACTCATGGATTAAACCAGACTACAACTCAGGGCTGTCTTCCTGCCTTTTATCACTCTCTGGATTTGTGCCTACGTGGATTCTCACAGTGCCTTTCTTTGCCCTGCCTTTTGGCAATTTGCTCCCTCGGCCACACCTTAAAGGCACGCAGTACTTCAGTCCTGACCTGCCTTTTAGCACAGACTCAAAGCCAGGCAGCTTGTCTTTTCTCAGCAGTCATCACTGAATGGGGTGGACATGTTGCTTTATGCTACATCAATGTTATACATGCAGCATGTGCCAGCTATGTATGTTCCAAAGGCACTGCATGTGCCTCAAGCAAGCAGCCATGTCTTAATGTCTCTAAGGGGGGTCGTCCTCAGTGAAGTCCAAGGAGACACTATTCATGCAGGGGGTCCCAGCATGGTAAGTAAAGGGCAGCCTCCAATATCAGTCCAAGGGAGTGGATCCAGTCAGTTGACCACATGAAATGGTTAGGTCCGGGGAGTCTGTACCTGTACAGTCTGGGGATTGAACTGCAGTGAGACCTGTGAGTCCAGTGCAACCAGTCTTAGGAGTTCCATGAAGATAGTTGGGGAGCTATACAGATATTAAACAACACCACATTAGAAAACCACCAGACTGACGTTGTCTTGCCTACTTTGTGTCAACTCAGGCACCACTTCAGCTGTACAACAGTCTACTTTGGAGCTGACAGAAACCTACAATTTGCATGTTTCTGCCAGTGTCTTTGCGGACAGGGACAGTTATGCATGTCATGCAGCTACACAGGGTGCTTTAGCGCTAACATTAATACACTCATCTTATGGGTCTGAGCTTTCATTTGTAGTACTCCTAAATTTAACGTCGAGTTGCAGGCTGCCAGCCTTTGTGAGATGTATAGACAGTGACACAGTTAGAGCCAGTGCTGGCCTTTGTGTGTGAAGTAGCAGAGAGAAAATAGTGGCACTTAGCCATTCAGTGCACAGGAGATCATTGACTTCTTGTTGCACTGCTGAGCAATCCTTTTCACTCAGGTTACAACACTGACTTGTACTGCAACTTCTGTCCAGGCTGTATCTATTTGCATTGACTCCTTTGGTGGTTCACGGAGAAAAGAACTATTCTCTTCTACACAGCCTCATCTAGCAGCAGCTCCAGATCTCTGTCCTGGAAGTGGGGAGGTTGGCTTGCTTATCCTGCACATTTTTGGGGTTGAGCACTGCAGTTTTGAGGGTTTGCACTTGCAGTGTCTGAAGTGGGCTTTCAATAGCAAAGAAGTCAGACAATCTTGACAGTGTCGAACAATTCTGCCTTGTTCACCACATGATTTCCTGAGAACTGTGTGGGTGCACCTACACAAAATAGACTGCAGTGGTTCAAGAAGTCAGCCCACCACCACCTTCTCAAGGGCAACTAGCGATGGGCAATAAATGCTGGCCCAGCAAACAGTGCCCACATCTCAGGAACGAATGAAAAAAAAAAGAAAACACACAGTTGCCTAGCCAATGAGTTGAAAAGCAGAAAACCACATGAGAAATCTCACCCTTGGCCTTGGTGGGCAGGATGTCATTCGCTCACCACTACACAGTAACAGCATGTAGGAAGATTCAGCCCTAGAAATTTGCTCGGATTAATTTGGTAAAAAAGTTTTTGTTTCATGAATCCATTTACAGGATGCTTCTCCTTGTGAGGTAATCTAGGAACCAGGAGCTGAGGACACATTTTTCTCTCTGAATATCATAAACCTTTGGAATTCTTTACCCAAGCAACAGGAGGAGCAGAGTCATTAAATACATTCAAGGCAGATCCGTGAGTTTTAGGAGAGTAAAGTGTTAGTGTGAAATGGTAGGGGAATGGGAGTGAGACCAAGATCAGGTTAGCCATGTTCTTATTGATTGATAGAGCAGGCCTGAGAGGCTGAATGGCCTGCCTTGCTCTTTTTTCTTATGTTCTTACAGACTGCCAAAGGAGTATAAAATTTCATTTAAATTAGCACAAAATCTAAAACAAAAATTCATGCATTTGAGTTTCAATCCAATTTTGAAATATAATTCTTAAAACATTATTTCACTCTGTTGAAATATGTATCTTGAGCTAAGCCTAACCATCACCAAATTGCCTGTGTCTACCTCTGCTTCTGGATCCTTCTTCACTAACTCATCTCCATTGCTATGGAAACTGCCATCTACACTTTTGATTCAACTACTGTTACACTTTACTCTCCAGCCTCCCAAGCCATAGACAATACAAATTTGAACTCATCCAAAATTTCACTGTATATTCTATCCAATGCCAAATCCCATCTGCCTGCTGTCATTGATGTAGTCAAATTTCAGAACCGGATGGGTTTGTAACAACAATCAGCATTGGTTACGTGGATGCTATTAGGTAGGCTTTTTATCCCAGATTTTTATTGAGTTCAAATGTCACTCTGTGGCATAGGGGGATTTAGACTCATGGTCCCAGAACATTGGCTGCAGGTGCTGGATTACTAGTACAGCGAAATTCATCACTATACCGCTGCCACCCCTATTCTCCTCTGAAACTTTTTAACCTTACAGCATCAGTCCCCACCTCTAAAAGTTCTTCTCAAAACCAATTTCTTTTACCAATTCTTGAATCACCTCACCTAGCCCTTTTCCTAAATCCTCCTTGATGTCCATTTCTCTCTGCTCTCAAATAATGTTGGAAATATCATCACATTAAAGGCAATATTAAAATGAAAATTGTTGTCATATGTGGATACCATTAAGCAAATTACTCTGATCATCATTCATAGACCGAATCACTTGTATCAGAATGAGATTTATCTTACTTTGCTCATGATCTGACTCTCAGTGGTTCTACATTTTAACTCACATGCAGTAACCTCTGTCCTGCTGGATAAATCAAAAGCCAATGCTTCTAAGCACACAGAATGCTGACTGATGCTTAGTCCTGTCCCTCGTAAATAAACAGGAAGTCCAGTCATTATACAATAAACACAGTGACTAGTAAATAAATCTTGACCCTACTGAATGAATAAAACCTGGAGTTAGTCAAGCAAAAGATATGTAGCTGACCCTTTAATCTTTTCCGTACTTAATAAGGAGGAACATAGTTTGTAGAATAAATATGGTGACTCATGTTTAACTTTTACCCTTCAAGATAAATGGGGACTTTCTAGAGTTAGTATAAGTAATGCTGTAAATTGTGCTTTCATACATACCTAGTAATGGAGAAAGTTCATATAATATCACAATAAATGTGGTAAGACATGGATTGTCTTATATCAAGGTAAATCCAAATAACATTGTAAATATATTCATTAAAGGAGCTAGAAATAATTAAGAGACAAAATGCTGTGCATTATATATTGATTTTATTGCCAACTAAATTAGAAATGAGAGACACACAACACTTTGTGCTTGGAGGAAGAAGGATAAAATTGGTTTTCAGTCAACACAAATTTCCATTTGAAATTTGTTCCAGAGAAAACCTAAACCTGAAACTGTGAAGAGTAAATGCTTCTATTTTATTAGCCTGGCTGTTAATCAAAACAAAAGTAATTTTATCTGGAAAATCCATCATGGTGTGAAGGGAATATACGAGGTAAGTCCAGTCTAAAGTGAACAGAGTGCATAAGGAAAATAAGATGTGAAGACTGTCTTTGAGAACTGCATAACTATTGGGCCTGGTTTTCAGTAATATACTGTACTTTTTTGTGCATCATGTATTGAGTGGATCAAAAATTTCTTTTTAAATCTTGGTACCAACCCTTGACCTAAGGCCTACCTGAAGTAACTTCAATCTAGGCAGCCCATGGCCCTTCCTGAAACTGGTAGGTGTCCCAATAAGCTATATCCAAAAATGGAAGATAACAGATAATAGTTGTTATTTTTCACTAGAATATAGTAAATTATAGGCAGTAATTACATCCAAGAGGGTCTTGTGTAACGTTTTGATTTTAATAGTGGGCTCAGTTCCTATCTTAGAATGAAGATCTACAGTTGACGAAAATGTCTTACTCAATTGCATTCTGCATTTTTCTTCTTATGTATAAACACTAGAAATTTGAGCCCTATATACCTCCCCAGGTAAATTAGCTTCAGTCTCTTGTTGAAGCAGCCGATATTTTTATTGAGCCGAACCACATTACTCTGTACCTATTTAGATAGTACCAAAGAATGTGATAATTGCATCCATTTGCATTTTGACCAGGTATTCATGTGTTTTGTGCATCTTTGTTCAATTTCACCAAGGCCAGCTGAGTTCATTTAATTGTATTCCTTCACAAGATGTCAGAAATCACACGACACCAGGTTATAGTCCAACAGGTTTATTTGAAAGCACAAGCTTTTGGACCCTCAGTCCTTCTTCAGGTGTTAGTGAGAGAGGTAGTATTAGACACAGAATTTATAAGTAAAAGATCAAAGGTTCACACCATTGATGAGGATGTACTAGACAAACCTAAGATACTGTTAAATCTTTAATCAGTTAGAAGATTTTAATTGATTAATACGTATATGTAAATCTCTGAATTCCTTTCAAGTCACAGTCCTGAGAGAACAAAAGGTTTATCAAAGTATAGAATCTCTCCCTAATACCCAAAGAAGGACTGAGGTCCGAAAGCTTGTGTTTTCAAATAAACCTGTTGGACTATAACCTGGTGTTGTGTGATTTCTGACTTTGTCCACCTCAGTCCAACACGAGCACCTCCACATCATTCGCAAGATGTGGCTGTTCTCGGGAAATCTCAGTGTTTGTTGTCCATTCCTAATTATCTTTAAGATGTAGCAGTGAGCCACATTCCTAAATAGTTGACAGTATGGTCATCATTGAGGGATGAATGAACTCTGAGCTGGGCAAGAAATGCAGAAGAAACATCACATTACTACCAGAGGAATAAAATCCTAAATCTGCCATATCTCACATAATGCACAACCCTAACATCTGATGAACTAGTCATAACAAAGATTATTCCAACAGTAAACCAATTTGTTCAGTTTCCTTTAGCAACTATTAACAGGGGAACCATTTGAACTGATTCAGACAGGCTATATTCATGGCAACTTTGTTTTATTGCATTCTGCAACTTACATCGAATCTCCTTCTACCACCATTAGTGTGGGTGAGAAGGACAGGATGGTGCCAAGTTTTTCAGTTATAATTTCAACTAAATTGTCCTGATATGGGATGCTGAAGAGGCAAGAATTAGATGACTATATCTTGGAGGATTGTCGAGTTGAAGAAGATTATGAAAATAGGGAGGAATGAGGCTAATGGGAGGGATTTGAAAACAACAGTGAGAATGTTAAAATTGAGGCATTATTTGTTTGGGACCCAGTGTAGGAAAGCAAGGACAGGGGTGGTAGGGGAACCATATTTGGTGCAAGTTAGGTACAGGAACAGAGTTTTGGTGACATCAAGTTAACAGATAGCACAGTGTGAAAGTGGTCAAGAGCATGTTGAAATAGTCAAATGTAGATTAAATAAAGCTGCAAGTAGGCATTTTCAGCAGTAAAAGAGGCTGGAGTACACATGAGGTTATCTGACAGTGACAAAGTTAGATGGTCTTAGTGAGCCTGAGGTGGTCTTAGGTGTATGTTTGAAAGCTCATCTCAGCATCAAAAATGACACTGAGAATGCAGGTAGCCTGGTTCAGCCCCAGCCTGATACCAGGGACGAAGATTGGGTCAAGGAATCAAAGTTTGTGGTAGGGACTGAAGGCAATGATTTCAGTATTCCCAGTATCAAATAAGAGGCCATTTCTGCTCCTCCAGTACTAGATATCAAATAAGTAGTGTGTCAGTTTAGAGAAAGTAGAGGAGTCAAGAGAGGTGCTGCTGAAGCAAAGTGCATGAGTTGATGTATACATGGAAACTGCTGTAATGTTTTTGGATGTCACCATGGAGTTTGGAAATAGATGAAAATAAGTAAAAACCCATAAGGATTGATTCTTGGCAGACAGCGGAGATAGAAAGGCAACAATTGTTACAAATATCTGCAGATTGTTACCCAAGCAGCAGGTGACATGTTGATATTAAAATCAGTTCTGAGTATAGTGCCAGAAGGAAAACCAACACTACCCTCCCTGGGATTATAGTACCACTGATTGCAACCACAAAAGAGCAATATTTTATTAGCCTTCATTCTCAATTTATGAAAATCCACATCAATGGCAGTAGTCACTAAATATTTGTGCCTATGAACAATTAATAAGTTTCTGAGGAGTGTCTTTCTGTCCATAACATATAAGAATCATCAATTCCCTACTTCTTCCAGGGAAAAAAAGAAGACAAATTGAATAGTTGGCTCTTCAGAATATGGGACTGCCCTCTCAAAACATGGCCCATGACTTTGCTACAAAACGTCCATGTTTCCCAACAAAAAAGCATGCAGTGGAAAACTCTAGGGAAACAAGAACATCATTGAGCAAACAACTGATGTACTCAAACAATGTTTGAGCTGTTTGAATCGCTGTGGGAACGTTCTACAATAAGCTCCTGAAAGAGTTGGCTGAAAGCTGGTGGTGTACTACATACTGTACAGTATAACCATTAAAAAGGCTAACTAGCATTAATTTCCCAGATCCTACGTGTTGCACTTCTGACAAATGGTTACACCAGATGTGCTAACACGTTCTTGCTCTTGACAGATTCTATTTGGATTTGCTGTTATTTTCATTCCTCTGCAGCGCCATTAAAGTGGAAACCATTAACTTCACATATTGACAGTGATGTGTCGCGAATTCGGTGAAAATAATAGTGTAAGTATATTTTGCTTCTGGGCTTGTCTCCTGTACAATGCCTTTTGTACCTGTGGCATTCCAACTTGGGATCACGATGCCCTACTGGATTTTCCACTTGCCAGACAGTTCCTATGTGGTTGTAGATAGGAGTTGTGCATCGATATCCTGTGGAATCCCCATTGGAGAGCTCCCTGAAGGAATTAGCTGTGAAGTTGAATTTTCCACTGGGGAATTCCACTACACCTGCAACCCTATGAAAGTCTCCAAAAAAATTGGAGACTGCAGATAGTTCGGGTGAAACGAAGTGAAATATTTACTCAGGAAAGGTTAGACTGTTAAGTACATTGTCAACCTCCTCAGTAACTATCAAACTGACCCTATACTTACCTCACTCACATATTCCGGATCCCTTACACACCCCAGATTCTGACCCAACATCCTTCAGAGAGCTGATAACTAGCGTACCCCCGCCACCCCCCACCCCACCCCCCACCCCCACCAGCCGAGGACCAGTTCCAATCCACACCAGAGTTGCTCCCTACTGGATCAACCCCTGGCCAAACCTGACTCAATGCACTGTCCTTCCTCACCCTCCCCTTGCTGCTGTCACTTCTTCCCTGTGATCCCTACTGCCAGACCTAACCATCCATTCCCCTCTGCCTGATGGACCAGACTTGATCCAGATCCCCTCCCCATACTCACTTCCCACTAAACCCAATTTCTCCAGCCCACCCCAACTTTCCTGAAACACTTACCTGCCACTTGCAACCCACCCCAGCTGGCATCCTACCCCTACCCATCTGGCATCCTACCACCAGGCACCCTAACCCCTCTCTAGCTGGCACCCTACCCACTCGGCACCTTACTCACTAGGCAACTATACCCCCTACCCATCTGGCACCTAACCCTCCCAGCACGCTAACATCACACTTAGTCTATGTGCAGATGGTTTGACAGCAGCTGTCAAAGTGGCTGTCTGGATCTTTACATGTAGAATACAGCTTCAGACTGCAATGAAAAGAGGGCATGGTTTGCCTCCTTCTAATATTCAATGCCATGAAAGAACTGGAAGAATGGAATTAGAACTTTACATTTCTGAGCGAACCATGAGCAGAACATACTCATGAAACACAGGACTCCCTTCTTTCAAAAAATAAGGCAGAAGTGGCAATCTGCATGAGATTGCAAATGGCCTTGTGAATCAGCACATCATTTCATTCAGTGTGCAGCAGACCTAGGTGCTGTCTGTCAAGAGCAATCAGACCCATTCATTCATTGCCTTTTTCCCTGTTAGCTATCTCGCACTGTAGGCAGGGGAAGGTCAGTGATCCAAGAGGCAATACTGGTTTAATATTTCTGGCCTTCAGTCCTAGAACAGTCAGAGCAGCAATGATTCTATAGACCCATTCCTCTGGTTGCTCATCACTGCAGAATTTTGTCTTCACTACTTTATTTTATTCTTTCATGGGAGTTGGGTGTTGCTGGCAAGTCTGGCATTTGTTGCCCATCCTTAATTACGCTTGAATTGAATGGCTTACTGGACCATATCAGGGGACAGTTAAGAGTCAACAACGTTATTGTGGATCTGGAGTTACAATAGTCCAAACCAGATATCCCTAGCAAAAAAATGTTAGTTTTTACAACAATCAATGAAAGTTTCATAGTCACCATTACTGACGTTAGCATTCAATTCCTGTGTTTTTGTCACTAAACAATTTTAAACACTACGATGTGCCAACATGTCCTCAATTTGAGGATTACTAGTCACACTGCACCACTGTCTCCCCCAGGAAGGCTCCAAATAAGAGCAAACAATGTGCCAACCTGTTTCATTGAGGGAAGCCCCTTGTAATATCAACATTGGGGTCCTAAAACACACATAGCACCCTAATTATGATTTTGAAGTGCACCTTGGAGAAAACCATAATAAAATGCAAAAAACAAGTTTTTAATTGTACATTTAAGGGCAAGGAAACACAGTGGTGCTCCTTCAGGCCTCATAAAGTAACTTGACCCATAACTGACTCATGCAAGACCCACCCAGTTTCAACCGTGCTCAGGCTTGGACAGTCAGCTGGCTCCATTCAGACACTGGACACTTTCAGCAAACCACTAATCCATCCTCAATCAGACACCCATCGTCACCAACTCCCTACAATAGACAATTTGCCTCAGGGCAACGGTTAGGTGCATGTGGAGCTTGTCAGCTGCATTCAAATGAGACTCAGGCCTCAAAATGGCTTGAAGTAACTCACCTACAGAAGCTTGACTGAGTTAATTCATTCCCAGCTACATGTGTGAATCATTATAATCAGTCTTCAATTGTACTCAAATGCAGCAGTCCAGGTTTTCCTGTTTTTTATTCTACTATACAGGTCCTCAAGCATACTCATTGCTTGTGTACATTGGCAGTATTACACTGGATCAATCAGTATTAGTACAGTGATGGACTCAAAAACTCACCTGACCTTTGCAACATGGCACCATATGTCTATGGCATTGTTTAGGCTACATTTACCCCTTACTAATTCTCAATAGCAGATATGAATGAATTGTCAACAGTTGGTGTGTATTTTGCAAGATAGACTTTGAGAAAATTTCCAGCAGTACCCTTCTGGACATAACACTTTGGTGTGTGAAATCAAACAGACAGCAGGAGGTCCCAGCTCTCCACCCTTTATCTATCAGGCCTGAGCAGAACTTTCTATTTATTAAAAACAGATCCCAAACTGTGTTTCACCACCTTGGGTTCAGCTTAGTGCACAACATAGCACCCATCCAGATAGAATCAGCACTTTGCTTACGTGGGCTTCTTTTTCATTCATTAATGGGACGTGGGTATCATTGGCTAGCCCAGCATTTATTTCTCACACTTAAATGTCCTCAAGAAGGGGATGGTGAGCTACCTTCATGAACCACTGCAAGCCTTGAGGGTGTAGGGACCTCACCTCACTTCTGGAATTCACCTCTTTTGTCCATGTTTGGACTAAGGTTATAATGATATTAGGAGCTTAGTGAACCTAAACATGTCAATGAGCAGTTTAATGCTGGGAAATTACTGTTTGACACCACTGCTTGTGACACCTTCCATTACTTTGCTGATTATGGAGAGCAGACTGATAGGTGGGCATTGGCCAGTTTGGATTTGTCCCTTTGTTTTGTAGACAGGACACACCCTGCCAGTTTTCCACATTGCTGGGTGCGTGCGAGTATTATAGCTGCACCAGTATGGTTTGGCCAGGGGCATTGCTAGTTCTGGAGTAGTGTCTACAGTACTATTGTTGGAATGTTGTCAAGGCACATAACTTTTGCATTATACAGTGTCTTCAGTTGTTCCTTGACATCATGTGGAGATATGTTTCTGAAAAGGGTGATGTGTTGGTGTCTAAAGCAGTTGATGCTGCAATAGTAACACATTTTCTTGAGTTTTCCTTCGCGAATTAGTTGGTTTGGCTAGTGGCCTTCTGTTTACACACTTGGTTTCTCAGTTTTTCACTTGAGTGCTCCTGCTTGTTATTACAGATTGTTTCAGGATGATAATGGAATAGTTTAGGTTAGATGGGCTTCAGATTGGTTTCACAGGTCGGCGCAACATCGAGGGCCGAAGGGCCTGTACTGCGCTGTAATGTTCTATGTTCTATGTTCTATGAACTTCCTTTTTAATATCTCCCATAGCTCAGTTGACTGGATGGCTGGTCTTTGCACTACAGAGTAATGCTAACAGTGTGGGTTCAATCCCTGCACTGGCTGACAATGAAGGGCTCTCCTTCTTGACTTCTCCCCTCACCTGAGACATGGTGACCCTCAGGTTAAACCACCAACAGCATCTCTCTCTCGTAAGAGAATAGGACTATGGAAACTTTACCTTTAGATGTGTTTCCTCAATGTGTATAATTTGAAATATTCATCCCTGTGTTTAAATCCTGTAATGGTCATGCTTCTTCCTATACCTGTTGCCTCCTCCAGTGCAACACTACCTTTGACCTACCATTGAACTTTCCATTCATTTAGCATTCCATATTTCTTGTTTATTTTTTCCCCTGTTACTGGTAACCAAGAAGTCCATTCCTACTCTTCATAACTCTCTGTTAACCTTTGCCCTTTAAAGTTTTGCTTAAAATTTATCGTTTTGATCTGCATTTTGGGCACTCATTCTAATGTCTCCTTGTGTGGCTTAGTATCCATTTACACCCTTGCATTTCTGTAAGCTACGTTGTGATATTTTCTGCATGAGAGGATATATTAAAATGTAAGTTAATGTCATAAACTCTTGGCCTACCATACTGTGACAGAATAGGGTGAAAGGCTTAAGCAACATTATTTTGTCCTTTTAATTACCACCACTACATTCTGAGATGGAGACAGAAATACAACATCTACAAAAACTCACATCACTGCACACAGGGAAACAGAGTACAAGCTATTTCAATTTGCAGTTTTAGGGCATCTTCACGTAAAGAAATGTCACAGAGCATTTTACAAGGAACACTGAGCTGGATGAATTTAAGCAGAGGAAGCTCCATTTCAAGCTTTTATTTTACTTTCAAAATCATCAAAACGACAGGGGGACAATTTTTTTATTCTTAAAATGCAATGTTTTGGTCTGAGAGTCAAGAAAACAGATGATCCAAAAGACAAGAAAACATATTACACCTTTTGCTTTTTAGTTTTGGTCATAGGTAACTGCATGCAAAATAGTGCCTTTAGATAAAAATAGTGATTTTACTGGAAGTGAAGCTTCACCACATTTAGGCTACATTGAATTTCCAAAACTGGTACTGTTGTGAAGTGTCAACAACCTACTTAAAGCTATTAAGTAACTTTGGTTCCTACATGTCTTGTAAAGTATGTATGTATACATACTATATTTAATTTGAAAATAGACCTTGAGATAATTTATTTCATGTGAAAAATCTATAAATTGTGTTAGTTACTAATGGCTAACAGACAGAAGAAGATGTGCATTATCTGCATCTGGAGTTTTGTAAAAGTCAACACACTCGTAAATTATCAAACAGCAGGAAATGCCTCCCTTTTTTCCCTCAAAGAGAACTTGAAACTTTTTCTCCCTTCCTGCACTTACATGCTAATGGCATGAATAAAACTTCTAATTAGTGAGGATCTTTGAAAGGCTTAGCCTCAATGACAAATTATTTATGGGATCCTTTTATTCAACAGTTGACAGGGACTGGATTTAAAGGCAGCTTTATTATCAAAAAAGCTTGGAGCAACCTGAAGGTGAGAAAGCTAACCCTCCCCTGGGCAGCCTCACTGCTCTCATTTGAAGAGAAGGGAAATATAATTATCCTTTGACAGTTGGTGATAAACTGGAAGAATGAACATATCATTTACATCACATGACAACAAAAAGAGCTACCTTCTTTGAGACCCAATAGTCACAGAACCAATGTTGCTATAGGCAAGTGATGAAGGATTAATACTTGTTTCTACATACCACTGGACAGCGCAGGAGGAGTGAATGTGTTATCTCTCTGGGAAGATATTACTCCAGCTGTAGGTTGAAAAATGATTTAGTGTACACTTTGGCCTTTGTAAACTCCTAGACTGGAGGCAGCAAAATCTTTGACTAGAGGGTGACAGAATTCATGAAATGCCAAAGCTAATTAAGAGCCTAAACAAGGAACCTGAAATAATACCATTGGACATCAAACTCAATATTTTAAGTGATTTATTGCTGTCACTAAAATATTGCAAAATGTTATTTGAGACAAGTTGGTTAAGCATTCTTATACTCGTTCCCACAGTGTGATCTCAGGATCTAAATTAATAGTGATAGCTATGTCTGTCCAAACACAATTTTTGATATATCAGCTAGTTATTCATTCCAGCCCCTGGACCTATATAAAATGCAACATGCTACAGTTTTTTATTTTGAAGCGTTCTTCAATAAGTTTGACCTGAAATGAGGAAAGAAATCGTGGTTGGCTATTTGCTTGTTTTGCAGCTTTGATTGTGAGTAGAACTGCACTTCACGTAAATATGCTGACAATCCACATTCTTTATTGGCTCATGGGCTAACAAAGCCAGCTTTTACTACCCATCTTAATTGCCATCTAGAATGTGGTGGCTAGCTGCCTTCGTCAATTCTTGCAGTTCTTGAGGTGTAGGTACAGTCATAGTGCTGTCAGAAAGGGAGTTTCAGGAATTTGACCCAGTGGCAATGAATGAATGGCAGTATATTTACAAGTTGAATGGTGTGTGGCCTGGAGAGGATTGTCTCGTTGTTAGTATTCATCTGCCTTTGACCACCTAGATGGCAGTTTGCAGATTTGAGAAATATCGTCGAAGAAACATTGGTGAGTTGTTGCAGTGCATGCAGATTGTAGATGCAACCATCAAGTGCCAAAGCAGGGACCATTGAATGTTTAAAGAACAAATGAAAGTACAGCAGATGAAAATTGTACTTAGTTGGCCTAATTGCCAAGGAAAATTTGCTTAGATAAGTTGAGCCACAATTTAAAACAGGATGGTTACTTTCTTCACTGTTTCCAATGAATTGTAGAGTGTGCATATGCATCCAATGGGAACTGAGGTAAAATGTTTCAAACTCATTTGGATGTCAAATTCTCAAAAAGAACTTACTTTCCTCAGTTTCAGTTGAACTCTTGTTCTGAGGTGTGAAGGAACAATTGTTTAATCCACTACCCAGCCCTATGAATATGCAGTCTAAATGGGCACTGATATCTTTAGTGATTCCATCATGATTGGATATAACACTTCGTGTCAGTTTGCAATACTTCCAATAACTAAGTCGTTGGTTTGATGTCAGAAATGATTCAGGCAGTACTTCCTTCATAATTTTCATCATGTAGCCATTTGCAGCTACACAGATGGGTCAAAACTATGACATTGAATCCTGTGCTCATCTCCCAACCAGCTTTCACCTCTCATGTACAGGGCACTAAAACTTGTAGTTCAGTATCATTGTTTTTTCCTGGTCCGTGTACAGATAAACATAATAGATTTACAAACAGTGATGATAGATCTTTTCATCAGATGGTCTTCCTATCCTGTTCATTTAACAATGGTACAGATTGTAAACTCCTGTTACAATGGTTGAAAAATGACATTTAGACTGTAATGGTGAAAGCTTCAAAGACAGCGACAGTCTAGCTGATTATCAATGTTGAAACATCTACACAAATTGTAGGATCTCTAAGATGCTTTAGAAGTTGGCAAGTACATAGTAGACTACACAAACAAAAATTTGTATTATTGCCCTTATAAATAGAGCCTACAGGGTTCTCTAATTCTCTCAAAGAACTTGTATCAAAGCAGTACTCGAATCTGAAAAAAGACAGCTGACTTAGCGACAGCTTGACTGAGTAAATCGAAGCAAGCAGCAGTTAATTAATAATATAATACATCTCAACAAATGTTCTCCTAAATTAGAAAAATGGAAAAAAACTGTTTGTCTAGTGAAATCACATGATCAGGCCCTGCATCCTAAATCAGTATTACATCTCTTCTAACTCTGTACAACAGTGCAATTCTAAATTCAATTGTACCACAAAATCACCATAGATCAAATCAGCAGGAATACTTTAAAACAAAGATTTACCACCTAAGTCTATGCTGCAATTAATACCTAGTACATCATTGGCAGGATCAGATGACCAGTATAAATTATCATGCTTTCCTGACTGGGTTTGATGTCACTTAAATCCTTTGACTGGATCAATATTTTATAAATTATTTATGTGCCATTTTCCTGTTTAATGGTTTGAATCAATTAGGAATGTTGCTGATAATTTTACAGTAAGCTTTGTTTTTGTTTCTACTTTGTAACATGTTGTGCATTTAAATGTGACCATTGGGTTCAAAGCACTGACCCCATATTTTTCTGACACTTGATTCAAACACTGAACGTATTTAGTGAAACTGTCAATAAAAATGTCAATTTAAGCTCATTGGTTGGAAGAGGTGATGGGATGATCTAATTAAAGAACATGTACTTTCAAGTCTAGCTCTGAGCTGGCAATAACAGGCTGAATTAGAAGGAGTGCAGCTTAGAAATATGTACTAACATGACTGCCTTTCATCTTCCAGTTGATCAGTGGGATGAACAGCGGAGATGTCGAATTTGGGTGCCACAGCTTAAATTGGCTAATTTTCCATGTTGAGACGAAATAAATTGTATGACAGACCAGTCAATTATTTTGCATTAATGGTAAGTACTACTTCCACTTTTAAGTTGAATTCAGTCCCATTAATTCTGGGAGCTGGAAAATATTTTGAGTGTTGAAGCATGACGCTCATATTTGCAATCTGCACACTTCTAATACAGATTGAAGGATTCGTCTCCTGTCTGTTAACAAACACCCAAATGGTGAACTTCTTTGTGGATATTATAAGGAGTATATTTGATGAAATTCGCTGGTTACTGAGGATGGGTTCAAACCCACTACTGGTCATACTTATGTAGTATGGACTGACTGCTCAGTGAAGCGTGTAGGGAGTTTCATACTGTTAAAAGATATCCATTTTTTTCGGATGAAATGTTAAACCATGTCTCTAACTGTTTATTCACATAACCGTAATAGATTCTATGATGTTAATCAGAGTAGGCAATTCATGAGTATCTGGTCAATAGTTTTCCCTCAACCAGCTGGCCATTCATCCAAGTGACTTTTAGTCGGACTTTGATGTGTACACAGTGACTCCATTACTTGCTTACAACAGTGGCTGCACTTGAAAAGTTATCCATTGAGAGTAAAGCACTTAAACATTTCCCAAGGATGCAATGAGGCGCCATGTGAACGCAAGTTAATATTTTTCCAAATTAGACTTTGATTACCTCACAAGTTAAAGACTTTGAATAAAATTAAAGCCATGGGAATCTAGGCGAGGGCAAAAAGGGGAAGCTGCTTTTATATTGCTGTCAGGATCTCAGAGGAATGGCCTAAGTGTACTGCTGACTCTGTCATGGCTTGAATAGTGCAGACAGTCTCCAGTTAAGTCATTGCAGAGAGCTGAGTTGCAGCATGTAGTACATAGATACACAGATTGTCTGTGACTACTGGGCCAGTATGCATTCACACAATAGTGATATTATAGTTCCAATATTTACAGGGAAGCAGGGAGGTTGTATGAAAGGCCAAAAAACAGATGAGGAACCTGGCAAGACCTGGCAGGGCCTCATTGAAATCTCATAGCTCCAATGCCTGCCCAGCAGCTCATCTTATTCTCAGCCTTACCAGTGGGTGGGCGGTAATGGCAACTGCAGGGCTGGCATGCAGGAGGGAGCAAGGGGTGGTAAAGTGGGGTTACAGGAATCAGTTGGAGCTGATGGAGGGCCTCCAGTCGGGGAGGTGAGATTGATAATTCGGACTGGATTGGGGCTGCTGAGATCAGTGATGGAAAGAGAGGTGTCCGCTATTGGTGGTCGTTATATGGAAGGTTTGAAATCAGTGTGAGAGGAGAAGTCAAGAATTGGTAGTGAAATAAGGTTGACTCCAACTGTCATGTTGGGGAGGAGGCTGCAGGGAGGTGGGGAGGTGGGGTCGGCCTACAGTTGGAGGGAGAGGGGGAGACTGTCATCCACGATGGAGGGACAGGCCTGTGACTGGGCCAGGCATGAGGGTGAAAAGGGGCCTGTGAGAGGGGTTGGCGGGCAATGTTTGGGTTTAGCAGCAGGTGAGGCCTGTGATCAGGGACTGAGGGTCAGGTTAATGAGAGACATGAGGTCAGGAGGGGCTGGGAATCTGGAGATTGGCCAGGGATGAGGAACCTGCTGTTTGAGATTTCCACGAGGAGGCTGGTGATCAGGAGTGGAGGACGCCAAAATGTTTCATTCAGGGGCTGGGAGGAATGAAACTACTGCTCCTGGAAGACAATGTGCCAAGTTTCCTGACTGCTAAGAAGCTTACTTTGTGCTGTGTAAAATCCTAAGTGTAATATGATAATTAGGTGTGACATTGTTTCACAAGAGGACAATGAATCCACCATTATAAGAATGGTGATTGGTGCCCAACATGGAGGAGTTATTAGTAAGGTCTGCAGTACAAAATGGTTACCTTTAGATCATGATGATTCCTGAAAGGAATTACACTGTGGAAGACCATGAAATGGAATACCCTTGGAGTTTCTCCCATTCTTTCTCAGCAATCTTTCCAGAGGTGCAGTGAGAATTGCATTTATGTGATGATGCTTTCTGCTCTACCTCTGGCAAAGTCAACAAAAGAGCATAAGCAACTACAAGGAAACTCCAGGCCTGTGTTGAAAATGAAGCAGGACTTCCTGACTTCAAGTTTTATGAAATTATTGATTTCAGCTGCAACCAACGGCAGGAGAGCTACACCTCAGGAACTGTAGGCCACAGAAGGCTGTGTAAAATCAAGTACAGGGTACGGCAATAGCAACTGTTCTATCTATATAGCACCTTCAACATCAAGTTCTCAAGGTGCTTTGCCGGAATATGCGCAGGAGTACTCTCAAACAGAATTTGACACTGAACCACATGAAGTTGCATCATGGTAAAGTCACTGCACTATTAATTCATAAACTCAAGTTTATAATCTGGGACGGGGGTTCAAATCCCACCACATCAAGTGATGAAATTAATAAAATCTGGAATACCAAACTGGTTTTAGTAATGAGCATCATGAAACTGTCATTGGTCTTCTTCATAATGCCCATATGGTTCACTATAGTCCTTTTATCTGGTCCTTACTTGATCTGGCCTAATGTGATTCCAGATTTGCTATACTGACTTTCTCTGAAATGTCCAACTAAGCATTCAGTTATATGAGAACAAGGGATGGACAACAAAATGATGCCCACATTTAAGGAAAGCATAGATTTTTTAATAAAATAGACTAGGACATGTAACCGAAAACTATAGACACAAATGTAATTTGTAAGTAGGGTCTTGAAAGAGTGGAGAGTGGTAGACAAGTGGTTAGATTTAGAGTGGCAATTCGTAGGATTGCTCATTAGATGCATACCAAGAGTGATATGAATTTCAGAACCTCCAAGATTATTAACTTTGAGTAACAATATTTCGTTCCTACATTAATGATCTGAATGAAGAAACCAATTGTAAACTTGAAAATATAAAATAAATTGTAAGAACTAAGACAACATTCAATAATTTATAAAATTGTTCAGAATAGTTAGATAATCAGTTCAGAACTGCCAAATGAATGTTTGCATAATGAATAAAAATATGTGTGATATAATGAATGTGATAGAATTAGCACAGAAAATTTAAGAAAGCTTCTGGTACTGAAAATAGACAGATTTTTTGATATCACTGTAATGTTAATAGGCAATAACGAGATAAGTAGTGGAATACACAACCAGTAAGGGTGTGTTAAATGTCTGCAGGAAGCCTGTTGAGGCTTTATAATGCATTGGTGAGAAAAATCTTGCTGAGTACTCTGAGCGGTTTTAGTTACTCTGCTTCAGTAAAGACATAGATACATTAAAGAGGGAGCAATGTGAGAGAACAAGCACGAAGAATGATCTGGGGTGTAACAGGAGTGAAAGTCAGAAAGATTAGAGAAACTCAAACTCTAGAGGCTAGAACAGATTATCCAAATAAGACATACGAAGAAGGTATGGGATGGATAACATAAGCCCAAATATTTTTTCACGATGTCATAAATTTAAATGAATGAAAATGAAGTATAACCCCTGTATTGGAAAGAATGTTTACTCAAAGGTTGATAAGTATTTGAGTCTGTGATGTTCAGTGTATTCAAATGCTGATTTGGCTGATTGGTGGAAGGTTGAATGTGAATGATTACTACTTTTGGCCTTGAGTTTATTGTGTTCCAAAGATAGTGCATAAAAACAAAGTTGGACTGCTGCAAGCCTTTATCCTGGTACCATAGAACCACAGAATCACAGAATGACACAGCACAGAGGAAGGCCATTTAATCCATTGTGCCCATGCTGGCTTGGTAAAGCTATTCAGCTAGTCCCATTTGTACTTTCCCCACAGCCCTGACAATTTTTCCCATCATACATTTATCCAAATCCCTTTTGAAAGTAATGATTGAATCTGCTTCTACCACCATTTCAGGCAGTGCATTCTAGATCAAAAACACCTGCCGAGTAAAAGTAAATGTTTTCTATGCCATTTCTGATTTTTTTTTGCCAACAACATTAAATCTGTGTCCAATAATTACTGACCATACTGCCACTAGAGAAAGTTTCTTTTCAATTACTTCAGTGAGGTGTTAGTAACTGCTTTTGATATCAAGAGAACGTTGGACCCAGTGTGGCATTGAGTAGCCTTAACAAAACTGGAATTCAAACTGGGTGGAAATCACTCCACTACTTTGAGTCATACAAACACAAAGGAAGATGGTCATGGTTGTTGGATGTCAACCATTTCTGTGCCAGGATATCTCTGCAGGAGTTCCTCAGCATAATTCCTTGGCCCAAACACCTTCAGCTGCTTAATCAATGACCCTCACTCAAACATAAGTAGAGAAGTAGGGATATTCACTGATGATTGCACAATGTTCATCACCATTCAGACTCCTCAGATACAAAAGCAGTTCATGTCCATATGAGGCAAGATATAGATGACAATCAGACTTGTGTTGTTGAGCGACACCTATCACATCATATAAGTGCCTGACAAGAGAGAACCTGATCACGATCTCTTGGCATTACCAGCACTTAATCACCCACTATCATTAAAATTGACCAGAAACTGAAACTGAACAGCTACATACATAATGTGGCTGCAAGAACTGGTCAGCGGCTGGGAATTTTGTGGTGTGTAACTTACTTCCTGACCAAACCCGAAGCCTGTCCACCATCTACAAGGAGAAGTTTGGAGTGTGATAGAATAATCTCCACTTAACACTCCAACAACACTTCAGAAGCTCAACATCACTCAGGATAGAGCTACTCACTTTAATTGGTACCACATCCACGCACATTTGTTCCCTCCATCACTGAAGCACAGTGGCAGCAACAAACACCATCATCAAGATGGACAGCATCTTCTAAACAGCAACCTCTCCCACCTATTTGGACAAAGGAAGTAGCTACACAAGAACACAATTGCCAGCAAGTTCCCCTCCAAGTCACACACTATCCTGACTTGAAACTACACCGCCATTTTTTCATTGTCACTGGGTCAAAGTCCTGCAACTCTCTTCCAAAATCATTGTGGATTTCCCAACACCCCAAGGGCAGCAGTCGTTCAAGGAAGTAGCTCACCTTCTCAAAGGCAGTTAGGGATGGGAAACAATTGTTGGCCTAGTCAGCAGCACAAAAATAAAAAATGTTCATGAATTTGAACATCTCCTGAAAAGAAATCTCATTTCTACCTTCTCTGCTGTGAGGAAAACAACCCCCACTGCACCCCTCTCTGCACATAGCTGAAATCCTTCATCCCTGGTATAATACAAGTAAATCTCTCCCTGAGACCTTAACGCTGTTCCTAAAATTTGGTGCCTTGAATTAAACAGAATACTCAATTTTAGATCTCGTACAAACGCTTACCATATATTAATTGTTTTTACTTGTTTTGTAAGGCCTTTGGAAATGTCCCCCAACACTCATTGTAAAACTCCACATCAGGATAGTGACATCAGTGATCCATTCTGCCTCAGTAGCTCAACATAATTGGCAGCGTTGTATGAGATGGGGGTTAGGATCAGTGCTGTTTTGTTTTCTGGGGTGAGCGCCAGACGGAAGAGGCCATGGAGGAAGTTGGAGGTTTCAAGCCCAGGTTAATGGCCTTAGGGAGAAAGCCATGGGATGGGGCTGTCAAGTCACAAAGGCCTCAGAAGCAGGCAGCTAGATCGAGGAAATTGTTATGATGGTACATTCATACATTCATCCTAAATCCACCAAGACCTCATCTGGAGGGAATAGGCTGCTAGGTCAGGAAACCTGGTCAGCAATAGTTAAAGTTGAAAAGTAAAATGGCAATGAGATTCAAACCCTTATTTTCATATTTAAAATGGTTGCCACCTATTTGGATCAGATTGGTGACCCACCCATGTTCTAACCTCAGTAACAGCTGGAAATAAAAGCGTTGAAGTTGGGTATGGGTTCGGGAGCAGATATCTGACTATTTAATCCTTCACACCCAACTCAAATGTGTAAATATTTTACTGTTATAATTCAGCCCTTATCACTAATAATCCAAAAGGAAAAAATAGTAAAATGTGCAAATGACACATACTGAGCTGACTCATCTTGTATTCCCCAAAATGGAGGTCCATCATAACCAATACATTCATTTGTAAGTGTTGCTTTATTTTTCTGTTTTCTTTCTCTCTGGGAAAGTCAGGGAACTTGGATACTTTCTCAACAGCCTATTAATATGCCAGGCTACCTTCAAAGATTTGGCTACATAATCAACCAGGTCTCTCTGCTCCTGCAGCTCTTTAGAAGTGTTTTATTTCAACTTTTCACCTCTCCCCACTCTCCTGAGCAAAATAGATCACTTCAAAGTTCTTTGTGCTAAATTTCATCTGCCATTTGTCTGCTCATTTTATGAGTCTACATATGTCCGTCTAGGTATGTCACTTCCACCTTATTGGTGTATACATTTCTGCCTTACATGTTTTCTGCAAACTTTGAAACAATGACCTAGCCAATTCATGGTCATTAATCAAGATCAAAAACAAACCAGTGGTCTCAATACTTACCCCTGGACCAAACAATCATGGTACGTTTAATACAACAGGCTTCAATTTTTCTTAGCAAGTCACCCACTATATATTAGAAACAATGGGGAGCTTGAAAAGTGTGAAATTAAATATTAGTGTTTGTATATTCTTCTTCTTTAATGGCAAATGGATCCACTGGATGTCATAGAATCGCTACAGTGTGAAAACAGGCCATTCAGCCCAACAAGTCCATACTGACTCTCTGAAGAGCATCCCCTCCAGACTTACCCCCACTACCCTCTAGCTCCCATAGCTAATCCATCTGACCTACATATCCCTGGACACAATGGGGCAATTTAGCATGGCCAATCCACCTAACCTGCACACCTTTGGACTGTGGGAGGAAACCAATGCAGACAAGGGGAGAATGTGCAAACTCTACACAGACAGTTGCCTGACGCTGGAATTGAACCCAGGTCCCTGGCACTGTGAGGCAGTGCTAACCACTGGGTCACCACTGTAGACACAAAATAGTTTCACCCAGTTAATCACTCCCAGTTGTGGGAAGGACAATTAAGGATGGCAATAAATATTGGCCTAGCCAGCAATGCCCATATCCTTTTGAGGAATGAATAAAAAGTAATGTTGCTTAACATTAACCTCAAATGTGCATTTCTTGAGATGTAGTATTTCCATATCTCCGTCACTCATTTTTTGTACTCACATGTGCAATAGTGCATTAACCCATTGCACTGTGTATATCAATTTTCATAAAATTCCAACTGGATTTGATCATATTTGCTCCTGTATATAGATCATTAACTTGTACCATTTAAAATAATTCACTAGTTGAATTATAGTCAGCAATACAGCACTTTGTAGCTAAATGCATATCATGTAATTTTGTCTTTCCCAGATGCTTTAAACTTCAAAGAAGGATTTCATCACAAGGCATCCATACCCTCTGAGAGCTAGACCTCTATTTCGTTGTAACACAATTGGAGCTCCTTTTGCAAAATGGCAGACCTAGTAATACATTGGTAAACTGAATCTATGGGTTCAGTTGGCTTCTGATTTGATATTTCAGGGCAGATTTCCCTGGACAACACCCAGCACCCAGTTGCCTGGCTGCACAAGTCATCAAAAAGAGTCAGCTACACCGTCTGCCCTGGTATTTTTTTCAGGGTAGACTTCAGTCTGCAGCTGCAGTAGGCACACGCCCTTCAGGGACAGCTATTGACGTGGGATGAGGAACAGTTGCCATCCCCTGACTCATTTCCTTGAGAAATAAAAGTGAGGCTCTCTTTTACAATTCTTCTAGACTTGCCCTTTAAGCATTAAGAATGTCCTGTAAATGCCTCTTTAGAGCTGCCCTTCTTAAATCCTTGCCTCAACACAATTTTACTCCAGTTGTGAGCTTTTAAGAAGTCACCATCCATCTTATTTAAGCCAGCAGTGTTACTTAACGATGCGAAGACAAGGGTAGAAGAGCATTCTCTTCCTCTTTTACATCATAGCTTAATTTCAGTCCAGAGTTGAATTGAAAAGTAGACATGTGGGGAGTGGTGGGGGTGGTAGGGTGGTGATAGAGCATCCTGTTTCTCTTTTCTTTTTTATTTTTGTCTCTTCCTCTGCATCAGACAATAGTTTATGGAAAAAGTGGAGAGCTTGTTGTGTGTCATTCATCTCCGTTTCAGACCCACTTAGTTTTATAAATTGAAGTCATAGCAGAAGTAAGTCCATCTTGGAAATACCCTATGTTATCTTTGGATTCTCTATAAAACTAAACAAAAAGTCGTCCAGGAAAACTACCTTCCAGGCTAAACATACATGGACAGAAGGCGAGTTTGCCAGAATTGCTGACTTCATTGCTGCTTCTAATTTCCTCTGAAAAATATTTGTCTTGCCACAGTGATTTTTTATTTATTAAAGAAGTACTCCTTACTTATATCCAACTCTTCTTGGGAAATATCACTGATAAGAAGCTCACATTTGATGAAACCCTAATCATCACAAAAATAAATGGTTTTGACTTGTTTAAATTACAGTGAAAGATTGTGGTCTTTGTCAGGCAGGAAATCTGGAGCACTGAAATCTCTTTGTTACCAAGGAGATGGAAAAAAAACACATTACAAGTCTGGTTCTTCTTCCAAAACTGACGAATTTACCTGATGCCATTTAACCCTTTCAACAGTCAAGGCATGATACTATTTGTCCATAATACAACTAAATGGTCACTTCACGTTGTATGCCTTATGCGTCCAATTTGACTCGGTGTAATAATTTCCCCATTCTAACTTTGCATGGCCTATCTTCAAAAACTTCTTCAATAGCCTTCAATTGATGATTTCAAACAAAGAAAATGCTGGATAAAAAAGAACAAGACCCTTTCAGATCACCTTCTGTCATCCTTGTAATCACATGACACCATGACAATTGAGTTTTTGATCAATTATAAAAACCAATCTTAAAAGTTTGGATCATTGCCTAAATATCCAATATTTGCAATGGCAATAACTACCCTCATTCACACTCAATGTTTATCAGGAAACCCATATTGTCAAGGAATTTTCAATTGTTAGCAAGATACCTGGAGGTCAAGATGGCAATTATCAGAAAAGTTTACCTCCTGATTCTCCATTTTTACTTTTTCATTAAAAAGAGATGGAATTCTGTTTACATAGCTCATTGATTTTCAAATCAGTGCTACAGGCTAAAGCACTTCCCCATTCAATTTGCTCAATGGAAATTCCTTTTAAAAAATAAAAACCACTTCCTTTCTTAATGGACAAGTGAAGGATTACAGCACTGCACCTCACCTCCACCACATTTGGAGAGTCAATGGGCAAAATGTCCTCCTATTTAGTGGCAAGTGTGGGGGGGTGGTGAGCAATGGTACTTAATCATGTGGTGACAGGTAGGGACCTCATCATTTCCAACTCCATCCTGACTAAGCCCATGGCAGGGAGACCTTGGACCATCTTTCCACCTTGCTGGCAATTGAGGCATTTCTGCAGGCAATTATTGCCCATTTAAGGCTCTTTTCCCACAGCTGACACTCTTCAACTGGTAATGGATTTGGTGGGAGAAGGGGGCTCAAAATTCAGGGCTCACAACAAATAATCCCGCAAACGCCCACCCACCATCATTCACTTATGGCCTGGGATCCAGTGATGATACCAGGTGGATGTTCTTTCAACATTAGCCATCACCTTCCCTAGTGTTGTTCTTATTCAGTAGAGCTTTCTGTCTCTCTGCAGGTGGAACTTACCTGGTTTAAAATTCAAACAAAGCCTAAGTTGTTAACTGTCAGTCATCACTTACTGATGCATTCTACTAAACAGTGTCCACTTGCCAATCAATCAGAACTAAGCTTTCATATCTCCTTTCATTTCCTATCCTTTCATCGTAAATGTTGCTTTCCCTTTACTTTGATATTTCTTGGAAATTGTCCTGGTGAGTGGAAAATGAAAATCTTTGATAAAATGAGTATTTGTCAGCAATAGTAAATCTTATTGATATCCAGCTGAGACATTTTAACAAATTTTAAAATCATTGGCAAAGGGGCAGTGATCACTGTTGACCTTGCGAAAGGTTACCAACAAAGATGTAGCAGGCTTAGAGCATGGATTTTCTCTGTACAAACGTGGCTTTGAATTGGGCACTACCTGTAGCATCCAACAATAGTGCGAGCAGCTTTCAGGTTGAAATCAGCCAGTTAGACTGGATAATTCTCACAGGAAAAAAATACAAGAGGTTGAAAGTACAGATCATAATTTGTCTTTTCATCATGTCACAGGAAGTAAAATTGTGACATGGATATGAAATGAAGGTGGAAGCTAAAATTATAACAAAGATTCTTTAAAATATTTTTTCAATAAATCATGGAACTTTTACAAATTCTTTTGAGACAATGAGAATCCACATTTACAAAATTAAGTTTTCGGGGCCATGGAGTTGTTCATCAGTAATAATAATTTAGAATTAAGAAATTAAGAATTCAGTCACACCCTTTCATCAAAGTTTATTTTCTTCAATGGATCTTACGGTATGAGTATTGTGAAAAGGTCGAAGTACATGTCAATCCATTGATTCTGCTCATAGTATCAGCAAATGCTATCAGGACAGGA
Organism: Rhincodon typus; assembly: GCF_021869965.1. NCBI lineage: Eukaryota > Metazoa > Chordata > Chondrichthyes > Orectolobiformes > Rhincodontidae > Rhincodon > Rhincodon typus. Next base: position 54,049,624 of record NC_063341.1, on the reverse strand, counting down.
CATGTGGAGGAGTAGAGAAACAATATTGTTAGGAATATGATCGTCAATACACTGGGGGAGGTGGGTGAAAGTGTGACTTCCTCAATTCATAGCCTTTCCAGTGGCTACTGGGTTCTGTCAGCTCCCGGCGAAAATTCCAACATCAGAGCATGATAAAATGCTGGAGCAGAGAAGAAGCAGGACATTCTGCAACAGGCATTCAGCATCATGACTGACAAGTCAACTCTTCCATCGAGCACTAGGTAGCTGTACTTCCAAAACCTGATATCAGAGAAGCAGCTACTTCAGTGTTCAGGCTATGAACTGACTCTTGATTACTCAGAGTTGAGCTTCTCCAGATTTGTCTTTTGTTCTAGGAAGTAAACAGAATTAACCCGGCAAAGATTCTCACTCGCACCAATTCTTCTCATTCTTTGTGAGGCAGTACCTTTTTCCCACTCACTGCCTTCCAACTGCAACACCAGGTATTGAGTTGAATGGGACTTCGCATTTGTGCACTCCTGCAGTTACTGGGACTTCAGTCTCTACAGTCAAAAAACCAGCACTTATGGAGACATCTGGCGCAAACTGCTTTTAAAGTTGTTTCCAAAAATAAACATTCTTTTAAAACTTAAGTTTTTTTTCTGAAAATCTTTGCAAGAGCTGAAATGCATTCACAATTGTTGTGTGTACCAAGTAATGACCATTTTTGGCTGTGTTGACTGAGACTGAGCCTTTACATGCCAGTTTTTCCTCAAAAGGATCGTTTCAAATCTATTCACTGCATGTTTGATAATATCGTGATACGTTATTTTTAACTGATGACATTATTGCTTCAGGAAACTCTCCCCTCTTCACCCACCCATTACTAAAAAGTTCTGATTCTGTGGTCATTGAATCATGTTTCCTCTCTGATACAAATTGACGATAATGTCTGTCAAGCTCTTCCTGTCTGGCTTTAACAGTAACGCAATTGCTTTTTGTCTTCAGCTTATTGCATCAGTCAGGGACAATATTCATAAAAGGCTGCATCCTGCAGAAATGACAGTTGCATGACTTCATTCATCATTTTACTGCTTTTAGCCTCAATCCAAACTTATTCCATAAAACATACCTCATTGCTGACAGTGTTGGTAAAGATTGCAGTTGCAGAGTTTTGTACTACATATAAATAAAATAGGATGTTTACAAGCCTCACATACTTCAATTATTATGCAGCATCCAGGCAACAATAATATTTATAATTGTAACATTTGTCATTTATAATTTGTTTGTAATTTCTGATGCACTTTGCAGAAGTATTATGAAGCAAAATTTGAGATATTATCGTTAAGTAGGCAATATTGGGGCAGATGACCAAACGCTTGGTCAGATAGGAGTTGTGGACCATCTTTCAAAAGGCAAAACAAGGTAGAGAGAGTTCAAAAAGGAAATTCTGTTTGTTGAATCATTGAAAGTGAAGTTACAGCTACAGGATGGCCTGGTTATAGTCAGAAATATGCAGGAGAACAGAACTGGAGGAGCACAGATATCTTGAAATTATAAGAGATTACAAAGATAAGGTGCAGCAAAGTCATGAAGGAAATTATGTTCTTCTCAGACACTCTGGTGTATTATTGTTTTCTACTCTTTCTATGAGGCAATATTTTATTTTATGTTCTTTCTCAAACTTGATCCTCAGTTCACCTGTCTTGCTTCTCCCTTGTTCCTGCTATTCTTCATTCAGTTATTTTTCATACTCACAGACTTTCAAAGCATTAACTATAATCTTGGGCCACATGCGTTTTGACTACCCTGATAATCAAGTCATACACGAACTGAGGAAGTGCTGAACTGTGAAAGCTCAGGACTTTCAGAGTACAGTATAATGAATTGAGTTTTTTTTTGTTTACTACTTACAGATTACTGCCCTGTGGCATTTTTGCTGCGCTGGAGAACAGATATTTTGAATTTTCAAGAGGGTGGTTGTGGTGGGTCTAAACGAAGAAGTAAGAGAGGTTAGCTGGACCTTCATGGTAAAATGTCTGCTTCAGTAATATATTGTTGTAGATCCTAATGGGCTGAAGAACAATTTGGAAAAGGTGCATAGGCAGCAGACAGTGGGAGCAGAGAGATGGAGCAGTACTCAAAAGGAGGAGGAAGCATTTGGAATCCCTATGCTTTGATCGAGTTATCTGTGAGCAAATAACTAGAAATCAGTTCTCCTAAGATGTCATCCCAATATCACAACTACTCTAAATTTTACCACCTTTCAATCCGTTTGCTACATAGCATCACAGCATTCTCACGGCCAAAACTGTTAACTAAAATCTTCCAACGTGTAACCATTCCAGGTACTTTAAAAAAAAACACCTCCAGTAGCACAAACAAAACTACTGAAGTTCTCTAACACTCTGCTAAGTCAACTGCTGCAGCAAGGCTGGTAGAAGGCAATTGGTTTTCATTGGGCGGTTACAGATGACCTAACAGAATGTTTATTGGACAACTCTGGGCTTTGTCCTGCATGGCACAGGCAGCAGCATTTTGAACTGTTTGGCTGAGGGGCAACTGCAGTTGGTGGAGCGGCAGTATGAGTGCATTCATCCTGAGAGAGAGATCAACCCGGTCTGTGCAGTACTGCCACTCCGCCAGCATTGGTCTCTCGCCAATCCTTGTAGTCTGTTAGAGCACAGACAGCTTGGCTGATGTGGAAACTGTGGAATCTCTTTGATCACTAGAACCTGAGAGGCAGCAGTTTGAAACTGTATGGCAACTGGTACAGAGCACATGATGACGGTCTAAGATTCTATTGCAGCACTGAGACATTAGCTGCTGGAGTGAAAACTGATACACCAGTCACAAGACACAACATCACAGTGGAGTCTGTAAATGCTGTCATAGAGTTAGCCATCATGTCCACCTGGAATGGATGAACTCCAAGCTGAATGTGAAGCTCTGCATTGAGTTTGAACCACCCGTGTCATTTCGTTGACAGTGATGATGGGATGTCCAGTAGTTATCTCAATAGGAATGACCATCCACATCCTCCTGTGTGTCTCTCCCCATTAAAGTCCTAACCTGAGTCTCCTGGACCACAATCCATCCGCAACCTTGCTGCCCAGTGATCACATGAACTAACCTTTCCCAGCCTTACTCGTACTCCGTGACGGATGATCACGGCTCAACATGACCCTCTCCTCTATCAGAGCTGCAGGCTGTCACTGCCTCTTCATCACATGTCTGCTGTTCCTCATGGCTTCCTCAGGAGATGGCAGTCACTATCTGCCCAGCTGCCATTAGACAGCTGAAAGCAGAAATGCAGAAGGGTAGGTGTTGCGTGAGGGGTTGAGATGGCAGATGATAATAACCACACTGGACTTCATACCAAACAGCAGGATATGGCTGAGATGGGAGTTTAGAAGAGACATAAAGCAAAAACATACTGTTATCCTGAATGAATTCATCATTGCTGGATATATTGGTTTTTGACCCAGCTGGCTGCATGCTACAGAGCACCATCTCCACAAAGCTGGAGCTATGTGGAATCAGTAGGAGGTGGCTATGAAGCAGTATCAAGTGTATGAAAGGGTAGTAGAATGTCTGAATGATAGAGCTGAGTTCCAAGTGCAGAAATTGCTGATGGATGTGTGGTGGAGCTATTCTGTGCATTGAGTTGCAAGAGTTTAGTGAAACAGTGCATTCACTGACCTCAGTCTCAGCTGTTTCCTGCCCATTAGTCAATTCTCTATCTATGGCAATGTACTATCTGCAACAGCATGAGCTCTTATATTATGACTTAACCTTTTGTGGGGGAACTTGTTGAGTGCCTTCTAGAAGTCCAAATGCAACATGTCTACTGGTTCCCCTCTATCCACTCTGGTTGAGACTTCCTCAACAAACTTTAATAAATTATTCAAACATGATTTCCTTTTCAAGAAGCCATGCAAACGCTGCTTGATCAGATTATGATTTTCCAAGTGTTCTGCTATTACCTACTTAAGAATGTATTCCAACCATAGCTGTTAGACTGATCAGCATAAAGTTACCTGCCATTTGCCTCTCCCTCTTTTTGACTAGAGTGTCACATGGGCAGTTTTCCAATCCTCTGGCACTTCTCCAGAATTCAAAGATTTTTGGAAACTTACAAGCAAAGCATCCATTTTTAGGATCCTATGATGCAAGCCATCAGAGTCTGGAGACCTATCTTCCTTTAGCCCCATTAGTTTGTCTAATACTACTTTTCTACGATGGTGATGGTACTTCATTCTTCCCCCATATGCTTCAGTATTAATTGGATGTTTGAAGTATCTTCTACCATAAACACTGATGCAAATTATCTGTTTAACTCCACTGCCATTTCCTTGCTTCTCAGAACCATCTCCCCAGTTTCATTTTCTAAGGGGCTTATGTTCATTTTGACCTCTCTCTTCCTTTTTATGTATTTAAAGAGGCTCTTATTGTCAGTTTTTATGTTCCTCTCTAGTTTGCCCTTGTAGTTTATTTTCTCTATCTTTATACCTTTTAAGTCCTCCTTTGCTGGATTCTGAATTTGTCCCAGTCTTCAGGGCTCACAACTTATGCCTTCTTATATCCTTTTTCTTTCAACTTAATACTCTCCTTAACTTCGTTGATTAGCCAAGGTTGGTTTAAGGTTTATCCCTCTCTTAGAATTTTTCCTCCTTACTGGGATATATTTTTGCTGAGAGCTGTTGATTACCTCCTTAAATATCTACCGCTGCTTGTTTACTGCCATTCCTGCTCATCTATCTACCCAGTACACTTTAGCCAACGTAATCCTAATTTCTTTGTAATTCCCTTTATTTTAAGTTAGACAAAGTTGTTTCCGACCCAAATTTCTCACTCTCAAACTGAATATTATATTCTATCACGTTATGATAATTATTTCCCAGGGGATCTTTTACTTTGAGGTCATTTATTAAAACCTGCCTCATTGAACTTCTTGCAGCACTGCTACCAGATCCTCAGGATCAGACTCCAGTTACTGATGCCCTGGTCACCTCTCCACCCCCATTTCATCTTCAAGATTGCCTTGATAGCCTCCTGGCCATGTGTAGGAATATCCCTCGTCCTTCTCACCTACTGTATTAATTCCTCCTGAAATCCTGAGAGCCCTTTCTGCTTCCTATTGCTTTCCTTCCTTTACTTTTGCTTTTTACCCAAGTCTTTCACAGACATTCTGCAGCAACTTTGGCTAAATAATGTTACATTATTTTCTTAGATATAAACATACCAATAATATACAAGGATCAGTGAAACAATAACAGAGAGTCATAGAGTCATATAGCATGGAAACAGACCCTTCAGTCCAACTCGTCCATGCCGACCAAGTCTTCCAAACTAAATCAGACTGATTTGTCTGCATTTGGTCCATATCCCTCGAAACATTTCTTATTCATGTACCTGTCCAAATGTCTTTTAAATATTGTAACTTTACCTGCATCTACTACTTCCCCTGGCAGTTCATTTCACAGAAGAACCACCCCCTGTGTGAAAAAGAGATAGTAGGAACTGCAGATGCTGGAGAATCCGAGACAACAAGGTGCAGAGCTGGATGAACACAGCAGGCCAAGCAGCATCATAGGAGCAGAAACGTCAGCCTTTCTGCTCC
>NC_063341.1:54015640-54043637 GCF_021869965.1 Rhincodon typus | reverse complement strand
CTGTGTGAAAAAGTTGCCCCTCAGGTCCCTTTTAAATCTTTCTCTTTTCTCCTTAAAAATATACCATCTAGTTTTGAACTCCCCTACCCGAGGGAAAAGACCTTTGCTATTCACATTATCTATGCCCCTCATGATTTTATAAACCCCTTTAAGGTTATCCCTCAACCTCCTATGCTCCAAATAGGAATGTCCCAGTTTATCCAGCTTCTCCTTATAACTCATACCCTCCAGTTCTGTTAACATCCTTGTAAACTTTTTCTGCACCCTCTTTAATGTAATAATATTCTTCTTATTGTAAGATGGACAGCACTGCACACAGTAGCCCAAAAGTGGCCTGACCAACATCCTGTACAACCACAACATGATGTCCCAACTTGTATACTCAATGGTCTGAGAAATGAAGGCAAATGTGCCAAATGCCTTCTTTACACCTTGCCTACCTGCAACACAACTTTCAAAGACTATGTACCTGAATCCCTGGGTCTCCCTTTTCAACAACATTCCCCAAGGCCCTACTGTATAACTGCATAAGTCCTGCCCTTGTTTGTCATGACAAAATGCGACACCTCGCATTTATAGTCATACAGCCATACAGATGTAAAGCATGAAAACAGACACTTCAGTCGAACTTGTGTGTGCCAACCAGATATTCTAGATAAATCTAGTCCCATTTGCCAGCATTTCCCCATATCCCTCTAAACCCTTCCTATTCAAATACCCATTCAGATGCCTTTTGATGTTGTAATTGTAACAACCTTCACCACTTCGTCTGGCAGTTCATTCCTTACACGTACCACCCTCAGCATGAAAAAATTGCCCCTTAGGTCCCTTTTAAATCTTTCTTCTCTCACCTTAAACCTATGCCCTCTGGCTTTTGAATCCCCCACCCTACTTTGTCTATTTAGCCTATCCATGCCCCTGATGATTTTATAAACATCTATAAAGTCATCCCTCAGCCTTGACACTCCAGGGAAAATAGCCCTATTCGATGTTTCGCTATAACTTAAACCCTCCAACCCTGACAACATCCATGTAAATTTTTTTGAACCCTTCCAAGTTTCACAATTTTTACCTATAGCGGGGAGGCCAGAATTGCATGCAGTATTCCAAAAGTAGCCTAACCAATACCCTGTACAGCCGTAACATGACCTCCCAACTCCTATACTCAATGCACTGTCCAATAAAGGCAAACATACCAAACGCCTTCTTCACTATCCTATCTACCTGCGGCTCCACTTTCAAGGAACTATGAACCTGCACTCCAACGTCTCTTTGTTCAGCAACACTCCCCGAGGACCTTACCGTTAAGTGTATATGTCCTACCCCAATTTGCCTTTCCAAAGTGCAGCACCTCACATTTATCTAAATTAAACTCCATCTGCCACTCCTCAGCCCATCTGATCAAGATCCCGTTCTGCTCTGAAGTAACCTTCTTGTCCAAATTAAACTCCATCTGCCACTCCTTGGCCCATTGGCCCAATTAATCAAGATCCCTTTGTGATGTTAGACAGCCTGCTTCATTACAACACCAATTTTGGTGTCATCAGCAAACTTACGACCATGCTTCCTAAATTCTCATCAAAATTGTTTATATAAATGACAAATAATAGTGGACCCAGCTCTGATCTTGGTTGAAGGAGAGTAGTGTGGATCTTGGAACTGCTCCTGAGTCGGACAATTTCCGCATGATTTTTCTCTGTCTTCAAGAACAGAAAACAGAATTTTTTTTAATAAAAAGACAAATTTTTAAACATGCAATAAAAAATTAATCCTAAAACACTCCTTTATAAATTGAAAAGAAAAAAAACAGTTTTGCAGAGTACCCAAAAAACATCCCTTGTACAGTACCCAAAAATATACCTTGTATCGTATACAAAAACACCCTCAACACCCACTCTCATATTTGGAGCTCTGCTTTTGTCGGCAGAAACACACCTTTTAGCAGAGTTTTTCTGCATTATCTTCCGTAACAAGCAATGAGAAAGAGAAGCTTAATAATGTGGGTTCTTATTTGAATAGAAGACTATACACAGATGATGTTCATTGGGAACTGAGTATAGCACATCTAATTTCTATCACTAATGTTGAGAGACCTAATCATGGAACTAATACATCACATCTTGCTGAGCTAAATGATGATAGACAGTAGTTTAAGGTGTGCTCCCTTCAAGCTATGTGTACGTTAAATTAAAATATCATGCCATCTTCAAAACCAAAGGTTTGCCCTTAAAAAATCCAACTACTTATAAAAAAAAGAGGAAAATAAATTGTGCCTGAATTAACTTTAAAATAAATTTACATGTCTCCAATATGCATTGATAGTTTGCTTCTCCATCCAGCTTTGGTTGTGACGAATTTTGCCAGAAATGACAATACATTTTCAGAATGTTAGTTAATGTTGCTTTGTTTATGTTGCCTTAATCACAACAAGGTTATCCAGTGTTTCTCTCTGTGGTGTTTTTCTGATTTGGCATCTATGTCATCACACTATAATGACACTTGGTATTCACACTTGAAATGAGCTTGGCTCTGGGCATTTGCCAATGATTTCTGAGAGATTCCAGATGTTGTACTTAAAATTCCCATCCAACGTCCTGATTGGTAATTCATTTCTTGCCTGCTGGTCTTGAACATTTTTCATTTTCCCCTGTTATCCAAGTAGTACATCATATACTTCTGGAGGTATCAATGACTGATGACTGGGGAGGTTTGTCCACACTTGGCTGCCACACTGTTTTTGATGATGTTCTTTGTGGTGCATAGTCCTCATCAGTGTCTTGACACATCCTTGCATATTGATAGGTCTGCAAGCAATGGACTCATGGAATCCACAACATATCTTGAGCAATCAGTGTGAGTTTATAGAGTGAAGTTTCCATGTAATGGATGCCAGGGTTGGAATCTTCAAGTCATTGGTATACAATGGGCTTGATGCTGGTTTGTTAAGTCATCATGTTTATCATTAGATGACCCTTGATTTTTGAGCATATCATCTGATGATGGCAAAGGGTAATATTCTTTAATGCTCACCATATTGCTCACTTTGTGGTCAATGTTATTCTTACCAACTGTGTAGCTTGGCTAGGAAATTTGTGGATATTGTCTTGATGCCACTTGGTATGCCTTGTTGGTGGTTTGGAATGATGCAAAGTCATTTTAAATGGTGAGTCTTGATACATGTTTCACTTTCACTCTTTTCTTCTTGCTCCATGTGAAAGATTGAGGCTTAAACATTCTGCTCAGTCAAATCTTCAAAATCCATGCTCCCACAAACTACCACCATGTTGGCATATACTTCAAAAAAAATCATAAATCTTCAAACAGCACAACTGCTTTCATGTTACATTTCTCTCTTAGATGTAAACATTCCAATCATTTGAAATGATATGTGAAAAGATAACAGGGGTTTTTTATTTAGTATTTTATTAGTAGCTCTCTGATTAATAAAGTGGACTGAATCAGAGTCAGTGAGCTGATCCCAGTGAAATTCCATATTCCCTTGGATAAGATGTCTGTACTGCTTATGAAGTTCAGCCTGTCTAATGAATTCTATTGCCTGTAAGGTCTTCTTTAGACTGTAACCATTCTGATATGCCTTCATCTAGTATTTCCACTATCATGCAGTCCTGTATGACTTTTTTTCTGAAGTCCATACTAGCAAATATTCACAGACAGTATAAATTATTCATAAAACAAGGCAAGCCTTTCCCTGGTTCTTGACTGTGCTGATTATATTTTGCTTAATCTATGATGGGGGTTTTATGTTAAATGGAATTCAAAACCTTTAATTACACCATTGTACATTGCAGTTTCTTCTGTTATGCTTTGTCCGGCAAGCTTGATGCTGGTACTGGTGCTGAACAATAATACACTAACCAGGTTTTAAATCACTTTTTATCAAGCTGTGAAGCAGCACAGCATCTGTTAAACTTATTGGTGCTAAATTACCCAACACACAGCCTGGTCAGGGCTCTCTAAAGGATCTAACAAAGGCATGGCTGTTTCCAGCTGGGCTATAGGCACCAAAATGCTTACTTTCATTTCTGGCATTGTATGGGTTTCCTCTCGTCTCCAGTTATCCCTTTCTTAAAACAATCTGATCTACTAGAGGTTATGACTTGCTGTGGTCAATTGATTACTTTTTCTCATTGTGAGCTGTTTTCCCCACTATAGGCCTTCTTCCAGGGTATTTCAGCTTTGTGTGGGTTTTCCCTCTCTGCAGTTTGGTGACTAGGTGGGTCTGGAAGCCTGTCACTCATTGCTTCCTGTCACTACTGAGGTTCCACAGAATCATAGACATTTTACACTGCTGAAGGATGTCATTCAGCCCATTGCTCTGCAAATCAAGTCGAAGTCCCATCAGGACTTCCCCACCCTGGCCTCAGAAAGTTGGCTGGCCTCATGTTTCACCTACAACACCATGTTGTCTTTGAGCTTCATATCAGGTGCTCCTTACCTTGCATTCTATTGTCACCATACAGCCATATGATAAGATCAGGTCCATACTTGTGTACGTGAACATGGCTTGATTTAGCATAGCTATATCCGTGGGATGGGAAAACATCTCCTGAGACTCTGCAGACTCAGACTCTAATTTCATCTGATCCAAAGTCACTGTGACATAGCTCCATAAACTGTTCATAGATGTATAATTGACCCTTTAATCCTCAGACTAGATGAATCATAGCCCCACATATCTGTTTTGTAGTACCTAAAACTGGATGCAATTCTCCAGATAGGGGTCTGACCGAGCACTGTACAGTTTGTTGGAGCTGCATTTCATGAGCCCAACAGGACAGTCGATTGATAGCTTCAAATTCTGAGTGACGAAAAACAGGCAAATTTCCTTTGCAATGTCACAGCGTTCTAATTTTCAATCACGCTGTCAGGTCTGACATATTATTAACACATCCATTGGTGAATCGTGTGTCAAAATTCCTGCCCCGCCACACATTTATTTTATTTTTTGGTATGTCTTATCTTTACAAACTCAAGGGCACAATAGAAAACTATGGAAACAATTGGTTGCAAACGTTGTGTGGAAAGCCTCTCAAGCTTGCAAAGGTATTTAAAAAGGTTCTATTAGATTCCCACAAATCCAAAGATTTCCGTGTTATAAGATCAGTCCACATGGCACAGGGGAACATCATTCTTAAGTTATTTATAATTGAATATTACAAAATCCTTGGTGCTGTGGTACGAAAGGGGAAAAACATAGGGTGCATGAATCTTTTAAGAGGCTTACTACAAACCTTTGTAGCATTGCTGGAGAAAATCAAAAATCAAATTGAACCAAATTAAAAAATTCAATGCATGTCTGCTTTTACTTAAGTTTTTAACCCATATTCCTCATCTGCCTCATGCAGCTTTCTGTCGTGCTGTTTCCTTTCACAGTGTTGATGCTTTGCTAAGATTTTAAAGTGATGATGGCTGTGATATTGGAGGCTGACTAGGCTGCCTAGACTAACTCTGCTCTCAAATCATTGCCAGGTTGCCTCCATCCAAAGTTTTCTTTTACTTAGATCTTAAAGAGGTTTGACGAAAGCTATTCCCCAAAGACTCTCAACCCAAACAGTCGAAAAAGCAGACTCCACGGTATTTCAAACGTAGAGTTCTCACATAGTATGACCACTAGATGCCACTGCCCTGAGAAATAAAGAACGAACAGAAGCCACCATTGTCTATTTTGACAAGAGCTCTCCTCTTTCCTCCCCATGCCTTGATGTCTATGGCTGTTAATTTTGTTTGAAGTATATAGCCAGAACTTCAATTTACTCAGCTGTGCACACATTGCAGATGACAGCCTTTCCAATGGTAACTACAGCCTCTCCCTGCATTGAATCAATAGTTAACAAAAGTATATTTGGCAGATTAATGGTGATAGAGTTTCAACATTAATGACTCTACTGTCAACAAAACTGATTTAAAACAAATCCCATCCCTTTTTTGTGTACTTTAGAAGAGATTTACTATGAAGGAGACCAGCAGAATGACAGAGGAACAAACCCATATCTAAGCAAAGTCCTGCTGTAACATGCCTCCCTTAATCCTCACATCCTTTCCCAAAATTAATCACAAACACACTAAAGGTTCATGTTAGGTATGAAATAAATGAACATGAAAACAGGCTACGGACACATCATTAGATTTGGAAAGAAGTTATAAGCAAGGTGTGACCTATTCAGTTGAAAAGGTATCCACTTAACTGGTGAGCTCTGATGCAGATGTAAATTCAGTAGTGACAGCAACAATAACGGAGTGAGGTGTGAGAGGAGTAGAGACAGAGAGGAAAGTAGAAAGAACTGACTTTGCTGAAGATGGGTTGATTCACAGTGAAAGCAGGTTCCTATAAAGCAAGCCACTCCTGTGGTTACTGAAGTAGAAATTAGTTCCTCTTGCTTTTAATTTTCACAAAGCTGTCTTTCGTTGTCTGTGACAGCACACGGCAGAGAGAACTGTGGTTATTATTTACACAAAGCATATGTTATGTTCCGATCCCCTACGATGAAAGATAAAATGTAAATTATTGGAAAAGCATGAAGACCGAATTTCAACCAGCCATAAACAGCAGAGTCCCCAAAATCCTCGAGGTATCGATCAATAAAGTGAGTACTGTATGTTTTTATCTGTATGAAGTGTGACTGTACAGGGCAGTCCAGAGCCAGGCACCATAGTTTAGGAATGTGGGGCAAACCATTTAGGACTGAGGCGAGGAGAAATTTCTTCACCCAGAGAGTGGTGGGTGTGTCTGTGGAATTCGTTACCATAGAAACCAATCAAGGCCAAAACATTGATGATTTCAAAAAGGATTAGGATATAGCACCTAGGGCTAAGGGGATCAAAGGATATGGTGGGAAAGAAGGAACAGACTACTGAGTTGGGTAATCAACCAAAATGAACAGCAGAGCAGGCTGAAAGGGCTGAATGGCCTGCTTTTCCTCGTATTTTCTATGTTTCTATGTTTTTCTGACAAGCTTACTTCATCAGTTCCTTCCAAACCCGTGATCTCCAACACCCAGCAGGACCGGGCAGCAGACAAATGGGAGAGAAACCAGCACCTTGAAATTGACCTCCAAGTCACATTCGTTGTTGAGTCAAAAGCCTAGAACTCCAGTCCTAAGCTCGTTGTGCGTGTACATACACCAGGTGGTTTGCAGTGGTTCAAGAAAGTAGTTCACCAACCCATTCTCTGGGGTGAGAATGGACAATGAATGCTAGCCTGGCCAGCCACTCTCATATCCTTTAAGATTTTTTTTTAAAAGAAAAGGCTGTGTACAATTAATGTGCACATTATGAATATAAATAGATTACATTTACTTATGGATGGAGACTCAGCCCGGATTATTGCGATGAAAGCCTCTTTTCTTTCTGCCTCAACCCTGTTTTAATTGATAAAATGTCTGAAATCAAAGTAAATCCATAATCTGATACTAAGATGACAATCTTAACTCTACAGTGCAGAGCAAAGGAGCATAGGGAGCTTTGTCGTGCTCTTAAAGTTTGCTATCCCTAAACTTGGGGTGTTTGACTTTGATGTAGTGCAGCCAGTAGATTCCATCCTTCTGCGATACACCTTGAGTACAAAACACAACTGGAAACCAACAAAAATATCACTTGTTTTATGCTGGCGCTATATAACAAAGATACATAATGGGGAAGCCATTTGGGAAGGTAAGAAGTGACCACAATGTAACAAAAGGAATAAAAAATACATTCCCTGGAAATTATACTGTGGGTTAATAGATTGTTAAATTAAAATGCTTCTCTCTGTTGCTTTAGTGGAAAGCGGTAATTTATTTCAGGCAACAGAGAGAACTTCTAGTGAATGTGTTAAGCATTCATGAGTAGTTACCCTACAAGGTGCTTCCAGGCCAGTACACACTGAAGAAATTATGACAAACAGTGAAGATCACTGGTTGTGAGGAACACTTTACTACTTCCGAATCAGTCATTGCAAAAAAGAAGCCAACTTTACATTTTTGCTTTGTTTTTCATTTTCTCTGCTGAGCTTCCATCAAGTTTGTTTCACAACTCAAATGCTAATTATGTTCTGCTGTGGAAAGGTCTGGAGCCTATTTGAGGACACAACTCGTGGAAATTGTTTCTGACAGCTGATGTTACTAATCATTTTGCCAAGAACATTCATGAGCCATTGGCTTAAGTAGAAATACCATAAATGAATGGAAGATGCTGCAATGTTGGATGCTGGTTACTTTGCCAGTTACAAGATCATAGTTTGCATATGTTCATAGCCTACAGCTGGAATACAAAATATCAAGGAGCTTATTAAGGGTGGCTCAAGGGTTCGCACTGCTGCCTCACAGCACCAGGAACATGGGTTCAATTCCACCCTCAGGCAACTGTTTGCACATTCTCCCCTTGCCTTTGTGGGTTACTGCCGGGTTCTCCATTTTCCTTCCAAAGATGTGTAAGGTAGGTGGATGGGCCGTGCAAAATTGCCCATAGTGTACAAGGGTATGTGGATTAGTCATGGGAAATGCAGGGTTCCAAAGAAAGGATAAGTGGATGGGTCTGAATGGGATGCCCTTCAGGGGGCAGTGTGGATTTGTCAGGCCAATTGGCCAGCTCCCAGACTGTAGGGATTCTATAATTATACTCTGTGGCAAAGAATTAAAGAAATTCCCATCCATTGTGGTACTACATCTGGATAGAACCTCTTCTTGCCATCTTGATCCTGAATGATTTTTCTGCAGACGTTAGGTTAGCAGGGCTCTCTGTCAATATGACCTTTGCTATAGAAAGAGAGCCTGCTGCTGCAGGACTGGGGACCCAGTTTCGAATCCCACCATAGCTGATGGTGGAATTTGAATTCAATAAAAAAAAAGAATCTGGAATTACAAATTTACTGATGAGCATGAAACCATTGCCAATTGTTGGGAAAAGCCCAACGACTCCCTAATATCCTTCACGGACGGGAATCTGCTGTCCTCACCTGGTCTGGCTTACAAGTGACACTGGACCCACAGCAATCTACCATCTGAAATGGTCTAGCAAGCCATTCAGTTCAAAGGCAGCTGGGGAAGGGCAATAAAAATGCTGACCAGCTAGCAACGCCCAAGTCTGCAAAGGCACTACTGCTCCAATACATGGAACGAAAGTGGAGGTGCTGGGAAAGGGGGTGAAATGGAAACCCAAAGACCAAGCACGAATTCTGTTAGCCAAAGAATTAATAAGGCCTTTGCCTCTCTGAAATGGTGAATCAAAGACCTTATTCTGCAACCCTTTTCTTCTCGCGGTGGGATGAATCAGATCAGTGGTTAAAGACAAAGATGTAGGGAAATGTACAAGGCCACAGCATTTACCAACCCACTAGCTCGGTTAAGCAGTATACAGCAAAGAAGCAGCCACTCATCTTCCTGGGAGACTGGAGAAGGGAGCTGAAATGGGATTGTGATGATAATAGGACAGAAAGCATAATTTTCTAATTTTCTGCAACAGTAAGGATTTGATTTTGGTTAAAATGGCAGGTGAAAATTCAGGGCAATTTACACTATGTTACACATTGTGAAACATGCAGACTGAATTCCAGTCAAGGATTGACAAGCTTGAAAATACTGTTACAATCATAATTGGAGACAGAGATTTACCTTTTTCATAATTACCCTGAGATCCTTGAGAGTTTGTCATTCAATGTAATGTTGTTCTGTGTTATCCGCAAGTTAGCATCAGTGGGGTTTTCTTTATTATCTGTCTTAATATGATAAAAGATCTGTGGAAACCCCAAGGAAAAAGATAAACAACATTTATTCCATTCCTTTAATTTTTCGCTTTAATCTTCAAAGTCACTAAAGATAATGGGGGAAAACCATGCGCAATGCATCATGTGTATGATGTATACTGCCACAGCTATTCTCTGTCTTCGGATTTACAATCTGATTAGCCAATGCAAGAGCATGCAGATTTTGAATAAGAACCGTACATCCATATAATGTAAAACATTTTATTAGGTGGATACATATCTCAGCATTAGTATGTGATAATGTATAATGCACCCATAAGTGTTGTACCCCATTTACAGAAAGTGTGTTCTAGCAAGGAAAAAAAAACAGCAATTGCATTCCTTTGTTCTATTCATCCACTTTATAAAATGTAACAGTATAAGTTCAGAAATTTTCAGTGGATATTTGCACTGTAAGTAGAAGTTTCGTGCACTTAACTTCAATGCTTGAATCTCAAGGGAGAAAAGACCCAGTAATGTCAGTCTAGATATATTATAGCAGAAGCTTTTCTGAGATTGCAGCAAGGAACTCTGTAACTGTATTAACCACATTGCTTTCCTGTACATTTGAATACTACAACCTGTTAATGATACAATTGACAATGAAGCTGTCAGATTGCCACCAAAGTGTAGCTCATTAATATCCATCAGTTAAAGAAATGTGTCACCATGACTTGATCAGATCCATATTTGGCTCCAGTGACAAACCAACATGGTTGACTCTGAATTGCTCAATAACGTGGTCTGGTCCTTCTCAAGGAAGCTACAGATAGGCAATAGTTATCAGCCACACAATCTTACAAAAATTAATTAATGTAAACAAAAAGATCCTCCACCATTCCAAATGATTCCTTTTTTAATGCTTTGAGCTGTCAATGTTACTAAAGCCTTGACACTATTTATTTTCCAAATTGGTCTATGTTACCTAAAAAGTACACAGAATTACAGCCTTCTTGTGGTCAGTGGTGTCACATTTATATAACACATGTGTCATACACGACAATTCAACCCTTTCCCATAACATCAAGAAAAGTTAATACTTTGAGAATGCAAAATCTTGCAGTGTAACAGATAACAGTATACAGTGGAATACAGAGCTTTTCCAGCTGTAGCAAACTGACATATCAGTAACAACAGAGGTTTCACAGCTGTCTCTTCTGGGAAGTGATTAATTCCGAAAATTCCTCTTTCCCAGTAAGCAATGTCTGATCAAAGACTGATTCAGTTTCTTGAAAGTCTTTTTTTAGTTACATTCTATCCATTTTGTCATGAACATGGATGCATACGTTCATTTCACCCATTACTCATTCTGTGGCCTTGTGAGATGATAATGTGATTTTAATTTTTTAAAATTCATTCATGGGATGAGTGCGTCACTGGCTAGGCAGCATTTATTGCCCATCCCTAATTGCCGAGAGGGCAGCTGAGAGTCAACCACATTGCTGTGGGTCTGGAGTCACATGTAGGCCAGACCAGGTAAGGATGGCAGTTTCCTTCCCTAAAGGACATTAGCAAACCAGATGGGTTTTTCTGACAATCGACAATGGATTCATGGTCATCATTCAGTTCTTAATTCCAGATATTTATTGAATTCAAATTCCGCCATCTGCTGTGGTGGGATTCAAACCTGAGTCCCCAGAACATTATCTGGGTCTCTGGATTAACAGTCCACCGATAATACCACTAGGCCATTGCTTCCCCTCATTAATTAATGAGATATGAACATTGTCATTGGGCCAAACATGTATCGTCCATTCCTGTTTGTCCTTGAGAAGAAGGTGGTATTGAACCACCTCTTTGAACGACTACAATTCTTGGTAGGGGGTGGAGGGGAGGAGTGGTAGTGCTCCTGCTGGTGGTGGTAAGTATGCTCCCCAGTGCTGCGAGGAAAGATTTTGAATGAGCAACAGTGAAGGAATGGCAATGTAGTTACGAGTTGGGATGGTGTATGGCTTGCAAGGGTCAGGTTGAGAGTTGAAGGTAGTGAGCAGGGTGCTCAGCAAGCAATCCACTTTGTCCTGGAGATTGTTAAATTTTTGAGTGTTGGAACTGTACCCATTCAAGAAAATGGAGGCTACCCCAGGAAAGATATGTGAGCAATCGGTTGCCCAGAGGAAGAGAGAAGTTTATAGCATAAACTTGCAAGTCCAATGATTCAGATAGCTGCTTTGGAAACTGATTAAACTTGTCATATTCATGTACAGTACAGGTTTCTTGCTAACAGAGAACTTGATTTTCTAAAGTCTTAAGACTCCATGAGGGGTGTATCATTAAAACGTTCATGTGCCTCTTTATGTAAAACTGCTGAGGGCTAACATCATTAAATCTTTCAAAATCCAAATTATGGCATTCCACTTTAATAACACCAAAGGAGGGATGTGAAGGGAAATGTGTAATAGCTTACAATTCTGCACACAACCAAGAGTGGTGAACTGTCAATATGTTTTTCTTACCTCTTCACACATATCTTTGAGAAGTGATATTCTATTTATCAGAATTTGAAACAGAAACCTACGCCCAAGCAGATGTAAAATGTTTTATTAGGTAAATGCATATCTCAGCGTTAGTGTGTGATATTGTGTAATGCACAAGAGTTGTACCTCATTAATAGAAAGTGCGATGTAGAAAGGAACAAAGGCAACATGTACATCTCTTCCTCATATCCATCATTGGGCTCAGAAATGATATAGTGGTAGCATCCAAAACTGCCAATTATTGAAATTACTTCCCAGTTATCTCTTAGACTTAATACGCTTAAAGATTGACAAACATTCCTTATTTAGATAACATCAGACAGGTAAAACAGTTGACTGGCTCATTTTACAAAATGTTGCTAAATCTTGTTCTTTGTATCTCAGGGAAAACTAATCTGCAGCCCAAATGAAATAATGACTATTGTAAGTAACAGCAATTTTAGCATAGTGCTAGCAAGTTCTTGCAACAAGTTATTCGTTTACTCCCTTTGTCAAGAAATGCTGCATGTATAATATGGAAACTTTGATCTCCCAGGTTAGACACAGTACACATTAAATATTGAATAATGCCCTCTTTTCATTGAACATCCCCAATCTCACTAAGTTTCTTCCTATTCAAGTAGAAAAGCCATACGTTTGGATAGAGTGAACTCTGTGTTACTGACGGAAGTGAAATGATTCACTTGAACTGAAACTTTCATCATGACAAAGGGTGTCTCAATTATACAAAAGTGCCAGGAGAAGTTGCAAACCCCAAGTCCCATCTGAAACCCAACATCTTTCATTTTTATGGGGGGGGTCAAGTTCCCAAGATAGCTGGCCATATAAATAACAAAGATTCTAGAGTCCTAAGTGCGGGAGTGGGAGATTAGATCAAGCTGGACCAAGCTGGTTCTCAGTGCAGTTCTTTTGGAAAGCCAAGGTCCCCCTTTGGGAAGATGAGGTATCTCTATAGATATGGTTCCAGGGCACCATAGGGTTGGGGGTCAGGCATCTTGGACTTAACTGTGGAGAATGCTGTGCATTAAAAAGTGGTGACGCACTTTGGAACTGTTAAACTTATTAAGATTTGTCAACTGGTGTCTACAATAAGTGTGGACTTGACAAGAAGTGTCAAAATGTGTTTTAATGAACAAAATTGCTTTTCTCAGTGAAGTGTGGTCTGCAAAATAGAACATAAGCAATAGAACTATATTTTTTTCTCCTATGTACTGAGGTACTTGTGAATACTCAATGAGTTGTCATGGTAAGTGAAGGAGGAAAGGATGGTGGATGAAGTGAGCATGGTTAGCATTGGGGTGAGAGGGGCCAGGGAGGATAGTTTCAGGGCATTAGGTTGTATGGGACATCTTGGATGAGACATGGAGAGTGAGGGAGATAAAGGGGTGAGAAGAGGAGGGATGTTTCAGTGAATACAAGGTGTAGAGCTGGATGAACACAGCAGGCCAAGCAGCATCAGAGGAGCAGGAAAGCTGACGTTTTGGGTCGAGACCCTTCTTCAGAAATGGGGGAAGGGAAGGGGATTCTGAAATAAATAGGGAGAGAGGGGGAGGCAGATAGAAGGTGGATAAAGGAGCCAGTAAAGGTGAATGTAGGTGGAGAGTTAGGGAGGGGATAGGTCGGTCCAGGGAGGACGGACAGGTCAAGGAGGTGGGATGAGGTTAGTGGGTAAGAGATGGGAGTGGGGCTTGAGGTGGGAGGAATGGTTAGGGAGGCGGGGACGAGCTGGGCTGGTTTTGGGATGCAGTTGGGTGAGGGAAGATTTTGAAGCTTGTGAAGTCCACATTGATAACCTTGGGCTGCAGGGTTCCCAAGCGAAATATGAGATGCTGTTCCTGCAGCCTTTGGGTGGCATCATTGTGGCAATTCAGGAGGCCCAGGATGGACATGTCGTCCAAGGAGTGGGAGGGGGAGTTGAAATGGTTCACGACTGGGAGGTGCAGATGTTTGTCGTGAACCAAGCGTAGGTGTTCCACAAAGCAGTCCCCAAGCCTCCGCTTGGTTTCCCCAATGTAGAGGAGGCCACAACGGGAACAACGGCTACAGTATACCACATTAGCAGATGTGCAGGTGAACATCTGTTTAATGTGGAAGGTCTTCTTAGGGCCTGGGATGGGGGTGAGGGGGGAGGTGTAGGGGCAGGTGTAGCACTTCCTGCGGTTGCAGGCAAAAGTGCCGGGGGTGGTGGGGCTGGAGGGGAGTGTGGAGCAGACAAGGGAGTCGCGGAGAGAGTGGTCCCTCCGGAAAGCAGATAAGGGTGGGGAGGGAAAAATGTCTTTGGTGGTGGGGTCAGATTGCAGATGGTGGAAGTGTCGGACGATGATGCGTTGGATCCGGAGGTTGGTGGGGTGGTACGTGAGGACGAGGGGGATTCTGTTTTGGTTGTTATTGTGGGGAGGGGTTGTGAGGGATGAGTTGCGGGAAATGCGAGAGACACGGTCGAGGGCGTTTTCGACCACGGTGGAGGGGAAGTTGCAGTCCTTGAACAACGAGGACATCTGGGATGTCACGGAGAGGAATGTCTCATCTCAGGAGCAGATGCGGCAGAGGCAAAGGAATTGGGAATAGGGGATGGACTTTTTGCAGAAAGGTGGGTGAGAGGAGGTGTACTCTAGGTAGCTGTGGGAGTCGGTGGGCTTGAAATGGATATCGGTTTCCAGGTGGATGCCAGAGATGGAGACAGAGAGGTCCAGGAAGGAGAGAGAGAGGTATTAGAGATGGTCCAGATGAACTTAAGGTTGGGGTGAAAGGTGTTAGTGAAGTGGATGAACTGTTTGAGCTCCTCGAGGGAGCACGAGGTGGCGCCGAAACAGTTATCGATGTAACGGAGGAAGTGGTGGGGGATAGGGCCACTGTAGCTTTGGAAGAGGGATTGTTCCACATTTCAGTATTTAGGGATGTTTCAGTATTTGTTTTTAAAAATGGTGGAGCCCCCAGCCAGGCTTTCCCCCAGCCTACCTCAGGAACTGGCAGTTTATTTTGCTCTTCTCGGATTGCCCAGCCTCGCTCCATACTAGCCCATACTGCCAGACTGAAAATGGGAAATCCAACCGGCCACTTTTAAATATTAGCTTCAAGGGGCTGTGCTCAAACCAGAAACTCGGGGCCTTGTGTTTCTGTAACATCTAAAACAACTGGAAGTCTTGTAGTATCTTATACACAATAAAAGACTTTTGAAGTGCAGGCATTGTTGTAAGGTATAAACTTAAGTGTGAAAATATCAAAGGCTTTGCCCTTATCTTCCAATCCTTCTTTTATTTTGGAGAGGTAACGGGTATCTGGTGGATTGCAAATGTTATGCAAGGGATCCCTGGATTTATGAATGCTTGTACTTACAAATGTAACCCCATACAGGAGTGCAATTTTAAATATCGAACACACAACCATTTCCTGTACTTATGAACAGCTGCTTTCCATTGACCGGCATTGTGTTCGACTTAGGTATGATTTGACTTGTGAACAGACTGCGGAATGTTTGCAACCCAGGGACTGGCTATACCCTTATTTAAAATAAAGATTAAATCTGGCAACTTTCGGGCAATTAGCCTAATGTAGGCAGTATGCATCATGAGGTATCCAGATGGTGGGATTTAGGTGTAGATCATGGGATGCCTGATACAAAAGGAGGGTTGTGGTTGCAAGGCAGAGTCTGACAGTGGTTTGGTGGGCAGCAGACAGATCAGAGTGGGAAACTAAAGTGGACACACGCTCTCATTATAAAAAGTAATGATCAGATTGCTCATGTGCCCCTGAACCTGCACCCATTCAAACAGGAAGTGGGAGACTACAAGGCAGATTCACTTCCTGCTCCAGATTTATTTAATCTTTGCTGTCAACCTGTTTTTGGGAGTTGAGACTCAGTTGAAAAAACACTGAGGAAAAATGAGTTGACATTTGGACAAGTATGGGCTAATAGATGACAGTTAACATCAGTTTGTGAAATGTGAATTGTGTTTGACTAGCTTATCCAGCTCTATATGAAGTAATTGGATGGAATAATGAAGGTAGAGCAGTTGATGTGTATTTGGACTTACAAAAGTCATTCATCAATATACTAACTAATAAATATGTCAGCAAAATTATAGCTCTTGGGATTAAAGGATACTGACAATGTGAATTCAAACTGTACAAGGCTTACAAAGCAGAGAATACTGTTGAATAGTGTTTTATTCTGCAGAGGGAAGTGAGTGGTCATGGTATTGGAACAAATGTTTTCCTTGAAGCATGCACTATTGTACTAGATTTATAATAATAATTTTATTGTTTGCAGATGACACAAAACTCAGAAATTTGTAAATACTGAGGACTGTAAGAGATTACAGGTGCAATGGTAAAATGAGCAGACACCTGGTGGAAGAAATTTCATGCCAAGTATGATGTGATAACTGAATGAGATGAGGCAATGTAAACCAAATTATATCATTTTTAAAATGGATTAAAACCTCTTTTAAAAAGAACACCAGGACAAAATAACTTCTGAAAGCCACATCATCGCCGCAGGTCCAAGTTACGACCATGTCTGGAGGGGCAAATAAACTCCTCATTTTTCATTCCTGAACTTGGTTTAACAACAGTATTTTCTTTAAAATTGTCCTTTTTTTAACAAAAAATGTGTTTTTTTTTAATTCCGTATGTACTTGACCCTGTGTAAAGCTACATGAAGAAATAAACCAGACATATCTCTTGGGTTACCACAATTAAAGGATTAGTTTTATTGTAAACGCACTCATGTATAAAACATATTTGAAAAACGTAAAACTCATCCTAAATTCAGCGACATAACACAAAAACACTAGCATGCAGAACAGAATATGTTATGGAATGGGGGAGAAGCAATTGGTAGGAAGTTAAAATCTGTAGGTAAAAGTAATTTTATGTTTCAAGGTTTCTTTGGTAGAGTTGAAGTTCCATTGGTTGCAGCCAATGTAATCTCATTCTTGTTCTTCTGGAGATGCTCTCTTTCAAACTGCAATCAGTTCTTTTCCAGAGTGGGTGTTCTGGCACTTGAAGTTCCTCTTATTTATAAATTTACTGTCTCGGTTATGTATTCCAACTTGTAACATAGCTTTAAAAAACTGTCAGGATAAAGAGCTGTTGTTATTCCACACGGCACGTACTACTTTTCTGTTATAAGCAGAAAAGCTTATAAACAGCTTTTCACAAAGGGCAGTTTTGGTCAAGTGATAGCTGACTATTGGAACAAAATAGGGACAAACCATGCTAATGGAGGAGTTTTTCTCCCATTGTCAAAGCTACCAAAATGCATTAAAACAAAGGAAGTCTTCAGAACCCCTTTGTATAATATCTTTGAATTGTATTGTACAAAGGGTTTAGGTAGATTCCCTTTGTCTCTGATAGTTTCTACAGACAAGATCCTTAGGATTTCTCAAGATAGTTTGTGTAATCACAAGCATAAAATTCTCCAGGGGAACAGCTCAGGCATATCTATTATTAACCCATGTCAGAGGTTCTACGAAACTTATCCACTCTTATAGGTCAGGTGACCCTTGCAGCCATTTTAAAACACAATGTTTGAGCTCATTTGTTTTCTTTCATAACAAAGTCTTGGTTGTTAAGCCAGTCAATGGAATTAAAGATTAATATTCCATATATGACAACTTCATGATGGGTTGTATGTACTAAAATTTTTGAATGTGACAGGACAATTTGAGAAGGCCATTAAGAAAAGCACAAGGATTCGCTAATACAAAAGGGGACATAAGTAAAAGAGTTATGCGAAACTGTTGAAAAATCTTAACTGGAGTATTCTGAGAGCCATGACTTAGAGAGATGTTAGGGGGCTTAGAGAGACTGCAGAAGTGATTTATTCGAGTGGTACTAGAGATGAGCGACTTGGAGAGATTTGAGAATCTGGATTGCTCTCCTTGAAGCGAGTTATGGTGAAATAAATAGAGAAATTATTTCCACTGGCAACAGAAAAGATAGCAAAGGAGACAGATTTAAGATGGTTGGCAACAGAACCTGAGATGACAATGTGAGACTTTTCTTTCATGCAGTGAGTTGTTATGCACTCCCTACAGGGTGTTGGAAGCTGTATCAATAGTAACTTTCAAAAGAATACTTAAAGAGAAAAAAAAAATTGCAGGATATTGTGGAAAAAGCAGGAGTGCAACGACCAAAGACCCAAACAGACAAGAAGGACCAAATGGTATTCTTTTTTGCATCAATCTTTGATTCGTACCAGTAGAGGATCCCATCTCGCCACACTAACCATCTTTGTGGTCTCCCTGTGTGAGATTGCCATTTCACTAACCAATAATACTGAATGGTTCAGTTTAGTTTTGCTGTGGATTAATGCCAATTTAATTAAATTTGCCAATACTAATTTCTCTAAGCTTCCATAACTGACAGAGAAAGCTTTCATACTGTGAGTCTGCTTGATTCACCAAGAGGAGAAACAAATATTCTAAAAGATATAGGAAGACTTGCATTTGTATAATTTATAAGCATTTAAGTTTTGAAGCATTTTAAATCCAATTAAGTTTTTTTTTAGAATTTAGACACTGTTGTAATGTGGGAAACATAGCAGCCAATTTATGCCAGCAAACTCCCACAAACAGCTATATAGTAATGATCAGATAACCTGATTTTGTGATACTGATTGAGGGATAAACATAGACCAGGACTTGTGAGATAACTCTCCTGCGTTTCTTCTTCAACCCACAGAAGCAGGCCAACGGGCCTCAGTTTAATATCTCATCCAAAAGCTAACACTGTTCTGCACTGAACTGCAGTATTTGGTCTGGATTTTTGTGCTCATGCCCTGGAGTAAGGCTTAAGCCCAGGACCCTGCGATGCAGACGCAAAAGTGCTACTCACTGAACCAGAGCTAGCATAAATACTATTCATATTCACTTATGAGCTAAAATGATATGTGTTTTGTTTTACAGATAGATCTCCAGTCTATAACAGGACTTGAACATGGGGAAACTTTACCCATTTCGCTGCTGTAGTAACTGACGTTGTGTCTTGTACGAGATGATTACACTTTGAAGAGGTAATACGTATTAACTTCCTTTTGTCTCCAAAATACATTATCTTTATCCCTCCGAAAACTACATGTTTTACTTCAATGACCAACAGATGTTTTTTTTTCCCTTAATTAGTTTACTCAAAGAGACTAGTTTTACTTCTGCTGAAGCTTTTAATCACGTTTTATTTCTAGGGACACAATCTGTTGTTGTGAGGCAGATGTTTTTATTGAACAGCAGCCCAATTACTTTCAATATTTTTGTCTTACTTTGGATTAGAAAATGTTGGCTGTTTAATAGGGGGATTGAGCCTCACACCATCACCCAGAATAGCAATTAACTCACCTGGATCAGCTACGTCTCAAAAAAAAATTATTGTTGGGTCTCAGCTTGGCTTTAGGTGCAAATCAGCGATCCCTGAGGACTGTGAGATATTGCCTGCTGTGGCTGGTTGGGTTCCTGGCAGAGTGATTTGATTTAATAATGTAAAATCACATTGCCAGGGATTACCAACCTGTCGCCAGCTATTACCAACCGTTCCTAGAAGAAAAATGCATCTTGCCACTGGGGACAGCTGGGAATGGTAAATCCTGTCCACCTCACTGCAAACATAGGAATTGCTAGACGAGAAAATTTCAAAGCCTGACATCTGCCACTCCATTGACAGCATGATGCAACAGAGCAGCTTCTGTTTTTCACACATTAAGAGTGAAGTCTCTCCCTAACCTGTGTGATGTCTCCCTTGTTAGGAAGGATTACAGCAGACACAGGAGTCATTTTGATAGTGTAGAATGTATATGCCCACTCAGTAAACATCTACTGGAGCTATTGGAACTGAAGAGCTGTTTTAATAAGTGGACCATATCGTGCATTTTACATTGCTGTTGCACTTAAATTATAAAGAGTTTGCTGGAGAGTTTTGTTTTCCCTGAATTCACCTTTTAGCAAAATCAATTTGTTTGGGTGGACAGTTTGTTACTGTGAAAAGGCTATTTGCAGAGGTAATTGTTGCTCTGTTGTTCTAAGGCTTGAATACTCCTCAGCACAATAGTATCACTCACTCTGAAGGAGTGGTGAACATGCTGAGAGTTTATAAGGGTAACGCCACAACAAATCCACTCTGCTGATCAGAAATCCCACCCACTGTCGGTACAAATTGGATGTGCATTGCTCATCATGTTCCAACCAGTAAAATTATCCTCTGTAAATCATGGAAAATAATAACACTCAAAAAATGTTCAGTTGTTCACTACACGTTCTTCCTTTCTGTTTAATATAAGAAACTGAGATGTGTTTGATTCCAGTGTATGGTATCATATTCCATTGAAAAAAACTAAAAATTCAGTCTTGTGTTTTGATACGAGGGAGTGAGTTCATGCCTGTGTCCTTAGCGTGCAATGATTCCTGGCTGCTCAGCATCAGCTGCTTCAGATTATGAAGTGCATATCCATGTGGGAATACAAAGGGAGCCCTGGAGGAGGGATTTTTTCAATGAGCCTTGTGCGGTGGAGGACTTAGCTAACTCTGTGAACAGATTTTTGAATGCCTTCATGTTCACAGTGGCTAAGTTCCGCACCTCAGGGGTCAAACTCAAAAGGATTTCCGGGCCACCATTTGCAGTTCATATGTCACTGCAGGCTTATGTCAATCAGTCCACAGGTCGTGTTAGTACTAATTATCTTTTTTTGTGTTGTGTGATTCAGTGCAACATTTCCCAGAATGGTTGAGTTCAATGGGATGATTAAAACCGCATGCTAGACTGAGAGAAACATAAGTGAGGATCTTGAGACAATATCCAAATATTCAATACTTTTCATTTTCTCAGCTCTCACCTCTCCAAAGGTTTCAAAAGCATCAAGTGCACATGCCTTTGATCAGATTGATATTACTCATTTAAACACATGTTTTCTTTATATTACACAGCCTTGGAAACATCATGAATTATTCCTTAACATGTGTGTCCCACTTTGCACTACAATGCAAGTTATGACTATTCCGAATTTTGGAACTCTTGTGACCAGCAGCTGGAGAAGAGTTAATTTCCTGGATTCAAACTCAGGCCACGGAAGTGTTGGCATGTTCCAATGAAAGGATAATGCTGTGACATCTACACCACTCTCCCCCACCTCAGCCAGTATAATGATTTCCTCTAAATTACCTATTGTATCTCAGTAAGCAAAACATTTTTAAATTGTCAATCGCTTTTTTTTGTGTCTGCATCAGCAATCAATAACTGAAATTATTTACCAATCTAGTCAAAATAGAATGCCATCTGAAAACTCATGAGCATGAGTGGGCTTTCAATATTATGATTGTAAATAGAAGAGAGGAGGTCCAGATTACTGATGTGGTATCTTACGATGTTTTAAGTAGGATTTAGAAACAAATACTTTTTCATACTTCCCCGCGAATCCTAAGCAATGAGCTATGACATATGGGGCTGAATGTTCCTAGCAACAGTGGGAAGCTTGAAGGCAAGGTGCAGGTCAGGAAATTGGGGGAAAACCCCTTTGGGCCGATACCCATTGCATTTCTGCTTTCAGCAGCAGCCAATTGAAATCACTAAAACTCCAATTAGGAGTGGTTTTGCGGCCTAACCAATCTTTTGCCAGAACAGCGTGGCATCGTGGTGATGATGAGAGGGCACAATGAAGGCAGTGTCCCTTGAGAGGCTGAGGGCAGGCCCTAATTGGAGGCTTCACACTCCAGTGACATTATCCGTGGTCAGGAGAAACTGCACCTAGGGCCCAAACTACTTATTAGCCAGCAGCAGCACATCTCCACTATGAAGGTCCTGACAGCTTCATTCTGCAGAATGTTTTATGTGCATTCGTGTTTGCTATGGGGGTCTCCAACCTGCCTCAGTGACACCCACCTCTCTTGGTGGGGCTGTCAATCCAGGTATTCTGTTTGGGTCTGTAGCATTGAGACCCTGCCTACTGATCTGAATGGCACAGTGAAATGGCTCATTACTGGGTACTGCTGGTAAATGCAGACTTGGGACCGCAATTTGTTCCTGACAATGTGGTCCCAAAGCCTCAGGAAAGCTCAGCCAATATCACAGATTAGCAATGAGTAAAAGAGGGTCTGAGATAAATCAGCATATGGCAATCGAGAGCCAGAATGATATCTTGAACTCTTAGATCTAGAGAAGGAAGGGAAGTAAATAATTCCTGAGTACTGAAATCCTGTAAAAGAATTAAATGGAGTAAGAGTCAATAAATTTAACATCTGACACAGTTGAGAGGACATGCTAGAGTTGGAGCTACAGAGATGTAAGACAAGAAAATTTATAGAAGGTCAAGGGGGATTATAATGAGGAGAGAGTTTAGGGGATAGAGGTCAATGAGAGTATGCCTTGTCTTATACCCAATCCAGAAGGGAATGAGAGGAAATT
The DNA here is from genome assembly GCF_021869965.1 of Rhincodon typus. Classification (NCBI taxonomy): domain Eukaryota; kingdom Metazoa; phylum Chordata; class Chondrichthyes; order Orectolobiformes; family Rhincodontidae; genus Rhincodon; species Rhincodon typus. The sequence continues at coordinate 54,021,035 of NC_063341.1, read as the reverse complement.
CCCAGCATTTGTAAACAGAGTTGACGGCTAAAATTGTGGTGGGGGACAGGATGTATTTAGTATGAAAGAAGAAACAAAGCATCTTGTGGACAACATCAGCCACACAGGAGGGTCATCGTTCCACTTGCCATTAAACAATAAACTAAGAAGAGTAGAATCATCAAGTTTAAAAGGTCAAAATCATTTCCTATATGGGCTGAAGTTGCAGGATCAATAGAATGTTGTAGAGGGTGAATTGGCAGCATATGAGTTGGTCAACAATCTTAGAATAAACAGTAATGGCCAATGAAATGGAATGGCAGCACAGTTGATGGGAGAACAACCAACTACAGGACAAATAAAATTGAGGTGAGGGAAAGATCTATTTGGTATGAAAGAAGAAGCAAAGTATTTTGCAGGCAACTTCAGCAACAAAAGAGGGTGACAAGATAAAATAAAAGTGGAAATTTGTCTTATAAGGGCAGGTCCAGACATCTTTAAATTGTGTCATTTTTAAACTTGAGAAACATTGTAAAAAAAATCTCTTAAATACACTCGCATTATATTGGATCTGGCTCCAAAGTGTCTGGAAAATTTCTCGTCAACTATTTACATAGATATCAAGTACAGCAGGAGTAGTCAGGCTAAATGTATGGACAAAAAGCATGTGAGTGCAGGGAGACCGAACCACGCTCACACATCATTCAGTGCCATAAAACATTTTACAAGTTTGTACCAGTCTGAGAACAGGACTTACCTGAAACAGCTTTCGTCTCCAGAAAACTATTATCTGAACCTTAACCTTGCTTTACGATGCAAACTGTAGATTGTAATTCACTTACAGTACATCACTACTAAATTAACTTTACAATTCTTTTAATGCTGGGTCCAACAGGACAATTATGTTTGCTATTAAAGGAATGTTCCATTTCTGCGTCTGCTAAAAATAAACCTTTATTTGGTGAAATTAAAAAAAAACGAAGCACTGGAAAAATTCAGAAAAGACAAGACATCAATCTAGAGTGGGTGTTCACAGTTAAATAAAGGTAAGTCCTGACTGAAAGCAAAGGAATGAAAACAAGAGTGGCACAGTGGCTCACTGGTTAGCACTGCTGCCTCATGGCATTAGGGACCAAGGTTCAATTCCAGCCTTGATATCTATCTGTGTGGAATTTGCACGTTCTGCGTCTGTCTGTGTGGGTTTCCTCCCACAGTCAAAAGATGTGCAGGTTGGGTGGATCGGCTGTGCTAAATTATCTGTACTGTCAAGAAACATGCAGGCTAGCAGGGTTAACTATGGGAAATGCAGAGTTATAGGGATGGGCAGAGAGATGTGTCTGGGTCTGATTCTCTTTGGAGGATTGATGCAGACTCAATGGGCTGAATGGCCTCTTTCTGTAGGGAAACTATGATTTTAAGAAGCAGATACTGGAGGTAAAAATGGTGAGCAGAGTTCATGATGTGACAGTTTTGATATAGCAACCCATCCTCGCTGGCATGTGTATTTGGTTTCCACAAGCTGAAATTGACGCCTCAATTCCATCAAGATTTTTGGAGGAATATCCACTGCAATTGCCCTTAGCAATGTCATGGTACAGTAGCCACAAAGCCACGCTGTTCACAGCATGTAGCCAGCATGGCTGTCACTCCTACACACAAACAAACCCAGTCTCTCTCACACTCGTTGCTGTTTAACCACCTGTTCCGCAGTTTACCAGCCCATAGCTACATCCCGTGGAAACATCTTCCTCAGGTCAACGTTAGCCAGGACCCAATGCCCACTGTAGATCCACTGCTTGTCACTGTCAACTTGGAGACCATCACATACAAACAACTGGATAAACTTGAAACCTGAGCTTTTATTTGCAATAAAAGCTAAAAGGGAACACAAACAAAACCAATAGAGACTGATACAAAAACAGAAATTGCTGGCGATTCTCAGCAATAGAGGCTGATGTTTACCCCAACAATGCAAACCAGATTTCAACATCATGACCAAAGATTATTGAACATTCCACAATGGTCAGATGAATCCAACTCTCATCTACTGGACCGAGTCAGTCAGATCCTGTCTGGCTGGAAATGCCTGACACATGAGAGCTCTGTCAACCACAAGGAGGGATAGACTACATTGGAGGGCCAAACAATAGAACTACATCTTCATCAGCCCCATCACCTGCTCGACCATAGCCCAGGTTGAGGAATGGATGCCATAATATCTGTGCTGCACTTCAGTTACAGTGTTTCCCAGCAGTGTCATCAGCCATGGTTATAGTTGGTACCCCTGGTCTCTCAGTAACCAGCTTTGTAAACCCCCTGGACCCTCAAATACACAGGTCCATGAGAGTGTTCCAGGATGTAGAGGATGTAGGAATCATGGCAGCTGCCAGGCTGACAGGCTCACATGTCCAGGAAGTGGCCACAGTGATCACAGATTACCTGGACATTAATCAAATGGAACCCTTCCTGTTGATGAATTCCACAGTGTTGTGATATGGCGCTCTCAGTGTCATTGTGCGTAAAATCAATGGCACCCTGTAAACTCAGAGAAGCCAGCCACGTTTCTGAATCCTACTGTCCGGGATGCAGCACTGATCTCATCATTAGGAAGCTAAGTGTGTCAGTGTGGTGTTACCCAGATGGCATCAGTCACTGTTCTGATGTATTTGTGGGTATATGACTGAGAGATCCCACATAGCTCACCTGTCGCTCCCTGGAAGGAACCAGTTGCATAAAGATTTATAGCTGTCATTACCCTCACAGCCACTCAGAGAGGATGGACTGTAACTGCTGCAGCCCTCAGCATGCCTCCTACGGCTTCCCACTGCGGCAGCTGTCAGGTCCCTCTCCAGCATCCAGCATCCAAGGTTCAGTTACAGTGTCCCGCTACATTGTCAATTGTCGGAAAAACCCATCTGGTTCACTCATGTCCTTTAGGGAAGGAAACGGCCATCCTTACCTGGTCTGGACTACATGTGACTCCAGATCCACATTAATGTAGTTGACTCTTAACTGCCCTCTGGGCAATTAGGGATGGTCAATAAATGCTGCCTAGCCAGCAACACCCTCATCCCATGAATGAATAAAGAAAAAAATGTGTTAGCACTATACCTCACTTCTTCCCAGCAAATAGAGTTGTACCCAATAAAACTCTGGGCTTCTTGAATACTGCACACATTCCTAGGGGTCCTACCTCTGCAACCGCCTGTTGAGTTCTAATCCTCCACACCAGCTGATGCGGTTGGGTTTGCCATTGGCCCTGGTCTTCCTGCATCCATCTTCACCTTTATAGGTAGGCAGCCACAGTAATCACCATGCAACCAGTGGCAGGGCCTGGTGGAAATGGTAACAGAAGGAGTGAAGGAGGTTCTCCAAACTTAGAGCAGTTATAGGTGGCCCACTGCACAGATGGGGGCTAAGCATACCCCTCTGTACAGTGAGACACGCTGCACTCTGAGAATGACAGCCATTTCTCTACCATCTGTCCATATTCAGGCTCAGCTTGTACAGTAACTTGGTGAAGGCGCCAACAAATGTCAGCAAGAGGGAAGTCCCCGCAGTGATCTGACACCCTTGTCTCACCCACATTCAGTACAGACTATTGTCACACTTATGTGACAGATTATGTGCTAACATCCGCACAGGAACCTTGGAAGTTGCACGCATACTGGTTCCCTTTCAACCGGTATTGGCCTTCTGTAACATCCTTGTTGCTAACATCCAAATCATTAAGGTGCCCAAGTTCAATTTGCAAGAACCAATGGCATGTTGCAAATCACCTTTGAGCAGCATCTGACCCCAAGTACCTTCACTCTACACGCATACAATGTTAGGTGAGTTTAGTGAAACAGGAAACTGAATATTCATGAGGGGAGTTGGGCTGTCAGCAAGGTGTTTAACAAGCCAGAATCCCCCTTAATTGGCAATTTGCTGCTGCCTAGTGAGAAACTCGACACAATACCTCTAAAACCATGAAAGATTGAACAAGGTGATCTGGACTTCACTGATTGTGTCACACAGCTTGCCATAACCTACATCACTCAGATTCTGCCCCATGTTTTTGTTTTCAGACAAAACTGACCTTTATTCTGCGCTTAACACCTACTCAGGATCTATGTTTTATATTTTCTCTACAATCATTACCATTTTTGTTCAGTGTACCTTTGATTTCTAATCTACCTCACCCTCTAACCTGACTTCCCCTCCCCTTGCCTTCCAGTTGCTCTTCCTGGATTTCTACAGAATAAAAAACATCACTTTCCATGTGTTTTCAGTTCCAAAGAAGAGTTACACTGCACTCAAAGCATTAACTCTTTTCTCTTTCCACAGATGTTCCCAGACCTATAGTTTCTTCAGCACTTTCTGTCTTTATTTTAGATCTCCTATATTCGCATTGTTTAACTTTTGCTTTATTTTGGTAAATCCAGGGAAACAGGAGGGCTGGGCTTCACCACACAACTGTATTTTTAAGTGAAATGTTTAGTTATTATCACATTTAATTTTTACAAGTATTTACAGCACACGAACAGGGCAATCCATTTGTGCTTCACGCAAACCTCTCAGTCCCTTCATATCCAGGACCAAGATTTGAACTATGCCATGAACAAGAGAAATTCGCCTCTCTGGTAGTTCTGTAGAACCTAAACTGAAACATGTTTTAATTGATCCACTAGCTTGCTAGAAATCTTAATGTCCATAGTTCATACATATTCATAACTTTGAATCCTCGTCCAAAAATATCAAGCCCTTCCAAAAGCGGAAGTCACTGATGTTTTAAAGCCAGAATTCTTTCTCATAAGTATAAAATTTTCAAAAAGCTGTTTGCTTATATTAGGAAAAAGTGAAGTAGACAAACAAGATGTCATGCTCACAGCTAATAGTCTGATCTTCCCAATGCATGATTTTGACTTGAACCCCGCTGATGTGGTTTGTTTTCATTGGGCACCAAAGTCTTTTGCACCACAGGATTGGTCGGACAGATGATCTGTTGCACTCTACTTGATGAGAAAACATTTTCCCAGTCATTGTTAGTTAAAGCTTGTTAAGTTCTTGGGAAACTTATTGGAAGTGGGAAAATGGTCCATACCTGAGAGCTAAAAATCCCCATGTTGATGACGATGAAATGTCCCCAAAATGTAGTCTGAAGTTTTTATGAAAGCATATTTATATTGTCCTTTGTTGTTTCTAGTTTTGAGTTTTCAACATGTTTTTTAGAGGCCAGGTGGGGATGTGGTGGGGGTGTGATTTTTTGCTGTCTGGGTTGTTACCTATAGCTCTCAATTACAGTAGCAATGAAACAGAACTTGGTGATGTAACTGGAAACAAGGTGCTGCTGAATACAAAATGCAGAGCTGGATGAACACAGCAGGCCAAGCAGCCTGCTCCTACGATGCTGCTTGGCCTGCTGTGTTCATCC
>NC_063341.1:53992134-54015240 GCF_021869965.1 Rhincodon typus | reverse complement strand
GGATGAACACAGCAGGCCAAGCAGCATCGTAGGAGCAGGCTGCTTGGCCTGCTGTGTTCATCCAGCTCTGCACCTTGTTGTCTCAGATTCTCCAGCATCTGCAGTTCCTACTATCCCTGCTGCTGAATACATCTACCCAGAGCTTGCTGACCATTCCAGCCAAATAGCACAGAGCATAACTTACTTGTGTTTCATGAAAGAAGAATCATTCAGAACTCTGAGTCTCTTTTGACATGCATTTGGCACAGTACATTATTCCTGGGCTTTTATAAGCATCCTTTGATTGATAGGATGACAGTCATTGCTTAGGCTCACACTGGGCACTTAGAAGCTGCACAAGCTGTAATTTATTTATAACTCTAATAAGAGATTTTTTTATTTAATAATGGATAGCATACTTCTGAAATATACTTTGAAACTAGCTTCTATAATTTGTTTTTATTTCTGTGAGTGTTTTGTTTTGTTTGGAGTGTCTGAACATGAAATAAAATAAAATTCTAAATATTGAAAACACAGTAATGAAGGATGACTGACAGGCCCCAGCAAATGTGCAAATCTAATAGTTATTGCTCTTAATAACAGTTGAGTGCTATGTGGCAGCTGAACTGAATATCATCCCTGCTTAACCTGCATGCTCCGAACCACTTTCTAATCTAGCTCTATAGATTAATGAATTTCTCCAATCCATTGTCAGAGGAATAAAACGTTTCAAGAGGGGTTTGCACCTAATGAGAACAGTTATTAAAAGCTCTGAAGAGCACATTGCAGTCTCTTTTCCAGGAAAGTTATGACACAAATGTTTTGAGTCAGAAGGTTTCCTTGCCTCAGTCAAATTGGAACCAGAGTGTTGATTCTAGAAGTCCTGCCCCCCAAGCTCACAATTCTCACTGAGGAGAAGAGAGTATTAGGCCGGGAGGTATTTCATACATCCACAGTTGTTGGTGGCCACAGTACTTTTAAATGTGCAACTGCCTTGACTCAGAGGTGATTTTCATCACCTAAGTTTCTGAAAAATAATCTATGGGCTTTAGACATTTGAGGAAAATTCTAAATCTACCAGACATCTTGAGGAGGTCAGGTGATCCTTTGGGGGGCTCGGGTACACGTTTGGAGAGGTCTGGGTAGCCTCTGGAGTGGTTAAAGTACCTCTTCAGGATTGTTAACAACAGACAATGATGTGTATAAAAGCTGTGTGGAACTATCAATTTGTTTAAATCACCTTCCCTTTAAATTTTGAACAAAAAATGCCTGCTGTGCTGAAAAGAAAAGTGGCTTGCAATTTCATTAGCTTTTTGTTGACACAGACCTGTGGATCATCATTTTAGCTTTAATGCTTCTATACTGCTTTCACAATGCATCTTATCACAGTGGGGGGCCTGTAAATACACATGTTGATTGTAGGTTCCAAGTAAATATAAAGGAATTAAATGTCTTTGCTGTGAGGCTATGAACATACATGGGATTTTTTTTACAAGGGATTAAGTACTTTCAGGGAAAAGTTGTTAACACGTACTTTGACTTTTATTTAATTCAATATGTGTCCTGTGATCTGTCTATTGTAAATATTTGTTGAGTTGACATGGAAGATGTGAGGATGTGGGTGAAACATCATGGGTTGACATGAGTTGACACTAAGTTAGCAAAGTTATTGGGCTATGAAGATGAGTGGGGGTCATGTGTTGGTTCTAACTTGGCACAGATTCTGAGAAACCATATAGGAGTATGGGAGTGAGTACAGAGGCATGAGCTTGTATGGATGCAGCATGGAAACTGTGAGGAATGAGGGCTAGAGGAGGATATTGTTTCTATTATAATGAGGATGGAATCCCAGAGAACTGAGGTAGCCTTTCTAAGGTGCCTACCTCAGTACTTGACAGCTGCTGTAGCTGCCTGTGCACTGTTTTTAGGGGTGGCAAGACTGATTCCAGTTGGTGCCTGTTCCCAGGATGAAAATCCGATCATCTGAGAAAGTTTCTCACCAGTCAGATTTAGGGAATTGGAAATTTTTTGACTCTTTGCATCTGACTCTGGATCAAAAATTGAGCCATATGTCTCAGTGCTTTCTTCTGATGTATTAACAAAAATATTAACTTAAGAGATTTGTTTTCAAACTGAAGTAATTTTTGGTAATTATGTGCAAAACATCTTTATATCCCATAACCATGTCAACAGTAAGAAAGGATCCTTTCCTCACTATTCACATTGTGTAAGTGAACACAAGAACTTTACCAAAAAATAAATAAACACACGAGACTATAATCTACATATAAAGAAGAGTATGCATAAGACTTTGCTACTTACAGTCTAGCATACCATGATTGGTAAGATTGCTGACTGATGCTAAATACTCAATTATGTTACAACACTCTGTCAGTTACATTTTTGTCCCACTGAAATGTAATCTAATCTAATTTAACCTTATCCAGGAACTCCTTCCCAAATAGTACTCAGCACATGACATGGACTGCAGCAGTTTGGGAAGGCTTCACCATCATTTCTCAAGGGCAACTAAAGATAGGCAATAAATGCCCACTTTACTAACAGTACTCTCATCCCAACTAGTAGAAACATAGTCCCCATAAGAGAAATAACCTAGGAATTAGCTTGTGCAAAATTATTATTTAAATATTAACCTCTATTTAAATAGCAGACAGAAATTCGACGGAAATGTAGAATATTATTGCACTGCATCAATCACAGGTTGATGTATTTTTCAATCTGGCGTAGAGGTGAACTAAGGTAGCTAGATTACAAATATTAGTACAGGCATAAAAAACAGATAACTATTGTAAGGAATTTGTCCTTCAGTAGGAGCATACTGTGAAATCGATCGTTTATCAAAACATAATCGTATATTTGATTTTGTACAGATGTTATAACTCAACATTACTATTAATCCAAGGTACAATATAGAATTAAATGTTATGGAAGAATATATATGTATTTTGTGAAGTTATTGTTCTTACTTAGTCTCCGATATGATTGTCCATCATTGCAAAATTGCTTCTAACTGTAATATTTCTAATTTCTATTCATTTTGAATGAAACTATCCTTTAACCTTACTCTATTTTTTGCAGAACATTTCTAGATTGGAAATAAAGACTGGCTATCCTTCAATAACACTAGAGCAAGCAGAGTTTGGTCATGAAGTGGATTTAAACGTCAACAGCGTTAGATCATTTTTAAATAGGGTTGCCAAATCTATTTCATGACTGATATGTCTAATAAGTTTGAGTCTACTTAACACTGAACTCTATTAAAGATAATTTCTATAAAAGAAGATTACCAGCAAAGGAAAACTTGTTAAACTGTCTTTACACTGGTATACTTTTTTGGACGTATTCCCAGTGCTTCCTGCCTTCAGCAGCTCCAAAATCAAATATCAGAGACAATGTTATTTTACTGACTGGTGCTACTCTGTATTCAGCTAATAGTAAATTGCTGACCTTCTACATTTCAATTAGCAAATCAATTTGACAATAAATTGATGACAATAAGTTAACTTCCATTAGTTGCACATAGGCACAGTCAATGCAGAGAAGATCCTTGTGGACGATTTATCATGCACTCCAGAATTTGCACCACAATTAAGTGTTGAATGGATGGCACAGAATAATGCAGAACTACCAAAACAAAATAAATATAAAGCACCTAATGATATGGATAATGTTACAGTGGTGCCTGGGCCCATCCTTTTATCTGCAAATGTTTTTCTAATCCAAGTTATTCCATGCCACTAAGTCCTCCAGTTGTCAACCAAGATTGCAAGGTGTTAACATGAAGAAGGACCTAGCCCCTATGGTTGTAGTGCTAATATATTATGTTTTTTCTTCATTATTTGTACATGAGATGTCCGCATTGCTGGCAAGGCCAGAATTTATGGCCCATCACTGTTGTCCTTCTGAAGGTATTAGGGAGACATCTGTTTGAACCTTTACAGTGTATTTGTGTAGTTATATTTATAGGCCTGTAAGGATGAAGTTCCAGAATTTTAACCCAATGACGAGAAAGAAGCAATACATTTTCAAGTCAGGCTAGTGTGTTGCTCGATTAGGAACCTGGAGGTGGTGATGTTCCCTGCTGCCCTTATGTTACCAGGCAGTTGAGGTTGCAGATCAAGAAAATGCTGTTGAATTTGCTTTGGAAATGCTGCTTGAATTATCTAGGTTACTGATCTGAAAGACTATCAACAACTGGGGCAACCGGGCTCAACCTTCTGTGCCTACTGAGCTGATAACAGTTGTTGTAGACTGCACTGGCTCAGTTCAGCAGGAACAGAAGTTGTTCCCCTTTGACTACACTTCCTGAGATTTGAAGGCAACTCGATCTTCCTTCTGAAGAAGGAGTAACACACATTCAAATTAATGGAGGAAGCATTTTGTCATTGATCTTTTATGACACCAATCTTTGTGATTTGTAAGTACAGTTATTCTTATTTCCACCACTCTCACTTACAACAATATTCAAAAATTCTCATTGAATCTTGTAGCTGAATTAATTTTCAAAAATATGATAAGTTATAAGACTCAGTCGTTAGTGCATGTAATATATATTTAAAACTCTTATCGCTGCTCAATCAAACCTGTAGTTTCCCCAATAAGAGTTGCATCTTAATTATTCTCTCTCAGAAATACCAATGATAATGATGAAGTGTAATCTTAAAATTCTATCTAGTACATTCTATCTAGTTCCATTTGTAGCAGCACAGCACATACACCAGAAATCTACATTTGTATACCAGAAGGCAATAAAGTCCAAATTAGCATATGCAATTCCTTAAATGGTAAGGCATCATTCCTCAGCAAAGTATTTGAAGATAAACACTCGCCAAACTGGTAGGGAGACCTACTGTTGTGTACTTCCTAGTCGCCACCATCTCAGACACAGATGCTGAATACAGTGAGAAAGCCATGATCAAAAGACTTCCATTAATGGATGTTCAGAAATGCCATTGAATTAAATTTGAAGATTTGTTCTTATGTCAGCAAACATTGATGAGGTTAAAAGGAAATCATGTGGAAAGAACTTTTTTTTTAACAGATTGCTTATTTAGAATCAGGTATGTTTGTTAAATGTACTACTTTAGACATAAGTTCAAGGGCAATTCTAAGTCAACAACAAAGACAGACTTTTGAAACTTCTAAGAGTCAGTGCATGACCTAATGAGCCAATATTCAAATGGTGAAAATTCTACATCTTCACTTAACAAATTTATTTGAAAGATTATGCCATTGTCTTTTTTTAAAAACTCATATGAGTAGTTCTTCTGGGGATATGATTGGGTAGTGTGAGGAGATTGTCTATAGAATCATTGAAATGCAACTGGCCTATTATATCTGTCAGCTGAAAAAGATTCTATTTTTATAATGTAGCGCACAGCTCCTGTGATTTCTGATGTGTACTCACACATGGCATATTTTCAATTAAGATATAGCTTTCAGCTTCTACTGCCCTTTTGGGCAGTGAATCCAGTACCTCACCCCTCTAGTTCAAATAAATACTCCTCAACTCTCTAATCCTACAGCCAATTACTTTAAATCTATATTCTCTGATTATTGTCTCTCTGAGAATAAAAATAGGTTTTTCCTAAACACCCTGTCAAGTGCTTTGCACAATGCTAGGTACTTCTTTGAAATCTTTCAGGCACCACTGTTTCAAGGAAAACAACTCCAGCCAATGCAATCTTTCCTCATAGCTAACATTTTTGAATCCCGGGAGCATTTTCAGAAATCTCCTCTATACCCTTCGTATAGCAATTACTCATTGTAATGTGACCAGAATTGTACACAGTACTTATACTGTGGTCAAACCTGTGTTTTGTACAGTTCTAGTGTTACCTCAGTATACTCATGTTCTAAGTCTCAGTCAATAAGCAAACAAGTAGCTTCCTTAAACACCTTACCCACTTGTCCTGTTGCATTAAGAGATCCTCAGGCATGCATGTTAAGGTCCTTCTGCTCCTCTACACTTCTCAGTATCCTACCATTTATTGTATATTCACTTGATTTGCTTATTCTCCCAAAATGCATTACCTTACAGTTCTCTAGATTGAATTCCCATTGGCTACCTGTCTTTTGCCCAACTGACTAGTTCATTGATACCCTCATGCAGTCTATAGCTTTTTTTCCTCATTACCAACTACAAAATCAACTGCTGTATCATCAGCAAACCTTTAAACATATCCTTACATTTAAAGCTAAACCATTTATATATGCCTCTGAGTAAGGGATTCAAGACTGAGCTCTGTGAAACCCAAGTGAACACAACCTTTCAGTAACAGGAATACCTGTCAATCTAATGCTTAGTTCATGATATCCTTCATAGTGACAAGGAAGAGAAGATACAGATAACAATTTGATTAGGGATTTTAAACATGGTGGTATGAAGGCAGTATGTATCATTTCGCAAAATCAGTATTAGTGGGGAACTCTGTCTATCAATGGCAAATAGTTGAGGGTGAGACACATGCTGCAGAACATTTTCTTATAACTGAAATGTAAGGTCAACAGCCAAGGCTTTCACTGAGAGTGCTTTCTGAAGAAGGGTCTAGGCCCGAGACATCAGTCTTCCTGCTCCTCTGATGCTGCTTGGCCTGCTGTGTTCATCCAGCTCTACACCTTGTTATCACAGAATCCAGGAATTGTCTTTCTCCGACTCTGTCAAGAATCTACTTTTCCAGATATTTGGAGGAACACTGTCACTGTACCTTGTGATATCTAACAATGTATTACACAATGGCAGCAGTGTTTTTCCATTATATTTACTACAAGGAGAATAATTGTATTAATAATGACTCTTGAAGAAGTGATTACTGAAGAGGAGATACAGCTGGATAATTTTCTGACTTCCTTGAACCTTTATATGTAGCTGCTGAATTGATCCGGGAGTTGCCTAGTATGTAGAATGACTAGTTTGCTACATTCTAGTCACTGTAAACCTGAGGTCACCTCCATCTACTGACCATGTCGTAAATCCTACCAAGTTTCGTTCAATCATTATTGCTGTAGTCACTGACTAATACTAAATCCTGGTTGAGCAATCTCCATGGCCTCCCCCAATTTCTCAGGTCTCCCTTCAAGTCTCTGTGATATCTGAACTTCACCAATGTTAGGAACAAAAACAAAGTTGCTGGAAAAGCTCAGCAGGTCTAGCAGCATCTGTGAAGAAAAAATCAGAGTTAACGTTTCGGGTCCGGTGACCCTTCCTTAGAACTCCAATGTTAGCCTGTGGAACATTTCCGATATTAATCATTCCATTATTATGCCATGCCTTCACCTAACCAGACCTTGGGCTTTGAAATTCTCTCTAACTCTCCACTCTGCTTTATTCCCTTAAACCTACTTCTTTCACCAGGTATTTGGTCATTTGACCAATCATCAAAGGTGATTTGATGTCAAATTTGATTTGATAATGCTTCTGCACAGCACTTTGGGAATGTTGTTATTATGTTGATAGGGATATATAAAAGCAGGTTATTATTGTTGTACTTGCTGTATTTGTGAGATCTTGTTTATGCATTTAGTTACACCTGATGCTTTTCTGTGCATGCACTTGTAAAGGATTTGCAGGGCAGTTACACCTCTTGATTCACATGACATCTTGTGCTTGAATTTTCCTTTGTGTATCTATTTGCTTTCAAGCAGTTACTGAGTTTATGCTGGAGGAAATATGATGGGCAGCTCCACTGTTGAATCTTCACCTCTCTTTCCTCCTCCTTACTGATGATGCATTTCATCAACTACTCACATTGTCAATAATGGCAAAAGGCTGTCCATTAGTGTCTCCCACACTTTCCCAGCTTTGCAGCTTCCATTGAAAAATGCCTCGTGGAAACAGCTCAGATATTCCAGAAATAAAGATAAAAAATCCAAAGCTGCAGATGTTTCAAAAGTGTACTAAAAGGTTACTGTGAACAGTTTTCAACTTCTGTAAACTGAGAGTTAAAACAAAATAAATTTGGAATACAATTAAATATTTTAATAGTTTCTTTTTTAACTTCATTTGACTGCTCATACAACAGCAGAAATCAGGAGGATTGATCTAGTTATTCTTTCTCTTCTATTAGGCCATTTTTCATTTCAAACAAAAAGCAGGAATAAAAAGCATTAAGGATTTCTGCAAAGAATCATTTGGAATGCATTAATTTCTTAACTGGTGTGATGACACTGAAATACTGACTGACCAGGAGTTAGTGAAGGCAGTCTCACCCATTGGTTGGAGAACGAGTGAGAGCCATAAGTCACTTTTCACCAGGAAGTCTGACATATTTCATTCCAATCAGGTACTTAATCGAATTATGCCTAGTTCCGTACCCACAACTGGTTGAATACTAGCAGAAGTCGGATGAGACCCTTAGGTGGTTCTTAAGGAATCACGTATGGATCCCAGTTGGCCTTTTCATCTCAAATTTGATCAGGTTTGATCGTATGGCCCATTCCACCACTGAACCTGCCCATGGGAGAGAAATAAATTCTGTATACTATGTGAGTTTACAACTTTTTCCCGCCATTTTAAATTATGAATAAAGAGACACTTCCAAGAAACTGACTCATTAAGCATATTCAAGGTTGAGCTAGACAGATTGTTAATCAGTAACAGAATCAAGGATAAATCAAGAAAGTGGAGTTGCAGATTATTAGATCAGCCATGATCTCATTGAATGGTGGAGTAGCATTGATGGGCTGAGTGGCCTATTTTAGCACCTATAACATATGGTCTAAAGAGATATGAAGGCTACAATGAATTTCTTGATGTAGATGATTAAATTCCTAATAGTATTTGATGCATTAATGACATGTGACTATTGGGAAAGGTGCATGTTGGTAATGTTGGAATGACCTTGGTCCAACATTAAATACTTGTGAATGGTTGACCTGATGCTACAGCCACTGTCTTTTTGGTAAGGATCATATCATTCCCCTTGCTTCCCTTTCTTCCATCTGTGCCAAGAAGCCAACTCCTCCATTTGCCAAATTATAGACAATCTATTCAGCAGAAGTGAATTTAGATATGTGGCCTTGATGCCCTCAGATATTACAGTGTAACACTACAATTTAACAGGGCTACGGGCATAAAACTACATCATGGACGCAAAAGTATAGCTTGGCACCTTCAATTGTTAAAACAACACATAACTTTCCTCCCTTCTCAGGACAGACTGCCTTTAGATGTTCTGATGACACTAAATATCTTCCAGAAGCATTTTATAAAAAGGGCGATGAAGAACATTCGGCTTAATTTCAGCACAGCTTGACTGAAAGGCTGAAACCCACTCATCTAAAAAGTCTCCATTGAGAGCAATTTTAAATAATTTTGAGTAAATCCATTCCTGAGGAAGATTTGCCTGAGGGCACTAGCAGCAACTGCAGTGGTACTAGGGATTCTAGTTGTATAATGTTCAATATAGCAGTGAAAATAGATACATAGAGATATACAGCACAGAAATAGATCCAACTTGTCCATGTTGACCTGATATCCTAAATTGATCTTGTCACAAATGCCAGCATTTGGCCCACATCCCTCTAAAACCTTCCAATTCTAGGACCCATCCAGGTGCCTTTTTAATGTTGTAATTGTACCAGCCTCCACCGTTTCCTCTGGCAGATCATTTCAGACACACACCACCCTCTGCGTGAAAAAGTTGCCCCTCAATTTCCTTTTAAATCTTTCCCTCTCAACTTAAACTGCTCTGTTTTTGGAATCCCCCATCCCAGGGAAAAAACCTTGTCTATTTATCCTATCCATGTCCCTCATGATTTTATAAACCTCTATAAGGTCACCCTTAGCCTCCAACACTCCAGAAAGCCTCTCAATGGTTAGCTGGGGAGGTGTCCTGAGTGAGTGAGTAGGCAGCACAGAGAACATTCAGGGCTAGTGGTGTTGGGATTTGGGTGGGTAAGAGCGTGTAGAGATGATGTAGCAGCCCATAGAGAGAGTGTGGTAGAACATGAAACTTGGTGGGAGGTGGGTACAGTTCTAATGAGTGTGAGGTTTGGAGCAATGATGGTGACACTTATGCTGGCAGAGTGGAAAAGGATATTAACCTTCTTCCTACATTTCTGTCCCTTCCTCCAGATGGCTGAGACTGCACTGAGCTGGGTGGTAACCTGGGACCAGGCTGGTATGGTCTGGTGTCATGGCCTCCACTGCACATCCTTGGGGAAAAGGACATTCTGTGTCTGCACCATCCCAACCAGCATGGCGTCCATGTGTCCATTCACAAAGTAAAGTAACAATTTCCCCTTGTCTGCCATGTCTGGAACCACGCAGGCCAGGTCCAAACTGACAGTGCTGTCCGGGTGCACAATGGGCTTTTAAAGCTGGCACAGGCACCAAGAAAAGCTGGTGTTTCAGTGGATATCTGGAGAACGATGGGTTGTTCCAGAATGACGCATGGCTAGATCAGGATATAATCAGACCTGAGGGTTGCCATAGAGGTGGAGGAGGTATTTAATTAGGCGAGTTTGTTAAGATATGATGAGAAATTTCACTAGGCCTCATGTCAAAAGAAAATCCAAAGCACTCGATAGAACTTACACTTTGGCAAAAAAACATAAGATTCAACTCAACATTTGAGTTCAAAGATTACAAAGTTCTAAAGAAGGGTTGTTGGACTCAAAACCCCAGTAGAGACTCTTTTGATGGCTATGAATGTCCACTGAAGGAATTCGTTGTAGATTTTCTGGTTTTCAATCACTTGTGGTGGCACTGTCACCATGCAGAAATGCCAAAATGTGCACCCCTTTTGGCTTGTTTGTGGTTTCCCCAGAGGCCTCCCTGATTCAAAGGCATTCAGTACCCGATTAAAGGACACAATAGCGGGTGACTCTCTGAGACCCCCAATTACCGCGGCCCAACCCAGCCAGTGGGCCCTTCCTTATGATTCCCATCCCGCCCTCACTCAGATGTGACCTGTGGCCCTCTCTGATCTGGGGCTTCTGCTGGATGCATTGCTGACAGCTACCACTATCCCCCTGGTGACACTGACAAGATAGTGAGCTGGCAACGTTAGATGGCCCAACAGCTCTGCCAGTCACCAATTGCCGGACTGGCACATGATATGGTAGACCTTCCCGAACGTAGTAATGTAGAACTCTCATCAGACCCCCATCACTTGGATTATATTTCACCCTAGGTTCCTTTAACTGTGAGTTATGACTCTGCAATATTGCCTGGGAATCAAATATATTCTTTATTACTTTTATAATCAGTGAGTTTTGATGGAAAACAAAATAGTGACAGGTATCTGTAAGTAACAGCTAGCAGTTCAAATCAAACCCAACCATGGCACTAACAGTCGAAATCTAACAAGTGATAATTCTCTCTTGGCATGCAACACCTTCATTTAAGAATACAAGCTCATAGCTAATGTGTGTTGTCAGAGCTAAGGACAGTATAATCAGTAGAATTCCCAGAGGTATCTAGAAACTGCTGTGACATGTCTCAAAAGCAATGGTTGGATTAGGAGGAAAATGACTAAAAGACTTACCCACTGCCTTTCACCAATTTGAATTCAGATGATGTCTTAGACGGGATATAAATCCAGCACGTCCTAAAATAGTGGCTCTACCACAGCTAATCGACCTGATTTCAACTCTCTTAATCCTGTGGAATAGCTAAGGGGTCCCCTATTACTTCAGTCACTGCTGAGCTGACACCAACGGGAATATGAAAATAGATGGAAGTGTAAAATAATCCTTCAACTAAATAAGCAAATGAAATAATTGGGAAGTACCCTGCCTTTTAAAATGTCATTCAGATCTATGGAAGGGAAATCCCAAGCATTGGACTTGAAACAATAACTATTTCTCTCTCCACAGATGCTGCCAAACCCTGCCATGCATTTCCAGCATTTTCCATTTCTCCAGTTTCCAGCATCCGTAGTATTTTACTTTTATGACATTAAAAGTACCTTGATATTTAGCTATTCCTTTCAGAGACTCCCATACCTACACTCACAAGGATTTAAAAAAAGACTCAGAGGGAAAATTAGTATTTCATTCTCATTTCGACTTAAATTGTTAAAAAAGTACTGTGACACCAGACAACACTCTCAACTCACACTTGCAGAATTGCCTTAAAATCAATCGCGTGAAAGTAAAACAGTTTTTTGATTTTTTTCCTACGAAATGGAAATTAATATCATAAAGCTGTACTTCACAAGGAACTAATAACTCAGTTACTTGTGGTACATAACAAAGCTTCATTTCCCCTCTCAAACACCAACCTCCATCACTTCCATCCCTCCCCCAAGCCTTCATGTGTGAAGGCTTCAGATATGCATTGAGTTTCTAGTTGTTCATTGGAGTATCTTTGACTATTATTTTCATGCTTCAGTAATCAGCTTAGTGCAACAGCTGGCCCCACCAGCCTTCAGCTCAGCTGGAGTGGCAACAGCAACAGAGGGTGCTGCCGAGGAAATCAAATCAAGCTGGAAATGGCTCAGAACATGCAGCTGCAGTCTGCTTAATTCAGCCAACACTGAAAATGTTGGCCCTGGTAGAACAGGAGCTTGAAATTATTATCTTCCCCTTTTGCATTGGCAAATTGCTGATGAGAGAAGCAGTTCCACTCAACGACATACTCTCCACACTCCCTTCCAAACATCTTTTAGTGTTTTTACAGTTATTATATAAGCCCTGTTTACCACATAGCAATTGGAGAGACATCCTTCACTGCACATGAGGGCAAAGAAAGCCTCTCAATCTTTTTATCCTTCAGCTCATTCGATATTCTGCGACTATCATAAATTTTCTGTCAATTTATATGTCTCTTATGTTATCTGTTTAAAAAGGAAATCTATTTTTATCAGAACCTTAGTTTCCCCAGTAGTGAATTATGCTTGTTTTCTGAGCTATTTGTTCTATTGTCTCACACTCTCTAAGGGCGAGTAACCCCCTAAAGTCAATACTAATGTTCTTGCAATTCACTGCCTGTTTCTTGGCATTAAAACATCCACAGCCAAATGCTTAAAGCTTCTGTTTTATTTTTATTCAATATGCTTGAGTATAATGGCTTACCTGATCCACTCACACCAACCACATTACCCTCCCTGTGTGATCAATATGTGCAGGTTTATTTCTACAGTTATGATGTTACACAATTTTTGTTTAAATTTCTAAACATACATATACACACAGATATGGAGGGCTGAGTTCTGGTGAAGGCTCATTGGACTCGAAACATTGATTCTGATTTCTCTCCACAGTTGCTGCCAAACCTGCTGAGCTTCTCCAGCATTTTCTGTTTTTATTTCAGATATTGGTGGGCCTTGTATTGTACAAGAGTCTTGCTTGTGGAATAGTCAGTCAGAGATGTACAGCACGGTGACAGACCCTTCAGTCCAACTCGTCCATGCCAACCAGATATCCTAAATTAAACCAGTCCCATTTGCCAGCCCCTTCCTATTCATATACCTATCCAGATGTCTTTTACATGTTGTAATTGTACCAGCTTCCACTACTTCCTCAGGCAGTTCATTCCATATACGCACCGCCCTCTGTGTGAAAAAGTTGCCCCTTAGGTCCCTTTTAAAATCTTTCCCCTCTCACCATGAACCTATGCCCTCTAGTTTTGGACTCCCCTACTCTGAGGGAAGACCTTACCTATTCACCCTATCCAAGCCCCTCATGATTTTATAAACCTCTATAAGGTCACTCTTCAGCCTCCAACACTCCAGAGAAAATAGCTTATTCAGCTTCTCTCTATAGGTTAAACACTCCAAATTTGGCAACATCCTTGTAAATCTATTCTGAATCCTTTCAAGTTTAACATTATTCATCCTATAGCAAGGAGACCAGAATTAAATGCAGTATTCCAAACGCGGCCTAACCAATGTCCTGTACAGCTGCAACATGAAATCCCAACTCCTATATTCAATGCACTGACCAATAAAGGCAAGCATTTCTTCCTCACCACACTACCTGCCTGCGACTCCACTTCCAAGGAACTATGAACCTGCACTCCAAGGTCTCTTTGTTCGGCAACACTCCCCAAGACCTTACCATTTAGTGTACAAGTCCTGCCCTACTAAAATGTAGCGCCCCATAGTTATGCAGATTAAACTCCATCTGCCACTCTTCAGCCCATCTGATCAAGATCCCATTGTACTCTGAGGTAGCCTTTGCTGTCCACTACAGCACCGATTTTGGTGTCATTTGCAAATTTGCTAACCATACCTCCTACATTCACATGTAAATCATTTATATAGATGACAAAAAGCAGTGAATTTCTATGGCACACTGCTGGTCACAGGCCTTCAGTCCGAAAAGCATCTACACCGTGTTACCTCCACCACTACTCTCTGTTTCCTACCTTCAACCTAATTTTGCATCCAAATTGCTAGTTCTTCCTGTATTTCATGTGATCTAACCTTGTTCACCAGTCTACCATGTGGAACCTTGTCGAATGCCTTACTGAGGTCCATATAGACAACGTCCACCTCTCTGCCTTCATCAATCCTCTTTGCTCCAACAATTTGAAGTTCGTTACAAGTAACAAATTAGAATATTAATTTCACTAACATTTGGAGTAGAGATATGTGAAGCAATCCAACACAGAAGCATTGGTGATTTAAATGAATAACGGATTGCTGTTTACCATATGTTGTTGCCAAAAAATAAACAAATCGCAAAATTGTCCTCATTGACTTAGCCTGCCTCTTAAATGGCGAAAGGTTTTTTTGAATTTTTAACCTACTAGAAAGCTACAGAAATTGTTTTTACAGGTAGGCAACGTCACTGGACATGATGAAAAACAACACTTCAGTCTATGGCAAATCTAACCAACAGTTCTAAGGATCATTAAATGAGGCTGAAAACAATAGCCCAAATTAAAAGCTTTTGATGAAGAGCTGGAATATTGGCAAAACTTCATGTTTTGATAAGACTGTTAAAAATGAAACCAGATACAAAGAACGTGGAGTCACCTTGTCTGATCTGGGCATATTATAAAACAGAACCACAGAAATTAAATTAATTGAAATGGTGTAAAGTTTATCTGGAAGTTGAAAGACACCGTTGGGAGCTGACATGGATTGATTGATGTCAGCATTTGTTGAGTTTGTCTTCTTTTGAAATCTAGAGAAATTAACTCTGCAAGCACTTTTCTTTTTATGTTTAATCAGGTTTACTCTGTTTTAAATTCAACAGGCAACAACTTGCAAGGAGTCAATAATTAGAGGACTGCATTCTTGGTAGTCGTGGAATACATCACCAGGAAAAAGAGCTTTAAGAAAGGTGCACAAACAACATCAAGGTGGGCTGTAACGTGGTGGTGTGAACAAAGAATTAGATGCCCCAATGTTAATTTAGCTTAAGGTAGATTTTGATAGGTCATGACCAGCCAGCCAATGAAATAAACATTTCTACCTTTGAAATAAAATCATAAAGGCTATTTAAAAGAGTGGTTAGGTACATCAGCTTTTATGCTTCACTTGTAGGCCATGGATGTCACTGGCTGGCCAGAATTTATTGCCCGTCGCTAGTTGCCCTTGAGAAGGTGATGGTGAGCTGCCTTCTTGAACCACTGCAGTCCATGTTGTGGGTTGGCCCACAGTGCCTTGAGAGAGGAGATTCCAGCATTTCAACCAAGCAACAATGAAGAAGTGGTGATATATTTCCAAGTGTGTGGCTTGGAAGGGAACTTGCAGAGGGTGGTGTTTCCATGCATCTGCTGCCTTGTCCTTCTAAATGGAAGTTGTTGTGGGCTTGGAAGATGCTGTCAAAGGATCTTTGGTGAATTTCTATAGTGCATCTTGTAGATAGTACACACTGCTGTTACCGAGCATTGGAGATGGAGGGAGCGGATGATTGGTTATGCCAAATCAAGCAGGCTATTTTGTTCTGCATGGTGTCAAGCTTCCTGAGTGTTGATGGAGCTGCACTCATCCAAGCAAGTGGGGAGTATTCCATCACACTCCTGACTTGTGCCTTGTAGATGATGGAGAGGTCTTGGGGGAGTCAGGAGGTGAGTTATTCGCCACCATTTTCCTAGCCTCTGACCTGCTCTTGTAGCTACTATGTTTATGTGGTGTGTCCAGTTGAGTTTCTGGTTAACAGTAATATCCAGGTAGTAGAGGATAGTAGAGGATTCAATGATGGTAACACAATTGAATGTCAAGGTGTGGTGGTTAGATTGTCTCTTATCGGAGATGGTCACTGCCTGGAATTTGTGTGGTATGAATATTACTTGCCATTTGTCAGCACAAGCTTGGATATTGTCCAGGTCTTGTTGTACTTGAACATGGACTGCTTCAGTATCTGAAGAATCACAAATGGTGCTGAACATTATGCAATCATCAGCAAACATTCCCACTTCTGACCTTATGATGGAGGCAAGGTCATTGATGAAGCAGCTAAAGATGGTTGGGACTAGGATACTACCCTGAGGAACTCCTGCAGAGATATCCTGGAGCTGAGATGACTGACCACAGCCATTGGGGCACTACCTTGATGTTGTTTGCGCACTTTTCTTAAAGCTCTTTAAGACAACCGCAGCCATCTTCCTATGTGCCAGGTATGATGCACACCAACAGAGAGTTTCCTCCATACCCATTAATTCCAGTTTTGATAGGGATCCTTGATGCCACACTCAGTCAAATGCAGCCTTGATGTCAAGGGCAATCACTCTCACCTCACCTTAGACTGAAAATCATGACTAGTTTTTAAATAAATCCATCAAGATATCACATAATCCTATTAAAGTATGATGATCCTACTGAACCTTCACTAAAAATAACACAAATTCACTGTAAAGAAAACATTTAAAGTGCCAACCCACTGCTGTGATCATAATGTGACTTCTTACAACGTATTTGTCATAAACTTGGATCGATGCAGCTCCTACAACACTCAAGAAGCTTGACACCATTTAGAGCAAAGCAGCCTGTTTGATTGGCATTGCATCCACGAACATCCAGTCCCTCCATCACTGGCAATCAGTAACAGCAGTGTGTATTATCTATAAGATGCACTGCAGAAATTTACCAAAGATCCTTTGACAGCATCTTCCAAGCCCATGACCACTTCCATCTGGAAGGACAAGGGCGGCCAATACATGGGAGCATCGCCACTTGCAAGTTCCCCTCCAAGTCACTCAGCATCCTGACTTGGAAATATATCGCCATTCCTTCACTCGGTTAAAATTCTGGAATTCCCTTCTTAATGGCATTGTGGGTCAACCCACACCAGGTGGACAGTAACAATTCAAGAAGGCAGCTCACTATGACCCACTCAAGGGTAACTAGGAATGGGCAATAAATGCTGATCAGCCGGTGACACCAACATCTCATGAATGACTAAAAAATGTCTATTTTATTGCTAACTGGTACCAAACCAAACTTAATAAAGATGCTTGTGTTTAAATGAACTTTGAGTGTTCTCTCCTTACTTCATTCAATACGTATTTTTAAACTGCAGCGTAATCTGTCTCTAGGAATGTAGTATAAGTGATGTCTGAATGTGTGATATGCTAATGAGACATCATCACAGGAAGTGAAGCAAGGTCCCATGATCTGGCTCTCTCTTAAAGCCTCATAGCAAGATGAAGCTACAGTAAGATCACCTTTACAAAGTGAATAGTCTTCGTACCCCTCAGCAAATTCCATCAATACTCTTTAACAGCATAATGAGACCAAGAATATTATATTCTGGGAGCAGGTGAAAGATAAATATGGAAGACTCTATCATTGCAAAAAGCTTTGAGCAGGTCGCAGGATCCAGTCAAGCAGACGTTTGGCAGTGAAGATATTGCACTGCATTTAACCTGGCTGTGAAGTCAAGCAGTAAGCAGCGCTATTGAACATAAGTTGGCTGTGCAGATGATGTTCTAGCCAGGCAAGTGATCGACAAAAGAAAAAGCTATGTATGGGAAAGTAATAAAATCACTTGATGTTTCTTTCAATCTGTGAAAAAATACCATTGTTAGTGGGCTAAATTTAATAAGGGCACCATAACAATGATACTTTTATCAATGATCTGAACAGATCAGAGAGCTGTGACAATGGCAGCTCAGAAGAGGACCGAATCAAAGACAGAATTGTTGCTGGAATTACTATGGCCAGAGATTGTGAAGAGAAATCACAAAGAAAACTGTGTTCTCTTCTATAATTTTCATGTTTAACTTCTTTTTCTTTTAAAAATTGACAATCTTGCTGGACAGAGAAACAAGTAACTTCCTAGAAGTAGCTGTAAATCAGGAATTGAAATGGAGCGAGGATCTCAAGAAAATTGTAATCATCAAGCAATAGTGCTGAGTAAATTGTTAGAACTATGAATTGATAAATCCCCAAGCCCTGTTGGATTTCATCCTACGGTCTTAAAAGACATAGTTAGTGAGATAGTTGATGCGTTGGTTTTAATTTTCCAAAACTCGTTAGGTTTTGGGAAGGATGGAAAATAACTAATGTAACTTCTTTATTCAAAAGGGGAGTGATGCAGAAAGCAGAAAACTACAGGCCAGTTAGCTTAACATCTGCCTTTGGGAAAATGTTAGAAATAATTATTAAAGATGTTATGGCAGGTCATTTAAACAAGTTCAGGGTAATCAGGTAGAGCCAATATGTTTTCATCAGAGGGAAATCATGTTTAACTAATTTATTGGAGGTCTTTGAAGCAGTAATTTGTACTGTGAATAAAGGAGAACAAAGTGGATGTATTATACATGGATTTCCAGAAGGCATTTGATAAGGTGCCACACCAAAATGTGGAAATTAAAAGCTCATGTGTTGAGGTAACATATTGGCATCTGCATTATGACTTCACTTTGATATTTCTCTCTAGAGGCTTGGCTGACTAATGGGAACAAAGACTAAGAATAAATCAAAACTGTATAACTTCGTCAGAACCATAGTAAATGGGCCTGAAAAGGATCATTGGACCAAAATGTTGACTCTGCTTTCTCCGCACAGATGCTGCCAGACCTGCTGAGATCTTGCAGCAATTTACGATTTTGTACCAGGAATAAATCAATCTTTTCAGGCTGGCAGGCTGTCACAAGTGGTATGCCGCGGGGGTCGGTGCTGGATACTTAATTCTTTACAACTTATTTAAATGATTTGGATGAAGGGACCAAAGGTATGGTAGCTAAATTTGTTGATGACACAAGGATAGGTACGAAAGTGAGTTGTGCATAAGAAGCCTACATAAGGATATAAGAAAGTTTAGTGAATGAGAAAAGATCTGCAAATGGAGTACAATGTGGTAAAGTGTGAAAATATACACTTTGGCAGGAAGAATAAAGATAAAGCATATTATCTAACTGGTGACCTGGTGCCGAGTTCTGAGAAGTAGAGAATCCCGGGTGTCCTAGTGCATTAAATGAAGATGATTAGTATGTGGATATGGAGATAGTAGGGACTGCTGATGCTGGAGAGTCTGAGACAACAAGGTGTAGAGCTGGATGAACACAGCAGGCCAAGCAGCATCAGAGGAGAGGAAAGCTGACGTTTTGGGTCTAGACCCTTCTTCAGAAATGGGGGAGGGGGAGGGGATTCTGAAATAAATAGGGAGAGAGGGGGAGGCAGAGAGAAGATGGATAAAGGAGAAGATAGGTGGAGAGGAGACAGACAGGTCAAGGAGGTGGGGTTGGAGCCAGTAAAGGTGAGTGTAGGTGGGGAGAGACGGAGGGGATAGGTCGGTCCAGGGAGGACAGACAGGTCAAGGGGATGGGATGAGGTTAGTCGGTAGGAGATGGGGATGGGAGGAGGAGATAGATGGGAGGAAGGACAGGTTAGGGGGCAGGGACGAGCTGGACTGGTTTTGGGATGCGGTAGGGGGAGGGGAGATTTTGAAGCTTGTGAAGTCCACATTGATACCATTGGGCTGCAGGGTTCCCAAGCGGAATATGAGATACTGTTCCTGCAATCTTCAGGTGGCATCGTTGTGGCACTGCAGGAGGCCCAGGATGGACATGTCGTCCAAGGAGTGGGAGGGGAAATTGAAATGGTTTGCGACTGGGAGGTGCAGTTGTTTGGTGCGAACTGAGCGTAGGTGTTCCACAAAGCGGTTCCCAAGCCTCCGCTTGGTTTCCCCGATGTAGAGGAGGCCACAACGGGAACATCGGATACAATATACCACATTAGCAGACGTGCAGGTGAACATCTGTTTGATGTGGAAGGTCTTCTTGGGGCCCTGGGATGGGGGTAAGGGGGGAGGTGTAGGGACAGGTGTAGCACTTCCTGCGGTTGCCAAAGACATTTTTCCCTCCCCACCCTTATCTGCTTTCTGGAGGGACCACTCTCTCCGTGACTCCCTTGTTGGCTCCACACTTCCCACCAGACCCACATCCCCAGCACTTTTCCCTGCAACAGTTCAAGGATGTGCAGGCTAGGTGGATTAGCCATGCTAAATTGCCCATAGTGTTCAGGGATGTGTAGATTAGGTGAGTTCGAGGGTGATGGGTCTGGGTGGGATGCTCTGAGCGTCGATGTGGACTTGTTGGGCCAAAGGGCCTGTTTCCACACTGTAGGAATTCTATGATTCTATAGACTAAAACCTGGAACGATTATGTTATGAGGAAAGGCCTGTGCTATCTGGAGTTTAGAAGACCCAGGGCTGAAACATAAAAGATCTTGAGAGGACTTGATCAGGTGAACTTGGAAAGGGTGCTTTCTCTTGGAAGAGAATCTGGAATGAACAGTCACAGCTTAAAAGAAAAGGGTCACCTGTTTAAGACAAAGATGAGAAAAGAAAATTCTGTCAGAAGATTGTGAGAATTTGGAACTCCCTTCCTTAAAAGTGCGTGCAAAATGTTCACATATTTTTCATATTCTTGATCACCCAGAGGATGAGAGATTATCAGGGATATGCAAGAATGTTGGGTTGAGGTTAAAATCAGATCAGCCATGAACTTTTTGACTGTTGAAGCAGGCTTGAAGTGCAGGTGGCCTACTCCTGTTCCTTGTTCATAAGTTTGTATGACTCATAAAATATCCAAGGTTGATCACACGATTGTATTTACAGAAGCTACTGAATCCCCTTGAATGTATAGGCAAGCTGACTGAACAGTTTGGAGATGAGCTATCAGCTTCAAGCCAGCTCTGAACAAAGAAAAATATCAAAACCCATTATGTTAAAACAGGTGTTAATGCTTTTAGTCACCTCTTCACCTTGCAATGGAAACAATGATGGGGAGGTAAAGATGCAATGTTAGCTTAATGACATTTCAATTGGCCTCAAGAGGTGGACCATCAGCATGTGAAATGCCTCTTTGTCACATGACTACAATCGGAGTTTATTGAATTATTCACGGGTATAATCCCAACAGTCTAATATAGTTGCAGTTTGATGTCCAGACAGACGGAGAGATAGCAGGACTTGGCACCCTGGCTCTGACTTTCCACTTCTGTCTCCAAGTTGCTGGATGGAAAGTAGTCTACACTTTATCTTCAAGATGGAAAACTAACGGACACAGCTTACTGAGGAAATTATTATTGGATACTGACTTCTGGGAAGTCATACCTCATGTCAACTGAAGTTTTTGCAATAACTCTGGAATTACCCAAACTATAATGTATAACCTATCCGTTTTCCTAAACTGCCCTTCCTTAATCCCTGAGTTCCTGTCTATGTGAGTGGAATTGTGAAGCAATTCTCCCGCATTTTGAATGTTTTGTTAATGCTATCTTTGATTTAATCTTAAAGGCGTTTCCTATGGGTGCTACACCTTACAAAGGATATATTGGCCTTGAAGAGAGTACAACATAGGTTTACAAGAAGGATACCTGAATATCAGGAGTTAAATTTTGAGGACAGAATACACAAATTATTGTTTTCTCTAGAATTTAGATGGTTAAGGGGTGATCTGATCAAAGTCTTTAAGATAATAACAGGAAAAGATAGGGGAGATAAACTATTTTCACTGGTTGGGAATTCTAAAACTAGGGGACATAGTCTGAGAATTAGGGCCAGGTTATTCAGGACAGATGTTAGGAAGCACTTGTACACACAAACGTTGATAGATGTGTGGAACCCTCTTGCACAAATGGCAGTGAATGCTGATCAGTTGTTCATTTTAAATCTGAGATAGATAATTTTTTGTCAAGCTAAGATATGGGCCAAAGGCAGGTATTTGGAGTTAGAGACATAGATCAGCCATGATCTCATTGAATGGTGTAACAAGTATGATGGGGCTGAATGGCCTGCTTCTGTACCTATGATTCCTGTGTTATTTCAAAAATTGGAATCCAAAAACCAGGGGTTTGGGGAACATTCTTCAGTCTACTTCTATAAGAGATGGGAGCAAAAAGGGAAAGGAGTAAATAAACAATACCACATTGTCTCAGGTTTAAGACAGGAAAATCAATTATAATTTAAATTCACCCTTCTTTCCCCTTATTCTGTGACAGAATGTTAAATGAAAAACTATATGTCCATTTGCATTCGAGGAATAACTTAACATTAATAAAGATAATTCAACTGACCAAACAAAATGAGGTCAGGAGACAATGTCGATCATGATTTAGGATGACTAGGAGAACGATATCCCAAAATTGACCAATTCAGTTGAGCATGTTAAACTTAAAAAAAACGTAGTGGTTGTACAGCAATGGGGTGCAGGGGTGGGGATGTGTGGTGGGAGGTGGGAGGGATGGTGTATTAGTCACCCAAGCTAACTGTTATCAGTATAGCTGACAAAGTACAGATGTGAAAATTGTCCCACCAATGATATGGATAGCCATTTTTGCAAGATGAAGGGTCACTTCCGAGCTGTGGTTCCCTACAAGAAGTTTGTATACAATAAGCCAAAAGAGAATCCCTCAAAAGATGGCAAGATCTGTGAAATAGAAGGTGTCAAAAGGTGTGGAGTGACCTCACTTTGACAAGATCAAAGAAACAAGTAGCAGATACTGGAGCTTTTCTGATGAAGGGTCGAGGCCCGAAACGGCAGCCTCTCTGCTCCTATGATGCTGCTTGGCCTGCTGTGTTCATCCAGCCCTGCACCTTGTTGCCTCGGATTCTCCAGCATCTGCAGTTCCTACTATCTCTGATCCAAATTAAAAAACCTGTCTATCTCAGCTTTGAATATAGTTCATGACCCAGCCTCGACAGCCTTCTGTGGCAAAGAGTTCAGCTGATTCACTACCCTCTGAGAGAAGAAATTCCTCC
>NC_063341.1:53987429-53991634 GCF_021869965.1 Rhincodon typus | reverse complement strand
CAGGAAGTGCTACACCTGCCCCTACACCTCCCCCCTCACCCCCATCCCAGGCCCCAAGACGACTTTCCACATCAAGCAGATGTTCACCTGCACATCTGCTAATGTGGTATACTGCATCCGCTGTTCCCGTAGTGGCGTCCTCTACATCGGGGAAACCAAGTGGAAGCTTGGGGACCGCTTTGTGGAACACCTACGCTCGGTTCGCACTAAACAACTGCACCTCCCAGTCGCGAACCATTTCAACTCCCCCTCCCTTTCCTCAGACGACATGTCCATCCTGGGACTCCTGCAGTGCCACAACGATGCCACTCAAAGGTTGCAGGAACAGCACCTCATATTCGCTTGGGAACCCTGCAGCCCAATGGTATCAATGTGGACTTCACAAGCTTCAAAATCTCCCCTCCCGCATCCCATCCCAAAACCAGCCCAGCTTGTCCCCGCCTCCCTAACCTGTTCTTCCTCCCCCCTATCCCCCCCTCCCCCCCCCAACCCCCCCCCCATCTCCTACCTACTAACTTCATCCCGCCCCCTTGACCTGTCCGTCCTCCCTGGACTGACCTATCTCCTCCCTAACTCCCCACCTAAACTCACCTTTTCTGGCTCCATCCCCGCCTCTTTGACCTGTCTGTCTCCTCTCCGCCTATCTTCTCCTCTAACCATCTTCTATCCGCCTACCCCTCTCTCCCTATTTATTTCAGAATTCCCTTCCCCTCCCCCATTTCTGAAGAAACGTCAGCCTTCCTGCTCCTCTGATGCTGCATGGCCTGCTGTGTTCATCCAGCTCTACACCTTGTTATCTTGGATTCTCATGGTTTGTTCTGTTATGATTATTATAGTAATGGTAATTCCTCATTATTTTCCACCTGTTTAGTGGCTGTAGTCGGAGATGTACAGCAGAAGGGGAGTTATATTTAGATGCTATAATTTTGTTTTACAGTGAATTTGCATTGTTATGAGTTAACGAGGCAGCATGGTGGCTCAATGATTAGCACTGCTGCCTCACAGCTCCAGGAACCCTTGGGCAACTGTCTGTGTGGAGTTTGCATGTTCTCCCTGTGTCTGCATGGGTTTCCTCCAGGTGCTCTGGTTTCCTTCCATGGTCCAAAGATGTGCAGGGTAGGTGAATTGGCCACGGGAAATTACCCATAGTGTCCAGGGATGTTTAGGTTAGGAAGGTTAGACATGAGAAATTCAGGGTTAGGGGAATGGGTCTGGGTGGGATGCTCTTCAGAGGGGAGGTGGGACTTGTTGAGACGAATGGCCCGTTTCCACACTGTTGGGATTCTGTCATTCTAAGACCACTAAACTGTAACAAAACTATAAGAATAAGGATAGGTGTATGTCTTTGATATTAATTTCTTGGCCAGGGTGTGATAGTGTTCTGGTGTTGTCCTAAAATTGTACAAGCAAAACACAGAAGTTGACTGATCAATCCAGGCTCTGGAATCTCAAATTGCTTGAACCACTTAGTTTTGACTCATGGATTTTGCATTTCAAAGCAGCACAGCACCTGCATATCACAAATGTTAGAGCTGTCGTTGATTTTTCACTATTTTCAATTTTTTTTAATCCATTTTGGTTTAGAGCTGTGAACGAGGAACTGCAAGCTAAACATGACTTTTGGATTAACGGCTTGAACTAAACAGAAAATGGACCGAGCGAGCTTTTTTTGTAAAAATAAAACAAAGAACTGCAGATGTTGGAAATCAGAAACAAAAACAGAAATTGCTGGAAAAACTCAGCATTCGTGGAGAGAAAGCAGAGTTAATGTTCTGGGTCCAGTAACCCTTCTTCAGAATAAAAGCGTTCACGATTCCGAGAGTATTATCCATACACTTATGATTACCAGTCTACTGATATTGCAATGAAACCACCATACAACTAGTTTGTTCTCCCTGACTTTATAGATATTTTCTAATCAACCTGTTCAGAGATGTTATTACACACTTATGGGTGGGACTTGAACATGGTCCTCCTGGGTCCATTGTACCACAGGAGTCCTCTCTCCCCACCCAATGTGTATATTCAGACATTAACTAATCAATTAACAACTACCATCTATTACCATTCTTACCTTAATTACTTACTATATTATTTTGATCTCATATTGATTTTGACCTTACAGAAGTAGTTTCCTGCAAACACGCAATTCCAGTTACGAGGACTTTTGTCTTAAAAGAATGAAAAACAGGAACAGGAGTAGGCTGTTCAGCCTCTCGAGACTGTTCCAATATTCAGTAGGATCATAGCTGATCCAACATTGCACACGTCCACTCTCCTGCTCTTTCCCCACAATCCTTGATTTCCTTGCTGATCAAGAATCTATCTCAGCCTTAAGTACACACAAGAACAGCAGCAATGCAATAGTAGTGTCCCTGCCTCTGAACTAGGATGCCTGGACTCAAGACCCACCCTTGGTACTTTGAGCTAATCCTGTTTTGTTGTCAAAATTCAATTTCTGGATCAATACGTGAGGACTGATGACTTACCAGCTGTATTGTTGTTTGTTCCTTTAGACTGTAAGAGATATGGGAATCAGAGGAGTGCCAACACACACATCAAATACATGGGTTCTCTTTTGTCATTTACACTGCAACACATGTACACACCGTGAATGCAGGAGCATGTTTACACATGTCTTATTTTGTTAGTCAACAGCCACAACTCCTAAGTTATGTGAAACGTATCAACACTTCCTTCAGGCACTCCACTGTTGTTTTCATAAAATGATCTCACAACATGATCTTGCTAATAGTTCTGAATCACATCACTCTTCACACCAGTTAACCTGCAGAATTATTCAGCTTTCATTCTCCATGTGTTTCAGGTCCCCCCATTTACTTATCCTTTGTTGCCACTTCTTATGCAATTTGGTTTGTGTATCTGATAGTCACCAATGCCAAATGCATTGCATCAATCTGTCGAGACTACATCTTGACTCACAGCCCAGATTTGCCTTCTAAGTGAACAGAGTGCAAACACGAGGGACAGGACTGGAAGTGGCCATCACAAATAGAGCAGCTTACAAAGGGGGATACCTTGAAGGTGAGTGGTATATCGATTATTCTCTCACTCATAGATGGAAACACTAGAAGCCTGCAAGTAGCTGGTGACAGTTACAAATATTTTTGACACATATATTGACTTTGTTTCACCAATGACTGAGTAATGAGAAGACAGAGTATTTCATTTGCCTACATTTGTCATAAAATATGAAAATTAATAACAGATATGAATTTCTATTAAATCAGAATAAATCAACAATCATATTTCATAAGAACTAAACTAGCATGCAAAAACTTCCAAATAATACTGAATTACCCAAAATTCATATTAAAGGGCTGGTTTGTGAAAATATGCAATTGGCAGGGTATATCACCCCCATCCATTCATAGAAGGGATAACATGTTTTGAAGCCATGATTTTCTGCCAATTAAATGCCCATAAAAGCATAGGCAACGTGCCCACGATCTCAGCCTGGACCCAATGCTCTCCAATAATCGTGCACATTTGGATAATTGGTTTTAAGCTTTTGTTAAAGTGTTTTCTGTTAACAAAAGAAATTGTAGACATTTCTGAAATGTAAGGAGGAACGCTGTCATCAAGTTCAAGGATTTACTTGTAGTGCTGTGGATAAAGCAGCCTTTTACTTCTAGTTTCCTATTAAATTATGGAGTGACTCACAGCACTGGCAGAACTCTTGAATATCTTATAATCCACACAGATGGTCATTCTAAGCAGCTGATTCTTTGCATCTGCTTTACTTTTAAAATGTACTACAGTAAAAGGTTCTCTTGTAGTTAACCTTCCAATTTCACCCCCTCTCCCCCTTCTCACTTGAAGTCAATGGAATATATTTTGACTATATGTGAAAATGGGTGACAGCAAATTGCTAGATATTTTTATAACTCTTAATTCGAAATCAAGGCTGTAAGACCATAAAATATAGGAGCAGAAACAGGCCATTAAGCCCACTGAGTCTGCTCCACGATTCGATCATAGCTGATATGTCTAAATACTCCATTCTGATGCCTTCTCCCTAAAGCCTGATCCCTTTATTAAATCACAAACTTATCTATCCCTGGTTTAAATACACTCAGTGACTTCACCCCCACAGTCCTCTGCAGCAATGACCGGGCTGGTAATGCAGCAGCGGTAGGTGGTGATGGCGGTGAGAGCGGGGCCGGTGAGGGGGTAACAGTTGG
>NC_063341.1:53966345-53987419 GCF_021869965.1 Rhincodon typus | reverse complement strand
TGAGGGGTAACAGTCGGTGGTGATGGCGGTGAGAGCGGGGCCGGTGACAGGTTAACAGTTGGTGGTGATGGCGGTGAGAGCGGGGCCGGTGAGGAGGTAAGAGTCGGTGGTGACGGTGGTTAGAGCAAGGCCAATGAAGGGGCAGCAGTCGGTGGTTTAAATCCTGCCTTAGAAGATGGTGGATTTTGGATTCAATAAAAATCTGGGATTAAGAATCTAATGGTGACCACGAAATGGCTGTCAGAAAAACCCGTCTGCTTCACCATCATCCATTGCGGAAGGACATCTGCCATCCTTATCTGGTCTGGCCTATATGTAACTCCAGATTCACAGCAATATGGTTGGCTAACCCCTGGACAATTCGGGATGTGTAATAAATGTTGCCCTAGCCAGTCAAGCCCACATTCCTTGAATGAATAAACAGAAATTGACAGTGGGCTGAGCTTCACTGTAGTTTCCCTTATCGTTCCATTTACAGTCAAGTAAAAAATTGTGAACAGGACATAAGAGACTACAAAAGATATAGATAGGTAGGTGAGCAGACAAAGATCGAGCAAATGAAGTATAAGGTGGGGAAATGTGTAAGTGCCATTTTCATAGGAAGAATAAAAGAAG
Source organism: Rhincodon typus (assembly GCF_021869965.1). Taxonomy (NCBI): domain Eukaryota; kingdom Metazoa; phylum Chordata; class Chondrichthyes; order Orectolobiformes; family Rhincodontidae; genus Rhincodon; species Rhincodon typus. The sequence continues at coordinate 53,986,804 of NC_063341.1, read as the reverse complement.
AAACATTTTATCTTAATGATATGATGATGCTGAGCTCTGAGTTGTAGAGGGATTAGCATGTTCTATTGTGTGAATCACAAACAGCTAGTATACAGTACAGCAAGTAATTAGGGAAGTTAATAAAATATTATCATTGATTGCAAGGATGCTTTAATGACATCAGGCATTGGTTTGACCACTTCTGGAGTATGTGTACAGTACTGTGTGTTTGTTCAAGGAAGTACATAAATTCATTGAAAGCATTTCATGGAAGATTCCTAGATGAATTCATGGAATGTGCATGTTGTCTTATGAGGAAGTGTGAGATTGGCAAGTTTTTTTAACTGCTCAGTTTCTGTAGAGTAAGAGATGATTTGACTGAAACATTTAACATTCCCAGGGTCTTGACACAGTGTATGTGAAATGGATGTTTCCACTTTTAGGAGAATCTAGAACTGTTTAAAAGCAAGTGTTTACCCATTTAACAGAAAGATGAGGAGAAGATCTTTCTCAGATAGGCATGAGTCTTTTGAACTGTCTTCTCCAAAGTTGGTGGAAGCAGGGAGCACTTGCAAGGGAGTGAAAGGTTATTGTGGGTAATCAGATCAGCCATGATCTTACTGAGTGGTGGGGCAGGCTCAAGGAACAGTGCAGCCTACTCCGGCTCCTAATTCTAATTTTCCTAATTAATTCAACAGTGGTGCTGGCAGTGCAATAATCTACTGGGCCATTATGTAGATGATTTGCTTTTTTGAAAAAAATTTTCACCCCTTGTCGAATGGAGAGAGTGGGCAGGCAACATTTTGTCAAAAAATTATCTGGGCCGCCAGGGAAGTGCACAAAGGCAGCTCTGAAGCAGGGAACAGTTTTGGGTTCTGCATGTGGTACTGCATCCAATGCACATCCAAGCAAAGGACCATAGGATTGATGAAGGTGGATGGAAGCCAACTTTCCATCCATTGACTCCACTACGCTTATTGTCATGGAAAGGCAGCCAACATTGTCAAAGATCCCTCCTACCCCAGTTATAATCTCTTCCAACCTCTTCCGTCAGGCAGAAGATACAATAGCTTAAACACCTATACCAACAAGTTCAAGAACAGCTCCTTGCCCGCTGTTGCTGGACTTCTGAATGATCCTGTCAAATTTTAAATCTAATGTTGATCTTGCTTTTTGTGCTCATTCTTTGCAGCCGTAGCGTTGTATTCCTCGCTTTGTTCTATCGCCCTATGATCTTTGTATGGTATGATCCGCCTCTACTGCATGTAAAACATAACTTTTCACTGTGCCTAGTTACATGAGACAATAATAAAGCAAGTTAAATCAAATTGGGCCTCGGGCCTCGTCAGCACTTTTGTCACATTGAAATTAAGAAATCAGTCACAGGTCCAAACAACTCAGTGATCCACTGCAGCTCTTAAGTCCTGATGTAACATTTTCTCTAAAATCTATTTTTTCCCCCACTGAAGTATTGTGAATGGAGCTGATCTGATAATGGCCCTCACATTGCTAACTCGAAGGGTGGCATGACATCTTTTAGGACATTTGTACATTTAGCTGTTCAAATTTAGGTGTAGCAATGGCTAAAAGAAGGACTCTGCAAATTTAAAAGTGTGACAACACATCTGCAGAGTAAGTGCTAACAGTCTTTTTGACATATTAATAAATTGTGCCAGTGTTATACCAGAAAAACTTGCACAAAACTTGCTGCCAGTTGGCATTTCAAAGATGTGCACCTTGGTTTTCCCTTATGTTACTGTCGAGAAACAAATATAGCACCTGCAAATAATAATTCAGCTCCCACAAATGGAGCCCTGAGCATTAATAAATATTAGCAAGAATAAAGTACAGTTCTGTACATATTAGTGCACTGCTGCAGTTTAAACTCCATGCTTTAATAGTCAGAAATATTTTGTATTTATTTATAGCATGGAAGATGTGATTTTATTTCATTTTGATGTCATGTAAAAACATCTCCGAGCAAGTTTAGCTGATGTACAACAGTAATAAAATGCTGTGGGAAGGGGATTAAAAATGAAAAATGCAAAACTAATATAACATGTTGACAACTATGCCAAAGAGTAAGCTGTACAGATGGCTCCTAATATGTTTATTTGCCAACAGAAGCATTCTTTGGCTCAAACATTGCATGAAAACAAATGCTTCTCATTTCACCTCACCATCCCTGTTTTCGACACTGTTGTGCTAGACTTTCTACTCATTGACTATAAACTACTGAAAATCTAGTCAGTCATGCCAAGAAAAGGTCCAAACTTTTTAGTAATTTATCTTTAAAGATTAATTTTGTGTAAGGAATGTCAATGTGAGGAAATGGAGTATTATCCATCTGAGCATTCTCAGATACAGCACGTATTAAAAGTACAATATTGTGTCTGAAGTTTCACAAACCATTTTCCTACTCCAGTACATACATGTGATCTCACAGTGTTATTGAAAGGTGGAAAATACCATGTTCTTGTTTATCTGCTTCTATCCTTACTGCTTCTCTGAATTATGAGCAGTCTCGTGCTTTTGATACAAAAGCAGAAGGTTGCTGGAAAAGCTCAGCAGGTCTGGCAGCATCTGTGAAGAGAAATCAGAGTTGACATTTCAGACCCAGTGACCCTTCCTAGGTCAATGTTGCTCTAAGCTTGTTTAATTTAGGCCCCAACTGCAGGTTTATTTCAGATCGACAGTGAAAAAACACTGGTGTATATTGACCATCAATGAGAAGCAGGTTATAGGAGTGATCGAAGACTAGAAATCAAATGTAGATCCATTTCCACTTCTACAGCTTGCAGTCAGCTTTTTAGGATGGTCTAAAGTTTTGTGTCTCAAAACTGGTGGGAACTTATTAGAAGAGATTTACATTAAAATGACATGGTGTCCATTTTTCTTAACGTGGAGGTGCCAGGGTTAGACTGGGGTGGGCAAGGTCAAAAATCATTTGATTCGCTCTCCTTCAGCAAGACTCCGAAAACTTGTGCTTTCAAATAGACCTGTTGGACTACAACCTGATGTTGTGTGATTTTTAACATTCTTCTTAAGACAGGAGGGCATTCTGTTTGTTCATTTGTAATAGGCCTACAATGACTGAAAAGGCATCAACATCCAAGAGGTTACCATGAATCAGAAACTTAATAGACCATGCTATGACTAAAACAGTAACTGAGAAGCTGGGAATTCTGCAATTTGCAATTCACCCCGGACTCCTCAAGTGTATCCATCATTTACAAAGTACAAATAGAATGGAAAGCTCTGCATGCCTGGATGTGTGCAGCTCTAACAACACTCAACAGCATCCAAGACAGAGCAACCCCTTGATTGACACCCTATCTACCATTTTAAATGGCCATTCCCTCCATCTCCTGTGCACAGTGCAAGTGTATATAATCTACAAGATGCACTGCAGCAACTCATTCTGCTTCTACAGCAGTTTCCACATCCACAATCTCCACCACTGTGAAAGACAGGGCATTAAACGCATAGGAACATTACCATCTCAATGTCTCCCTGCAAGCCACACGTCATCCTGCTGTGAACTCTATCACTGTTCTTTCACCATTGCTGGGTAAAAATGCTAGAACTCCCTCTCTGTTATGACCTACCCCAAAAGACACCTCACCACTTCCTCCTCAAAAGTAATTAGGGATGAAAAATAAATGAACAACAAGACTCACACCACAAGAACATTTTTTTTTTAAATTTCAGAACAGTAAGTATGCAGCTAAGATTATTCAGGTGATACACAGCCAAATGTAGTTTTCAAAGTGAAACACATGGAACTATCTAATATAGCAAAGATGGTTCTTTAAACATGGAAGTAATTGCTTATATGCTATTACCGAGACTTCACTTGTCTGAAAAAAACACACGCTAAATGAACAATAACAACACATATGTTACTATTTGGTGGCAATCTGACATGGTTAATTATGTTTAAAATATCCTTGAGGAAGTTCTGAGTTTTAACATTAACTCATGTCACAATTAATTAGAATACTATATAGCTTTCAGAATCCTTACTACAGCCAGTAACAAGCTCTCTAATGTTATAGAGAAATGAGAAATGCAATATCTCTTTGAAAAAAATATAAAACAATTTAAATATGAAGGCAGTCAAGACTCTAATTACTAATACTGGCCAGATCCAAGAAAGGTTAGAGCTTGGAGTTGACTTTGTTTCAGGCTGAAAATATAGGGAAGGAAGTTCCTTCAGAAACTTGAAGTTTAAAGTCTGTTGTTAATTATAAAAAATCAACTAAGATAGAATCTGATATGGCGAAAAAAAGCATAATGTTTGCAGCAATACTTCCGTGGTTAAGTTGAGGATCCAGTATATTACTTGCTGCAAAGCTTGGCTGGACTGTTTTGAAAATAAAACCTGTGCTGGCTGTAGTACAGCTTTGTAGTAAACACAGCTACATTATTGAAGCAAATATAATTTATAGTAAATGCAAAAGAGACAACTAACTGATCCTTCTGCCATCCAGACCAGAGATTATAGCCTAACTATAACTGAAACTATACAGAAGCCTGAATATGTCACTTCTAATTTTATGTGCCTCCTCTCCCTTCTCTGGTTCAACTTGCCTCATTAGACACTGCGGCTTTCCCTTCAGCCCTCACAACAAGAGAGATTCTCAGTGAAACTGATCTGTCTTAACTGGTTCACATTCTGAAGCAGGCCTACCCTAATCACAGGTAATATACTGGTGTCTGAGTGTGAAGGAGACTAGGAGAGCCATGTCTCAGATTCCAATGAATGTCCCATGTTTTAATATAGCAGCAATCAGGACAAGATAAAAGGGAGACATTGAGACAGAAAAGATGTAAAAGTCACCATCGTTCTTTCAGTAGAGAGAGATGACTGTTGGTGGGTTTAACATGAGGGTCACCACGCCTCAGGTGAGGGTGAGGTCGAGAATTTGGAACCATTGAGTGATCTCAGCTGGCATGGGAATCACTCTACAGTGCAATCCAGCCGTCCAGCCAAATAAGCTAACCAACCCCCACAACATATCTAAGTGAGCTATGGAAGAACAGAAACCTATCAAGAAAGAAGAGCTGGATGATAACTTAGGAAGGTTGATAGGTAGGAATAAATACATAGTGGAAGGAAGGCTTGTGTGATGTCAGAACATAATAAGCATGGGCATATCTCCTTGAGAGTTCATGCTCAATGGAGTCACTGCCAGCCCCTGCTTTAATACCTCAGCAATCCTAGTAATCCATTGGAGGACAGACTATTGGATTGCTGTGACTCCCTACAAATTCCTTTGCACATTCTAATCCGCAGCCAAGGTGGAAGCAATCTAAGCTATAAGGCAGTAAGCTGACACAACTTGTGCACAAAATATGTTGTGTACTAAACGGCTCATAACTGTTTCATTTATTCTTGGTTCAAGACTGGTACAGGGAAGTTTTTGGGAGGCTAACATTTTACAAAGGCTAGTGTTCTGGAGCTGCTTATCTGAGTTTACTGTGAGAACTCTGCAAAAAGTTTTCGACTAGCCAGCTGAGTTAAGATATTGATGTCGTTGAATCTCCTTTACACTATTATTGCCCTGGGCCACAGTGCACAATTATGCTCAATAATAGCAACCGAAGAAGTGAACAAAATGAAAAAAAAGAAAGCAAAAGAATAACAATTAAAATAAGTTATAAACATTAATTTTTGTTCGGCCCGGAAGCTGATCTTACGCTCATAAAATTATATTTTCATCTCATAGTTTGTGATGTTTTGAACTCCCCTCCCCAACTCTGCAAAGTTTGATGTTACAAAGTTAGATTCCAGTGGTTTGGGAACAGGATGTCGCCCATCCCCTTAGTTGAGGAAATTTGAAATGTGAGGGGAACTGCAAGGAAATAAGTAAATATAGAAAGCAGTGAAACCACATTTTATGATACAATAAATTTTTCCTGAAAAAAAACATAGATGATGAGCTGCATGGACAACATTTATCTAATTACCAAGGAGGATATAAAAATGTGCCTTAAACACAGAATATAACCTTCTGCAATTATGAGCTATTAAAAAATAAGACTCCGCTACTCAAATGATGTAAAGTAAATGATTATAACTGCCATTTAACATGGAAATGTATATAAAATATATCTCAAATATAATACAGTATCTAATAGAGGTGTGAATGGCTGTGTGCTACACAACCTCATACCTACACCATGTGCCAGCAACTAATGTCGTAAACAAGCAGCTGTGATTCAAATTCCATAAGACCATCAGATATAGGAACAGAATTAGGCCATATGGCACATTGAATCTGACCTGCCATTCAATCATGGCTGATATGTTTCTCAACTCCATTCTCCTGCGTTTTCCTTATAACCTTTGATCCCCTTAAGAACTGGGGGTGTTGTTACTAAAGAGGAGGATGGTCTTAGGATGCAATCTGATACTGATCAGTCGGTAAATTGGACAGAGCAATGGCAGATAGACTTTAATTTTGGGGTGGGATATCCACAATGAATGGTTGGCCCCAAGGGAGTACTGAGAAACAAAGGGATCTTGGTGTACAAGTCCATAGATCCCTGAAGGTGTCAGCACAGGTAGACAGGGTGATGAAGGCAGCATACGGAAAACTTGTCTTCATTAACCAGGGCATAGAATATAGGGGCAAGGAAGTCTTATTACAAATTTATAAAACATTGCTTAGGCCACACTTCCAAAAGGACATGATTACACTGGAGAGGGCACAGAGGAGAATCATCAGGATGTTGCCTGAAATGAAGTCTCAGTTATGAGGAGAGACTGGATAGGCTGGGTTTGTTTTCCTTGGAACAGAGGAGGCTGAGGGGGATCTACTTGAGGTATACAAAATTAGAAACATAGGCAGAGTAGATTATGAGAATCTTTTCTGCATGACAAATGTATCTAAGACCAGCGGACAGAAGTTTAAGGAGAGGAGCAAGTGGTTTAGAGGAGATCTGAGAATTTTTTATTTAAGCAGAGGTGGCAGAAATAAGGAACATGCTACCTAAGAGAATGGTGGAGATAGATAGTCTCACAACATTTAGGAAGCATCTGGACGAGTACTCAAAATGCCAGTGCATAGTAGGCTATGAACCAAGGGCAGGTGAATGGGATTAATGTAGTTTGGTGCTTGTTGGTTAGCATAGATATGATGGGCCAAAGGGCCTGTTTATATGCTGTGTGTCTCTATGAAACTATGACTCTAATCAAAAACCTATCTATTTCTGTCTTAAAGACACTCAATGACTTGATCTCCACAGCCCTCTGCGGCAATGAGTTCCACAGATTCACCACCCTTTGGCTGAAGAAATTCCTCCTCATCTCAGTTCTAAAGGGTCATCCCTCTACCCTGAGGCTGTGCCTCGGGTCCTTTTCCCTCCTACTAGCGGAAACATCTTCTCCACATCCATTCTTTTCAAGCCTTTCTGTATTCTTCAAGTTTCAATGAGATCCCACTTCATCTTTCTAAACTCCATTCGGTACAGACCCAGAGTTCTCAACTACTCCTCATAATGACAAGCCCTTCATCCCCGGGATCTTTCTTGTAAGCCCCCTCTAGATGCCCTTCAAGACTAGCACATCCTTAGATATGAGGCCCACAGCTGCTCACAATATTCCAAATGCGGTCTGGTCAGATCCTGATACAGCCTCAGCAGTACATCCCTGCAATTGTTTTCTAGCCCTCTTGAAATACGCACTAACATTGCACTGCCTTCCTGACTGCCAACTGAACCTACATGTTAACTTTAGGAGAATCCTCAACTAGGACTCCCATGTCCCTGTGTGTTTTAAGTTTCTGATGCTTTTCCTTATTTAAAAATTAGAGTAAATCTCTACTGTTCCTACCAAAGTGCATATCATCACACTTTCCCACTCTGTATACCATCTACCATGTCTTTGCCCGCTCTCACAGCCTATTCAAGTCCTTCTGCAGCCTGCCTACATCCTCAGCACTACTTGTCCCTCCACCTATCTTTGTGTTATCTGCAAATGTAGCAACAATGCCCTAAATCCCCTCATCCAGATTGCTAATGTATAATGCGAACAGGTCGGCCCCAACATTGACTCCTTCCAATCTCTGCTAGACACCAGCTGCCATCCTGGAAAGGATCCTCACTGTCTGCCCTTTGCCAGTCAGCCAATCCTCTATCCATCGAATACCTTGCCCTTAACACCATGGGCTCATTTATTTAGCAGCCTCATAAAAGGGCACCTTGTCAAAAACCTTCTGGAATAGACAACATCCACTGGGTCTTCTTTGTCTGACTTGCTTGTTACCTACCTCAAAGAATTCTAACAGATTTGTCAGGCATGGTCTCCCCTTGAAAAGGCCATGCTGACTCAGACCTATTTTATTCTGCATTTCCAAGAACTCTGCAATCTCATCCTTAATAATAGACTCTAAAATCTTACCTATGATTAAGATCAGGCTAACCAGCCTATAATTTCCTGTTTTCTGCCTCTCTCCCTTCTTAAACAGCGGGGTTACATTAGTCATTTTCCAGTCTTCTGGAAACCTCCCTGACTCCAGTGATTCCTGAAAGATCACCACTAACACCTCCATAATCTGCTCAGTTATTTTCTTCGGAACTCTGGGGTATAGTCCATCTGGTCCAGGTGGTATATATTCCTACAGCTCTTCCAGCTTCCCTAGCCCCTTCTCTTTAGTGATGGCCACTATACTCACCTCTGTGCTCTCCCCCTTCCCCAACTCTCTTGAAGTTCTGGTGTGCTACTGACGTCTTCCACTGTGGAGACTGATGCAGAGTACTTATTCAGTTCCTCCGTCATTTCTTTGTTCCCCATTGCTGCTTCTTCAGCCTTATATTCCAACAGCCCAATGTCCACACATGCTTCTCCCTTACCTTTTAAATATCTTTTAAAAAGCTCTTACAAATTTCTTTCATATTACTAGCAAGCTTACCCTCACATTTCATCTTCTCCTTGTTATTGCTTTCTTAGTTATCCTCTACTGGTTTTTAATCCCAATTCTCTAGTTTCCCACTGATCTTCACCACATTATATACTTTCTCTTGTGCTTTTATGTTGTCCCTGACTCCCCTTGTCAACCATCATTGCTTCATCTTCCCCGTGGTATGTTTTGTCTGCTCCTTAGTATGTCAAAATGTAAGTCAAAATGTTTGCTGACACAGATGATCGATGGCGATTGCCAACTGTGTGCGTTCACTATTGATTATTTCCAACTGCGCATGCATGGACAGCCAATTTTTAAATCATAAAAGCAATTTTACTTTGTTTAACTCTTCTATTTCTCTCATCCAACAAACTCTTTATTTACATTTTTGCATTATTATCTGTTAATCATTTTTTGCTTAAATATATTTATGAGCGATATCGCTGCTAATACCCCATTGGGTGGCTGTAAGTGCAGCCCTTTACAACAATCATTACATGGTAGCCATTAGAGCACCTTTTATTTCAACTTTTTCTTAAATTCAAATTTCAACATCTGCCATGGTAGGATCATAGATCGAATCCCTAGTGTGGAAACAGGCCCTTTGGCCCAACAAGTCCGCACCAACCCTTGGAGCATCCCACTCAGACCCATCCCTCTAATCTACACATCCCTGAACACTACGTGCAATTTAGCACGACCAATCCACCTAGCCTGCACATCTTGTGGGAGGAAACCGGAGCACCTAGTGGAAACCCATGCAGACACGGGGAGAATATGCAAACTCCACACAGACAGTCGCCCTAGGGTGGAATTGAACCTGCGTCCCTCGTCCTGTGAGGCAGCAGTGCTAACCACTGAGCCACCGTGATCTGAACCTAAATGCCCAGAACATTAGCCTTGAATTGCTCAAATTGTGTGTTTAGTTTTTTTTGTCAGAAATACGCTTTTTTCATTCAATTATATACACACATAGTCCCTAAAACAGTTCGGTTCTGTACAGTAGTATATGGAGAAATATACACTGGAGTTTGACCGTATCCAACAAACAAATCAAAGGCATTTCTCATTTGAATAAGACTAGATTTACAAATATTTGAGGCACCGGGGGAGGTTCAATAACTGAACAGACCCCATTAACTTCCACAGACTGTGGTCCTCCCCCACTGTGCCTTGGCGGCAGCTGCCCCCGACTTTAGTGCGTCCCTCAGCACGTAGTCCTGGATCTTGGAATGTGCCAATCTGCAACTCTCGTTCAGGGTCAACTTCTTGCTCTGGAAGACCTATTGCCCCACCACCTTCCCCGAGGAAGGGAAGGAGGCAGAAAACAGGAAATTATAGGCTGATTAGCCTGATCTCGATTATTGGTAAGATTTTAGAGTCCATTATTAAGGATGAGTTGGAGCTTTGTAAATAACAATTTGCAGTTGCATTCACATAAAATCTTTATAGCACTGGGCATATATGGATGTCTGTTTGTTCAGCTGCCTGGATGGCTAGTTTAGGGCTGGATAATAATGCCACAGCGCCATTTCATTTCCAGTACTGGCTGTGGTAAATCTGGGGGCCTGGCTCCTTGTCCTGGCCTACGTTTGCACCTCAAGATGTAGATAACCAAATTGCCTCTCACTAAGAGAGGGAAGTGTCCATGGTCCTTTGGGGATGATTAATTAGCATCGTAAAGTATAAAATGAGAAATGGATATCTCAATGGCCTGGGAGGAAGGGTTTGCAAACAATGCTACACTAAGGAACCAAAGCTTGTGAAAGAGGAGGGTTTAAGTAACATCATTTTGACATTTGTGGGGCCTCTTCTGGAGTTCTGTGTCCAGTTCTGGTCTCCCTGTTGTAGGAAAGATATTATTAAGCTGGAGAAGGTTCAGAAGAGATTTACCAGGATGTTGCCGGGATGGAGAGTTTGAGAAATAAGGAGAGGCTGGATAGACTGGGACTCTTTTCAGTAGAAGGTAGAAGTATGAGAGGTGACCTTATAGAGGGTTATAAAACATGAGGGGTATAGATAAGCTGAATGGCAGGTGTCTTTTCCTTAGGGTGGGGGATTTCATAAAATACTGTATAAAATTAAGAAGGCATATTTTTAAGGTGAGAAGAGAAAGATTTAAAAAAGACATGAAGGGAAAATTTTTTAGACAGAGAGAATGGTTCATGTGTGGAATGAACTTTCAGAGGAAGTGGTGGATGCAGGTACAGCTACAATTTTTAAAAGACGTTTAGGTAAGTGCATGAATAAGAAATGTTTGGAGGGATATGATCCAAGCGCAGGCAGACGGGACTAGTTTAGACTGGGTTATAGTTGGCATGGACTGGTTGGACCATGCTCTGTGACTCGATGACTCTAGAAAAGGAAGTTGGGGAAGTTTAAAGAGGGAATTCCAAAGCATGGAGTCTTGATGTCTTAGGCACTACTGTCCAATAATGTGGCAGGAAAGCAACATGCAAAAATGTTGCAGACAGCTTTAATGAAAGCGGTGTTCATACGGGGAATTACGATATGCAATTTTCCAAAGTTAGGCACACTTTGAGGAGGGGAGATGCAGAATAGCAGCCCAGCTCCTCCCCACAGAAAATAACAGAGACAAACAGTATCTCATTGAAAAGCAAAATACTGCAAATGCTGGAAATCCGAAATAAAACCAGAGCATGCTGGGAATGTTCAGAAGTTCTCCAACATTTACGGGGAAAGAAAGAGTTAACATCGCCATTTGACAACAGAGAGCTGCTTAGAATGCAGCACTGACAAAGATCAGATAAGTCTCCCAATTTCGTTTTCGAATTTTTTTTCTTGGAAAAGGTTGAAGTCTGAGAGAGCGGCGATGGAGAAAAGAAGAAAAATAACTTACAGAAAAGAAAATAATTTTCATTGGTTCTCATCTGGCTAAAGTGAGATGAAACAGTGTAGAACCAAAAAAAAAAGGCATCCCCGCAGACTAATGAGACCAGCTTAGACCAGATCACTGGCAGGATGAAGTTGCAATAATTTTTGGTGCCTTAGCTGAAGTATTTATTTCTGTATTTTTAGAGATTGTGGACATCTGATGCCATTTATGGCAGGTTGTGTGGGATTGAGGGTGGTTGTCGTAATACTGGGTATGCTTTGCTGGAAGCTGCTCCTCATTATCTTCAGCTTTTATTATTGCCACATGGCATCTTGCCGAGTGGTTGAAGCTGTGATGTGGCATTCTTTACGGGCACACAGCAAAGAAGCTCATGTACACACTCAAAACTGGCTCAAAGCACATGTTTTTGTCAGACACTCAGCAAACACAACCACAGTGTGTATTCTGTGTCATTGGGGTTTTCTCTGGACAATATTAAAGTCACTTATTTGGTTCTCTTAGAGATAGTAGGAACTGCAGATGCTGGAGAATCTGAGATAACAAGGTGTAGACCTGAATGAACACAGCAGGCCAAGCAGCATCAGAGGAGCAGGAAGGCTGACGTTTCGGGCCCAAACCCTTCTTCAGAAACGGGGGAGGGGAAGGGGGTTCTGAAATAAATAGGGAGAGAGGGGGAGGCGGATAGAAGATCGATAGAGGAGAAGATAGGTGGAGAGGAGACAGACAGGTCAAAGAGGCAGGGATGGAGCCAGTAAAGGTGAGTGTAGGTGGGGAGGTAGGGAGGAGATAGGTCAGTCCAGAGAGGACGGACAGGTCAAGGGGGCGGGATGAGGTTAGTAGGTAGGAGATGGGGTTGGGGCTTGAGGTGGGAGGGGGGGATAGGTGGGAGGAAGGACAGGTTAGGGGACGAGCTGGGCTGGTTTTGGGATGCGGTAGGGGGAGGGGAGATTTTGAAGCTTGTGAAATCCACATTGATACCATTGGGCTGCAGGGTTCCCAAGCGGAATATGAGTTGCTGTTCCTGCAACCTTCGGGTGGCATCATTGTGGCACTGCAGGAGGCCCAGGATGGACATGTCGTCTGAGGAATAGGAGGGGGAGTTGAAATGGTTCGCGACTGGGAGGTGCAGTTGTTTAGTGCGAACCAAGTGTAGGTGTTCTGCAAAGCGGTCCCCAAGCCTCCGTTTGGTTTCCCTGATGTAGAGAAGGCCACAACGGGAACAGCAGATGCAGTATACCACATTAGCAGATGTGCAGGTGAACATCTGCTTGATGTGGAAAGTCTTCTTGGGGCCTGGGATGGGGTTGAGGGGGGAGGTGTAGGGGCAGATGTAGCACTTCCTGCGGTTGCAGGGAAAAGTGCCGGGTGTGGAGGGGCTGGAGGGGATTGCGGAGCGGATAAAGGAGTCGCGGAGAGAGTGGTCCCTCCGGAAAGCAGATAAGGGTGGGGAGGGAAAAATGTCTTTGGTGGTGGGGTCAGATTGCAGATGGCGGAAGTGTCGGAGGATGATGCGTTGGATCCAGAGGTTGGTGGGGTGGTACGTGAGGACGAGGAGCATTCTGTTTTGGTTGTTATTGCGGGGAGGGGGTGTGAGGGATGAGTTGCAGGAAATGCGGGAGACACAGTCGAGGGCGTTCTCCACTATTGAGGGGGGGATGTTGCGGTCCTTGAAAAACGAGGACATCTGAGATGTAAGGGAGTGGAATGCCTCATCCTGGGAGCAGATGCGGCGGAGGCGAAGGAATTGGGAATAGCGGATGGCATTTTTGCAGGAAGGTGGGTGGGAGGAGATGTATTCGAGGTAGCTGTGGGATTCGGTGGGCTTGAAATGGATATCGGTTTCTAGGTGGTTGCCAGATATCCAGAGGGTCTCTTCTTTTTTTTGTCATTTATCAGTGGGAAAAATACCAATTTGGTCTGTGAAGTGGGATTGTTAGGAATTAGTGCAAAGCAACCAGAGTTACTTGGTACAAATTTAGATAAATGTCAGTCTTTTTTTGGGTGCTACAAGATGCCCTGAGAGGTCAAAGATGACATTTGCAACATATGCGCAGAACCTGTGGTGAGAGTAAGTTGCACCCAAATCCCATACCAGTGAGGACATTAGTGATTATGTGGTAAATGTCTGCCAGACGTAGGCAAAGCAGTGGAGGCAGAGTCACTGAAGGTTTTTAAGGCAGAAATATTCTTGACTAACAAGGGAGTCTCTGTAATTCCTGTCGGGGGGACGCAGGAGAGTAGAGTTGCAGCCACAATCAGATCAACTATGCCTACTCCTGCCTGCTGATAGGCACATTCATATTCAGATCACAATGTGAGTCTGCATGTTGCAACAAATTAACAAAGATGCTGCCGTTTTGGAGAACAGTGCTCCAGATAACATCATTTCTTTAGTATTCAGGTCTGAACACACACTAAGCAGCAAGAAGGACATCCCTTCTAGTACACCCCAACACCCACACTAGCTCCCCCCCACCCCCACCAACTGCCCCCACCACCAGTGCTATTTAAAATGATCATCAACTACTTTCACATTAGTTGCTGATTTATTCAGTTTGGCTACTACGCTATAGTTAAGGGGAAAGGGGAGAAGTGAAGTTATCAGATCAGCAAGGTCTTTTTAAATGGCAGAGCAGACTCAGTGAGCTAAATAATCCCAAATTCTGCTCTGACCTCTTATGATCTTATGATTTTGAAAGTCTTTAGGATTTTCTAGCAATCTTTATAAGGTCACCAAAGTCTACAGCCGTAGCCTGAGTGTCTGACAGTTGATCTTAATGCTTGCCCACATTCCCTCACTGTGTTCATGTTGATCATTATGCCCGCTGTATGCCTTCCACTACTAGAACAGGCTTTGCCATCTTTCTGCATATGTGTTCCAGTTTGGTCCAGATGGTTATCCACGCAGGGTAAACTAACTTTTTGTTGGCAGTGTAAACAATGATTAAGAAACATACTATGAGCAGATGTGTGAACTGGAAACTTAGCAGTCTGTTGAAACCATCATCACCATGTAGACTCTACGCAAGAGCAGCTCAGCTAGTCCTGCTCCTCTGTCCATCCTCTGTAGCGACCCGCAGTTATTTCTCTTCACGCGCTTGCTGATAAGTCTGTGCAGGTCAGAGAAAAATTCAGAATTATATTTCAAATTAAAACTAGGTCGGTGGTTTTCCCAATTAGACAAGGAAATGCTGTAACATTTTCAGGGTCTGGAGAAAATGCAAGAAAAAAATAAAAGAATAATAGTTCCACCCAGAAAAAGCTCTGTTCGTGCCTGATGAAGTTATCAGAGGAATTCAACAGACAATTTCAGTAGTTGGATGTAACAGAATGATCCATCATGTTTGTTTCAAATCCATTCCCTCAAGTAAACATTGGTGCATTGGCTACCAAACTCCATCAGGTGTTTTGATTTACAAAGCAGTGGAGATAATTACAATGCAAAATGTTATTAAGCTCAAAGTCAGATCAAGGGACAGTATTTTTTTGGAAGCTCACAAATAGAGAACAATAGCCATGCCCACCATCCTGTGCTTTTAAAGTGAAAGTTTACTTTGGTTCCACAAACCTCTGAGACAGGATTCTTCTAAATTAAGATAATCAAATATAAGTACACAAATCACAGATATTTGCTGGATTGTATACAAGTAGCATCTCAAACTATAACCCAGATTTCAAGGGTCTGGCAGAGAATGTGCAGTCACAGGTATCACACTAAGATTTCATGAATAGAGGACAAAATTAATAATTAGATATAATTCGTTCTAGATTTATATAATACTAAAAATAAACTTTACTTTCTTCAGAGTAGATCTGGTTTGCTCATAGATGCATTAAGGGATCTTGTGCTTAAAAAAGATGGAGTCTGATAAAAAAAGAGTTTGAGTGGATGAATTGTCACTTTGAAACCAATTTTTTAAACAAAACTGCAAAAAGCTTTTGTAAGGTTGGTAAGATTAGGGAACAATGCATGAATAAAGATATTGAGGTTCAAGTCAAGAATAAAAGAGATTTTATTTTAGATATAGATAACTTGGTTCAATTGAATCTCTTAATCAATATAAAGAGTATAGGGGCATTCTTAAAAAAGAAATCCGGAAGGCCACAAGGGGATATGAAATAGCTTTCGGAGATAAGGTTAAGGATAATCTAAAGAGATTCTACAAATACATTGAGAGCAAGAGGATAACTAGAGAGAGGGTAGGGCCTCTTTAAGATCAAGGAGATTGTCTTTGTGTTGAACCCCAGAAGATGGGAAAGATACTAAATGAATATTTCACATCAGTTTTAGCTGTGGAGAAAGAAATGGAGTCTACAGAATGCAGAGAAATAAACTTTAATGTTTTAAAACAGTTCACATTATAGAAGAGGAAGTTCGGGACGTCTTAAAGAATATAAAGATGGGTGAAACTCCAGGACCTGATCTAATGTATCCCACAACATTGTGGGAAATAAGGGAGGAAATTTTGAGACCCCTTACAGAAATGTTTGCATCATTTATAACTACGGATGAATTGCCTGGTGACTGGAGAGTGGCTAATGTTGTCCCTTTGTTTAAGAAAGATTGTAAGGAGAAACCGGGGAACTATAGACCTGTGAGTCTGACTTCAGTTGTGGATAAGTTGTTGGAGGTGAAAGGTAGGATTTATGGACATTTAGAGAGGCAAAAATTGATTAGGGATAGTCAGCATGGTTCTATGCGTGGAAAACCGTGTTGCACAAACTTGATCATGTTTTTTAAGGAAGTTACCAAAAAAACTGATGATGGCAGTGCAGTAGAATTTGTTTATTTGGGTTTTAGTAAAGCCTTTTACAAGGTTCTGCATGGTAGACTAATTAGTAAAGTTAGGTCACTTGGGATTCAGGGTGACCTTGTCAATTGGATACATAATTGGCTTAATGGCAGGAGATAGCAAATGGTGGTGGAGGGTTGCTTTTTGGACTGGAGGCCTGTGAGCAGCAGTGTTCCACAGGGATTGGTTCTGGGTCCTCTTTTGTTTGTCATTTATATAAATGATTCAGATGAGTGTATAGAAGGCATGGTTAGTGATTGGCGGGCAATACCAAAATTGGTGGCATAGTAGAGAGTAAAGAAGGTTTTCTAAGATTACAAAGGGATCTTGATCAAACGGGTCAATAGGCTGAAAATGGCAGATAGAGTTCAATCTGGATAAATGCGAGGTATTGCATCTTAGTATAATAAACAAAAGTAGGGTTTATACAATGAATGGTAGGGCCTTGGGTAGTGTTGTAGAACAGAAGGACCTTGGGATGCAGGTACATAATTCTTTGAAGTTTGCATATAGACATGGTGGTTAAAAAGGCATTTGGCGTGCTTGCCCTCATTGCTCAATCCTTTGAGTATAGGGAGTTGGGAAGTCATATTGAAGTTGCACAGGACATTGGTGAGGACTTTTCTGGATTACTGTGTCCAGTTCTGGTCACCCAGTTATAGGAAGGATATTATCAAGCTGGAGAGGGTTCAGAAGAAATTTACCAGGATGTTACTGGGTATGGAAGATTTGAGTTATAAGGAAAGGCTGGATAGGCTGGGACATTTTTCACTGGAGCATAGGAAGTAGAGAGGCAATCTGATAGAAGTTTATAAAATAACGGGATGTATAGATAGACTTAGTGGTAGTTTTTTTTTCCAAAGGATGGGGGATTTCAAGAGTAGGGAGCACATTTTTAAGGTGAGAAGAGAGAGATTTAAAAAAGAAATAAGAGGGAAATTTTTTACACAGAGGGTGGTTTACGTGTGGAATAAATTTCCCATGGAAGTGGTGAATGTGAGTATAATTACATTGTTTGAAAGACACTTGGATAGACACATGAATAGGAAAGGTTTGGAGTGATATGGGCCAGGAGCAGGCACGTGGGACTAGTTTAGTTTGGGATTATGTTCAGCAGGGACCGGTTGGACCGAAGGGTCTGTTTCCATGCTGTATGACTCTGTGACTCTAAAAGGTTGAGGGAGGTAGAAGAATGATGAAATGGATAGCATAGCAATAGAGAGACAGTAAAATTGAAGCAGCCAAAATTAGAATTTCAAGCAGAGGAATGAGGAAAATAGAAAGAGAGAGAAATGGCAGTGAGAAGTAACTTGCTGCAACCAACCAAGGGGGTCAGATGAATAAATCTAAGAATAAGGGGTAAGCCATTCAGGACTGAGATGAGGAAGAATTTGTGAACCTGTAGAATTCTGTACCACAACAAGCTGTTGGGGCCAGTTCATTAGATATATTCAAGAGGGAGCTGGACATGGCTCTTGTGGCTAAAGGGGTCAAGGGATATGGAGAGAAAGTGGAAGTGGTATACTGAAATTGCATGATCAATTATGATCATTTTGAATAGTGGTGCAGGCTCAAAGGACTGAATGGCCTACTCCTGTTTCTATCTGCTATGGTTTTCTATGTTTCTACGAATCAGGAAGGGGAGCCAGTTCATCCCTTCTCACTCAGAAGCTTAAAGAGTTGGGGTATCCAATCTTGAACTGTAACAATTTGGAGAACCTGGCATAGATCTTGGACATTACACATGGTTTCACAATGATTGTAGTCTTGCCATTTGTAAAGGAGAGGTCCATACCTCCACTCTGTTTGTGCTTAGAAATGCTTCTTCTTTTTGTCTTTGAAAGACATGACTTTAATTTTAGACGATGGCCCTGGTCTGGAACACTCCAACCAGTTTGACAGAAATTGTTTATCAATCCTCAACCCCTTTATATTTTGAAAGTGTCAATCAAATCATCTATCAAACAACTAACTTATACATTGCAAATTCTGAATGTATTGCAGTCAAAAGGGATTCCATTCATTCAATATTGAGTTGGTAAGCAACCATACACGGTAAATCATACAGTTTAGTGTCCAATATGTTGACAGCAGTCACAATGTCATTCTTGTTCAAAGTCCACTGTCCCTTCTGCATATTTAAGCCAACACAGCAAACCAAAGTGTGTCAGGGACAAATATGCACTGATCACATGGCCAATAGCTCTGATGTATGACCCATGCATACAGGGGCAGTATGCATGCAATAAAAGATTCAGACTGGGTCATCATTTCAAAGCTGACCATCCATAAAGGCACTGTGAACTATTGCAGCAGTTTAATTAAATTCAACACCAATCTGTAACCTCCAGTCCTGGTGCACACTTCATGATTGCTTAACAATTAAGTTCCCCTGAGCTAGTAGTGCTGAATGCAAAACCAATACTTCCACAACACACATTCAAACAAAAACAAAGTGCTGGAGAAACCCAGCAGGTCTGGCAGCATCTGAGGGGAGAAAACAGAGTTAATATTTCATGTTTGGTGACTCTTTGTCAGACCCTCTTCAACAACATCCACAGTTCTTTGTTTTGTTACATCCATTCAAATGCCAGGATCTTAAATTCAGTTAATCAATAAACCTGGAAGAAAAACATTAGTCATGAGAAACATATAAAGTCTGGATTGATGTAAAAACCTAACTCACCTCATCTCTCACCTGTACACCATCTACAAGGCAGGAGTGGGTTGAAATACTCTCATTAGCACTCAAAAAAATGCTACATCTTGCAGGAGAAAGCAGCTGTCTTTAATAAGACTCCATGCGCCACCTGAAGCATTCATTCCATCCTTCACTAACAATGAGTGGAAGCAGTGTGAATCATATACAAGATGCTCAGCAGAAACTCACCACTTCCTCTTTAACAGAACCTTTCGAAACACACATCACCCATCACCTGGAGGGACAAGGGCAGTAACGCATAGGGACACCACCTTTAAATTCCCCTTCAAGTCACGCAACATCCTGACTTGACACAATAACACTGTTCTTTCACTATTGCTGGGTCAAATGCTTGGAACCTCTGAGCTAACAGTGCTGTGAGTGTACCTACACCAGATGGATTATGGCAGTTCCAAAAGGAAAACCACCAGCAGCTTCTCGAATGCAAATTGGGAAGGAATGTAGGCCCTGTCAACGTTGTCCATATCCCACGAAAGAATTAAAAAAACACACGCACAAAAACAGTCCTAACTTAAAACTCATTCATAACTTTCTCATTCTTGTTTCATCAAGTTCCCTTCCTAATAGAATTATGAGCATGCCACCACCTCAAGACCAGAACCACCAGTTCTCATGGGCAATCATGGTAATGAATGATAATAAAATGCTGGCCTTGCATATATCCCATGAAATAAATCTTTGGGTGTAATTTTAACTCTGCCCCCAACAGGAAACTGAGAGGATCGGTCATTTGGTTTACACTCCACCTGACAGGATGTTGTTAGAGATAGTAGGAACTGCAGATGCTGGAGAATCCGAGACAACAAGGTGCAGGGCTGGATGAACACAGCAGGCCAAGCAGCATCATAGGAGCAGAGAGGCTGACGTTTCGGGCCTAGACCCTTCATCAGAAAAGGGGGAGGGGAAGGGGGTTTTGAAATAAATAGGGAGAGAGTGGGAGGCGGATAGAAGAGGGATAGAGGAGAGGATAGGTGGAGAGGAAACAAACAGGTCGAAGAGGCGGGGATGGGGCCAGGAAAGGTGAGTGTAGGTAGGGAGTTAGGAAGGGGATAGGTCAGTCCAGGGAGGACGGACAGGTCAAGGGGGCGGGATGAGGTTGGTCGGTAGGAGATGGAGGTGCGGCTTGAGGTGGGAGGAGGGGATAGGTGGGAGGAAGAACAGGTTAGGGAGGCAGGGACAAGCTGGACTGGTTTTGGGAT
>NC_063341.1:53949448-53965845 GCF_021869965.1 Rhincodon typus | reverse complement strand
TCTGCTCCTATGATGCTGCTTGGCCTGCTGTGTTCATCCAGCCCTGCACCTTGTTGTCTCGGATTCTCCAGCATCTGCAGTCCCTACTATCACAGGAAAGAGATAGACAGCTTAGTGGCATGGTGTAAAGATAACAATCTCTCCCTCAATTTAGCAAAAGGAAGGAGCTGGTCATCAACTTCAGGAAGTGGAGTGGAACACACGTCCCTGTCAGTATCAATGGTGCTGAGGTGGAGGTGGTTGAGAATTTCAAGTTCCGAGGAGTAAATATCAGCAACAATCTGTCCTGGTCCATCCATGCCGATGCTATAGTCGAGAAAGCACACCAACACTTCAACTTCCTCAGAGGTCTAAGGAAATTCAGAACGTGCACAATGACTGACCAATTTTTATGGATGCACCATAGAAAGCCACCAATCTGGATGCATCATAGCTTGATATGGCAGCTGCTCTGCCCAAGACTACAAGAAATTCCAGTGGGTTATGAATGCAGCCCAGTCCATTACGCAAATCAGCCTTCCTTCCATTCACTCTGTCTACACTTCCTGGGAAAGTAGCCAACATAATCAAAGACCACTCCCAGAAATAGTAAGAACTGCAGATGCTGGAGGCAGAGATGATACAGTGTGGAGCTGGGTGAACACAGCATCAGAGGAGCAGGAAAGAACATAGAACATAGAACATAGAACATTACAGCGCAGTACAGGCCCTTCGGCCCTCGATGTTGTGCCGACCTGTGAAACCAATCTGAAGCCCATCTAACCTAAACTATTCCATTATCATCCATATGTTTATCCAATGACCATTTAAATGCCCTTAAAGTTGGCGAGTCTACTATTTTTTGCAGGCAGGGCATTCCACGCCCTTACTACTCTCTGAGTAAAGAACCTACCTCTGACATCTGTCCTATATCTATCACCCCTCAATTTAAAGCTATGTCCCCTCGTGCTAGCCATCACCATCCGAGGAAAAAGGCTCCCACTGTCCACCCTATCTAATCCTCTGATCATCTTGTATGTCTCTATCAAGTCACCTCTTAACCTTCTTCTCTCTAACGAAAACAGCCTCAAGACCCTCAGCCTTTCCTCATAAGACCTTCCCTCCATACCAGGCAACATCCTGGTAAATCTCCTCTGCACCCTTTCCAATGCTTCCACATCCTTCCTATAATGCGGTGACCAGAACTGTACGCAATACTCCAAGTGCGGCCGCACCAGAGTTTTATACAGCCGCAACATGACCTCATGGCTCCGAAACTCAATCCCTCTACCAATAAAACCTAACATACTGTACGCCTTCTTAACAACGCTATCAACCTGGGTGGCAACTTTCAGTGATCTATGCACATGGACACCGAGATCTTTCTGCTCATCCACACTACCCATAATCTTACCATTAGCCCAGTACTCTGTATTCCTGTTACTCCTTCCAAACTGAATCACCTCACACTTTTCCGCATTAAACTCCATTTGCCACCTCTCAGCCCAGCTCTGCAGCTTATCTATGTCCCTCTGTAACCTGCAACATCCTTCCGCACTATCCACAACTCCACCGACTTTGGTGTCATCCGCAAATTTACTAACCCATCCTTCTACGCCCTCATCCAGGTCATTTATAAAAAATGACAAACAGCAGTGGCCCCAAAACAGATCCTTGAGGTACACCACTAGTAACTGAACTCCAGAATGAACATTTCCCATCAACCACCACCCTCTGTCTTCTTACAGCTAGCCAATTTCTGATCCAAAACGCTAAATCACCCTCAATCCCATGCCTCCGTATTTTCTGCAATAGCCTACCATGGGGAACCTTATCAAACGCTTTACTAAAATCCAAATACACCACATCAACTGCTTTACCCTCATCTACCTGCTTGATCACCTTCTCGAAGAACTCAATAAGGTTTGTGAGGCACGACCTACCCTTCACAAAACCGTGTTGACTATCCCTAATCAAATTATTCCTTTCTAGATGATTATAAATCCTATCTCTTATAATCCTTTCCAACGCTTTACCCACAACCGAAGTAAGGCTCACTGGTCTATAATTACCAGGGTTGTCTCTACTCCCCTTCTTGAACAAGGGGACAACATTTGCTAGTCTCCAGTCTTCTGGCACTATTCCTGAAGACAATGACGACATAAAGATCAAAGCCAAAGGCTCTGCAATCTCCTCTCTAGCGTCCCAGAGAATCCTAGGATAAATCCCATCCGGCCCAGGGGACTTATCTATTTTCACACCTTCCAGAATTGCTAACACCTCCTCCTTATGAACCTCAATCCCGTCTAGTCTAATAGACTGTATCTCAGTATTCTCCTCGACTACATTGTCTTTTTCCTGTGTGAATACTGACGAAAAATATTCATTTAGCACCTCTCCTATCTCTTCGGACTCCACGCACAACTTCCCACTACTGTCCTTGACCGGCCCCAATCTTACTCTAGTCATTCTTTTATTCCTGACATACCTATAGAAAGCTTTAGGGTTTTCCTTGATCCTACCTGCTAAAGACTTCTCATGTCCCCTCCTGGCTCTTCTTAGCTCTCTCTTTAGGTCCTTCCTGGCTAACTTGTAACTCTCAAGCACCCTCACTGAGCCATCATGCCTCACCTCTACATAAGCCTCCTTCTTCCTCTTGACAAGAGATTCAACTTCTTTAGTAAACCACGGTTCCCTCGCTCGACCACTTCCTCCCTCCCTGACAGGTACATACTTCTCAAGGACACGCAGTAGCTGTTCCTTGAACAAGCTCCACATTTCAATTGTGCCTTTCAGTTGACCTTTTGGGTCGGGACCCTTCTTCAGAAAAGACCACTCCTACCCTGGTTATACTTTCTTCCATCAGGCAGAAGGTAGAAAAGATTGAAAACATGTACCAACAGATTTAAGAACTGTTTCTTCCCTGCTGTTATCAGACTTGTGAACAGACCTCTCATATGTTAGAGTTGATCTTTCTCTGCACCTTCTCTGTAGCTGAAACATTGTTTTCTGCATTCCGTTCTCTAACTCTGATGTAATTATGTAAGGTATGATTTGTCTGGTTAGCACGTAATACAATACTTTTCACTGTATCTTGATATATGTGACAATAATAAATCAAATCAAATCAAATCAAATCAAACCCTCTGTGTGAAAAAGGGGCACCTCAAATCCCTTTCAAATCTTTCCCCTCTCTCCTCAAACTCAGGCCCTCTAATTTTGGACTCCCCTACCTCAGAGAAAATACCTTATTCACCTTACCTATGCTCATGATTTTATAAACCTGTATAAGGTCACCCCCTCAGCCTCCTATACTCCAGGGAATAAAGTCCCAGTCTTTCCAGCCTCTCTTTATAACTTAAATCTCCCAGTCTTGGTAAGGAGGTCCCCTTATGTTGAGGGCTTCAAGTAAGTCTGGGGTCAGTGAGCTCTGGGAGTTAGGGGCAATCAGTTAGGAGCTGGCTTCAGGAGGCCTGCAAGCCCAATGAGCCAAGGAGCTTCTTCCTCCTTACTCAATGCCATCCCCTGCAACTGAGGGTGCCAGTATCCCTGCATGATCGAACACTCTGCCCACAGCAAGTACAATGCTGGTCGGGATAAG
This sequence comes from Rhincodon typus, assembly GCF_021869965.1. Taxonomy (NCBI): domain Eukaryota; kingdom Metazoa; phylum Chordata; class Chondrichthyes; order Orectolobiformes; family Rhincodontidae; genus Rhincodon; species Rhincodon typus. The sequence goes on along the minus strand of NC_063341.1, from coordinate 53,962,265 downwards.
GGTCCAACAAATGTGGACTGCCAATGCTTCCCTCCACACAAAGTAGGAAAGCCACTGGTTGTATTTTACACATGGCCCTGCCTCCTCCCTTCTAATTGTTTGGCAGGGGACTGTTAACTCCAGTACCGTGAAGTGTCTCAGCAAGCACTCACTTGCAGCAAATAATTTAAGCTGCTCACCATCACCTTTTTATGGAAATTCAGCCTAGTCAATAAATGCCAATGACGTACTCATCCTGAGAATGTTAAAGATATTTAGCTTTAACCTGGTTTGGAATGCAGATTCACTGTGCTTTTGTTATTATAATGTCACCCAGTGGAATTAGAACAGTATTCGGGAGTACAATGGAACTGAATCTGAATGAGTGCTTGAAAAATAGAGTGGGGTTTTTATACATGAGTATCTTCAGATGGTGGGAACAGGTACTTATGTTCTTATCGCTCATGAATTAGTCTGGCTTTCCCTCGGTTATGGAACTAGTGATGTGGAAGGGAAGGGAGAATTGTTGTTTGACATCCAAGAAGAGATCTAGAATATTTAGTATTTTACCCAATCTATACGAAAACATAAGTCACATTCTTGGACTGTTGAAAGACCCAGTAAGTGCTTGTCCACTTGATTCTGTTGACTTCAGCATTGCAGGGCTGTATCTCTGTTGCAAGCAGTGAAACCTGCATTTGTTTGCATGTACCAGGCAGTCACTGAGTCTTCAAGTGAAGGTGCCACTGGACAAAGGAGAGGAGAGTAACAGGTTAGGCATGTATTCATTCTGATGACACCCTTCCCTTCTGGGTATCCTGGAGCGTGGAAGACTTCTACAGAAACATTCCTAACTATATTACCACTCAATATTACTTAGCATACATTATATCATGTCTGCACTCCTGTAAATGCCACAAGAAGCAGATTTCTGTGCCAATACATGAATTGGTGTAACATTTTTAAAAAGATCTGAATGCTAAAAGGAGTAGAATTTTTTGCATGAGTTGCTGAGCCTTTGTGACATTGTGACACCTGAATTAATAAGAAATATTTTTAAGTTAAAGTAGAGCATTACTGTCAGTGTGGCCAGACATTTTTCAGTTATTTATTTTCCCCAAAGAAAATACATTCTTAGAAATAATGCTAATTCTTTTTAATAGTTTCATTTCCCAAAGGCAGCCTGGTGATGAATCTCCAAAAGCGATACCGGTGGTAAGGACGTAAATGACAAAAGAAACAGAGAACGCTTCAAACTCTACGGATGCCTGTCAGTAACTGTGGAGGAAATAAACAAATTGATGTTTGAAAAATGCAACTTTCATCAGAATTAAAGGATGTTATACCTGCACTGTACTTTAACAGAGAGGAGCTGTACACAAGTTGAGAAAAAATACAAAAGCATAAATGTAAAGTGCAGTGGTGGAAAACAGGGTGTAGTGTAAAGATGGGAATCATATTAGCCCATGGCAACAGGAGGCATAATAAGGCATTTCAAAGAAATGAAGAAACATTATGAGAAAAAGAAATTTGATGATTAGCTGCCTTTTACAAACATAACATGAACAAAACAAAACCCAGTACCTCACGCACTGAGCACCTTCATGTTGTGATCTGGAAGTGCACCACATGGCATATTTTAAAATTTTGCTCTGCACCTGTAACAAAGTCTGGTACATGATTGGAATAACTCCACGAAGGCCATTATCCTGTCAACAAGTCATCCTTTGTTCACACATGCCTATTACAGGACACTGACCCAGCTAGCTCAGAGCTGGCTTCTAGAGTGAACAGAACCCCGACACTCCTGTTTATAGCTGTCAGCCAGGGCTCCCTGATTGGACCAGATTAACAGCCCCAATCAGGGAACTTGTATGCAGTGAGATCCACCTGGCTGACATCATTCCAATCACTGCCATGATAGATCACATTTTACTGCTATGTAGCAGATTGTAAATGAGGATATAAAATTTGTGTTTGGGTAGCTAGCATTATATCAGAGGCATGACTGAATACATTAAGTGACTTTTTAACCATTGTTTGGATCAAATTCTATGAATTAATTCATTTCTGTGAAAGTTGTTAATCAGTGACATTGACATTGCTTTATCAATGGAAAGTAAAGTTGCCATAGTCCTAGAGGATCATAGGGTTGATCTCCCATTAGAGACAGATGGTCTATGGTGGTTTAACCTGAGGGTCACAATGCCTCAGGTGAGGGGTGAAGTTAAGAAGATGGGAACTACATAGTAAGCTCAGCTGACCATAAGAGAGAGGAGCAGAATTAGGCCATTCAGCCAATTGAGTCTGCTCCACCATTTGATCATGGCTGATATGTTTCTCAACTCCATTCTCCTGCTTTCTCCCCATAACCATTAATCTCCTTAATAATCAAGAACCTATCTACCTCTGTCTTAACGACTTAACCTTCACAGTCCTTTGCAGCAATGTGCTCCACAGATTCACCACCCTCTGGATGAAGCTCTTAGGTCCTACATTTTTCTAATAGTTGAAACATCTTCTCCATATCCGCCCTATCCAGGCGTCTCAGTATTTTGTAAGTTTCCATGAGATCTCCCTCATCCTTCTAAACTCCATTGAGTACAGAGCCCGAGTCTTCAACCGCTCCTCATATGATAAGCCCTTCATCCCTGGGATCATTCTTGTGAACATCCTCTAGACTCGTACCAAGGCCAGAACAGCCTTAAAGACCACCACCCAGTAACTCTGCCATCCAACATTATGAAGAGCTTCAAGACATTAGTAATGGCATACATCAACTCCAGCCTCAAAGATTGCCTTGATCCTCTAGAATTTGCCGACTGTCACAATAGGTCCATGGCAGATGCCAACTCCCTGACCCTACATTCAACCCTTGAATGTCAAGATAACCAGGAAACCTACATCAGACTTCTATTTATTGATTTTAATCTATGGCATCTTCAACACCATAGATAAGCATAGTATATTTAGTGCTGTAACTCCTTACTGTGAAATACTGGTGACATTTGCCTTTACAATGTTCCCCTGTTAGTTTTCCAAAAATTGTTTACCCCTGTGGATAAGTGCTCTCACTCACATTTCTCTTTATTGCTTATAAACAAGAGAAAGATTAAAGGAATAGAAACAGATCCAAACACCAGCTGTCACATAAGCAATGAGGTCTGAAGAAGTGTACCAGAAAATAGAGATGGAGTGGGGCACAGGAACTGATCAAACCAGAGTATGTCAGGAGCATTGAGCAGCTTCGCCTCCAATACTGTGAGTAAAACATTTGACCCATTAACATGACTCATAGACCTCCTCCCCAACCCTCACAACTGTTGAGTTGGAGAAGCATTTTGTGATGCACTGTGTGGTGCAAAAAGTGATATATAGAACTTTGCAGGAACTGTACATGCATGAAACAGAAAACACAATGGCAGTTAGTGATTTCACTTCATAACGGGATGGGGAGGGGGTTGGTGTCAGATAAACACACTGATGTCAGTGCCCCAGTGCAGTACGAAAGGGAGAGGTCTAAAATGTGAATTATGGGAGATGTAGTTTTAAAATATTGCTCCTTCAATAATCTTTCAGTAGGAGACATGCAATAATTCAAGATAACTGCATTATCCAAATGTCAACATTGAACCGTGGTGATTTGAGAGAAGCAGGAGTCAGGGAGACAATATTTTACAAAATTACTCTTCAGACAGTTAGTGTATCACAGTCTCATTTAGGAGATCAGATTTATGAGGGTGTGAGTTAAAAACAGAAAGGGTCTCCCTAATTCTTTAATAACACCAGTAAGCTCAGGGGGTCACAGGCTTTCAAGCTATTAATCCCATTCGACATGATGTAATGCAGCACAGGCGGGGGGTGTTTAGCTTTGTGGCTATGAATGCACACATTTGTTCTTTCATCGAGACCCTCAGACAGAGAAAAACAGCATATCAGGAAAGTTTAAAAGGAGCCTTGTGTTTTATAAGTGGGATGTAAGCCCAGTCACATTGCCAAGAAGACTTCTGTAAAAAAAAAAGCTCTCAGTTGTTGTGATTAGGAAGGAGAGTTTCTGGAAGTACACACTTCCAGACTGGGAAACCATTGGCAACTGCTGACTTGCTGACTGGAGCAATGGAACCAGTACTTAGATGTGGTCTTTACTTTGCCGCAGTCAGCTTGCACTGGAATGAAATGAAGAGTTCCAGAGTTCATTAGAATTTACCATTAAAGGATAGTGGTAGAACCTTTACTATTTTTGACCACAGTAAATGGATCTTCCCAAATTGTAAATCCACATGCGACAGGATTTAAAACAAAAATGTTTTTTTGGAACATAAATTTAATGGGGTTCACATGCTCCAGGATCTGCATTTGAACCAAACATCAACTACACTTAAAGGCTTTCCCTTAAATGGCTACAAATTTCTATTTTTGGACAATGTCAGTTAGGTGCAAAATGAGCTTATGTTCACAAGATGTTCTATTGTCAATCTGAGAGGTAAAGCAGCAACGACTGACTTGTTAGGAAATATCACACAGAGTTTGCAGTTCAGTTGTTCGTCTTCAATTTAATATCACTATATGGCAATTCTCAATCATGTATGAAAGAGTTTTTTTTATTTGATTTACTATTGTGACATGTACAGTGAAAAGTTATTTTTATTTGCATACAGTGCAGGCAGATCGTACCATACAGAGTACAGAAGGGTAATACAACAAAGCAAAGAATATAATGTTACAACTACATAGAAAGTGCACAAAGCGCAAGATCAACATTAAATTTGAAATTTGATAGGTTCATTCAGAAGTCGAATAACAACAAGGAAGAAGCTGTTCTTGAATCTGTTGGTATGTGTGTTTAAGTTTTCATATCTTCAACTTGACAGAAAAGGTTAGAAGACATTGTGGGGTGGGAGGGCTCTTTAATTATGTTGGCAGCCTGTCTGATGCAGCAAGAAGTTTAGATGGAGTAAATGGATGAGGGTTGGCTTGTGTGATGGACTGGGCTGTGTTCATGGCTATCTGTAGTTTCTTACGGTCCTGGGCAGAGCTGTTGCCATATCAAGCCATGATGCATCCAGATTGAATGCTTTCTATGATGCATCTACAAAAATTAAGAGTCTTTATGGATATGCCAAATTTCCTCAGCCTCTTGAGAAAGTTGAGGTGTTTTTGTGCTTTCTTGACCATCGCACCAATGTGGCTAAAATATATTCTGCTTGTCCAGAACTTCTTGTGTGAAAGCCTTTTCCAGGACTAGGCATCCAGTTAACTGTCTTCACTTGGAAAGAGGCAAATCATTGCAAAGGTTAATATGGAGGACATGAAATACATCCCCTCTGCAACTTAAAATTAATTAGGTGAAAGATTTTCGTAAATAGGTTTTGATTTTGAATATTACCTCAACAGGCAATTACCTATTCATGTACCATGTTTAATTTTATCCATAAACTCATGGTACAAATAGAATATTCTAGATAACTTTTAAATTACATACTCATTCCATTGGGGGAAATGTCATAAGCTGCTGACTTTCTTAGCCAATTTCACAATTACCCATTGGTTCTGTTCTATGCTGTGATTAAAATTCAGTCGGAATGTAGATACAAAGTTGTATAGTTAATACTGACTGTGTGACAGTCAATGTCTATCTCCAATAGCAGAAACTCTAATTGCCCACCTCTGATATCCAATAACACAGCAAACTTTTTATTAACTGGCACCCCTGGGACCAGGAGTGTGTGGTTGATCAAATATTCCAGACAATCAAGAGACATGCATAATCACAGTAACCAACTGAAGCTTCAAGACATCAACATCCCTCAAAAAATCTATGTAAAATCATCAACACACCTCCTACAATCAATGTAAAAACACACAGTAAGTAACATAATGCAGGGGGTATATGCATTGCTCTTCTACTTTATTTACAGCACGAATACTGGGACATCATGGGAGATTGCGGTGTTTGAGGTATATAATTTTTGCTGGTTGACCAAGAGTGCCGGTTGAATAAGGCGTCAATTAAAGCAAAGTTTGCTGCATTACAATTACTGAATCCCCCATACTCAGTATTCTAGGGGCCATATTGATCAGAAATTCACCTTGACTAGTTGATCCCGTGAAATCCCAAAACCTGTTCACCATCTACAAGGCACGACGCAGGATTGTGATGAAATATTTCCCATGTGGCTCGATTGGTGAAACTGCAAACCCAGTCACGAGGTCTGCGTATTTGGCGTTTCATCCAGTAGAGAAAAAAATATCCAGTTGCTTTAGCCTTGGGGATAAATGACTACAATTTGTACTATTTATGAAAAACCCCCAGCTCAATGAAGGCAGCCTCCCTGAGGTAGGGTGGGAGGTGACCTTAGGAATAGGCTCCATGCCACATTGTCTGAGGTAGGAGCAGGAAAAGCCATTCCTCTCACTTAAGCTTATCTGGAGGGGTTTCCCCTTTGCTTCAAGGGGCCTAGTAGCTTTGGCTCTCATCATTTTTATATTGTTTCCATGCTTCCATTGCAGGCTATGTGTTGAGGCAGCTTTGTGGACCCCTACTTAACTCAGCAGCACTCACCTCTCCCAGTGGGACTGTTGAGGTTCCAGAGCTACAGGTCCTGATAACATCAAGTGCCATCTATAATAACACAGAGGCAGCCAAAAAGGAGCCTCCTTGAAGATTGCAATGCTGGTCTCACTGCCTGCAAATGCAGGCTTGGGATCCTATTTGGCCCCAGTGTTAGGGTTTCAAAGCTTGTTGAAAATTCAGCTCAATTACTTTCATTTTCTCGTCACGACTGCAGCATGGCCTGCTGATTCCTTCTAGCATTTTCCTTTTTTTAAATTGATTGATTGATTGATTTATTGCTGTCACATGAAGCGAGATACAGTGAGAAGTGTTGTTTTGCATGCTATACAGGCAGATCGTACCAATCAAAGTACATCAGTATAGCAGAACAGAGTGCACAATACAGTGGTATAGCCGCAGAGAAGGCCCAGACAGAGAGAAATCAGAATTAATATTTGAGAGGTCTGAACAAAAATCTGTTAACAGCAGGGAAGAAGCTGGTCTTGAATCTATTCATACGTGTATTCAAACTTTTTTTTTCCTTCTGCCGGACAAAAAAGGGTGAAAGAGAGCATAACAGGGTGAGAGGGGTCTTTGATTATGTTGGTTGCTATTCCGAGGCAGCAGGAAGCATAGATGGAGTCAATGATGATAGGCTGGTTTGCATGATGGACTGGGCTGTGTTCAGAACTCTGTACACTTTCTTGTGGTCTTGGGAAGAGCAATTGCAATACTACACATCGAGATAGGATGGTGCATCTATAAAAATTGGTAAGAGTCCTTGTGGACGTGCCAAATTTCCTTAGCCTCCTGAGGAAGTAGAAATAATGTTGTGCTTTCTTGACCATAGTGTTGATGTGGGTGGACCAGGACTGATAATTGGCGATCATCACTCCCAGGAACTTGATGCTTTCAACAATCTCTATTGCTGCAGACAGGGGTATGCCCTTCACTCCACTTCCTGAAGTCAATGACCAGTTCCTTCATTTTGCTGACATCGATGGAGAGATTGTTGTCTCTACACCGTGCCGCTAAGCACTCAATCTCTTTCCTGTATTCTGTCTCATTGTTGTTGGAGATCCGAACTACAATAGTGGTGTCATAAGCAAAATTGTAAATGGAGTTGGGGTGGAATTTGGCTGCACAGTCATGAGTGTATAAGGAATATAGTAGGTGGCTGAGTACGCAGCCTTGTGGGGCACTGGTGTTCAGGATTATGGTGGAGGAGATGTTGTTACCGATTGCAGTCTATGGGTCAGGAAGTCAAAGATCCAGTTACAGAGGTGAGAGCTGAAATCTAGGACTCAGAGTTTGGAGATGGGCTTGTTTAGAATTATGGTGCTGAAGGTGGAACTGAAGTCAATAAGTGGGAAACTGTCATAGGTATCCTTTTTATCCAAATGTTCCAGGAATGAGTGTAGGGCCAGGGAATTGGTCCTGTTGCACTGCTAGGTGAATTACAAAGGATCAAGGCAGTTTGGTGGGCTGGAGTTGATGTGAGCCATGACCAACCTCTCGATGCTCTTCATAATGATGGAGGTCAGAGCCACTGAGCCGTAGTCATTGGGGCACGCTGCATGATTTTTCTTTGGCACCGAGATGATGGTGGTCTTCATGAAGCAGGTGAGTACTACAGATCGTAGTAAGGAGAAGTTAAGGGTGTCTGCAAATACTCCTGCCAGCTGGTCTGCACAGGAACTGAGTGCAAGGCTGGGACTCCATCCAGGCCAGTCACTTTCCATGGATTCACTCTCAAAAAGGCCAATCTTCTGCAGCAGTGAATGTGGATATATGTGCATTCGAGGCTGTTGGAGTAGGTGACATTGTTTCACTGACCTTCTGTTCAAAGTGAACATAGAATGCATTGAGTTCATCGAGTACAAATGCATTGTTGCCTGCGATTCTGTTTGATTTCACTTTGAAATTGTTTTAATTTCAGATTTCCAGTATTTGCAATACCTTGCTTTTATTTTAAAACTTTAATAACTTAGCTTAATTTTTGTAAAGGCATAATTTCAAAAACCTCTTCCATTTTTAATACAGATGTAAACAGGTCCCTTTACAGTCATTCATTTTTCAGAGATGTCAAGATTAGTGCTCTTGAAGGTGAAAGCTTTTTAAAAAAGACATCTTTGCATCTGTGATTACAGTGAACAATAATCCAGCTGCAATGTATACAATTGGGAAAAGAATTGAACTTAACCACATAGCGCAACATAGTTAAACAATGGAAAGCTTTTGACTAATATTCTTTGCTCAGGGCGGCTTGCCTTGAAGACCGCACCCAATAATGCTAAGAATGCCTTTGGGGCACAGGAGTGAAGAACATCTGTTAAGGATGTAAAATATACAACAGTTTTACTCTTTTCCAGGAAAGGGCTATAGAGCAAGAGAATAGGTCATGCACTGTCACTATTCCCAAGTTAGCAATAAATAGAGATCCTAAAGGAAAATCAAAAGGGAAATGAGCTCTTAACAGCAAAAAGAGTTTATAGCACTTTCTGAAGTAACTCCACAGAGGCTGCTATCCCATCACCAAGTTACCCTTTATTTATACACTGAGAGTCCTTGGCACTGATCCAGTTCCCTCAGAGCCAGTGAACAGGATGTCTGACACTCCTATTCTTATCTGTCAGCTCCCTGATTAGGACAGTTAATCTGGTTGAATCAGGGAAATCGTATTCTATGAGGTTCACCTGGCTGACCTTGTTACAATTACTACATCCCTCCCCCTTTGAGTCTGCGAGCATGGGCTGGTTCTTTTTTTTTTGTAGCTCCTCCTGGGGCGTTTTAACACTGCGTCAGGTTCTGCCAACTCTGCCTCTGATACAGGCAGTGTGTAGAATAGAATAGAATCCCTACAGTGTGGAAACAGGTCCTTCGGCCGAACAAGTCCACACAGACTCACCCGCCCTCCACCCTATCCCTATAACCCTGCATTTTCCCTGGGCTACACAACCCTGGACACTGTGGAGCAATTCAGCATGGCCAATCCACATAGCCTGCACATCTTTGGACTGTGGGAGGAAACCGGAGCATCCGGCGGAAACCCACGCAGACACGGGGAGAAACTGCAAACTCCACACAGACACGAGGGTGGAATTGAATCTGGGGCCCTGGTGCTGTGAGGCAGCAGTGCTAAACACTGAGCCACTTTGCCGCCCCAATGCACAGTAGCTTACCTCTTGCACCTGGAGCAGCTTGGAAGAAATTCATTCTCCTCTTCAGGCAGCAAAAGTGACATCTGCCATGTCCATCTCAGATTCTGAGGTATCTTCAACGCTTGACAAAGAGGAAGAAACCATGGGTTTTGGAAAAGTCAGAAAGGTTGTCGAGAAGCTGGGCAAGTTTTTCTCCCACACCGTTTGCGAGTTTGCAGTTTTCATATGGCCCACACGCTCGATCAGGACAGTCACACCCGCCCGAACTTTACACGTCACTGGACCTGACCTCACATCAACCATACCTCTTACCTATGCAGGGTCATTCCCATAGTTTCTACACCAAACTTCATCCCCTTAAGTAAACTCTCCCTCTTGCTGAGCAGAATGTGTTGTCTGGCATTAGTGTTTCTGATGCCGTTTCAACCTTCCCTCCCCAGGTCCGGGAAGATCAGATTTAACCTGGTGTGGAGTCTTGTCCCCCATTAGCAGCTTTTCTGGAGCTATCCCTGTAGTTGCGTTAGGAGTGGTCCTATAATCCAAGAGGAGCCGGGACAGCTTGGTACCTAGTGAAGCTATAGGCTGTTTCTTCAAAGTTTGGACTGCTCTTTCTGCCAGGCCACTGGATGATGGATGCTATGGAGCTTAGTTTATATGTTGAATGCCATTCAATTTTAGGAAATACTCAAATTCCCTGCTGGTAAATGATGGTCTGTTATCTATGACCAACACTTCCGCCAGTCCGTGTATTGCAAAAGATGCACACAGTCTTTCTATCACATTCCCTGTGTTAAACAAATAAACTCTATGCACATCCAGCCACTTTGAGTGGGTGCCCACAATAACTATGAACATTGAGGCCATGAAAGGAACTGCATAATGAAAATGTAACTGAGTTCACGGTTTACCCAGCCATTCCCATGAAATGTGGGGGAGATGCTGGCAGTAATTTTTATCCTTATTGGCACTCTGGGTACTGCACCACCAAAGTAGCTATGTCTGCATCCAGTCCTGGCCACCCGACATAACTTCTTGCCAACATCTTCATTTTGGAAACCCCTGGATGACCCCATAACAATATGAATTCCTCAATTGTGATCTGGTCTGTCTGGTTCCAGAAAGGTTTCAGTTGTGGTTGTAACGGCCCTTTGGTTTTCCCCATTACTGCGAGCTGTTTCAGTTTTACCAGCACCGGACCTTTCTGTGTCCAAACTCTGACATTGTCAGCTGTTCCTGGAAATGTGTCTAGAAAGTTTAAAACCACTATGGACTTTCCCAGGGGCATAACCACTGGTAGTGCACCTGCCAGCGGGAGTTCGCTCAATGCATCCACATTTGCTACTTGGCCTCCCTTCCAACTTGTAATTATACACACTTAGAATTACAGCCCACTGCTGAATTCGGCCTGAAGCTATGGGTGGTACTACTTTGTCCTCATTAAGTAGACCAAGCAGAGGTTTGTAGTCCGATATTATCACAATATCCATAAAGGTATTGGTGGATCTTCCTGACTCAAAATATGATCGCCAAACCTTCCTCCTCTATCTGGGCATATTCACACTCTGCATTAGCCAAAGTCCTGGATGCATATGCTATTGGGCGTTCCTCTCCATTAGGCCACCTATAAGTTAATATGACCCCAATGCCGTACGGAGAAGCATCGCATGTCAATACTAGATCTCGTTTGGGATCGTAGTGTACCAACACCTTAGAGGATAATAGCTGTTTCTTCACTTCCCTGAAAGCTATGGCTTGACTACATGACCATTTCCCTTTTTTTTAAAGACTTAATGCAAAGGTGCCGGGATGGAGGCCAAGTTATGTATGAATTTTCTGTAATAATGAACCAGCCCAAGGAAACACCTGAGCCCAAGGGAGCCAGGGCACCTTTGATCACTCTCACTTTACCTTCCAATGGGTGTAACTGGGTCTTGTTGACTCTGTAATCCAAGTAGGTCACTTGGGGTGCCTGGAACACATGGTTTCCCCTTCTAAGGCATATGGCCACCTGGGAGTAATGTCTAAGGACTATGTCCAAGTTTTCCAAGTGCTCCTTTATTGGCCTTCCCTGTTATTAACACGTCATCTAGATAAATGGCGACCTGGGGTAGTGTGAAATGTTCTGCACTGTCTGCTGAAAAATTGCAAAGGCAGAGACGATACCCCAAATGGCAGTGTTGTATATTGGTACAAACCCTTATGGGTATTAATTGTAGCGTACTTCTGGGAATCCTCATCTAACAGCAATTGCAAGTACACATGGCTCATGTCCAGCTTTGTGAAAGACAGCTTTGCATATAAATCATCTATGCGAAGGAATGGGTATTTATCCAGCTGCGAAAAGTGGTTTACCATTTGTTTAAAATCCCTACAAAGGCGAACTGACCTGTTGGGCTTCATATTTTCAATGTTGGTAAATGCCTATAGTGCAATACCTCCAGAGGCATAATCAGACAAAAATTGCCATTGAGTCAAAGAAGGTATTAAGATAGGGCAACTGAAGCATCAATTAAAAAGGGGAAAAAGAAGACTAGCAATTATTTATGACCATCGGATGTTGGAAAGCACTTCACAGCCAGTTAAGTATTTGCTAAAGCCTAGGACCTTTGCAATGTATGATTACAACTAGCATTATGCAAACAGCAAACTTTGACAAAACAGCAATGTGATAATGACCAGAAAATCTGTTTCTATGGTACTGATTTACACATAAATATTAGCTACTCAGTGATAGCTGCCTTGCATTTCTTTTAAGTAGTTACTGCAATCAGGTGAGGACTCTATTCAACATCTCATCTAAATAATCACAACTGTACAAGGCAGCATTCTATCAGCTCTGCAATAAAGTGTCAGCTAGATTTTTGTGCTCAGCACTGAAGTATAACTAGGTGAAACTTTAATGCTTAGACATGAGAGTTCTATCTACTAAGCCATGGCTGAAACTCTAAAGTATGAAATTGTAAAGTAGTGTTTTAGAGGTAGAAAGAAAAGTGGACAGGTAGGGAGAGATAGCAGGAACTGCAGATGCTGGAGAATCTGAGATAACAAGGTATAGAGCTGGATGAACACAGCAGGCCAAGCAGCATCAGAGGAGCAGGAAGGCTGACGTTTCGGGCCTAGAATG
>NC_063341.1:53938714-53948948 GCF_021869965.1 Rhincodon typus | reverse complement strand
CCCCTCCCCCTTTTCTGATGAAGGGTCTAGGCCCGAAACGTCAGCCTCTCTGCTCCTATGATGCTGCTTGGCCTGCTATCTCTTTCCTGTACTCTGTTCTCATCGTTGTTTAAGATCTGACCCACTACGGTGGTGTCATCAGCAAATTTGTAAATGTTGTTAGAGCTGAATTTGGTCATACAGTCATGAGTGTATAAGCAGTATAGTAAAGGGCTGAGTACACAGCCTTGCAGGGCACCGATGTCGAGGGTGGGGCGTATATGAAACAAGCTGCCAGAGGAAGTAGGAGGCGGGTACAATTTCAACACTTAAGAGACATTTGGACAGGTACATGGGTATGAAAGATTTAGAGTGATAGGGACCAAACACAAGAAAATGGAACTAGTTCAGTTTAGGAAACTTGATCAGCATGGATGGGTTGGGCCGAAGGGCCTGTTGCCATGTTCTATGACTCTATGGAAAATTAAATGCTGCAGCCTCACCTCAAACCATAACACTGCTCTCAGCATTAAATTTCTGCAAGACTGCTGTTGGGTTTTGTGAGCTTATACTCTGATTTTCAGTTTAATATACTTCTGCTAATTCTGTTCAGTGCATTTAGATTGTTCCTTTTAAAATGTGAATTGGATGGAAAAACTTCAAAAGTTGAAGTTTTATTAGAAAATAAACACCTTGGCAAAGAAGCTTGGTGCTAAATAATAAATTGAAGTGGGCAAAAAGATGAAAGGAATCTCTTATGACTTCTGGCTTATAATAGTGTGCCAAATTCAGGCCTGTTTCCTTATTCCAATAATGCAGATCTGTCTGACAGCTCTAACCAGCTCCAGAAGATGACAAAGGGTTCCTGGCACTGCAATTGTCTTCGCATAGTATGGCTGAGTGATAGACTGCTGAATTGGCCCAGTTTAAAATGTTAATGAGTATTAACAGTTTATGAAACGTAATCCTGCTTCAAAATTTAATGCATGTCCTGCCCAAGTTACGCAATCAGTAATTGTCACAGAAGCTATAAAACTGTACACACTGCAGCCCATGCGGGTCATATTTGTCTTTCTGTGTCTCGCTTTCTCAGTACCTTGAAATACAAATTGCTAGGCTCTCATGGGACCCATTCACTGTACATGCAGATATTGAAATATGAAAGCATTTATTTTTTTCTGTGCATATATTTTCCAATGTTATGGGAGTGCTTTCCCAATGCAATAACAAAATGAACCGGGCCCTTACAGCCAATAAAAACAAGAGCTGTTCAACCCATCTCTCAACTCACAACCAAGAAATAAAACATCATCTTGCCTTTACATAATATCTTTAATGTGGCAGAATGTCCTAAGGCGTAAATTGATATTGAACGAATAAGAAGGCAAGGAATTGATCAGAAGCTTGATCACAAGAGTGGGTTTGAAACCTGTGTTAAAAAGAGGAGGAGGAGGAGATAGTGCTGTGGGAAAAAGGAAGTCCAAAGTTTAGGAGGCTGGATAGCTGAAAAGACATATTTGCCAAATGTGGCTGGATCAAAGTGGGTGACGTACAAAAGGCTGAGTTGGAGATACATGGAATTCTCAGACTGTTGCACGGCTGCAGGGTCTTGCAATGATAAGTAAAGCCATCAAGCCTGCACACAAAGATGGAAATTTTTAAATCCTACTCCAGAGACTTGAAAAATAGAGTCATATAACATGGAAACAGACCCTTCGGCCCAACTCATCTGCGCCAATCAAACAATCCAATCTGATCTAGTCCCATTTGCCAGCATTGGACCCACATTCTTCTAAACCCTTCCTAGTCATCTGCTTATCCAGCTGCCTTTTAAATATTGTAATTGCACACGCCTCCACCACTTCCTCTGGCAGCTCATTGTATACATGCATCACCCTCTGCTTGAAAATGTTACCCCTCAGATCCTTTTTAAATCTTTCCCCTCTCACCTTAAACCTATTCCCTCTAGTTTTGGTCTCCCACACCCTCGGAAAAAGACCTTTCCTATTCATCCTACCTATGCCCCTCATGATTTTATAAAACTCTACAAGGTCACCCCTCAGCCTCCAATACTCCAGGGAAAAAAGCCCCTGCCTATTCAGCCTCTCCCTATACCTCATACTCTCCAATCCCAGCAACATCCTTATAAATCTTTTCTGCACCCTCTCAAGTTTAACATCATCTTTCCTATGGAAGGGCAACCAGAATTGTACACAGTATTCTAAAAGTGGTCTCACCAATGTTCTCTACAGCCACAACATGACACCCCAATCCTATACTCAATGTTCTGACCAATGAAGGCAAATGTGCCAAACACCTTCTTCACCTCTGTCTATCTGAACTCCACTTTCAAGGAACTATGCACCTGCACCCCTTGGTCTCTTTGTTCAGCAGGACCCTACCATTAATTGTACAAGTCCTGCCCTGGTTTGCCTTACCAAAATGAAACACCTCACAATTATCTAAATTAAACTACTTCTGCCGCTCCTTAGCCCACTGGCCCATCTGATCAAGGTCCTGTTGTAATATGATATATGTTAACTGTAGTGAGGTAATCAGGCACAACTGAAGGTTCCATCTTTTCAATGAAACATTAAACCAAGGCTCCTGCTGCCTTCTAAGGAATGATCCTGTGGTACTTTACAAAAAAGAACAGTTGAGTTCTTAATCTAAAACTGACATGATATTTCATTGTGGTTAATTGGAGCTTGAGCATATTGGCTGCCAATGTTTCCTCTACTGCAATAATGACCACACATTGAAAGCAGTTTATTAGCTGTAGTGTGATGTGGGTCATGAACAACAATGCTAAACAAATGCAAATATTTTCTATGTTTCTTTAGTGTGCTATCATCCCCTTCAATGGCATCAAGGCTCTACTGTGAGTCCCTCAGTAGCAGTGGGCATGAAATTTGGATCCACAGTGCCACTGAGATGTTCAGCTACAGAAAGAACTCAACACTAACATTTCTGAAAAAGGGCCAAATATCCAGGCAAGATGATTTTGAGTGGCTTCTGCTTTTCCAAAGTCTCTAGAAGTACATTGGAATGTTTTTGGAGGTGTTATGGTGAGTTGTTCCATTTTGCAGGGAGTGAAAAATAACAACAACTTATATTTATGTCAAACTTTTAATAAAACATTCCACTATGTATAAAATTCCTGTAAAGTAAAGTACAACATCAGGCCACATGGAGGTATTAGGTCAGATGACCAACAGGTCAAAGTAGTAGGTTTGAGAAGTGCTTTAAAAGAATTGAAAGTGAGGGAGAGACACAGATACTCAAGAAGGGAATTCCAGAGCTTGGCTTGTGGGCAACTGAAGGTTTGGCCACCAATGGTGGAGAAATTATAATTAGATAATTATCATTATCTAGATAATTATCTAAGTAATTGCAAACTCACAGGGGAGGGCAGAGGATTGACTAAACTGTCCACACAAAGGATGCAGTGATTGTGCCACTGCATGTATAATGTGGCAGGGAGGAGGGGCTGAGGCTGCTTGAAGGCAAGGTTTGCACAAGGCCCATTATCCAAACACCTTCCAGGCACTGCACTATGGTAACAGGAGACTGTCTGGTGGGCTCCCAAATCCACCCAGCATATCAGTAGGCATGCCAATGTATGCTGCCCCATTGAGGTTCTCATCTGAGTCACATGTAGCAGAATACCTCTGTCACCTTGCCTGCTGCTCAGTTTGAACCACCCTTTCTGACTAGATTGCTTGCAACTCACTCATGCCCCGAATTCGCCAAGTGCTTTTCCCAAATCTGTGTGAAGCATTAAAGGTACATGCAGTGACAGTGTTTGAGCTTGTGTCTACAAGTGTTGGATCAAGATTATCTAGATCAAGGGATGGGGGTTGAAGGTGATGAGAAAGACAATTGGGTTCGTGTCTCACATCTGCAGCCTGCCAAGGAGATAGTAAGATGAATGTGAATTGGGACATGTGAAGGAGCACAAGTCAAGAACATCATCCTAAATGTTCTCAGTAATGACATTACAAAAGGCTCTGTCACAGCTGGACATGTGCTTTGGAGAACAATCTCCTCTGCAGCATTCACATAAGCATCCTGATCTCACACTGGCTCGGCACAACTTCAGTTTATTGAACACATACCTTGCCCTGGAAAAGAGTGTAAAGAATGTCAGTGATTATGTAGTCGTATTTTTGGTGCAATTTGCCTACAATAGCAGACTTGCTATAAAAGGTACTTGGAAGCAACTGAAGGTGGGTGTGAAAGTGGCATCATAGGAATGTGTACGAAAAAATTAGGTGGAATATGGGACTGTAAGGCTAGAATCGTGACTTCTACTACTGAGTTAATGATGGGTTATGGTACATTGTGCAGCTAGAAAGCTCAGTGAGGTGATGAATAGGAGATAGAACACAGAACACAGAACAGTACAACGCAGTACAGGCCCTTCGACCCACAATGTTGTGCCGACCTATTATCCTACTAAGATCAATCTACCCTGCATACCCTACATTTTACTATCCTCCATGTGCCTATCGAAGAGTCGCTTAAAAGTCTCTAAAGTATCTGACTCCACTACCGCCGCCAGCAGTGCATTCCACACGCCCACCACTCTCTATGTGAAGAACCTACCTCTGACATCTCCCCTATACCTTCCTCTAATCACCTTAAAATTATGCCCCCTCGTAATAGTCATTTCTGCTCTAGGAAAAAATCTCTGACTATCCACTCTATCTATGCCTCTCATCATCTTGTACACCTCTATCAAGTCACCTCTCAACCTTCTTCGCTCCAATAAGAAAAGCCCTAGCTCCCTCAACATTTCCTCATAAGACCTGCCCTCCAGTCCAGACAGCATCCTGGTAAATCTCCCCTGCACCCTCTCTAAAGCTTCCACATCCTTCTGATAATGAGGTGACCAGAACTGAACACAATATTCCAAGATAACAAGGTGCAGAGCTGGATGAACACAGCAGGCCAAGCAGCATCAGAGGAGTAGGAAAGCTGACGTTTCGGGTCTGGACCCTTCTTCAGAAGTGGGGGGGGGAAGGGGATTCTGAAATAAATAGAGATAGAGGAGGAGCCAGATGGAAGATGGATAAAGGAGCAGATAGGTTGAGAGGAGACAGACAGGTCAAGGAGGCAGGGATAGTGCCAGAAAAGGTGAGTGTTGGTGGGGAGTTAGGATGGGGGTAGGTCAGTCAAGGGAAGACGGACAGGTCAAGGAGGGGGGGATGAGGCTGGTAGGTAGGGGGGGGGGGGTTGGGGGTTGAGGTAGGAGGAGCGGATAGGTGGGAGAAAGGACAGATAGGTCAGGGAGGCAGGGACGAGCTGGGCTGGTTTTGGGATGCGGTTGGGGGTGGGGAGATTTCGAAGCTTGTGAAGTCCACATTGATACCATTGGGCTGCAGGGTTCCCAAGCGGAATATGAGGTGCTGTTCCTGCAACCTCCGGGTGACATCGGTGTGGCACTGGAGGAGGCCCAGGATAGACATGTCGTCCAAGGAGTGGGAGGGGGAGTTGAAGTGGTTCGCGACTGGGAGGTGCAGTTGTTTGTTGCAAACCGAGCGTAGGTATTCCACAAAGTGGTCTCCAAGCCTCCGTCTGGTTTCCCCGATGTAGAGCAGGCCACATCGAGAACAGCGGATACAGTATACCACATTAGCAAATGTGCAGGTGAACATCTGTTTAATGTGGAAGGTTTTCTTGGGGCCTGGGATGGGGGTGACGGGGGAGGTGTAGGGGCAGGTGTAGCACTTCCTGCGGTTGCAGGGAAAAGTGCCGGGTGTGGTGGGGCTAGTGGGAAGTGTGGAGCGGACAAGGGAGTCACAGAGAGAATGGTCCCTCCGGAAAGCAGATAAGGGTGGGGAGGGAAAAATGTCCTTGGTAGTGGGGTCAGATTACAGGTGGTGGAAGTGGCGGAGGATGATGCGTTGGATTGGAGGTTGGTGGAGTGGTACGTGAGGATGAGGGGGATTCTGTTTTTGTTGTTATTGCGGGGAGGGGGTGTGAGGGATGAGTTGCATGAAACGCGGGAGATGAGGTTGAGGGCGTTTTTGACCACTGTGGAGGGGAAGTTGCGGTCCTATTCCAAGAGTTTTATAGACCTGCAGCATGACCTCACGGCTCTTAAACTCAATTCCCCTACCAAGGAAAGCCAACACACCATATGCCTTCTGTAGAACCCGATCAACTTGGGTAGCAACTTTGAGGGATCTATGGACGTGGACCCCAAGATCCCTCTGTTCCTCCAAACTGCCAAGACTCCTGCCATTAACCCTGTATTCTGCATTCAAATTTGACCTTCCAAAATGAATCACTTCACATTTGAGATAGTAGGAACTGCAGATGCTGGAGAATCCGAGACAACAAGGTGCAGGGCTGGATGAACACAGCAGGCCAAGCAGCATCATAGGAGCAGAGAGGCTGACGTTTCGGGCCTAGACCCTTCATCAGAAATGGGGGAGGGGAAGGGGGTTTTGAAATAAATAGGGAGAGAGTGGGAGGCGGATAGAAGAGGGATAGAGGAGAGGATAGGTGGAGAGGAAACAAACAGGTCGAAGAGGCGGGGATGGGGCCAGGCTAAGGAAGGTGATGTGGCTGTAGTACCTGGTTTGCTTCATGCCTCGTGAGGCATGACCTGCCCCTCACTAAGCCATGCTGACTATTTCTAATCAAACTGTGCTTTTCCAAATAATCGTAAATACTGTGAGATGTCATGTAAATATGCAGTCACTGACCTATCTCCCTCATGAGCTTATTGAACTTTCCCAGCACTAATGGCGCCTCTTTATTGCCAGACTTGCAATAAACCCATTGGCCACCAGTTCCCATTATCTCTGAAGGCCATTTCTGGATGGTTTCCTGGGGAATTATGGCCTCCTTCTCCTGTTGACCTCCATGATTAATGCTCCCCATACCATTTCTGAAAATCTGAGCACCCTGTCTCTCTGCCCTGATACTCAATTTTTTTTTTTGCAAAAATAGACTTCCTTCATAAAAATATTTTTATGTATGTACGCAGTTACTTAAGCAGTTCAGTTCTGTACATTCTTTATATATTGAGAACAAACAAACATTGGAGTTTGATTTTCTCCACAGTTAGAACAAACCCAGAGGCATTTCTTAATTATACAAAGTACTATTTACATGCTTTTGAGGCACTGGGAGGGTCCAATAGCTGAACAGTGTTTCCCCACTGCACCTTGGCAACGGCTGCCTCAAGCTTTAGTGCGTCCCTCAGCATGTTGTCCAGGACCTTGGAATGTGCCAGTCTGCAACATTTGGTCAACGTTAACTCTGCACTGGAAGACCAACTAGTTTTGGGCAGTTGATATTCCAATTGCTTAGTTTCCCATGAAGTTACAGTGCATGGCAGTCAGCAGTAGCTTGCAGACAGTGAAGCTTCTCTTTAAGAGGAACAGATTGCCTTTAAAGGGTGGTGGCGGCGAACTGGAGCACATGCCAGCTTTACACACTATAATACTTACTGTTAAGCATGCAACAAACTGGCAGCATAGTTCACACTCAGCTGCACGTTCCTGTCAAGAAAATGAGAGGGCAGAACGCAGTTTTTCTGCTGTCTGCAGCCTCAACAGAACTAGCTATGACTGGACCGTGAATCACACAGGCAAATTTTAATCTACGTTCTCAGAATCTACAGTGTCATCCAAATTTTCCCCTCTGTTCTGCTATTGCTTATCCTCAATCTACAACTCAGCTAAATGAAAAAGAGACAAGAAAAAGAAAGAAAAACATCGAAAGCGAGATCGAAAAGATATATATCACGTGTAATGAATTTTAAAATTCTTTTAAACTACATCGTTTTGTGCTGATGTAGGGAGGAGACATGATATTATCTGATGTGGTTTGTACCAGTCTGCAAACTAAGTGCGTGAATTATGCCTGGCAACTCTGTGAAACCAGAAAATTAGACTTGCTGCTACAGAGACAGAAGGGAAGAACTTGCATTTGTACAGCACAATATCACAAAGCATTTCCAATTAAATAACTGTTGAAGTACAGACACTCCACTAGGATGCTGAGTCTATAAAGGAGGTCATTTAGTTCATCTTGCAGGTGACTGTAATAGCTCTTTAACGGAATCTACCAAATGTAATCCTACTTTCTAGCTTTTTCCCATATCCTTTTTATATTCTTCCTTCTCAGATACCTAGACAATGCTCATTTAAATCTTTCTTCTTTCATAGGTATTTACATTAAAGCATTTCATGTGCTAACAACTTTGAGAAAACAAATACCCTAATTTTAATCCAAATTCAGTCTGAGCCCCTTGTTACCAAATTGTCAACCACTGAAAGCAGCTCTCCAGAACATAACCCCTTAACCTTTTTTAGGTTTTGAAAAATCTTTTACATCCCTTTTAATCTTTTTGTTCCAATGAAAAGCCTTCTTCATAATTACAGCCTCTTATTCTAATATTAAATGAGTGAATTACGTTGTTATTTTAGCAAGTACTGAAATGTTGCACGATGATTAGTTTTTATGGAGCTGGTTGAGAAAGGAATGTTGGCCAGAACACACTGCTTTCTTTAAATAGTACCAGAACTGCTGTTTTAGTTCGATGTAACAGATCTCATGGCACTATTTACATCTCATCCAAAGAACAGCGCTTCTAACAATGCAGCATTCTCTAAGTCCTTATAGCCCAGATTATGTGACCAAACCTGCAATAAAGCTTGAACTAGCAACCTAACAAAAGGTGCTACTAATTGAACCAAGCTGAAACATCTAAACCCAGAGTCCCAAGGAGAATGCCTTAAAGTCATTAGGCATGATATTGGGAGCATTATGTTCAATCTTGCTTTTTGAAGTACAGGCAAATGCATTTGATAAACCCCAAATTTCAGAATTATATTTTGAGGAGGAAGTGAAGTATCCCAATTTCTTACATTAATAGATGATACTGTTTGCCTCTCCCCTCCGAAAGTGTACATGAGTAAACAGCAATAAATGTCACAGAGTCATGGAGTTATACAGCACGGAAACAGACCCTTCGGTCCAACTGATCCGCACTGACTAAATGTGTGCTGTGATTCAGAATAGCTGTCCCACCCTAGTTTAGAACTATTTGCTGCATAGACCTGTATTGCCACTTAGGAGACTGGATTGCCTGTATTGGCATCAGCTGCATTATGTGAATGCATCCGTGGTAAAATGCTCAAGAACACAGCCTCAAAAGTCAGAAGAATCCTGCTCAATTGTTCTATTTTAAGAATTTCAAATATCAGCCAGTAAAACTGACTGTTAAAGTTTTTCAAGATGCCAGGAAACCAGTAATACATTCAGACTGCAATTAGGAGAGATGTACAAGGGACTGCCAATTGGATTTTTGTTTTATACTATTACTAATATTTAGTTATTTCAACTGTGTGCGGATAGCTGAAATATGCTTACCTCGCTTATTAGAATAATTTCAAAAGATAGATGGATCATCATCAGCTAAATGTCAGGTACAAAGTCCATTAAGATAATAGAAACATTTGATATCAATTATCTGAATACAAGAAGATCACAGTGCAAATTTGGAATATCAGGTTTGTCAGGAGGACTTGAACATGAAATGGCTTTGTTTAATGTTGCACTTCATTTGTGTAAAGAAAGGCCCCAGTCTTCCTGGACAACAAGGTGCAGGGCTGGATGAACACAGCAGGTCAAGCAGCATCATAGGAGCAGAAAGGCTGACGTTTCGGGCCTAGACCCTTCATCAGAAAAGGGGGAGGGGAAGGGGGTTCTGAAATAAATAGGGAGAGAGTTGGGGGGCGGATAGAAGATGGATAGAGGAGAGGATAGGTGGAGAGGAAACAAACAGGTCGAAGAGGCGGGGATGGAGCCAGTAAAGGTGAGTGTAGGTGGGGAGTTAGGGAGGGAATAGGTCAGTCCAGGGAGGACGGACAGGTCAAGGGGGCGGGATGAGGTTGCGGCTTGAGGTGGGAGGAGGGGATAGGTGGGAGGAAGAACAGGTTAGGGAGGCGGGAACGAGCTGGACTGGTTTTGGAATGCGGTAGGGGGAGGGGAGATTTTGAAGCTTGTGAAATCCACATTGATACCATTGGGCTGCAGGGTTCCCAAGCGGAATATGAGGTGCTGTTCCTGCAACCTTCGGGTGGCATCGTTGTGACACTGCAGGAGGCCCAGGATGGACATGTCATCTGAGGATTGGGAGGGGGAGTTGAAATGGTTCACGACTGGGAGGTGCAGTTGTTTATTGTGAACCGAGCGTAGGTGTTCTGCAAAGCGGTCCCCGAGCCTCCGCTTG
>NC_063341.1:53923390-53938214 GCF_021869965.1 Rhincodon typus | reverse complement strand
GAAGAAGCGGAGGGCCTTAAGGCCATCTGCATGGGGAATGCAGGTGTAGAGGGACTGGACGTCCATGGTAAAGATGAGGTGTTGGGGACCGGGGAATTGGAAGTTCTGGAGGAGGTGGAGGGCGTGGGTGGTGTCACGGACATAGGTAGGGAGTTCCTGGACCAAGGGGGAGAAAATGGAGTCTAGATAGTTGGAGATCAGTTCGGTGGGGCAGGAGCAGGCGGAGACAATGGGTCGACCAGGGCATTCAGGTTTGTGGATTTTGGGAAGGAGATAGAAGCGGGCAGTGCGAGGTTGGGGAACGATGAGGTTGGAGGCCGTGGGTGGGAGGTCACCTGACGTGATGAGGTTGTGGATGGTTTGCGAGATGATGGTTTGGTGCTCAGGGGTGGGGTCATGATCAAGGGGGCGGTAGGAGGAGGTGTCGGAGAGTTGGCGTCCGGCCTCGGCGATGTAGAGGTCAGTGCGCCATACTACAACTGCACCTCCCTTGTCCGCGGGTTTTATGGTGAGGTTGGGATTGGAGCGGAGGGAGCGGAGGGCTGCACGTTCTGCGGGGGAGAGGTTGGAGTGGGTGAGAGGGGTGGAGAGGTTGAGGCGATTGATGTCTCGACGGCAGTTGGAGATGAAGAGGTCGAGGGAGGGTAGGAGGCCTTGGGGTGGTGTCCAGGAGGAGGGGGTGTGTTGGAAGCGGGAGAAGGGGTCAGTAGAGGGAGGGTTAGGTTCACGGTTAAAGAAGTAAGCGTGGAGGCGGAGGCGGCGGAAAAACTGCTCTGTGTCCAAGCGTGAGCGGTATTCGTTGATCTGTGGGTGGAGGGGGACAAAGGTGAGCCCTTTACTGAGGACTGTTGTTAGCTTCTTGTGGTATAGATTAAGATGAAAGTCTCATCTTTAATTAAGCAGATTTAGCAAGTATGCACTAAGATGAGATTTGTGGAATGAGTTGGATTACTTCACCCACTAGTCTCTCACGCAATGCATTTTCTGTCCTGAAATCTGAATAGCTACTGGAAAACTTTCACACCACCATCAAGAGCTGGATTCAAACCTGGACTACAGATCTGAAAGGGCTGTGTTCTAAGCCACTGCAACTTCCAATTTCCCTAAAATTATGCTGGATATACATTACACATTTGCAGAACATTGATTGAACTGTTGAAAAGCTTTGACATTAGTTCACATTCAATTCTATTTGAAGTGGATTTGGAATTATTCCAGCTGAAGAAAATTCTGTGTATTTTTAAGCTATCCAGTGCCCCTTAATGTGAATCAGCTCTCAAATTGCTTCATCAGAATGACATATTGGAGCAGAACACTACCCTTTCGCTGTGGTCACAATTTGCTCCTAAATGAATCCTGATGGATTTACTGCATGTTTCAGATATCTGCTTTTCCAATAGGCATCTGGCCATTGAAGCTCTGAGAAAAGCATTGAGTTTCTGGCAGTGGTTGCTGTACCGCTCCTTGCTAACAAGGATGGAAAATGTCATGCCATTAGTCTGAAATGCAATGCAGACAGGTTGAACATAGTTCTTCTGTCACTGAGGTAACTCAGAGCTGGGAATTTTAATCTATCCCACCCTGTGGGAAATTGACGGAGCAAATCAGTTGTCCATTTTCAACCAAGTCTGATTTCACTTTCCAATGACTTCTTAAGGCAGCCTGTCAGTGAGTGATTGGGATGTGAAGTTGACTGATGGGGTAGTAAGTGGCCAGATTTTATTTCCCTGATTTTTGTAGACAGGACATACCCGCTCAACTTTCCACATTGCCAAGCATATGCCAGTGTTATTGCTGTACTGGATAAGATTGGCTATAGGTGTGCAAAATGTCTCCCTGCCTGCCCATAAAGGACATGTTGTGAAACACTTGTATTACTGAACCCTCCTCTCATCTCCATCACTCAACATAGCTGGCTGTTTTCTGCCAATGACATTTCCTTGGAAGGAAGTTTGGAGATGTGGAATCACTGGTAAGTATGTACAGGGCATGGATTCATAGAATCCCTACAATGTGGAAGCAGGCAATTTGGTCCATCACCGACCTTCTGAAGAGCTTCCCACCCAGACCCACTCCCTGACCCTATTCCTGTAACCTTGCATTTCCCATGGATAATCCACCTAACCTGCACATCCCTGGACACTATGGGCAATTTAGCATGACCACTCCACCTAACCTGCACATCTTTAGACTGTGGGAGGAAACCATAGCACCCAGAGGAAAACCATGCAGACACGGAGAGAATATACAAACTCCACACGGACAGTTGCCCAACGGTGGAATCAAACCTGGTTCCTGGCGCTATGAGACAGCAGTGCTAAGCAATGAGCCACTTTGCCACCCAAACATGTACAAGGAGAGCCAGATGAGTAAGAAGCAGTATGGAGGAGAGTGATATTTTCAAAGTCAAAGTTGGACTAGATTCAGGATCAGCGCTCAGCTCTTTCTATTTGCTGATTGTCATAAATTTTTTAATTGAGCCAGTGAGATGGTAATGGTGTTTGTAGATAACATTAATCTATGTGATGGTGATGATGAAACCACGACTAGGCATGATTGTATGATTCTTGTATGATTCTACCTGGAAAATTGGAGAAAAGCACAGGAAGGCAAGGACATGAAGATCAGTAAACAGGAGTCACAATACATGGGTTGGCTGTTTGAATCTCGAGAAGAGTTTCAGAGTAAGGTTTAAAGACTATGGGTAAAAACCTGAAAAAAATGAATAGTTCAAAGTACTTGGTGGTCAGTACTGCAAGTATGGAAATGGAAATTAATTGCAAGAATCGAATAGATCCATTGTACTCTGGCTAGAATAGTTGGTATAAATGCAGTGAAGTATTACATGAAACTGAAAGTATGATAGTTTTGAGAATAACCCTGTTATACTATGAAGACACTTGGTAAACAAACAATCCAGATTGGGAGAACAACTGGACACTAATAGGATTTGGCTGCTGAGATGAATGTGTAAAGTAACAAGAAAGGACAATATAAAGAGGAACAAATCCGGGAGCCAATGAAGACTCGGAGAATTGAAGACAGTAGCCAAGAAGTGGCAGAAAGAGATTGAATGAGGAAATGAATGATGAAGATGGGGCTGTTAGGAATAAAGAGAAAAGACTAAGACCAGATGGAATGAGGCAGGGCCCAGGAGGTACTAACCACATTTTAGTTTATGAATAAAGCTTCCTTGCCCAAAACATAATTATGTTTAATAAATTTAAAACTTCACTTCCAGGGCTTTGGAACATCAAATTCCAAGAAACTGTTCTTATTCCTGATTTTTTTCACTTCATGCACTTCAAACTTACTTCTAAAGAATTTTTTTAACCTACCTGTTGACATATTTTCCAATGAGTATGTGAACGAAAACTGCTAAATAACGACCAAAAGTTGTAGTTCTGCTTCACAGTCTAACTTCTTGAATATTTCTTCCAATGAATCAAATCTGATCCCAATGACCAGTAAATCGATCTCTTCTTTCGGATCTGAACTAGACTTATCTTCTTGGCTGCTAATGGGCTTTTACTGCTTTCACTGCTTTTTCTTTTCTCGTAAATGTTTGTTTCCGTTATTACTGGCCGTGAAAAGCTTTTATTGGCTTATAGTTGGTCTTTGGTAATTTCTCTGCAGTTTTCAGTTCAAAGGTTTCTCCTTCACAGCAGCTCTTCAACTCTACAGGTGTTCTGGCTGATAGCTGGTCTACAGACAAATCAAGTATTTCTTGCAGTCTTTCTCTTCTCCAAACAAATTTAGACTTATTCCATGATCTTCACAACACAGAGACCAGCTTTTGCTAGTGTGGTTTTATGGCAACACCTAAGAATTGGGGTTCAAGATAGACTGGTTAAGGAGAAAACAAAGTAAGAACTGTCTTCAGGCTAAGACTTCTTTAGAACTCTGTTTATCTCATATGAATATTAACCTATCACTATACATGGTAATTGGAGATATACCTGACTCCATTCATGCTGCTTATGAAGTTTGTTCTCTACATGATTCTCTCTTCACTCTAACTTACCTCTGCCAACACTGCACTCATTGTGTCCTGTAAGGAGCAACTCCAGAACATCATTGCAAGGTTTCCCCAGGAAAAGCAGTGCTAATCATTGAGCCACCATGCCACCCATACAATTGCATTAAGATATCATATAATGTGTTAGGGTGTCAGACATTGATAATGAAATCACTTGGTGTATTTTATAAATGTATTAGATAAGAAAAACAACCATTTGATTTAATACAATTAATCCTGCATTGGTAAAATCCACCTACATTAGCTGTCATATAAACTGGATATAAATTGTCCCATTGGGAACACCCAGCATGGGTTCATGAAGGGTAGGTCATGTTTAACTAATTTGGTGGAATTCTTTGATGACATTACTTGCATGGTGGACAATGGGGAACCTGTGGATGTGGTGTATCTGGATTTCCAGAAGGCATCAGACAAGGTGCCACACCAAAGGCTGCTACATAAGATAAAGTTGCACGGTATTACAGGTAATGTATTGGCATGAATAGAGGATTGGTTGACCAGTAGATAGCAAAGAGTAGGGGTAAATGGGTGTTTTTCTGGTTGGCGGTCAGTGGCTAGTGGTGTGCCTCAGGGATCAGTGTTGGGTCCGCAAATGTTTATAATTTACATAGATGATTTGAAGTTGGGGACTAAGTGTGGTGTGTCAAAATTTGCAGATGACACTAAGGTGAGTGGTAGAGAAAAGAGTGCAGAAGACACTGAAAGAGTGCAGAAGGATATAGATAGTCTAAATGAGTGGGCAAAGGTCTGGCAGATGGAGTACAGTGTTGATAAGTGTGAGGTCATCCATTTTGGTAGGAATAACAGCAAAATGGACTATGTTTTAAATGGTAAAAAATTGCAGCATGCTGCTGTGCAGAGGGACTTGGGTGTCCTTGTGCATGAATGACTGAAGGTGGGATTGCAGGTGCAGCAGGTGATTAAAAAGGCAAATGGAATTTTGTCTGCCATTGCTCGAGGGATGGAGTTTAAAAACAGGGAGGCTATGCTGCAGCTGTATAGGGTCCTGGTGAGGCCACACCTGGAGTACTGTGGGCAGTTTTGGTCTCCTTACTTGAGAAGAGATATACTAGCACTGGAGGGGGTGCAGAGGAGATTCACTCGGTTGATTCCAGAGTTGAGAGGGTTGGATTATGAGGAGAGTCTGGGTAGACTGGGATTATACTCATTGGAATTCAGAAGAATGAGGGGAGATCTTATAGAAACATATAAGATTATGAAGGGAATAGATAAGGTGGAGGCAGGGAGATTGTTTCCGCTAGCAGGTGAAACTAGGACTAGAGGGCATCGCCTCAAAATAAAGAGAAGCAGATGTAGGACTGAGGTCAGGAGGAACTTCTTCACCCAAAGGGTTGTGAATCTGTGGAATTCCCTGCCCAGTGAAGCGGTTGAAGCTACCCCACTGAATGATTTTAAGGCAAGGCTAGATAAATTTTTGAACAGTAAAGGAATTAAGGGTTATGGTGAGTGGGCGGGTAAGTGGAGCTGAGTCTCAAAAAGATCAGCCATGATCTTATTAAATGGCGGGGCAGGCTCGAGGGGCCAGATGGCCTACTCCTGCTCCTAATTCTTATGTTCTTATGTTCTTATGTCATAGATATCTCCCTGTGCATGCTTGTTTTTACAATCAAAATCAATTGTGCAGTGTTGAATAGATCTTATTAATGTAAATCTTAGCAAAATTATATAATTATAAGGTGCCAAAAAAAGAAAAGGGACAATATAGTAATCATTTTTATTTTTAAGTTAAATGGTATTAAATACATTCAGACTTTATTATTTCGGGAGTTGCCTCAAATCTGAGAAAATAACAGTGTTTTCAATTATTGAATATGGAGGGAATAATCCATTGGATCATAATGTAGCCATCAAATCCATTTTATAGAGGGCCACTTTTTCATTGAACTTAAGCAGAACAGTAACTTATAATTAAATAAAGCAAAACACAGTTTCAAGTTGCCGATGTGGTGGGTACCACCTTGATTAAAAAGCCAAGAGCCTTGAAGGAGAAATGAGAATCATATGCAGGGATCTACTCATGAAAGTACATTGAACAGATAAAAACATATACCCTGTCTTCTCCAATTCTGCTAAGAATGCCCTGAAGTAATTATGTGTACAATTTGTGTGTGTATAGCTGCATGTGGTCTTGATTATGCATGTGCACATTCATGCTTAGGTCTATATTTCTGTGTTTTCCACTTATAAGCATGATTACTCGTTCAGTTACATGTTTATGTACATGATTTACCATGTAACACAGTATGGACAGGCTAGCACATCTATGATAGAACTGCAGATATTTGCATGTTTGTACATTCATGTTCTTGCAGTTTTCATGTTTACATGTCTCTGAAAGCACCTGCATATATAAGTATATAGTATGTCTCACAGTTTACGGTCAAGATCAATAATATCACAAGTTATTCAACTGAATTAACACATTCAATGCTTAAACCATTGATCTGTTAACTAAATCTCCTATAATGAACAGGGAGGTTCATTTACACATAAGAGATAAACAAGGGTAACTACCCATATACAGTATTTCTCTTTTCAGGTCCAGTTTTTTTTTCCATTTCTAACTTTAACTTAGCTCATTCCAGCTGTAGCATTCAAATTTCGGGTCTCCTTTCTTTCAATTCAAAATGTTGCAAAATTCACTTGAGGCATCTGATCCCTATGACATCCTCCTTCTATTTCTACCTTCAATTTATCTGCTAAATCCATGTTTAGTTTAGTCAAATGTCTAAAATAATCCACTCTCACACGTTCTACTTTCAGAAAGCTCCTAGTAACATTTAAAGCCATCCTCAACATTTGTGCAATACACATCACCAAAATGCATCTACTTTATGTCCCAGAACCACTGCTTAGCTATTCCTTGAACAAGAAAGACACAGATTCTTCTAAAGTACAATAAATTCAAAGATCCTAAGGAAACCCTACTTGATATGATCCCAGCTGATGTTATTACTGGCAAGTCAGGTCCCACACTAAAACTGATGTTGATAGATCATATTTTGTTCTGTTTCGGTTTTAAGGTAGTGGTGTCTTGCTGAAAAATAAGCACACAATGCTGCAGACTTTTCTTTAAGAATAAAATCAACCTTTATTCACAAAAGAAATTATAATATAGAATAAACCAAGCTATTCACATAGAACATAAATTCAATGATTTTAAGCACACAGTATAAACATAATCCTATTAATCCCAAAACACTCCTTTAAAAATGGAAAAGAAAAATAACAGATTTTGCACAGTGCCTGGTACAGTACCTAAAAACACTCCTTTTATTGTGCCAAAAAAAACTCATATGGTACTCCCACCCAGAGTCCCTGCAGCTGACACCTCCATAGAATTAAATCATTTGTGACAGGTGTTGGGACATCATTTAAGGTTGTACAGGACTTTGGTGAGGCCTCTTCTGGAGTACTGTGTTCAGTTCTGGTCACCCTGTTATAGGAAGGATATTAGTAAATTGAAGAGGGTTCAGAAAAGAATTACCAGGATGTTGTCAGAAACGGAAGGTTTCAGTTATAAGAAGAGGCTGGATAGGCTGGGACTTTTTTCGCTGGAGCGTAGGAGTCATAGAGCCATACAGCACAGAAACAGACCCTTCAGTCCAACCAGTCCATGCCAAACATAAAATCCGAAACCAAATTAGTTCCTGTCGTAGTTAATGGTGCAGCTGCTGTGAAGAAGTTTGGGACAAACGTTCAGCAGAACCTACACATTCCCAAGAACATCATAATGTTCCTTTTTATTGTATAATGGAGAGATGTGCTTCTGCTTCCACCTATGCAGTCCTGGCCAGTATTCAACCTTAATCCATTATGTGTTCCACATATGTTCCTTGAGTGTTAGCAAATTCTCTTTTGGTGACCATTATGTCAGCTGGCTATTTTCTGGAAGAGGACTATCAGTTGTTCTGAGGAAGGCTTACCGGACCTGAAACGTTAACTCTGTTTTCTCCTTCACAGATGCTGCCAGACCTGCTGAGCTTTTCCAACAACTTTGTTTTTGTTCCTGATTTACAGCATCCACAGTTCTTTCGGTTTCTATCAGTTGTTCTACCTGCCTTTCCCAGGTGTCCTTGAACATTAGAAGGTTGTCCAAGCATACTGCATAATTAGATAAGGTATGGTAAGGTGAAGCATTTCAGAGTCTGAACAGCAAGACACCGCACTGGTATAACCAGTCAGGAGATATGAAGGTGGAGATTTCCTTCTCACTGGCAGTCAATGGAACCGGCCAGTACACCTAGAGTGTATCACCTTTAATATTGTAGGCTGCTTCACGTGACCTACCTAAGCAATCCCGCAGTTTCACTGCAGCTTTACTTGTTTAACCCAGAACAATATGGCTACCCTTCCTTTGACAATCGCAGTAACTCAAGGATTTATTTAAAACCATTTGCACTCTCAAGCGTACCTTTACAGAGTTCACAGCTGCAGTCAGAGAAATAGCCTGGTCAAAGTTAGCCTCGACACACTCTACCCTTTGGCAGTTAAAACAGACAGGCTTCTTGGCCTTACCTTTCATCTTAGCATTATCCTTTGTGTCCTGATGAGCCTCCCACCATTTCCCTCTCTCTAATGGGTGCTCAGTTTCCTGTCACCCACACCAACATTTCTATTTGGTTGGGATGACGAGGGGGATGGTTTCTTCTGCAATAGAAGTTTGTGGAGTCACTCAATCATCAGCCAGTGTGGTGAATTGCCTTTACCCAGTCATATTCTATCTCCTTATTCTATTGGGAAGAATATGGAGTTTTTAAACTCAAGGAGAATTAGTTCATAGAAATATTCTGAATTGGCTTCTAACGCAAGAGACCATGCCGCTGGTTAAAAGCAAACTGCTTAAGCCTTCAAATTCCAGGCTCATCTCGTCAGGCCATTTCCGAGGGAATGGAATTTTTGATTTTATGCCTCCAACACTAACCGGTGTACACTGAAGATAATTTTTTTTTACTACCATGTAAATTAGTGGCAGTTTCCTCAGACAAGAGGGAGTAAAAATGCCCACAGTACTTCAGGGGTTCTGGCCGATGGTCATAACAAATTTAAGAAGTGTTAAGTTGCCCACTTCGGTAGGAAAAACAGACTGTTATTTAAACAAGGGCAGTTTAGAAAATCTTGATGTGCAATGAGAATTTGGTGCCTTTTTACACCAGTCTCTGAAAGCAAGCATGCAGATGCAGCAAGCAGTTAGGAAGACAAATGTTATGTTGTTCTTCATTGTAAGAGGGTTTGAGTATAGGAAAAGAGGAGGTTGGAGGTTTAGAAAAGGTGAATGGTAGATGTCTTTCCCCTAAGGTAGAGGATTTCAAGACAAGGAAGCATAATTTTAAGTGAGAGGAGAAAGATTTAAAAAGGACATGAGGAGCAACTTTTTTACACAGAGCGTCGTTCATGTATGGAATGAACTTCCAGAGGAAGTGGTGGATGTGGGTACAGTTACAATGTTCAAAAGACATTTGGATAAGTAAAAGAATAAGAAGGGTTTGGAGAGATATAGGCTAGGCGCAGGCAGGTGGGACTGTTTGGTTTGGGATTATGGTCAGCACAGACTGGTTGGACCGAAGGGTCTGGTTCCGTGCTGTATGGCTCTATGATGTTAGTGCACAGATGGTTTGGGCCTGCAGAAAGTTTTGTCCTGGAGCTATTATATACCTGAGCTTAAACATGTTCAGTTTTAAATAACATCTTTGAGGTTTTATCCCAACATTTCTGACATGGGACCGATATTAATTCTTCATTCTAAAGGTATCCTAGGCCACAATTTACTTCCTTTCTCAGGAGCACTGGTCTCTACAACCATCTTCATCTAAGGAAGTTCCAGAAGTCTCTAACAAATCTTAAGGCCCCATTATTTACCTTGCTGCGTTGCAAAACAATCTAATGTTGACAAAAATCTGTTGTTGCACAAAACCCATTAATTGTAAAGGGATAGTAGGAACTGCCAATGCTGGAATCTGAGATAACAAGGTGTGGGGCTGGATGAACACAGCAGGCCAGGCAGCATCAGAGGAGCAGGAAAGATGATGTTTCGGGTCTGGACCCGTCAGCTTTCCTGCTCCTCTGATGCTGCCTGGTCTGCTGTGTTCATCCAGCCCTACACCTTGTTATCCCATTAATTGTAAAGCTTAGCCTAAAAAATTATCATGGCTACAGAAATACTCAAGAAATACTCAATACTCAAGAAATAATGATGTAGAGGTGGTGGTGTTGGACAAAGTCAGAAGTCATACGACACCAGGTTATAGTCCAACAGGTTTATTTGAAATTACAAGCTTTCGGAGCGCTGTTCCTTCATCAGGTGAAGATAGTCCGCACTCCGAAAACTTGTGATTTCAAATAAACCTGTTGGATGACACTGACATCGAGTGACTTCTGACTCAAGATATACTAACTGCACACTCACAGAAAACCCACGTGTTATTAACTCACAAACCAAAAAAGCCCAAACTTGCAATAAATGATTATATATGTATACATGCAGTCAACATTACATTTCCCCAAAGACAAGAATGAAAATATGTTGAAAAGACCATTTTTAAAATTTCTTTCTGTATTTTTAAATATAAACTGAATTGGGGAGGAGAAAGTGTTTTAAAGCCAAGGATCTTTGGAGGATTACTGCATCCCTTTGAAAGCTAGCATCTTGACGCTCATTGTAAATATTGCTTATATAACTGTTGGTTCTTGCAGTGGTTGAAGTGTACTTTGCAAACAAGCTGGAGCTGAAGGCTTGGTTACTAATGCAGCTTTACAGGCATCAACAAGTAGCTGATTGGTTTTGGACTATGTACAAAAAAGGTCCCCCGCCTGTTGATAACTATGTGTTTAGTTCTCAGGAAAGTCAATAGCTTGGGACTGTGGAAAAGATAGTGAGAAGTCATCAGATCACCACCAGCTCAGGGGGCTGTTTCTGTTCTCTACCACAAGACCCACTTCAAGCCTAAAGAAAACCAATTTATTTTTCCTTATAGCAACTGCCCAAAGTTGTGACTTTTATTTAATGAGTTGGAAACCTTTCTCTAAATGTGAACCAGTCCTATGCAGAGCAGGGAAAGCATCCAGAGAAAGACAGCTGAGAAGCCAAGTTCTGATCAACATAATAACTATTTCAGAAAAGTTTTGAACAGGAGCCACTGAATGCCTTCCCAGTTTTTCCCACTGCCCATAATATTCTGCTTATTTTTCCCGTCTGAAAGTGTTTATAAGAGAGCATTTATAACAGGGTTAGGGTTTAACTCAGTGTTATATGTATATGGTTCAAAATTGTTCACATGTAGCTAAATTCTATTTACTTCTAATAAATTATAATTCTTGTTAAGTACATGGTCCATGCTTTAAATCAATCTGGGTCTAAAACAGACAGGTTGAAAAAACTACACAGAGGCCAGTGTCCCATCACAAAGTCACCCTTAATTTACTTCTGCACAGTACACTGACTGTGGCCAGCCAGCTCAGAGTCAGTCCTCAGCTGAGGAGATTCTAATCTCCTGGTTTATATATATATTATATATTGCTTTGTGTGTGTGTGTGCGCGCGCACAGATGCAAGACACAGTGAAAACACCAGGTGTTTAAATAACTTTATTGATAGTCAATC
This sequence comes from Rhincodon typus, assembly GCF_021869965.1. Classification (NCBI taxonomy): domain Eukaryota; kingdom Metazoa; phylum Chordata; class Chondrichthyes; order Orectolobiformes; family Rhincodontidae; genus Rhincodon; species Rhincodon typus. The sequence continues at coordinate 53,926,552 of NC_063341.1, read as the reverse complement.
ACCGGGAAAAGTACCCATGTGACCAAAGAACCAGTAGCAAGCACAGCCCCTTGGGGGCAATGTCAATGTGAATGAAAAGGTGAAGGGGAGGTTAGGGATCAAATCAAAATGGAATTGTAGGGGAAATAAAGCACTGCACACCCCGCGGTGCCCACCTCTCCTGAAAGATATCAAGTGTATTGGTGGACACCGTGTTCTCCTTCTCCAGGGACAGCTGCATGAACCTAGCCACAGAAAAGGGGCAGGCAGTTGGCCATAATGATCCCCTCCACGGCCCGCTGCCTGGGCCTATTAATGACCAGCTTGGCCAGGTCCAGGAGCAGACCCATAAGGAGATCCTCTAATCTGCCCGCTCCCCACCGCACCGGGTGCCCAAAGATCAGGAGCAAAAGAAGGTTCTGAAGCTAATTGAAAAGGGAGTGCAAACACCCACATCCAATATACACATCATCCACGGACTCTGCAGTGCCACAAAACAGACAGTTTCGCTGGGAGTCCATGAACCACCACAATCTGCAGTTGCACAGGACTGCTGCGTGCAACACCCTCCACTCCAGATCCCTGAGGAAAAGAGGGAGGACTCCCATGTAGAGAGCCCTCCACTGGGAATCTCCACCGCCCAGTGGCAAATGGGCACACCAAGGTGTGTCTGGGCGGTGGATGAAGCAGAAGAGGTGGATGGTGTGCAGCAGCAGTCTGTACAGGGCCCACCGTCTCACATCTTGACAAAATACACAATTAAAATTCCGGAGGCGGCTCAGGTTGTGGGGCACAGGCTCCCGGGGGAGGTATGGGATCCTGGGGTCAATGTGGAATTCAGTCCGAACAGGGTTATGTGCAGATGGGATTCTACTGATTGCCTAAGCATCCTCCAACTGGTGCACAATGTTGGGTCTGAGCACTGCTGTTTTAAGGTGTTGGATGGTAGTGGCTGCGAACCAGACATCTACCACCGCATCACCTGATTGGCCCAGGTTAATAACCCTAATCAAGAACCGTAATTAACAAAGTCAGTCTGGTGTCAGTCCTGAAGAAGGGTAGTACTCAAAACGTTGACTGCTCCTTTGCTCCAGATTCTGCCTGGCTTGCTGTGTTCTTCCAGCCTCCTGTTTGCCTATCTTGAATTCTAACATCTGCAGTTTCTTTGGCTCCAACCTGGTTCCAATCACTGTACAGGTAAATTGGGGAATTCTGCATATTAAAAAAAAATCTTTAAATTATGAATCCAGGAATAGTGGGTCTTGATTTCCAGGGGGTTACCCCAGTGAGGCATATATAATCTTGAAGAGGCATTTTCATTATTCATCAAAAGTCAACTTACCACTAATTCTATGTCACATGAACAATAATTACATGTTAACATTAATTATAGAGTGAGTTACACAGCAATCATTTTTACACATCACATAGTCTCTGGTATGTGTACTCTCAATAAAATGTCAGCAAAGACATTTTCTTTTCCAAGCACATGAACAATGTTTAAATTATACTGTTTGGAGAATTGAAATGATCATAATCTTGTCCCAAGACGTTTCTAACAGAATAAAAGGTTTGTGGTCCATATAAATAACAGTTTCATCCATATTATTGGTGATGAGTATTTCAAAATGATGTAGAGCTTGCACAAGACTCTGTCTCTTTTACAACAGTTGAAAATTTTTGGTGACAGGCAGTTTCTTCAAAAAATAACTGACAGACTATTCAAACCCCATCTTGGCCTTTTGCAGTAAAACAGCCCACACACCCATGTCACTGGTATCCACAGCCAGTTTAAATGACTTTTCATAATTTGGAATGGCTAAAACTGGAGCAGTTGTCAGTACAGTTTTCAAATTTGCAAAGGCAACTTGACACTCACGTCCATTCAAATTTTCTGCCTTTTTTCAACATGTTTGTCATGAGTGCAATGACAGTTCTGAAATTTGGAACAAACCTGCAATCGAATCCATTGAAACTACGTACCAGAAAATTTCACATTTCATCTTAGGCACAGGAAAATCCAAAGTAGCTGCCAAGTTTGTTACTCTGAGAGGTACTTGGCTTTCTCCCACAGAATGGGCCAAATTAGTCATCATTAGCAAATTCACTCAGCCAAATTTATAATTAAATTGGCTTTTCATACCTAATTAAACAATTAAATCAAATGATGTACATGCTTTTCCCAGGTTTGGCTAAAAGCTTTCAAATATTGACCACACAATTAATCAGTCCATCAATTACTTTATTGGTTAATATTGAAACATTGCTAGTGCATTTTTCATTCCAAATGGCATGTCTTTGCATTGAATAAATCCATCCAGTGTTAAAAAAAAGTTTATATTTCTTACGTTCTCTCAGCTAGTACCCTGTTAGCAAGTCTTTTTTTTGTCAAGTAGAACATGAGCTATTCATTTGATACATTCTTCTAACCTGACTATGCAATATAAGTTTTCACTTTCACAATGACTTCACAAAAATCAAAGTAGAATGGATTTAGCTCCATCACAAAAGCTGAGTTCCAGCTATTTTGACTCAATTCAATTGTCCATCATGGACTTAATTTCTTTCTAAAATAAAATCAACGTAGTTTTTCCTGACCTATTCTCACCAATTAATTTATAAACTTATAATAACCTTTAAAAGTCACCTTGATATTTTACTAGAAGATAAGACAAGATGCTATCTAATCTTTTAAGGACCTCCACATTCCAATCTGATTGTTAGAAAGTTAACTTTTGAATTTTACATATCAGATTCATTCTACTACTCTAATGTTTCTATTTCACTTCTCACTTCCTTCACTACAGTAAGTGCATTTTTCTCTCTACTATTGTCCTTATCACGATATCTTTTCAACATGTTAATGTGACACACTCATCTTTATCACCTGCATGGAGTACTCACTCAGGAGCTATGCTTTCTTACAGCTCTACAACATTCATCTTGGGGCCACTTCTGACACCATGATTTGTATGTACAATGCATCATTGTGAACAACGTCAAGTCCTTATTGAAGTGAACTCAAGATGTCTGATGACAGTACTTGTGTTTCATGGTAAACTCATACAACAGACTAGGAAGAACATTGGATTGAAATGTAATCAAGTACCAAAAAAAAACTCCCTACCTGTCCAAAAGATGTAGAGCTGGATGAACACAGCAGGCCAAGCAGCATCAGAGGAG
>NC_063341.1:53903825-53923290 GCF_021869965.1 Rhincodon typus | reverse complement strand
GTTCATCCAGCTCTACACCTTGTTATCTCAGATTCTCCAGCATCTGCAGTTCCTACCATCTCTGAAACAGATTTAGGACTGCCATTTTTCATCCTGTGCCTCATATGGCACTGCTTGGTACTGTACCTTGAAATATCAAAGCTGTTCATGGAAAGGTGATTTATTTATGAGAACATGAATAAATTAAAACTTGTAACAGTAAACAGAGCATCAGGCCCGTATGTGTTTACCATAAGTATCTGACATCATCTGAAACATGATCCTTTCTAAAATAAAAATTACCCAATTAGCCTTCCATGTGCACGTATATCTACTTAAACTGCAATTGTACACTTCCAAGTCTTAACTTGCTGGTTAGTTTGTTACATGCTTCATTCTCACCTTTACTGCCAATACTAACTCTGCGATATTTATGCGATCATTCTGACCTCCCACAGAAGGCTCCATGGAAATGTGCACCAGGGAATGTGGTACTATTCCTTCTGCCATTTGGCTCGAGTTGCACAGCTGTCACCACTCAATTGCTGTCCTGCTACTGAGGCTAGGAACAGCGATAGAGTACAATTGAACATATGGCTAAAGAACTGCTGCAGTGGGAAGGGCTTCAGATATGTGGATCATTGGGAGGTCTTCCAGAGAAGGTGGGACCTGTACAAGAAGGACAGGCTGCACCTGAACTGTAGGGGCACCAATATCCTGGCAGGGAGGTTCCATTGTGTCATTCAGGAAAGTTTAAACTAGTGTGGCAGTGGGGTGGGAACTGGAGCAGCAGTTCAGTAAGTTTACAGACTGGAAAACAGCCTGAGTCTAAGGCAAATATTTTAATGGCAAGTCCCCTAATAAGACCAATGCCCTGGTGGAAAGTAAGTGTAATTGCAGCTCACCACCAACTTTAAGGGAATCTAGGAATTGACAATTAATGCTGGTCCAGCCAGTGATGCCAATTTCCATGAATGAACAAAATAAATCTCCAGGACATAGACATTTGCATAAGTGCATGAATAGAAAAAGTTTGGAAGGATATGGGCCAGGAGCAGGCAGGTGGGACTAGTTTAGTTTGGGATTATGTTTGGCATGGGCTGATTGAACCAAAGGGTCTGTTAACGCTATGACATTACTCTCAAACTTGAGTCAGGGCAAGATGTTATTCTGTGCTCCATGGTTTGGTCAGGGTTTCCAAGGTTTTGAGGTGCCACTTGTACATCACATGTTCTAGGGAACAATTGTATTCTGGTCGTTGAGATGTTGGCGGCTAGATGATGACTGCCTTTTCATAGCCTGTCCTGTCAAGCAGATTCTTGAACTCTTAAATCCTTAATTAATGGTCTTGAGAGGACAACCAAACTCATGCAACACGCAAACTACGAATGTTCCTGGTATAAATTCATGGTCTTTGCTGAGATAGATGACTTCTAAAAGGGATGTTTGATATTTTGCCTCATGACACTTGCTTCAGGAGAGGAAAAAAAATGAGCCAGAGTTTATTAGAATTCCCAAAGACCAGTAAATTACCACCTTAGAATTGGAATAATACCCTAAGTACAATAGCAATAAATATCTACTATTATCCCATAATTATTTTGAAGATCCTTTTATGACCCGTGTAGAGGATTTTCCACCAACATCTTTAACTTTCCCTCCTTAAGCATATAGCAAGATAATAAATTATCAGCAAGTATTATTACCAATGTGAATTTCATTATTTGACATACACTGGATGATGGCACAGCCAGTCATTATACTAGTGTGTCTCTGAAACTGCATCGTCTGTTTTAACCACAGCCTGCGGTAGTCCTTATCCATTTCGTGACAGAAGAGATTTCTGGCGTCCTCACATATAAGCAGCAATACAAAACACATTGCATAGCAGACTCATAAAAAATAAAATGACTACGTGCTCGGCTTTTTGGAGGCCATCTCATGATCTTCAATGAAGAAACCATTTGATACTATCTGCTAATTGTTACTAACATGTAAACTAATTTCACCTCCTTGATTGTGAAATGTTGCATGTTTAGAATAGGTCAAAAGGGTCACATCAGAAAGAGGTTTCATCAGGAAAGAAAGAAACCATCAAGAGTGATAAACCAAAGTATTCATAGTAAAAACCACAGGAAATACTCCTCACAGATTCCTTTTAACTAGCATCAGATGCAGTAAAAGCGGTTGCTGCAGAAGCACGACAGTGAGGAGACAGCATTGATCTGTGTGGACTGTTTAACTCTCTCATTTTATACTAATTGAACCTCAAGAAAGCACAATGGGAATTTTGTGATTGCTTCCTGGTGATCCTATGTTTATGTAGTATTACCACTGACAGCGCTCCTTCTAGCACTCATTATTCACATGCCTAAATTATCATCCTGTCTGCATTTTCCCCAGATGCTTTACTGTTGATTTCAACTTACAAAAGGCAGGCATAATTAAGTTTTCCATAAAACAATTTCCACTGCAATCCTGAAAATGTATGCCTGCTGGTAATAAGCTTTACCTTCATCTGTCTTTAATTGTTCAATCACCTTAACAAGCAGAAATGACATGCACACTCATTGTCTGTATGGACATAATGAAGGTTGCAAAAACCTTGTGGAGTTTAGTTGCAGGAAAAGGACTTGCTACATTTCCTTAACCACACCACCCAGTCTTTAACAGTCAATAATCTTCTCAGAATAAGTACAGAAGTCAAGGAGGCCAATTTTTTTTTGTACTTCATGATTTCACGATCTTAACCTCCTTCACACATTATAATTCTTGAGGACAATCACATTCACCTCACCCTTCGAGACCTACATGTCCATTCTAGCAACAAAACTGATTACATTATAAATAGAACTATGTTGCTTGCAATGTCCCAAACAGCAAAGTTACTATAAGATTTTCCTATCAATCATTGCCAAAAAGGAAACCAATCTATTAAACAAAATAATATCAAACACATGTATGCACAAGACAAATGTCATAGAGGCTACTATTAATCAAACTTTATTTCCATGCAAAAGCAATTGCCTGCTATTCATATTTTTAAGCCTTTTAAAAACGCACCTTTAAAGTGACTTGTCCTGATGGGTGTGTTAAAAATGTACATCGCCCCAAGGTAATTGCACTACCGCCTCAGAATTAATACTAAAAAGTTGCTGATAAATATTTGGGTGGGGAGACAGTTGGCCAGGCTGTACAATATCTTTATCCTGACACATTGGAGATGAGCAACAACTAACATCTCATTAAAAGAAAACAGTTCACCTGACTTTAAACCTGAAATCAACAGTTCCTCGACAAGGATTTCTTTTACCAATGAAAAAGCCTATCTTTCCAGGGAAAATTCAACCAGCTTTAAACAGGCATGAAGCATATCTGTTCCTTGTAAAAATGTTCAGAACATGTTGATTGAATTATATCTCTGAAATCACATCATGGTATTCATTTTCCCTCAGGGTCTATCTTTAACTTTTTGTCCTTTCAATTCTCTTCCATTTCTCATGTCCTTTGCTAAAAGTGCTGATTCCGATCGAGTTTGTCACCAGTTCCATTTCTGACCATTTTCGTGTGCGCACTTTTACATTAAACATCAGTGGACAATTTAATACAATATAACATGAATTAACCACTGAGCACCCGAGGAACTTTTTATTAAAAATAATAATTGTTCACCAATGTCTTTGATACCTTGTTTCCCATGTCTCAATGCTTGCAACTTTGCAAGCAAAATATATTAAAACCCAAACATACAAGAACAAGTCTAATTAATAGGACACTCAATGAGGTGCCTCATTTCAGCAATAATGTTGCACCCGTATAAATCACAACTCAAAAAGCACACAATTTACTGCTAAATTATTTTGCCTTTACCTACAAATGACTAGCTGATGTAGACAGAATGCACTGGAATTCCCCCATAGGCTTCTGAAGCCTGTCATCAAGCTCACATATAGGTCAGGATCTAAGTAACTGTTTCCCATACAATGAATTGTGCTTTTCCATGGAGCAGTCAAAGGATAGCCAGTGGACATGCTCACAACGACAGTGGATGGGTTCCCAAAGCTGGAGGGCTAAATAGAGGCCTTCTGACTTGAAAGGAACAGCAAATGGAAGGTAACTTCAAGGAGAAGATGGTTTCAACTAGACGGTCCCTCTCTCCAACTATTTTAAACTTAAACTAAGGCATAGCTTCTTCTGGGGTAGTGAGAGTGGAGCAGCCCTTCTACAGAGCACTCCATCACAATTTGGGAAAGTGACCTGGAGGCAGGTTAGAGCTAGGAAACTGGTGCACACCAGCACTAAATTTTAGTGTCCATCCATCTCCACTTCTGGTCTGATGGGGCCTAAAAGCAAAGCCCAATAAATCTGCTAATGTCAACTGTAGCTTCTCTCTAAGACATAGGCTTCAATTCATACTTAGCTCAACTTTTCCAGTAACACTGTTTTATGTTGTAAATAGCTGAACCATACAGGCCAAGCAGCTCCCAGAATATTTCTCACAGTTGCTAAAGCTTGCCTCCAGTAGCCCATGGCACAATTTGACTATACAACAGGTGCACATCAAACCTTCCAGTAAAGGAGGGAAAGAAATAAAATTGGATAAAAGTCTCTTCTCTCTAATGGCAGTAAATATCCTAATAAAATGAGTTCGACCAGCCTCACCTTAGTTTCCACTTGCTGCACCTAACCATTAAATGAGAGTGAGCCTTTTCCCACACCTCTCTTTCATACACACAACAATCTGACTTGGCTGATGGCTGTGGTGGGCATGTTTTCTGCAGTTTTCTCAATTGAACTTGTTGTTGACTACTTCACTGCAAATCAGGCCTCAGAAAAGCATACTATTCCCCAGAACAACTTTCAGACAAACTGATGTCACAGAGGATAGCATAGTGGTAATGTTTCTAGACTCATTGCCTCAAAGTCTGGAATGAATGCTCCAGGTTCCAGAGAATGAATTCAAATTCCATCCAGACAGCTGTGGTAGTTTAAATTCAATTGATTCAATTGAATAGAACAGTTAATTTTTTAATAATAAACTTGCTAGACTGTTGTACAAACCCAACGCTTCCATTACTTCACCTTCAAAGGATGATATCAGCTGTCTTCATCTGGACTGGCCTACATATGCTTCCAAATCACAGAGTTCACCTAAAGTTTCTCAAAGTGGACTCCCTGAAACTGCTGTTTTCTGCTGTAAGCATGAGGTTATTTTAACAATTCATTCATTCATTCACAGGATGTGGGTGTTGCTGGCTTGGCCAGCATTTATTGCCCATCCTTAGATGCCATTGACAAGGTGGTGGTGAGCTGTGTTCTTCAACTGCTGCAGTCCATTTTCTCCAAGCATACCCATGATGACACTAGGGAAGGAAATCTAGAATTTTAACCCAGCGACAGTGAAGGAATGATGATATATTTCCAAGTCTGGAGGTGAGTAGTTTGGAGGAGAACTTGCAGGTGGTAGCGTTCCCAGGCGACTGTGCCTTTGTCCTTCTAGATAGTAGCGGTCATAGGTTTGGAAGGTGCTTTCCAAAGAGCCTTTGTAAATTTCTACAGTGTATCTTGTAGATAGTAAACTCCGTGCGTACTGAGTGTTGATGGTGGAGGGAGTGAATGTTCATGGATGTGGTGCCAATCAAGCAGGTTGCTTTGTCCTGGATGGTGTCAAGCTTTTTGAGTGTTGTTTGACTGCACTCATCCAGACAAATGGGAAGTATTCCATCACACTCCTGACTTGTGCCTTGTAGATGGTGGACAGGCTTTAAGGACTCAGGTAGTGTGTTCCCCTCTGCAAGATTCAGAGCCTGCCCCTGAAGCAATATTTATAAGACTTGTTCAGTTCAGTTTTTGGTTAATTGTAACTCCCAGGATGTTGACAGTGGCGGATTCAATGACGGTAATACCATTGAATGTCAAGGAGCAATGGTTAGATTCTTTGTTGGAGATAGTCATTGCCTGGCATTTGTCTGGCATGAATGTTACCTGCCACTTTTCAGCCAAAACCTAGATATTGTCCAGGTCTTGCTGCATTTGGGCATGGACTGCTTCAGTATCTGGGGAGTCACAATTGGCAAATGTTGTGCAGTCACCAGCAAATGTTCTTGCTTCTGACCTCATGATGGAGGGATGGTCAATGATGAAGCAGCTAAAGGTGGTTGGGCCTCAGACAGTACCCTGAGGAACTCCTGCAGAGACGTCCTGTGGCTGAGATAGCTGACACCCAACATCCAAAACCGTCTTCTATGTGCCAGGTATGATTATAACCAGTGGAGAATATTCTTCCTGATTCATATTGACTCCAGCTTCACTAGGTATCCTTGATGCCATGCTAAAGAAAAGTAATTAGAAATGTTGAAATCTAAGTTAGAAATTGGTAATATAAGTCTGAAAAGCCTAAGGAAAGGTGAACATCTGGATAATTTATCTTGACATCTCTTGCATTAATAAACAAGGAAAATAAATCACCTAATTGATATAAATTTAAAAATTGGGTGTGAAAATGAGAAAAAAAACAGAAAAGGCATGAGTCACTTCACATTTTGGTGGCTGAGTTCTAACTTTTTAAATCAACACTGCAGAAAAGGAATTACCTCATTTAAAACAGTTAAATGAATTATTAGATTTAGAGTGACAGTTTGAACTTATACCCATTCTGTAAACAATCTATTTAGAGATTTGGACACACCGCTACAGCAGGTGGGACTTGAACACAGACCTCCCAGGTCAGAGGTAGGGACAATACCACTGCACCACAAGTGCCCTTAAAAAAAAAACAAATTAAACAGCCCACTTTTTCAGATGTTCGGATGTTGTGACACTCCTCCATGGCAGGTAGGGGCACTACAACTACCCTCCAAAGCACATTCTGCACTGTTTCTACTTGTGCATTTCTTTCCATTCACGTTATCCTGGCTATACTTTCCACCTCCCAGGTGACCTAGCTGAACTGACTTGTCTTTCCACCCAGTTTATACTGATCCTTCGAACTATCTTTTTCAGTTTATGCTTTTCTTCCACAAGAAACAGTGGTGATCTGCAGTTTTTCCTCTGACCTTCACAAAACTCCACTGACAGCTTCTGCACCTTTCTCTATTCGCTATGAATGACCTTCTATCTCTAGTTTTATTCAAATACCTCTTACCATTGATTTCCATTTTCTAACTCTTCTCAGCCATTACTATCTCATCTCTGTAATTTTGCCTGTATAGTCAAATCTTGTGTCTTCTTGCGTGGAAGATTTGAATCATTTTAAAAATGAGCATACAAACTAAAATTAATAGAATTGAATTAAAATAGTAAATAGAGCAATGTTGAAAGAAGCTTCTTTGAAGAGAAAAAGAAACAATCAGCTCTGATTCTCAAAAGCCATAATTAAGTCCTCATTTTTTTTGTCACCACATTGTGCTTATCATGGAGGGGAAATAGAATGGTTTTACTAGGCTCAGTTCTCTTCCACCTGGTATAGGTGGTTCTGTTGGTGTTTAATTGTGATTACGAAATGATCCACAACTTGCATGCCAAGGGAAATGACTTATTTTTCTTCTGAAACTCTGATATAATGCTGATGTCAGATAAACAGAAAAGGCCAGACGTTGGTTAAAAGTTAGATATACTTGCTCAGGAAATTTGCTTTGAAAGCATTGTATGCTTACCACTATCATATTTAAACTTTTAAATAGTAACTGATTAACCATGCAGTTGTTGAGAACAGTGACACCTACAGACACTTTTAATGCTGCATGTATTTTTCTCACTGAACTGAGCAAGATTTATACATATTCTTAGATCATAGTACAGTACACGTTATTTTACAGGTTACATGTCCCAGCAGCCCAGGAAGTGGTGCTTTATTTTGCTGATTTTATCTTCTTTCCTAGAAGAAAAATAATTAGACTCTGAACTTCGCGCACACCCCACCCCATCTCCTCATGAACACCCTTTCCTGGCTCCTCTGAGAACAGCGAATTCTACCTTTGGCAAATCGCATCCTTCTTTTCTATGGCACAATGTTCATGCAATAAAACACTGCAATTTACTACACACAAATACAAAGAGAGAGATATATCAGAGATGTATTTAATTAAGCTATAGCGCATTTACATTCAAGCAGGAAGGAAGCACCTGCTGGTTTTGACCATCTCTCCTTTCAGCAGCCACATCCTTTTGACAAGAATTGGCAGAACAAAATAGGCAGAAACATATTTTAGACAGTCAGTCAGGTTTTTGAGAACGTATACATCTCTCCGAAGTGTATGCAGACATGGAATGGGTGACAACACCTCCTCCACCTTAATGCACAACACCAGTGCCCCACAGGGCTGCTGACTCAGCCCCCTACTATACTCTTTTATACGCTCACAACTGTGCGGCCAAATCCTGCACCAACTTAATTTGCAAGTTTGCTGACGACACCACTGTTATAGGTTGGATTCTAAACAACGACGAGACAGAATACAGGAAAAGGGATTGCGTGCTTAGCGGCACGGTGTAAAGACAACAATCTCTCCATCTATGTCAGCAAAATGAAGGAGCTGGTTAATTACTTCAGGAAGTGGAGTGGAGGGCATACCCCTGTCTGCAGCAATAGTGCTGAGGTGGAGATGGTTGAGAATGTCAAGTTCCTGAGGGTGATGATCACCAATTATCTGTCCTGGTCCACCTGTGTCAATGGGACAGTCAAGAAAGCACAACAACGTCTCTACTTCCTCAGGAGGCTAAGGAAATTCGGCATGTCCAAGAGGACTTTTATCAAGTTTTATAGATGCATGATAGAGAGCATCCTATTTGAATACATTGCATCGTGGTTTGGCAACTGCTCTTCCCAAGACTGCAAGAAACTACAGAGATTCATGAACACAGTCCAGTCTGTCACGCAAACCAGCCTTCCATCCATTGACTCCATCTATACTTCCCATTCCCAGGGCAAGCAACCAACATAAACAAAGACACCTCCCATCCTGGTTACGCTCTCTTTCATCCTCAGATATAAAAGTTTGAATACACATATGAACAGATTCAAGAACAGCTTCTTCTCCGCAGGTATCAGACTTTTGAACAGACCTCTCAAATGTTAATTTCTCTCTCTGCAACTTTTCTGCAGCTGCAACACTGTATTCTGCATTCTGTTCTGCTACCCTGATGCACTTTGTATGAAATGATCTGCCTGTATAGCGCACAAAACAACACTTTTCACTGTGTCTCTGCACATGTGACAACAATAAACCAAACCAAACTCAAACTAAAAATATTCAATTAAACCTCTCAGCCAATACAGATAAAATGTGTAATTTATACTTCGTAAGGAGGTTCATGTAGTAATTTATGTTTGATAAAGTCACTTCTCAGTATGGTGACATCATGACATCCAGTTCCACATTCAACTAATTACAATGATACAAATCTGATAAAAGGAACACAAATTTACAGTAAGCTAATGTGATGCAAGGATTATGGTGATGTCACTGTAAATCTCTTCTTTTATAATGTTGCCTGTCTCACAATAACAACAACAATTAAAAATAATTCTGAAAATGGGAATAAATTGTGCATTTTAACCTGCATTGAATGCAAAGTCAAGAGGTTGTGTTAAGTTTCATAATCAGCCTGTAAACTCCACCATATTGTACAGATAATTTCACTACCAATATGCTAACATAGACTTGAATTTACTATTACCTTCATCTAAAACACGAAAAACATCAAATAATTCAAAACTGTCACTGAGTTTCAGTACACCATCGTATGCTGACTATAATGGAAATAGAATCCGATAGAGTGCCATGATATAGAAGACCTATCTCTTCATGTTGCATACATTTTCCTGCATATCCCAGTATATCTATCTATTTTGAAGAGGTAGGTTTATGACCATGTCTGAATAATCAAAACATTTCAGGTGGAAGTACAGATATAAATGGATGAAAAGTCATGTAAGTCTTATAAAGGAGCAGGTCAGTTGCTCACATGATTATCAAACAGAAACAAAGTGCTGGAGAAACTCAGCAGGTCTGGCAGCATCTGTAGAGAGAAAAAAAGTTAGCATTTCGAGTCCAGTGACTGTTTGTCAGAACCGTCCTGATGAAACCTCATTGGACTCAAAATGCCAACTCGGTTTTTCTCTCTACAGATGCTGCCAGACCCTGCTGAGTTTCTCCAGCACTTTCTGTTTTTGTTTCAGATTTCCCACATCCGCAGTTCTTTATGATTGCCTCCCATATGGTGAAAATACAACTTATCCTAATGTCTCACTAATAAATGATGTTCATTCTCTTTTTGCTTTGTTTTCATCCATGCAGTCATGCTAATTCACCAAGTCCCATTCAAAGTAAACTGACAGGAAGCTAGATGTTAGATAATCTGCTCCTGTCTGAAAATTGTCACAATATCACAATTCATTTTATTCTGAGAAAACACACAACCTCATTATTGCTATTTCAAATTTCCTGTACCTTGTCTTGACTTTAGTGTTTGCACTTGTGATGGCAGGAACTGCATTGCTCATCTGTTTGTTTCTCCCCATTATGTGCCTGCATTCTATTCAGGTTCCATTTCATTTCATTCCAATTAGTAAAGATTGTTGTGCTCTAATACACTGTCCCATTAAATTATGGCCTATGTGGTATATAAACATAAATTTTTGAAGGTAATACAGCAGGTTTATTAAAAAAATCATACAACACTTTTGGCTTCATAAATATCAAGTACAAAAGCAAGATTCTCTGATAACTCTGAATAAAATACTGGTTTTAGCTCACCTGGAGTAGTGTGCTCAATTCTGGGCACCATACTTTAATAAGGCTTTAGACAGACTGCAGAAAAGACAAGAATATTTTCAAGGATAAAGGTTTCATTTATACACCTAGAATGGAGAGGCTGAGGTTGTTCTCAGAGAAGCAAATGTTAAGAGGAGATTTGATAGAGATGTTTAAAGTTATGAGGAATCTAGACATTGTTAACAGAGAGGAACTGTTCCCATTGGTAGAATGATAACGAACCAGAAGGGATTGATTTAAGCTGACTGGCAAAAGAACCAACAGTGACATGTTTTTTTTTTCTTTAGGAAACACTTTTTTATGCAACAAATGTTAAGAGTTTGGAATGCAGTGCCTGAGAGTGTAGTGGAGACAAAGTTAATTATGAATATTCAATTATAAGAGAATTAGATCAGCCCCATAAGATTAAAAAAAAATACTGGGTTACAGGGAATGGCCTGGGCAATGATAGTTGCTCAGTATCTCTTACAGAGGGCCAGCACTAACACAACAGGCTGAATTGCCTCCTTTCACATGAGCAATTCCTGATGTATTACAGAGCATACAGTCATGTTTAAAGTGTATACAGTTGTGTATATCAGGTGCATAACTGGTTTAAACATCCATTATCCAATGTTGCTGGCCCGCATCAAGTGCTATCAGGTTTCCCTCTCCTCTTCCAGAAGCCACTAGCTACTCAGTTTTCACCACTATTAATTCCATTGAGGAATATTGGTTAGGTCACTCTGCCAACAGGGAAGTGTATGAGAATTCCGCAGCACAGGATGATACATGGCTCAGTGGAAGCCCAAATTTCATTAGCTTCCAACGTACATCATAAAACTGGAGTAATATGCAAATTACCATGCAAGGACTGTGAGAAACACTACATGGACCAAACCGGAAGAAAATCGACTATGCGGATACATGAACACCAACTGGCCACTAAGAGTCACAACCAATTCGCACTTGCCTCATTACACATGGACAACGAGAGACACGAACTTGACTGGGACAACACATCGATAATTGCACAAGCCAAACAGAGACATGCCAGGGAATTCCTGGAGACCTGGTATTGCAGCCAGAACTCCATCAACAAACACATTGAATTAGACCCTGTGTACAAACCACTGAGAAATAAAACTGGAAGTAATGCCAACCACCCCAGTAAACCAAGGCATATAAATAACAAGTGGGACAGAACACCAATGTTTCACCGGAGGTGCACTGACAATGTTATCAAGCAGGGTGATGAAAAGTTTGCAACTAAACCCATTGACTCAGCAGGAATGTCTACAACCTCACCCACAACCTGAGCTACAAATCTTCTCGAAAACCATAAGATTCCGAGTTACTGTATGTTTATGGCAGCATCAGAGAAGTGTTGCACTCAGTATACTCCTGATGCACTGTCTCAATGTAACAGGTTAATCTTTTTCTAACTTCTCGTGAAATAGTGCATACTTGAAACATTGCCACAGAAGGTGACAAATCAGCTGAATACTTCAAGCATTTTCTTCTTTTATTTCAGAATTCCAGCATCTGCAGTATTTTGAATTTCTATGTTTTTCTTGTGTATTCTGGACACTTGGCAAAGACCCTATACAAATGCAAAGCGTGCTGCCAATACCAGATCCTGCACGCTGCATTCACATGCTCACATAAGTTGGCTGCCAGCCTAGCTACTTAAATGAATATATCCTCTTTTACATACCTTAAAACAACAAATGTCCTTTCTCACAGGCTTATATACACTAACAGGCAAAATACATACATAACTAAAGCCAGCATTTGCAGACTGGAAATGGGCTCATTGTAACTACGTTCTCTGACTTTTTCTAATGAAGAAATTGAGGATTTTGCCAGTGTTGGAGGGTTTGAGTTATAGGGAGAGGCTGAATAGGCCATTTTCCCTGGAGCATCAGAGGCTGAGGGGTGACCTTATAGGGGTTTATAAAATCATGAGGGGTTTGGATAGGGTTAATAGACAAGGTCTTTTCCCTGGGGTGGGGGAGTCCAAAACTAGAGGACATAGGTTTAAGGAAAGAGGGGAAAGATTTAAAAGGGACCTAATGGGTAACTTTTTCACACAGAGTGTGGTGTGTTTTAAGAATGAGCTGCCAGAGGAAGTGGTGGAAGCTGATACAATTACAACATTTAAAAGGTATCTGGATGGGCCAATGAATAGGAAGGGTTTAGAGAGATACGGGTCAAATGCTGGCAAATGAGACTAGATTTATATAGAATAGCTGGTCGGCTTGGACGAGTTGGATCGAAGCCTCTGTATCCGTGTTGTATATTTCTATGACTCTATGACTTGGAGATTTTGAATGCAGAAGCAATGGAGGGAGTCAGTCGGTGAGAAGGAAAAGAAAACATATTTCTTTGTAGATCAACTATTAAATGGAGAATGATTACAGAATACTGAGGCACAGAGGGACCTAGGTGTCCCAGTACATAAATCACAAAACGTTAGCTGCAGGTACAGCATGCAAATACGAAGGCAAAATGAATACTGGTATTTCTTGCAAGGGGAATGGAACATAAAAGGAGTTAAGTTTTGTATAGAGCATTATATATAGTTTTGGTCTCCTTATTTTAGGGAAAATGTAAATGCACCAGAATAGTTCAGAAGAGATTCAATCTGCTGATACCTGGGATTGGGAGACATTAACTTATGAGGAAAAATTGGACCACTATTGAAGTTTTGAAGAATGAGCAGTGATCTTATCAAGACATATAAGATCCAGAGGGGAATTGACAAAGTGGATGCTGAAAGTATGCTTACCCCTTGTGAGACAGACTGAGTGTAGGGGACATCGCCCATTTGAGACAGAGATGAGGAGAATGTTTTCCTCCCTGACGGTTGTAAGTCTTTAGACCTGTCTTTCCCAGAGACTGGTAGAAATGGGGCCATTGAAGAGTTTTGACTGACAAAGGAGACAAACATTGCTAGAGGTCAGTGTGACTGTGGATTTGAGGACACAATCAGATCATTTCATTAAATGACAACTGGGCTAGAGTTTGCAGACAAGAAGATCATGTAATTAGGTGGGGTGCTGGTGGAATTGAATCCTTCTCCTTTACTTCCACCAGAATTATGTTCGGTGGGGGATGCCTCATTGTTGAGGTTCTTGCTCCAGTGTCAATTAAGGACAACAAAACGATTTTATCCCTCCATGGCTCGTATTAGCCCAGCTGTGAGAGGGCCTGTCACTAGGTCACTGCCTGACTGATGGGTGATTTGGTGGGACTTCTTGGAAATAGGCACTGCTGGCTTCTTGTCAGCTTTCCAGTGCCAGGCAAGACGATAACAAGATTCCACCATTTTTCTCCATGTTCACTGTTTCACATCATTCAGTGCAGCACTGTAGTCCAACCCTGTCAGCAAAATGAAGGAGCTGGTCATTGACTTCAGGAAGGGGAGTGGAGAACACACCCCTTATCAATGGTGCTGAGGTGGAGATGTTCGAGAGCTTCAAATTCTATGAGTAAATATCACCAACAATCCGTTCTGGTCTATCCACATTGACAATACAATCAGGAAAGCACACCAATGTCTCCACTCCCTCAGAAGGATAAGGAAATTTGGCAGGTCCACAATGACACCAATTTTTATAGATACACCATACCAAACATCCTATCCAGATGTATCACAGCTTGGTATAGCAACTACTCTGCCCAAAATCACAAGAAATTACAGAGAGTTCTGAATGCATCCGAGTCCATTACACAAACTAGCCTTCCATCCATTGACTCTGTCTATACTTCCTGCTGCTTCTGGAAAGCAGTCGACATAATCAAAAACCCCTCCCCCCTCTCAGTTATACACTCTTCCACCCTTTTCCATCAGGCAGAAGATATAAAAGTTTGAAAACACATTCCAACAGATTCAAGAACAGCTTCTTCCCCACTGTTATCGGTGTTTTGAACGGACCTCTCATATGGTCAAGTTGATCTTTCTCTGCACCTGTTCTGTAGCTGTAATGCTATATTCTGTGATAACACAGTGTGGAGCTGAAGGAACACAGCAAGCCAGGCAGCATCAGAGGATCTATTTTCTGCATTCTGTTCTATTATGATATGTTTGGACAGCACGCAAAACAATACTTTTCACTGTATCTTGGTACGTGTGACAATAATAAATCAAATCAAATCAATCCATGGCAGCATGTTGTCATGTAACACTCAGTGTGTAAATCACAAGGTATGACAATATGCTGCAGTTTTAATTTGATCAGCAACCGGGAGATTTTCTTTTCTCTTTGGAAGTTTAATTGTGACTAATGCTCATTCTTAAAAGAAAATTAAGTGTCCATATTGTTGTACACACGGACATATGGATCAGGATCAGGAGAAGGCCATTCAGGTTGAAATCATGGTTGAAATGAGGTATTTTGCATTCTTGTCCATCCCGATAATCCCCTTGTTTAACAAACATCCATCTACATTTGCCTTAAAAATATTCAGGAACTTTGCTTTCACCACCTGTTCCGGAGAGTTCCAAACGCTCTCAACACTGAGAAAAGAAAAATCACTCGATGTCTGTTTTAAATGGGTGATCCCTAATTTTTAAAACAGCGACCTCTAGTCCTCGATTCTGTCTTAAGAGGAAACATCCTCCCCACATCTACCCTGTCAAAAGCCCTTAGTACCTTATATGTCCCAATCGTATCACATCTTCCTCGCTTTAACTCCAGAGGATACAAGTAGAGCTTGTTCAACGTTTCCTTTAAGTGACCCCCTCTGCTATTCCAGTTTAGTTGGCCATCCCTATTACAGGCAATGATACTCAACAATCACTAAAGCTAGGCCATTAAATTTCTCCTTAGTACTGACAGGTAATATCAAGGCAGTCGATATCTGCTTTAAAAGTTTAATTGCTGCATGATGGTGGAACGAGTTGGAATTCTACTGTGCTGTACCACCATACACTGTGGTGAGAATACGTGTCATAACTATGAGTCTCCCCAGAGTGAATTCTCAATTGAAGCCACCACGAGGTTCCACCTGACAGTACAGTTTTTTGTTGTGTGTTATTGTGAGACCTCACTCTGTCTAACCTTGTCACATACAGAGCTTTGTTCATCTAAGATACCATAAAATGGAAGAGTATACCACAGCTTTGTAAAGGGCTGTTGCGATGTAGTAGTAGTATCCCTACCTTTAAGCCAGGAGGCATGGGTTCAAGTCCCACCTGTTCCAGAAACGTGTAATAACATCTCTGAACAGGCTGATGGGAATTATTTTTTTAACCACAGCTTTGCAACAGTGATTCCCCATAGTGGCCAACAGCATGACCGTTCTACCAAGGAGCAACACCAAGTAGATACAGAGAGTTAATTAATAGGTGAGATATGTCAATGTTTTGTAATTCCCAGATCAAGAGTGACATTGCCAGAGATTTGAGGACTACGCATAGAGCAAGTAAAAGAAGTGGGAGAAAATACTTTAAAATGAGAACTTGTTGGTATGCTTTTAAAATGTCACTAATTTCATAACCTGCGACATAAAGGCAATATACAGTGATAAAAAGACAATGATCAAAAACTAGATTATATTTAATGCTTCTGCATTCAGCCTACACAAACTAGTTAAAAAGGGAATTCCTCACTTGTTTTTGAAAAGTTGATTATTCCCACTCAACTAGTGGGAAAAGATGGGCAACTAAAACTCTGACAAAGGCACTACTTGATGCCGCTGGCAGAGGCCCAACTGACTCATCAGGCTGTGTATAATAAAACGCCTTCCTTCCATTATCACAGCAGTTTTGAATTCTGTAGCCAAAACAATGGAAAATTGTGTATCTTAAACTGCAGATCTCCTGGTGGCTGAAAACACTGTTTAAAGAAAAGGTTGGTGACTGATAAGAGGGTGGGGGAAAGTCTCAAACGTGGCACCAAATCCCTCTGAGCCTATGTGGTGTGTGAAATAAAAAGCCCTTCCTCTGTACTGAAAGGGCACCACTTAAATAGCGGCTAAATGGAGGCATTATTGAAAGAATCCCACCATTTTCCTTGTTTCTATTGTGCAGAGCAGTTCAATAAATGTCTCGTGAAGTTTTGGCATTTGTCCACTATCCCTTTCAACTGTTGCATTACAATGTATCCTTTTCTCAACTATTCACACTGAACAGTATTTGACAAATTAACTGTTCTACCACTGCATTCCTTACTTGTTGATTTTTAAATATTGCCTTTTTCCTACTTCTGTCTCTCCCCAAACCAGGAGGAAAACTGTAACCTTCCAGCCATATCTGTTGTGGCCAGCTCCTAAATCGGGGCTTCCCAACGTGGGGACTGGGACCCCAAGTGGGATTGCAATCTGAAAGTTTGTGCTTGCAAGTTCTGAGGCAGCAATGGCCACTGTGAAATTCTGACTGAGTTATAACAGTTGTATTCTGAGTCTAACAGGCTTGTATTCCCACAGCCAGCTCACACCATTCTCTCAGTTTCACTGAGGGGTGACAATGATTTTCAAGCCTAACAATGGGATCGCATTGGGGAAAAATGTTTGAGAAACACTGGCCTGAAGTGTCTTGATTTATTTCGCCAGTCTACTATCTTATCTGAGGCTTCTTCTCCCTGAACTGCAGCAGGCTACCAGAGGCTACAATCTTTTGAATGTTCAAAATCAGTGTAATTTATCGAAAGCTCACCATTAAAATGCAGCTCAGATTATTCCATTCTTTCCTAACAGTTCAGCCATTGATAGGATTTATATGCCTCGTTTCATTCTCAAGAAGCATGTAGACAAGCTGCTGAAGGAGTTGATCCAATCCATTCAGCAGTTTGTTGATACCACTTCCTCTTCCTCTGATAATGCTGCCCTCAACTGTCACTGATTTGAGAAGAGAACTACCAGAG
The DNA here is from genome assembly GCF_021869965.1 of Rhincodon typus. Classification (NCBI taxonomy): domain Eukaryota; kingdom Metazoa; phylum Chordata; class Chondrichthyes; order Orectolobiformes; family Rhincodontidae; genus Rhincodon; species Rhincodon typus. Next base: position 53,905,688 of record NC_063341.1, on the reverse strand, counting down.
TGGATTACTTCAATAGACAACATTAATTTTCCTTCTGCAGTATTCATACAGTACTGACACTCGATTCAATTGCCCACTTTGGAGACTGTTCAACTACAAGAACATTGTGGAAGTTGGAGCAGATAAAATCATACCTCCCAAAAATAAGGACTATTAACATACTACTGCTTATGAAATGTTCATTCTTCACAATTACCCACATAATGCCATACACACACTGATGGATAGCATTTTATACGGGCACTGAAATTCCTGAAGGGATATTCACCCACTATTCAGCAGCATATCAGCTACTGGTAGCTGTAACTCATTTCCCAAACTGCAATGATGGAGTCATTTGAATGACTAAGGTGGGTGCGTAATGCCAGCAAGCATTGTTTTGCCACCTGCCTCAAAGCTACTGAATGTTGGAGGAGCACTTTGTAAGAGAAGGCCTAACAAGGGCCTGCAGTAAAGTATCTTCAAGGACTCTCCTACTCTCAAATGAAGAATTGAACCCCTTGGGAAGGTAATCAATTTGGTCCTCTCAAACAGCTCACAGATCACATATCAGGATCAGCAAGTGTGGAAGAGCAGGAAGCTGTTCTTTCCACAACCATCTTGTCTTTGGAGATCCTTGTGAAATTGCACAACTATTTGATTCTGTAATTAATTGACTGCTGCAAAGTGAGGAAAACTGTTCAGATTTCTTATTGTACTAAAGGAAATGTCAGTGATTTGCTTGATTAATTTGTGCAATCCCATTTATCTAATGTTATAGCGGTCCCTATAGTAACAATTGCCTGGATGAGCGCAGCTTCATAACTCTCTAGAAGTTCAACGCTATTCTGGACAAAATAGCTTGCTTGATTGGCATCCCATCAACACCTTCACTGTTCACTGACTTCATCAACAGCACACAGTTGCAGCAATGTGTGCCATTTATGTGATGAAATGCATCAACTCACCTGACGCAGCACCTTCGAAAACCTTGACTACAATCACCCAGGAGGAAAACAGAAGCAAATGCATTAGAATGCTACCACCAACAAGTTTCCCTCCAAGTAACATACCATCCCGACTTGAAACTATATTGTCGTTCTTTCACTGTCACTGAGTCAAAGGAACTCCTTTAAGAATAGCACTGAGAATGTTCTTACACCATATGGACTGCAGCAGTTCAAGAAGGCAGCTGACCACCACATTCTCAAGGGCAGTTAGGGACAGACAACAAATGCAGGTCTATCCAGCTAGGCCACATAGAATAATCTGTGAAAGAATACAAAGAAACTGGAATCATTTAGATGCATATAATTTGGAAAGATTTGTCACTGTTACACTCAGTACTATCCTTGTAACTGAGATCATTGGCAAATCCATTTCTAGTGTTATGCAGTTATTTGGAATACTCATGAATTGGAGGGCAGGAAGTTAGAATTTTTTTTTGTAAAAAATGATAGTGGGCAAAAGCAGTGCGTGGTCCCTTTAAAAGATTGTGCTTTGTTGTGCTTGGACATTTGCAAGTACTGTACAGACAGCCTCAAATTGAAACAAGTGTATCAAAAGGCCTTACAATGGCAGGCAAAACAGCAGTCTTGTTTTGATGTTTTGGCAACAAGCTGGATTCAGCCAATTAATTTAAACCAAGCACTCAGTGATTGAAAGCCAATTGAATTTAAAACTGTTACAGAGATAGTAGAAACTGCCGATGCTGGGAAATCTGAGATAACAAGGTGTAGAGCTGGATGAACACAGCAGGCCAAGCAGCATCAGAGGAGCAGGAAAGCTGACGTTTCGGGTCTAGACACTTCTTCAGAGGGTCTCGACCCGAAACATCAGCTCTCCTGCTCCTCTGATGCTGCTTGGCCTGCTGTGTTCATCCAG
>NC_063341.1:53880931-53903425 GCF_021869965.1 Rhincodon typus | reverse complement strand
TCCTGCTCCTCTGATGCTGCTTGGCCTGCTGTGTTCATCCAGCTCTACACCTTGTTATCTTGAATTTAAAATTGATGGTTTTGACAACCTGAAACCAATCATATTATAATAAATTGATGTGTCATTGGGGATATATAAGAAGGGGGGTTTTGAAAATCAGCATGAGAGCCGATTGCCATCAGAAGCGAAAGCAAGAAATAGACCTAGCTCTCACGCAAAATCATTAAGCTCTCTAAAAAAAAGCACCATCAAAGGTACCATGGCACTTCTAGCTAAGCTCCTGACAGAAGAAATTACAGAGGAAACATCCTGACAGCAGGATCAGCAGAAGAAAGGTTGGAGAGACAATGGAGAAGGCAAAGAATTCTGGAAAACACATTCAGTGTGAACTTTGAGAGACTATGTTTTAATTTATTGTTTTCTTATTATGGGTAGTTCTGCTATAATGCATGTTTTGTTAACGTGAATTGACTATAATGCAATTGATGAATAGCAGATGCTGTTTGGATAACACAAACATTCTGCTGTACAGGTATAGTGATTTTCTATAGCGATTTCCCTATAACACGATTTTCTTTGGCAATTTTCTATAGCGTGAGGTCACACAAGAATGCAACTATTGCGTTATAGGAGAACTACTTGTACTTGCATTTATATAAGTGGGGCCTGTGTTTATTGGAACAGCATACAATTAGAATCTTGTTTGATTAGTAAATAGTTAGTAGTTCAAGGGGAATTGTTCGGTTTGTTAGTAGTTCTGTTAAGTTGTTCACCGTTAGGGTTAAATAAATAAATTGTTACTTGTTGCTTATAATGTGAGTATCAGGGATTCCTTTCAAAAAATTATGAGGGGTGAGGCGAGCTTCTCTGGGTTTTTTGGGTTTGATTATTAAAAGGGAAACTTTACTCCCGCCATAACAGATTGGGGCTGGTGTTTCGGGTTAATTATCAGAGAGGTTCAACCTACCCCACTTCATAACACTAGTAATGGTACAGGTTTTCCATTGCATTTCTGGTAAACAACAATACTTGTTCACTCTAAGACCTGGCTCTGAGGGATCTGGATCAATGTCAAGGACTTTCCAGGTGTAAATAAAGGGTGACTTGGTGATGGGATACCGGCCTCAGTTAAGTTATTTCAGTGGCTACGAGAGGAAGGCACACTGTAGAAGAAATTCACTCGCAACATCGTCTTTGAGTTGGGATAAGCATTTCTGGTATCATGCCATTGTTTGGGAAGTTTGATTCATTTGATCTTGTCCTCGAAGACTGGGCACAGAATGTGGAAAAAAATGCATTATATTTTCCAGGCAAATGACATTGGGGCAAACAAAAAGCAACGAGTAATCCTCTTGACAACTTGTCGTCCCACTGCTTTTTCACATAATAAGAGCCTAACTTTCCCTGAGGTACCGGATACTGAAACCTTTCAAGAGTGGTCAGATTTAATTAATGACCCCATCTCTCTTCTAATTCTGAGAGGTTATTAGTTTTACTTGGCATTTCAAGAACCACGGGAATCCGTTTTGGGATTTTTGACTAGGTTAGGATGACTGGCAGAGGCATGTGATTTTGGTTTAACCCTTAATGAGATGCTGAGAGACCACTTGGCATGTGGAATTAATGATGTAACCATGGAAAAATGCCTACTAGCCGAAGCCCAACTGGGCTTCAGACAGGCACTAAAACTGGCTTTGGAATTGAAAAGTGCACAAGTGAAGCATATGAGATGCAGAATATTGGAAGTGAACACGCTGTCCAATCCAACTGAGCCTGGGGAATACCACTTGAGGGAAGGCAATTGCACAACCTCACTCAGGACATATCTTGAACAGAGAGACTCTATGTCAGTCCACAGCTAAACCCCTGAACAAAACCAAGCCTCGGCTAAACAGTTAAAATTTTTTTAAGGATCCAGGCTGGCAAGCCATTGTAGTTGCTGCCAGTATGCGGGCTCGAGACAGTAAAAGAGTCCCACTAGACCTAAATAGAGAAACAGAACTCATAGGCCAATATCCAGGAGAGTGCACACCCTGGAAAGTCCACCTACATCTGGTTTGGAACAGTTACACTACTTAGCAACAGCCAAATCAGAATCAATCAAAATAAACGTCTGGTTAAATGGAAAATGAAGGAACAGCGGATACAGTAAATCAGAAACAAAAACTGAAATTGCTGGAAAAGCTCAGCAGCTCTCGCAGTTAATCAGAGTTAACTGGCGTTCTGAAGAAGGGTCACTCGACTCGAAACATTAAGTCTGGTTAAATGGGTTTGCGCAACACCTTGGCTAAACTGAGAATCTATACAGGGGAACCTTTACAGAATAAGGGTACAACTTCGGTTCAGGTCTCTTATGAGAAGCAGCTGGTTCAGTTATCAGTGACCAGTAGTAAAACGATTGGGCGAAGCTTGAGGGACGAAATTGGTTGAAGAAAATTCACATAGATTGTCTCATTATTTTATAATTAAAAACTGGCTGCCTGAGTGAAGTCCAAATTAAATTCCCAGAAGATTTTCAGGAAGGTCTAGAGACTATCAAAGGAGCCAAGGCCACCTTGCATGTTGACTAGGAAGCAATTCAATGATTCTGACAAGGCCCGCTCAGTGCCATTCGCCTTACAGGCAAAAGTAGACACAGAAATTAGAAGGTTGGAAAGTGAAGGAATCATCAAACGAGTCCAGTTTGATGAATGGACGGCATCAGTTGTATTGAGCATGAAGCCCGAAGGATCGGTTCGCCTTTGTGGAAATTTTAAACAAACAGTAAACCACTTTTTGCAGCTGGATAAATAGCCAATCCCTCACATAGAGAATTTATATGCAAGCCTGGCAGAGGGCTGACCTTCAAAGCTGGATATTAGCCATGTATACTTGTAATTGCAACTGTTGAAGATTCTCAGAAGTATGCTACAATTAATATCTTCAAGGGTTTGTACCAAAATATGAGACTGCCATTTGGGAAATTGTCAGCCTGTGCAATTTTTCAGCGGACGATGGGGAACATTTTACAAGGTCAACCCAAGGCACCATTTATCTAGATGACATGCTAGTAAGAGAGAAGACCAATAAGGAACATTTAAAGAACTTGGACATAGTCCTTAGAGGTTTCTCCCGGGTGGTCATACGCCATAGAAGGGAAAAATGTGTGTTCCAGGCACCCCAAGAAACCTACTTGGGTTACAGAGTCGACAAGACCCGATTACACCCGTTGGAAGAGAAAGGACAATCAAAGATGCCCCGGCTCCCATGTCAGTACTGGAGCTTAGGTCTTTCTTTGGGCTGGTGAATTAAGGTTCAGGTGGGTGCAATAGTCCTGAACAAGTACGTGAACTATATGAAAGCTGCAAATGGTACGGGAGCGAAATGTGTCTGGCTCCTCGACCACCTTTCCAACTCTTACAGAACCCGTGGGTTCTCCCTCTCTGTCAAATGTTAAAGATACCTCAGAATCTGAGGTGGACACAGTGGATGTCACTGCTTCAATGCCTTTGCCACCTGAAGAAGAAAATGAATCTCTTCCAAGATGGTCCAGGCCCAAGAGGTGAGCTACTGTGCATTAAATGCTACTTGTATTAGAGGCTCATTTTGAAGAACCTAAACCAGGCAAAAAAAGTGCCTGCCCACATCCTCGGAATCAGAGGGGGAGGGATATAGTGACTGTAATGAAATTAGCCAGGTGGACCTCATAGAATAAGAGTTCCCTGATTGGACCAGACCGATTAGGGAGCCCTAGCAACACATTTAAACAGAAGTGCCAGAGGTTCTGCTCATTCTAGTAGCCAGCTCTGTGCTAGGTACATTAGTGTCATGTGCTATGCGCATGTAAATATAGGGTGACTTGGTCTCGAGATAGTGGCCTCTGTGGAGTTTTTTCAGGAGGGACAAAACGGGGCTGCCAATTTTAAGATCAAGACATTACATAACAAGGAACCAATATAAATTAGGCAGCTCAGGATGAAAGCTGATGTAGAATGTGTGAAAGCAGCCACAAACACATTTGGCGGTTGTCCAGTAGTAGCAAAGTCATGAATTCATCTCTAGATGAGGATGAGGGAAATGAATGTACTATTCCCAAATTGTGGATGACCTTAAAATAGATGACAAGGCAAATGGTGAGGATAATGCAAACTATCAACAGAGGGATATAAACAGGTTAAATGAGTATGCAAAAACTTGTCGGATGGAATGTACTTTGGAGAAATGTAAGTACTTTAGCAGGAAGAGTCGAGGAGCTGAATATTATATAAGTGGAGAAAAACTGCAGAAAGATGCAACGAAGGGATTTGATGATCGTTGTTTCAGAATCACAAAATCTAGCATATAAGTTCAGTAGGTAATAGGGAAGGCAAATGGAATGTTGGCCTTTATTTCAAAGGGAATTGAAATTGAGAAGTCTGTCTAAAACTACCCTAGGCACTGGTTAGACCACATCTAGGATGCTCTGAGCAGTTTTGGTCCCATTATCTAAGGAAAGATACTGTGGCAATGAAGGTAGTCCAGAGAAGATTTAGTGAGTCGATCCTGCGTATGGATGGATTTTCTCATTAGGAGAGGTTCAGTAGTTTGAGCCAGTACTCATTGGAGTTTTCTTTGGAATGAGAGGTGACGTTATTGAAACATATAAGATACTTAGAGGCCTTGACAGAGTAGATATTGAGGCTTTGTTTCCCCTCATAACACAGGGCATAATTTCAAAGTGCGGGGTCGCCCAATTAGGAGAGAGATGAGGAGAAATTCATCTGAGGAATCTCTGAATTTGCAGAATTCTTGAATGCAGAAGGATGTCAAGGCTGGATCAGGAAGTATATTCAAGGCTGAGATAATTTTTTTATCAGTAAGGGAATCGAGGGTTATGAATATTAGGCAGGAAAGTAGAGTTGAGGATTATCAGAGCATCCATGATCTCATTGAATGGTGGAGCAAACTCAATAAGCCAAATGACTTTCTTCTGCCGCTTTAACTTATGGCCTAAGACAGGGCAAAATGGATGACAGAACAGAGCTGGAAATAAGGAATTTTAGTGGTGGGCTATGTGGTGAGCTGTGCATCTCGAGGTTAATTAGGATCGCAAAACTGCAAACAAACTGGTTTACTCTCATGTTGTTGACAAAGAGATGAGGGAGTCCTTGGCTGACAAGACCATAGGGGCAGCAAGAAGAAGGAAGGGGATGTTGACAAGGCCAAAGGAGCAGGGGGAGTTCTGGCCAGGCCAGAAGAGTGGGCGAATGGAGATTGTCACAGGGACAAGGAGGACTTGGGCTAATGAAGTCAGAGAAGTGACATCAGAGGATACTGCAGAGGCCCAGAGGAACAGGGAGAGTGGGTGAGTTGGGACACAGGTGGGTGCGAAAGGTCCGCAAATGGGCAAGAGCTTCAATGTGTCAACTGAATCAATAGTACAAGTGAGTGCGTCAGCCACAAAAAAACTATGAGCATCACAACATTGTGCATCAAAAATTCCTTGCTTATATTCTGCTGCCTCAACCTCAGCTATATGCTAATCCCTTAAATGACAACCTTACTCCCAACATACATGCACAAACACACACCGTTGCCTACACATACTGAGAATCCTCTCACCCCAATTCCCTTCTACTCAGAAACCCCTTTCCCCAATCCTCCACCTGAACTATACTAGTTAAGCCCTCCCCTTCCTCCCACCTACTATTTTTTTTTCTATTCATTTGTAGGATGTGAGCATCACTGGCTGGCCAGCATTTCTTGCCCATCCCTAGTTGCCCTTGAGAAGCTGGTGGTGAGTCGCCTTCTTGAACCGCTGCAGTCGTCCTGCTGTAGGTTGACCCACAATGCTATTAGGGAGGGAATTCCAGCATTTCGACCCAGCGACAATGAAGGAACGGCAGTATATTTCCAAGTCAGATTGGTGAGCGGCTTGGAGGGGAACTTGGAAAGGGTGGTGTTCCTATATGTCTGATGCCCTTGTCTTTCTAGATAGAAGTAGTCGTGGGTTTGGAAGGTGCTGTCTGAGGATCTTTGGTGAATTTCTGCAGTGCATCTTGTAGATAGCACACACTGCTGCTACTGAGCGTCAATTGTGGAGGGAGTGGATGCTTGTGGATGTAGTGCCAATCAAGCAGGCTGCTTTGTCCTGGATGGTGTCAAGCTTCTTGAGCGCTGTTGGGGCTGCACTCATCCAGGCAAGTGGGGAGTATTCCGTCACACTCCTGACTTGTGCCTTGTAGATGGTGGACATCTTTCCTGAACATTCCGCCACCTTAGGTTTTCTGACTGTCATCACTGGAGCTAGAGGCACATGGCATGCAGCTCTTGATAAACCAGATTTTTCCAGTCACTGGTCTTCCAACCTAAGTTTTCTTTGGAAATCACTTTATTAATTCTGTTACTTTGGCTGTGTGAGACCATGGAGCAGGAGCGGTTGGCCCTAATGGTCCACTAAACCAATCCAAAATCCTTACGTTAAACGTGTACCAATGGTATTCATCTGCTGTCATGTTATTCATTTGCATACTAGTGAATAACAGTAAGGCAGCTTTGAAGAAAGCTCAAATTGTATGAGGACCACAAACCTGTATGGTGTAAATGATGCACATTTGCGACATTAAAATATGTTTGGGCAGTCTCTCACATCCAGCCTGTCCTCTTCCACACCTCTATCCCAACCATGGCCATTGAGAGAAATTTATTCAGAGTTGGAATGCATCTTCAAAGTTGTTGTCTGTAAAGCCGTTGCAAAGACCAGGAAATAACTCAGCACTGCTCCAACTCCAATTATTTCACTGGAAGTGAAGTGGAAATCCTGTTTATTCCATACTTCTGCTGAAGAATGAGAGCAGCTCCTAGAAATTTCCTGGCTATGGTGTATTAAGCCATTTGGGTCAATATTCTGAGTCCTGACTGTAAACAGCACCAGTATTGTGCTGCTGCTTTGAGACAACATTATGAGATTGGCTGCACTTCAGCAATATAAAAAACAGAACTCTTGATCTAAAAACATTTGCAACAAAGGGCCTTAATTTTCCACAGCAAAGGACAGGATTTTCCTTTATAAGAATTATAACCTGCCATTTTCAAATGTTTGGAATGGTATTTTGTGGTTATCTTGAATAAACAGTATCCCCTGTTACTGAAGTGAGGCCTCAATGTGTAGACACACTGGACTGATTACAGGGGCTCTAGCAAGGATCCCTGTGCATGTTGTAAAGCTAAATTAATTCAAGGTTGAGGGAGAGAATTACCCAGTTTGATCAACAACAGAAAAAACACTCTATAACTTTAGTTCAGATTAGAAATGTTCCGTGTTTCATATGCTCTCACCTTTTATGCAAAGAACACAAAAGAGACAACACAGGAAATCAGCATCACATTCAGCTGCAAGAGAAATACCAATTAACATTAACTGTACTTTTGTTTTCAATACCTTGCTTCTTCATCCATTCAAACACAACTGGGCCTAGGTTATTTCAGGATACCTGAAATTATGTGAATGTTGTCAATATCTCTTGTATTCAATAGCAACTTATCAACAGTCAACTATTACGTGCACAGCAGGTTGAGTCAAGTTAAAACTTAAGGAAGATTTTCTCAGATGAAACTGTTTAAAATAACTTGCAAAGGAAGCAAATGAATGTGAGAAAATACTTACTTACATGGCAAGAAGTTAAGGTTTGGAATGCACTACCTGGAAGTGTGGTGGAGGCAGGTTTATTCAAGGCTTCAAGAAGGCTTTGGATGTTTATTCGAATAGAAACAATGCACAGGTTTATGGGCAGGAAACTGGCACTAAGTCATATTGTTCATTCAATGAAACAGCAATGACACAATAGTTTGAATGAGCTCCTTCTACTGGCAACAATTCTATGAAAACGTGAATCCCTTGAATTGTTACAGCTTGAGGTGTTCCATCTTTCATCAAGTGTAGGCTCATTAGATATTTAGATATTTTAAACTTTATTACGTCAAAGTCAGAAATTCATTTTGGAAATGTCCTGTCTTGGTAGACCAGTCTCCATATCAATGGTCTGTGCATGTAAAATTTCCATTGTAGGGAGGTGATAGTGTAATCAATGGGAGGTGGTGTAGTAGTGGTTTGTCACTGGACTAGTAATCCAGACATCCATGGAAATGCTGTGAGGACATGGGTTTGAATTACATCATGGTAGATAATGGCTTCTGAAATCAATTCACAAATCTGGATTTAAAAGTGCATCTAATGGTGATCAAAAATATTGCCAATTGTCTTAGAAGTCCACGTCTTTCTCTAACATCAATATAGGGAAATAAAATCAGCCATCCTCATTTGATCCAGCTACACACGTCACAAGATCCACAGTAATGTGCTTGACTCCTTCTTGAAATAACCTAGCAAGGCAATTATTTGTATGAACCACGACAAAATCCAAAAAAAAAGAAATGAAACCAGCTGGACCATTTGACATTGATTAGAACGATGAGACAAGACAATGAAACACACAGCTCTGGGTCAATCCTGCAAAGGCCTCATTACCAACTTCTGGGGTCTTGTGTCAAAACTGGGAGAGCTGACTCACAGATAAGTCAAACAACAGCTTGATATGGTCATTTGCATACAAATATACCTCACAAACAATATCCAAAACATATCACTACCTGAATGCCTGGAATGAGTATGTCTTATGACGAATGGTTGGCTTGTTTCCACTAGCTTTTATCAGAGTGAGGGGTGACTTAATTGAAATGTATAAGATTCTGAATGGCCTTGACAAGGTGCGTGCAGAAGGATGTTTCCTTTTGTGGGTGAGTCCAAGACTAGAAGATGCTGTTTAAAATTAGGGGTCACAAATTTAGGACAATTTAGAGGGGAATTTTTATTCTGAAGAGTGGTATGGTTTGGAACTCTCTGCCTCAGAAGCGATGGATGTGGTTATTGAATATTTTTAAGGTGGCATTAGATAGACTCTTGTTCGGCAAATTATCATGGTTTGATAGGAATGTGGAATTTGAAGTACAGATAAATCTTATTGAACAGAGGAACAAAGTCAAGGGGGCAAATGACATACTTCTGCTACTAATTCATATGTATGTATGTTGGTTCATATCACCATTGCCAGAGGTGGCAGCACAGTAGACATTCAGGTAAAAATTGCTCTTGATGCCTTCAATATTGACTCTGGACCCCCATGAAGTTTCAAGGCATCAGGTCAAACATGAGAAAGGAAATTTCCTGGAGATTACCACCTACTGCCCCATCTCGGTTGATGAATCAGTTTGCCTCCATGTTGAACACCACTTGGAGAGTGCACTGAGGATGACAAAGGTACAAAATGTACGCTGGGTGAGAGACTTCAATCACCATTGCCAAGGATGGCTCAGTAGCACCACTATTGACCAACAAGTCCTAAAAAACAGGCCTGGACCAAGTGGTGAAGGAACCAACAAGCGGGATAAAACATACTTGGCCTCCTCCTCTCCAATCTACCTGCAGCAGATGCATTTATCGATGTTAGTACTGATTGCAGTGTTCACCATACACTCATGTGTAGATGAAGTCCTGCCTTCACATTGAGGATATACACCATCCTGTTGTGTGGCACTACCACCAGGTTGAAAAGAGTACATTTGAAATAGATCTAACAACTCAAAATCCATGAGTCACTAGGGGACATTAGCAGCAGAATCATACTCCACTATATTCAGCAATGTAATGGCCTGGCAAATGGAATAGCTCAGCATGGTCTGTTTGCACAGGTGGAACTGAAGTTTTTGCTTTGATTGATAGACATCTTTTCAATAAACTATGATAAAATGTTCTTTCTTTAAACCGTATCAGTTCTTTTCAGAACCCCATATCCTTACACCGACTTGGGTGGGATCAAAAAGTTTGAAGTAAGGTAAATCTTCTTTTATGAATACTATAACAGTCAGATTGACATGTCTGCAGAGTTACAAGAGCAGTGCTTGTTTTTCAAATGACATTTTTAAATGGGTATTTCTTTTAGTACGCTTCAAGGCTTACCATTGTTATTACATAATTTACTGGTTCTTTAGTGCATACTGGGTGATTAGGCACAGAAGATGCAGGGTGAGGGTGGAATTGGGATGCTGGACATGGAAGGGGCATCAAAGGATTGTAAGAGCATAGAGGATGCGAATGGAGCGCATGAAAGGGGTGCAAGGCTTGCAAGACCATGAATAAATTCTTTTTAGATATACCTTCCAAAATCCAAACCGTGGTTGACGTCTTCCCTGAAGGGCTATGAGTCACATGTTATCGAGAAACTGGATCAATTACATAAAAATTGCTGGCGTGTGGGGGAATCAGGACGATGGATAGGGAATGTTTGTCCCCTCAATAGAATTGTTGAGCTTAAGAGTGCTGGCTGTAGACTCATCACCAACACCCACATCCTGCTCTGGCAAAAATGTCCAGCAAAGGAGTGGGGGGCAGGAGTCAGCTCAACTCCACAAAAATCCAACCCATTGTCCAAGGTCAGAAAATACACTCAAGTAATCAACAGAAAATATTTCTGAGCTGGACTTAAAATGTAACTCTCTAAGCTGTTCACTTTTGAAACAATGGTAGTTTACCACAAGAATACATATAAGAAACCATGGAATTTATATAATCTTGGGAACTATTACATTATATATTCAAGATGTTTACTTTATGCCCTGTTCAGAGTAATGAAGTATCTTCTGTCTGAAATTTGTAACAATTGGTAAGGAATTATGAAACAAGATTTGAATTGAATGACCGTCCTCCATTCAAAAAAATGGGCATCATTTTCAATTGATTTCTGCTTTGAACCAAGATGCTAGTTTACTACACATTATTGTTTTTGTCAAGTTGGAAAAGCTGTGTAAGAATTTAGACATCTAACTTGAATGAAAATCTTGCCATAACCATTTCAAATACAAGTTGTCATCACTAATTGAATTATGCATCAAATTACTTGGAACTATTTAACTCTGTTACCGTTTGTGGCCCCGAATTTTAGCTTCAAATCATAGCTTGCAAAAACAGAGCATTAAATGCATACAAGGCCTGATGAATAAATCTCCAATAAAAAAATTGACTAAAGACAGTTGAAAAGACCAAAATAGCAGTGATCAGTCGGCACTAGCCATCATTAAAGAAACAAAGGGAATTAATTAAATTCTCCAAGCATTCTTGATTTCTGCTTATGAACATGCTTAAATTCAGCAATTTATTTCCTGATCTGAAATTGTCCTTGAATCCGGAAATGCCACACTCCACCTGGAGCAGTGAAACATTCACCACCAGAACAATGGGCCCAACTTCCCTCCAACATTTATAACTGACAAAGAGATGGCAGCTTATTGCACTGCCATGGTAGAAATGACCCCATCAAATGCCCAATCTACAAAGGAGGTCCATCAGGGAAATTTACCAAGCCACTGCAACTGAGTGGCATCCTCCAAGAACACTCTCTTGTTTCTATCCTTTTATTTCTTAACAGTTTCATATTCTCTTGAATATCCTCAAGGAGCACTGCTACATTTCACCCAGATTAGTTTGGCAATGCCTCCCTCTCCTATGACCTTTACCATCAAGAAGAACAAAAGCAAGTACTTCAATTTTCCTTCATATCCTACACTGTCCTGACTTAGAACTGGTTGTATTCCTTTATCTTTCCTAAATTGGAATCCTGCACATACCTAGAATGATCATCATAAAGACTATAATAGTTCAAGAGATAGCCCACCACCAGCTTCTGAGGATAACCAGGGATTCCAAGAAATGCTATCGTAGCCACAGCTTCTGCCTATCTAAGGTGAGTCTTTTGGGACATTTTGTAGTTCTGTGATCTACTGGACATTGAGTGAGCCAGGAAATTTTTAGTTTTGGTTTTGCTGAGACCAGGAGGTACAGGGGCTGCAAGCCCAATGCTAGCCCATGTGCATGCTTTCTCAGGTGCAGACCTGGCAGATCAGACATAACAACCTTGATTTTAGTGATGGAATGGGGGCAGAAGGGATTACTACAGTACACATGATCTGAAAAGTACGTGGCATACCTTGGAGTCAGATGTTATGGAGTCCTGGCTGTTTTTATCAACAATGTTTTATTCACTTATCTTTTATCAGAGTATCACCCAGACCTGATCAGATTCACTACCTTGCCAGAAGCAAGAATTCAGCACGTCAAGGCCTCAGTCAGATGCACATGGGAATGGTTTCTGTCATTCAGTTAGAGAGGGGATAGGCATGAATTGGAGATGCTTGGAGGGAGCGGGTTGGGGGGTAGTGCTGCATGGAGAGGCATCATGGCAGTGTCTTGCCATGATTGAGGGATGAAAAGATCTCAGTGCAAGAGAGGCCCTATGCTTCCTAAGAGGAAAGGGAGACTTATGGGAAAGCTAGGGATAACTGTTCCTGAAGGAGCATGAACAGAGATGTGATGTTCTTTCTTTTGTCCCCATAAAGAAGTAAAAGAAAAGTTAATAACGACATTGTTTTCACCTGTTTTTGACCCTGACCAATCTGACAGATGATTCTATTTTGAAGCTGTCTGCATAGCATCATCCTCCCAATGTGAAATTCCTAACCACTGGTCATGTGATGCATTCCACCCATTTGGTGTATGATTGTAAATGTTGGAATGCAGTTGTCACTACCTGCTGAAGTCAGAATGTTACATTCTCCGTATTAGCCTTGACCTGCCCCATTCCCAGCCCTTGTTAAAGTCAGGAGAAAGAGTTTGTTCACATCTGAATTTCAGCTAATTGGCGTATATTTACCCAGTTAATCCCTTTCTATCTTTTGGAGCAAGGTTGTTGCCTCAGCACAATTTGCTTATTAAAAGAGGATTCAAAAATTGGGCCAGAGCCTTTATTATCTTTGACCCAACTTTTACTTTCAACAGCCATCAGGGTCAGTGACTTCGTCTCCTGGAGTTCTGCAATTTTTTTTCACACATTCCATCTCTTCTGTAGTGTGACCATCTTCTTATTTTCAAAATCATTTGTAAAAACTCAGAATTTTGTTAACTTTCCCATTATACATTCTTCCTCCACAAGTCCCTTGTGGGTCCAGTTTGGGAGGCCCAAAGCTACTGTCTTCTGACTTGCCTGAAGGCACAGAAAGATTCAAAATCTTAGCAACAGATCCTCATTACAACTTGCTGCGAAGAAGCCTTTGTTAGTAAGCTGGTGCAGAACTGACTCACTGAAAATCTCCAGGAGGCTAGCTCAGCAGGAATGTGACGAAATGCCAGCCTGCTCATACTATTGATCCCACACTGAGGTTTGCAATGTTGGAGAGCAGATAAGGAAAAGCAGGCCTTTGATGGTGTACGTGGGAATCTGTGGCATCCCACCACGACTTTCCTATCCCCTTGAAACCTGAAACATCGATGGTGGCCATGGTAGGCTGTGGTGAGAATAAGGAGACTCTCTCTTCCCTCCTTATCGCCACAAAACAATCTGACTGTCAACTTCACAGGCCCCCCCACTTCCAGCTCCCTTTAGTAGGGGTGTATTGACAGCGAGTTTCCATTTGCAGGGACTTCAGAGAATAGCTACTAATTAAACAGGCTGCTTCATGAAGCAACCTGTCAACTATGTGCTCAGACCATCCTAAAGGCGGGAAGGCACTGGGGAGAAGTCTTGAAATGGTATTCCCACTATTTTTCCAGTTTCCTCAATTCCAAGTCCATCTCCAAAACCATGGCCTTAGAAACTCAGCTCAGGATTCCCTGCCCTTGGATCTAACTGCCTTGCCCCAATCTCTGTCCCCATAATGCCATTCCAGAGTCATTGGGCACAAGACCAGGACCAAATTTACAAAGCATTAGCCTGATACAGGCAGCACTGAGTCCAGCTGCATTTAATTTCTCTCTCTCTCTCTCTGTCCAGGGCTTTAAAATCTTTCCTTAAATAAGATGCCCAGAACTGAGATAACTGCACAGAGGCCAGTATCCTGTCACCAAGTCACCCTGTATTTACTTGTGCACAGTACACTGACTGTGGCTGCCAGCTCGGAGTCAGTCCCCTAAATTGAGGAGATTCTAATTCCCCGTTAATTTTTTCCCCTTACCCCCAACACTACTGCGACACAGCAGTGGTGTTTATTATTCCTTACATCACCTGTGTGTGTATGCGTGTGTGTGTGTAAGTGCAGGGACTCTGTGAAGACACCATTGTGCAAATAACTTCAGTCAATATTTCCACCACCAGGAAAAACACACTTGTGGCCAGGAAACCAGTAACAAGCAAATCCCGATAAGGGCAATGCTTGCATGAAAAAAGTGAAGGAGGTGGTAGAGATTAAATCAAAATAGAATTGGAAAGAAAAATAAAGCACTCCATCCCCGCAGTGCCCACCTCTCCCTAAAGGCATCGAGAGCATTAATGGACACCGTGTGCTCCTTCTCCAACGACACCCTGGCTTCAATGTAGTCACAGAAGAGGGGCAGTCAGTTGACCAAAACAACCTCCTCCCATGGCCCACTGCCTCGACCTGTTTATAGCCAGCCTGGCCAGACCCAGGAGCAGACCCACAAGGAGATCCTCCAACCTGCCTGCACTCGTCCACACCAACTGCCCAAAGATCAGGAATGTGGGGTTGAAGTGCAACCGAAAACAGAACAAAAGGTCCTTCAGGTAATTAAAAAGGAAGTGCAAATTCCCACAACCAATATACACATGGTCCACGGACTTCACAGAACTGCAAAACAAACAGTTGGCTGGGAGCTTGTGAACCACCTCAATCTGCGGTTACATCCAGCCGCATTTAAAAACAGGCACATGGGCATAACATGTAAATGATAAGCATTCATATCAGTGAAACTGATATTTTCTTTAATTCATTCATGGTATATGAGTTTTGATTCAACAGTAGCATCAATCTGCCTGAGGTAACAGTATTCTGCATTGAAAGTAAATAAAGCATTTAGAAGCAGCTTGGATTATAACAGACACATCTTGTCAAGAAACAATAGACATTGTCATTGGGGTCCGTATTTCTCTTGTGTCACAAATAGTTAATCATTGCTATCTATTCTGATGTAATCAACTAGAACTCCAGATAATTACTTCAGAAGATAGTTTCTGTTCCTCCTCACTAATGAACCAATTTCTCAATATTAAAAAATTTTGTACTTAGCTGTCTTGTGGTGAGAACTTTGAACTTCTCCAATTGGAATAATTGAGACAAATAGCATAGATGCACTTTAAGAAAAGATATGTGGAAGAAGATAATAAAGGGTTATGCTTTATGCACTTTGTGGTTTTCTATGAAGTTGTCCACACAACATATATCACAGAGAGCCGACTTCTTGTTGAGACAGATATTTTGAAGTTCATTTACAACACAAACTATTTATACAGCTCCAATTTCCCAGATTTGCCCCCATAGATTACCATTTTGGCTCTTTTTTTAACAAAAGGAGGGAGCTCGACATTTTTTGAGAGTAGATTCTGATCAGGACACTTTCAGACATGGGAAGCCATAATTTAATTTCAATAGTTCGTTCACAGTGCAAAACTGTCAGGGGAAGGCAAATCACATCCCCTTTGCAGTTAGTTGTCAGATACTAGTTTTAAAGATCCAGATAGGCACTTTGACTGCTGCCCTAAAATGCTAAGTACATAAGGTAAGTATGATGTCAGGTTGCTGTAAGGGTAGGATGACAAATGCATAGGGAGGTAGAGTGCAAGGTAAGTAGGGGATCAGTTTGGTGCCAGCTGGGTAGGTTGCTAAGTGGGAAGGAGTTAGTTTGCCAAAGAAATTAGGTCTGGTAGGGGATGGGGAGGGAGCATGTCTCATCTGGGAGTTCAGGTCCAGCAGTCATGGGTTGGGGGTGGGCAGGTCAGATCTGACAGGTGTGGTGTTAGGTCAGGGCCAGTGATCTGGGATGTTGTCAGATTCAGTTAGGTCTTGTGGCAAAAGGTTCAGGTCCAGACCGGTTTGAGATGGGGGCGTGGGTCAGGTGATGTCCATGCTGTTTGGGTCAGGGTCTGGAGTATCTAACTGGTCTGGGAGAGGTGGAGTGTGAATGAGGAGGCTCTCACCCCTCCTTCGCACCAAAAAAATTCTGATCCTCAACTTAGTCCTAGAGTCGCTGAGATTTACAGTATGGAAACAGACCCTTCGGTCTAACTTGTCCATGCCAATGAGATATCCTAAATTAGTCTAGTCCCATCTCTAAACCCTTCCTAATCAAATACCCATCCAGATGCCTTTCAAATGTTGTAATTGTACCAGCCTCCCCAACTTCCTCTGCCAGTTTATTCCATACATGCACCACCTCAGAGTGAAAAAGTTGCCCCTTCGGTCCCTTTTAAATCTTTCCCCTCTCACCTTAAACCAATGCCCTCTAATTTTGGACTCCCTACCCTAGGGAAAAGACCTTGGCTATTCACCCTATCTGTGCCCCTCATGATTTTATAAACTTCTTTAAGGTCACCCCTCAGCCTCCAATGCTCCAGGGAAAATAGCCCCAGCCTATTCAGCCTCTTCCTATAGCCCAAACCCTCCAACTCTAGCAACTTCAGCAGCACCACTTATAAACCCCTTTGATGGGAGTGCGTTGGAATGGAATTTGTATTTGCAGGAGCTTTGGAAAATAACAATTAATTAACTGGTTGCACAATGAAGCAATGAACCACTTCATGAAGCAACAAGTTTGTCTATGTAAGTATTGGGTCAGTGTGATAGTTACACAGGAGTTAGGCTATTTCATAAGGCCAGACTATGCCATAATATAACATCATGCCTTTTCCCTTTAAAAAGTGGAAACCCTTCTTAGGGTAAAAATATGTAAGAACACATATGGATATATTGTCTTGTTACACTCAGACAATACCTTGATGGATATAGAACAGAGTAAATCCAACCCTTTTACAGTTATCACAGTTTGATGATGTAACTTCACTCTGCAATGTACTTTCTGATGTTGTGGATGGATGTGTATCATTTGGCAGAGAAGGATAGTTGATGTCTAGCATGGTATGTTCTGTGTCTCAGTCTTCATCCTGTGTGACAGATGGCTGATGACATGCAGTTCCTATATGCTATCTATTTCTTCACAGGTCCTTACCATTGCTCATTACAATATCATTTGACCTAGATTGGACTCAATGACATACTATCTTTTCCTGAAACCACGTGTTTGTATGAAAATTTCAAACTCATACTCTATATCCTTTTTTGAGTTGGGATAACTGTCTGTGTGCTCATTGATCATGCTCCTGTATCATTTTCCCTTTTCATTTCAACAATATGATGAGCACATGTGTTTGGATAGTGAGAGTGTGGGAAGAAAGAATAGTGTGGGTCAGTTCTTTGTTTTTGTTTAGTGCTTTCTGTGAAACTATTCAATTGTGTGTAGTGAGGAGAAGAGCCCACTGTGTTTTGATCATCACTGTTTTTTTCTTTACTTTTCTCATTTTTGGTTTGGAACTGTGAGCTAAGTTCAGAATCAAACATTGAACTTTGAAATCAGCTTGTTCTTTTAAAAGAAGAGAACAAGCAACTTGATTTCCGCATTTGGGAACTGGTCTAGAAAGATAATTGCATGTTAATTATTGTTCTAAGAATACTGCAGACATCTCAGCACCAAGATCTGTTATGGTCAAGGACTGGCAGCAGGTTTGATGTTGCATTTGTCAATCTAGGGGAGACCAGTGTTGGTTGGCCAACCACAGAAAATTTAACAGAAAGAGAAACCAAAGATTGAACTGGTTTTGCCAGGGTTTCTTTGGGTAACAGGCTGTGTGCATGGGAGTTGCTGGATTAGAAAGCTGTGTTTTTGAGTTTTACTCTTTTTTTTGTTTTATAACCAGTTCAAGAATTGTTGAATGTTCTGAGAAAAGAATCCGAGTTTATGAGACATAAGTGATTACTTCTGAGAGTCTGCTGGAAGTAGTTTGTATTGACTGGTGACTTTGGAATTGGAGCAAGGTGCAATCCAATGTGCCTAAAATATTCATCATTCAAGGATTCCATAAAGATCTGGTACTCACCATTGAAACAGTTATTGAACTGGCCAGTTACAACTTTTATATTTTTTCTAATTTATCCTGTAACTCTGTCTGATTGTCTGTCAGTCTAGGTATGCAAGTGGGGATTATGATCAAAGAAGATTGAGTTTTAATCATAGAGATTACTTAAAATACCTGTTGTTAGCTTTGCAACATATAAATTTACAACATCAATAATTAATTGTTAATTTCTGTTTGAGTTATAAACTTGGTGTCTGATACCTTATTCTTAAAATCTGGTTGAGAACAATTGGGCAATTTTGAATGTCATCAGATGTTTTAGTTTCACTGTGTTGACAGTTCTTTATTAGCAAGTCTCACTTGGCCTGGTTTGCTATCCCTGTATCATAACAGTGCTGAACATATAATGAACACCCATTTCCTGCACATGGTTTGGAAGGGTACACTATTGTACTGTGGACTGGGGTCAGACATAGCTTGCTGAGGTTCCATCATGAAAGTTTCCAATGGCTGCAGTATTTTCAGGCTCTCAAAGAAGCATCCAAACAGCTGGAGTACTTATACTTCAAATCTGTCCAGATCAATTTAGGTTCAAATGCATTATTTTGCCATGTTTATCTTCCTCTAACACGCAAACGCTTCTCACAGTCTTACTGCAATAACAAAGAGAACAGCATTCTTTTCTCCTATAAAAATATATCACAGACCTTTCTTTCTTTCTTGGTTCTCAGCCTAGAGGCAGGAGCAATCCACAGCACCACAATCTCCACCACAGGTAGGACAAGGAGGCAGGTCTCTGAATGGGATAGTCATATCACTGTGCTGCAGAAATCATCAGCACATAGAGGTTCCATTCTATTAATGTCCTGGTGAACTATAATCAATGACACAATGGTATTTACCTGAATACTTACATCATGAATGAACACTGTCTTAACGGAATGAAAACTTCAAGGAAGATTTTCTCTGTTCGTTATGTACAATGAAATCATCAGTTTGTGTTTAAGGAAAAATCAAGCATAATTTTGGTATATTTAATCCAAGCAATTTACTCAATCAGTTGGCTTGTTGGTCAGTTTCTGAGCACTCAACAGATTTTGTGAAACTGTTATATGCCAAACAAACAGCTCCCTTTACAGTAATTTCAAATAGGTGATTCTACTGAAGATTTTGACTAAAGACAGTCATAGAGTCATAGAGTTAAACAGCATTGAAACAGACCCTTCGGTCCAATTTGTTCATGCTGACCAAACATCCTAAATTAAATTAGTCCTATTTGCTAGTATTTGACCCATATCCTTCTAAGCCCTTCTTATTCATGCACCCATCCAGATGCCTTTTAAATGTTGTAATTGTACCAGCCTCCACCACTTCCTCTAGCAGCTCATTCTATACATGCACCACTCTCTGCATGAAAAAGTTGTTCCTTATGTCCCTTTTAAATATTTCCCCTCTCACCTTAAACATATGCCCTCTAGTTTTGGACTCCACTACCCTGAGGAAAAGACATTGGCTATTCACTCTATCTATGCCCCCTATGATTTTATAAACTTCCATAAGGTTACCCCTCAACCTCTGCTGCTCTAGGGACAATAGCCCCAGACTATTCAGTCTCTCCCAATAGTTCAAACCCTCCAACCTTGGTAACTTCCTTGCAAACCTTTTCTCAACCCTTTCAAGTTTAACAACATCCTTCTTATAGTAGGGAGACCAGAATTCAATGCAGTATTCCAATAGTGGCCTAACAAATGTCCTGTACAGTCTCAACATGACCCTCTGAATTCCGATACTCAATGCACCGACCAATAAAGGTAAGCACACCAAACATGTTCTTCACGATCCTGTCTATCTGCGACTCTACTTTCAAGGAACTATGAACCTGCACTCCAAGATCTCTTTGATCAGCAACACTCCCCAGGACCTTACCATTAAGTGTAGAAGTCCTGCTCTGATCTGCCTTTCCAAAATGCAGAACCTCACATTTATCTAAATTAAACTCCATCTGCCACTCCTCGGCCTATCAGCCCATCTGATCAAGGTCCCATTGTACTGTGAGGTAACTTTCTTGGCTGTCCACTACACCTCCAATTTTAGTGTCATCCACAAACTTACTAACAATACCTCCTATGTTCACCTCCAAATCATTTATATAAATAACAAAAAGTAGTGGACCCAGCAACAATCCTTGTGGAACACTGCTGGTCACAGGCCTCCAGTCTGAAAAGTAACCCTCCACTACCAACTTCTGTTTCCTAACTTCGAACCAGTTCTGTATCCAAATGGCTAGTTCTCCCTGTATTCCATTGATCTAACCTTGCTAACCAGACTACCATGCGGAACCTTGTCAAACGCCTTACTGAGGTCCATACAGATCACATCCACCACTCTGCCTTCATCAATCCTCTTCATTACTTCTTCAAAAATAGCAATCAAGTTAGTGAGGCACAATTTCCCACACACAAGGCCATGTTGACTATCCCTAAGCAGTCCTTGCCTTTCCAAATACGTGTATATCTTGTCCCTCCGGATTGCTTCCAACAACTTGCCCACCACTGATGTCAGGCTCACCGGTCTATAGCTCTCTGGGTTTTCCTTACCACCTTTCTTAAATAGTGCTACCACGTTAGCCAACCTACAGTCCTCCGGCACCTCACCTGTGGCTATCGACGATACAAATATCTCAGCAAAAGGCCCAGAAATCACTTCCCTAGCTTCCCACAAAGTTCTAGGGTACATCTGTTCAGGTCCTGGAGATTTATCCACCTTTATATGTTTTAAGACGTCCAGCACATCCTCCTCTGTGATATGGACATTTTTCAAGATGTCACTATTTATTTCCCCATGTTCTCTAGCTTCTATTTCCTTCTCCACAGTAAACACTGATGCAAAATATTCATTTAGTATCTCCCCCATCTCCTGCGGTTCCATACATGGGCAGCATTGCTGATCTTTAAGGGGCGCTATTGTCTCCTTAGTTACCCTACTGTCTTTAATGTATTTGTATAATCCCTTTGAATTCTCCTTAATCTTATTTGCCAAAGTTATCTCATGTCCCCTTTTTGCCCTCCTAAATTCCCTCTTAAGTATACTTCTACTGCCTTTATATTCTTCTAGGAATTCATTTGATCTCTGCTGTCTATACATGACATATGCTTCCTTCTTTTTCTTGACCTAAACCTCAATTTCTCTAGACATCCAGCATTCCCTACAGCTACCAGCCTTACCCTTCACCCTAACAGGAACATATTGTCTCTGCACTCTCATTATCTCAGATTTGAAGGCTTCTCACTTTCCTGCGTCCTTTTATCTACAAATTTCTGCCCCCACTCAACTTTTGAAAGTTCTTGCCTAACCCTGTCAAAATTCGCCTTCTTCCAATTTAGAGTTTAGAATTTTAACTTTAAGATCCAGTTTATCCTTTTCCACCACTATCTTAAAACTAATAGAATTATGGTTACTAGCCCCAAAATGCTCCCCCACTGACACCTCAGTCACCTGCCCAGCCTTGTTTCCCAAGAGTTTTGTCCCTTCTCTAGTAGGTATGTTCACAAACTGCATCAGAAAATTTTCTTGTACACATTTAACAAATTCCTCTCCATCCAAATCCTTAACACTATTGAGTCCCAGTCTATGTTTGGAAAGTTAAAATCCCTTACCATTACCACCCTATTATTCTTACAGGTAACTGAGATCTCATTACAAATTTGCTTCTCAATTTCCTGCCAACCAACTATTGGGGGATCTATAGTATAATCCCAACAAGGTGATTATCCCTTTCTTAGTTCTCAGTTCCACCCAAATAACTTCCCTGCATGTATTCCCAGGAATATCCTCCATAATTACAGTCATAATGTTATCCCTAATCAAAACATCACTCCCCCTCCTCCCTTGCTCCCCTTTCTATTCTTCCTATAGCATCTACACCCCGGAACATTAAACCGCCAGCCCTATCCAACCTTGAGCCACATTTCTGTAATTGCTATGATATCCCAGTTCCATGTTCCCAACCATGCCCTGAGTTCATCTGCCTTACCTGTTAGGCCTCTTGCACTGAAATAAATGCAGTTTAATTTATCAGTCCTACCTCGTTTTCTGCTTTGCTCCTGCCTGCCTTGACTGTTTGACTTGCTCCTTTTCCCAATTGTACCAGTCTCAGACTGATCACTTTTCACACTATCTTCCTTGGTCCCAAGCCGCTGCTATTTACTAGTTTAAATCTTCCTGAGCAGGTCCAGCGAATCTCCCCGCCGGGATATTATTCCCCTTCCAATTCAGGTGCAATCCGTCCTTCTTACGCAGGTCACTTGTACCCTAGAAGAGATTCCAATGATCCAAAAATGTGAATCCTTCTTCCCTGCACCAGCTCCTCAGCCACACATTCATCTGCACAATGTTCATAGACCTACCCTCACTAGCTTGAGGTACCGGGAGTAATCCAGATATTACTACCCTTGAGGAGAGAAAGTAGGAACTGCAGATGCTGGAGAATCCGAGACAACAAGGTGCAGGGCTGGATGAACACAGCAGGCCAAGCAGCATCATAGGAGCAGAGCCTCTCTGCTCCTATGAT
>NC_063341.1:53848623-53875931 GCF_021869965.1 Rhincodon typus | reverse complement strand
GCTACACCTGCACGTACACCTCCCTCTCACCTCTGTCCAAGACCACAAACAATCATTCCAAATCCAGCAGAGATTCACCTGTATGTCTTCTAACCTGGTCTATTGCATCCATTGCTCCTGCTGTGGTCTCCTCCATACTGGGGAGACCAAGCACAGACTCAGTGACCGATTCACAGAGCATCTGCGCTCTGTACACTCCAATCAACACCATCTTCCGGTTGCCAGCCATTTCAACTCCCCCTCCCATTCCGTTGGCGACATATCCATTCTGGTCCTCCTCTACAGTCAAAATGAGGCTACATGTAAACTGGAGGAGCAACACCTTATATTCTGCCTTGGGAGCTTACAGCCCAATGGCGTCAACATAGAGTTCACCTGCATCAAAATCTCCCCAACCCCAGACTCATCCCATGTCCAGCCCTCACTCTCACCCCCACCTCCTTGACCTAACACAACTTGTCCATCTTCCTTCTCACCTGTCCGCTCCACCCTTCCCACTGACCAATCTCCACGACCTCCTACATGCATCCACCTATCACCACCTCACCTACCTCCACCTAGCCCCATGCCCCTCCATCTGTTTATTTCTGAGCTCCCTTCCCCCTCCCCAGTCCTGATGAAGGGTCCAGACCCAAAATGTCGAATTCTCTGCTCCTCTGATGCTATCTGACCTGCTCTACTCCTCCAGCTCCGCATTTTGTCGACGCAACATCCCTAATGTTTGGCTCTGTCTGTACCCAAAGGTGTAGTTGTCAAAGAGTTCTTCAGCAGTGGCTGTGCCATACAGAGAGGGTCAATGCTGTAGGATAGCCAGGGAGTAGGCAGCCTGCGTGCCTGTCTGCTTTATATTGCATGGGCCTGTGACCAACTTTCTTCCCATTTAAAAGCCCTGTGATTGGTGATGCTGCAGCTCCCTCCCTTACAGTTACTTACCTCGCCCTTTCTGACTGTGGGTGCAGCCATTTTCTTCCTCATTGTACACTTTCAATTTTCGATCGAAAGTGACAGTGAACACTCCTCTGCCAGTGGCTTCCAGCCTCAGCTTGAATGCACCATGATGCCCCCAAACATCCACATCATCTTCCTAATGGCCCATTCTGTTAGGGCCACAGGATTCATACTTGCCCAAATCCCTACCCTACCAATCTGGGACCTAGTGTCAAGATTGTCTCATAGATTAGTCAAACAATAGCCTGGCATTGTCATATTCATGGAATCATATTTACACAATGTCCCAGATACCACCGTCACCATCCCTGAGTATGATCTGACCTACTCGCAAGAGGAACACAACAGTGGTGTTGGTACAGTGGAACACAGTTGGGAGGGAGTTGCCCTTGGAGTCCTCAACATGACTCCAGACCTCGTGATGTCTCATGTGATCGGGTCAAACATGATTACCATACACTATCCCTGACTCAGCTGGTGACTCAGTGTTCCTTCATATTAAACACATCTTGCAAGAAGCAATGAGACAGGCAAGGGCACAGAATGTACTCTGGTCGGAGGGGGGGGATTTCAAAGCCCATCACCAAGAGTGGCTCACTCAATAATGACGGAGCCCAGCATATCAGCACAAAAAATAAGCCTGAAGTATGTACCACAATCTTTAGTCAGAACTGCTGATGGATGATCGATTTCAGCCTTCTCCAGAGGTCCACAGCATCACAGGTACCAGCTATCAGCTAATTCAATTCATTCTATCTGATTTCAAGAATCAGCTGGAGGCACTGAATACTGGTGAGGCACTGAATACTGGTAGGCACTGGACACTGGCGAGGCACTGGATATTGGAAAGGCACTGGATATTGGAAAGGCAATGGGTCCTGACAATATTCTGGCAATTGCATTGAAGGCGTGCCCAGAAATTTCCATGGCACCTAGCTATGCTGTTCCTGTGCAGCTACAATAATTACATCAAACATACCATGTGGAAAATTGCCCAAGTATGTTTTGAAAACAAAAAAACAGGACAAATCCAATCTAGCCAGTTCATGTCCTTTCAGTCTACTCTCAATCATCAATAAAGTGATGGAAAGTGTCATCAACAGTGCTATCAAGTAGCGCTTGCTTAACAAGAACTTACTTATTGATGTTCAGTCGGGTTCCACCAGGACCACTCAGTTCCTGACTTAATTACTGCTTTGGTTCAAACATTGACAAGATAGCTAAATTCCAGAATTGAGGTGAGAGTGACATCAAGGCAGCAGTTGACCAAGTGTGGTATCAAGGAACACTAATAAAACTGGAGTCAATGGAATCGGGAGAAAACTCTCTGCTGGTTGGAGTCACACCTGGCCCAAACGAAGGTGGATGTAGTTGTTGAAGGTCTATCACCTCAACTCCAGAAATTCTGCAGGGTAGTGTCCTAAGCCTAGCCATCTTCAACAGCTTCATCAATGGCTGTTCTTCCGGCACAAGGCCAGAAGTGGGGTGGCACGCTGAAAACTGTGCAATATTCAGCACCGTTCACAACACTTCAGATATTGAAACTGTCCATGTTTAAAGGCAGCACTACATGGACAATATCCAGGTTTGAGTTGACAAGTGGCAAGTAACATAAGCGCCACACATGTGCTAGACCATGGCAATCTCCAACAACAGAGAATCTGTTTTCTGAAGAAGGGTCCAGACCTGAAACGTCAGCTTTCCTGCTCCTCTGATGCTGCTTGGCCTGCTGTGTTCATCCAGCTGTACACCTTGTTATAACAGAGAATCTAAACTTTGCCCCTTGTCATTCAATAGCATTACTATCACTGAATACCATACGATCAACCTTCTGGGTGTTACCATTGACCAGAAACCAAACTGGACTAGTCATATGAGTACAGTTGCTACAAGAGCAAATCAGAGGCTCAGAATTTTGCAGAGAGTAATTCAGCTCCTGACTCCCTAAAGCCTATCCACCATCTACAAGCAGGAATGTGATGGAATACTCTCCACTTGCCTGGATGGGTGCAGCTCCAACAACACTCAGAAAGCTTGATACGATCCAAGGCAAAGTAACCCGCTTGATTCACAATACATCAACAAACATCCACTCCCTCCTCCACCAACACTCAGGAGCAGCAATGTGTACTAACTACAAGATGTCTGCACAAATTCACCAAAGATCATTTGACAGCACCTTTCAAACTCACAACCACTTCTGTCCAGAAGGATAAGGGCAGCAGATACATGGGAACATGCCACTTGTAGTTTCCCTCTCTGCTACTCACCATCTTGACATTCCTTCAGTGTTGCTGGATCAAAATCCTAGAACTCTCTTCCTAATGGCATCAACCTGCAGCAAAAAGACTGCAGCGGTTCAAGCAGGCAGCTCACCACCACTTCCTCAAGGGCAAATCAGGATGGGCAATAAATGCTGGCTCAGCCAGCAATGGCCATATTTCATGAAATATTTTTAATTGTCATTTGCATTAATGCTTTGCTAACATTTTTGCCAATTCTTCTATTGCAGTGTATTTCTGTGAGCAATGCAAGGTATTGGCCTGCTTGTGTATTAGTAACAGCACCCAATTACATTCTACAAGCTTGTAAAAAAAAGTTTTAATATGCCCATGCTCCTACTGGACACCTTGTTGCCCTACAGTAACTGGGGTGAGAAGTCACATCATAGCACAACCTCTACCACCTAGAAGGAAAAGGGCAGCAGATTGGTGGGAACGTCTGCAAGTTTTCCTTCAAGTCACTCACTATTTAAACTGGAAATATAGATTGTAGAACAGAATCCCTACAGTGTGGAAACAGGCCCTTTGGCCCAACAAGTCCACACCAACCCTCAACGCATCCCACCCCGACCCATTCCCCCTACAACCCACCTAATCCACACATCCCCAAACACTACGGGCAACTTAGCATGGCCAATCCAGCCTGCACATCTTTGGACAGTGGGATGAAACTGGAGTACCCGGAGGAAACCCATGCAGACACAGGGAGAATGTGCAAACTCCACACAGACAGTCACCCGAGGGTGGAATCAAACTCAGGTTCCTGACGCTGTGAGGCAGCAGTGCTAACCACTGAGCTACTGTGCCACTGCGCTGTTCCTTAAAATTAAAACTGCCTCCCTTACATTGCTGTGGGTTTTACTATGCCCTAAGGACTTCTGTGGTTCAAGAAGGCAGCTCATCATCACTCAAACCTGGACAATTAAGGATGGACAATAAATGCTTACCCAGTGATAGCTATTGAACTAATTAAAATAGATACATATTTATCAGATATGTAAGTTCCTGCAGAATAATGCAGTGATATTAATTATAAATATCAAACATTAAGTTTAATGCTTTCAGACCATGACAGGAGAACATTCAGTACCCTGTACCCATTCCTATTTTGCATATTTTCAAGAGGAGCAGTTTGCATTATCTATAAATTTAGAAAAACATTGCTCTTTAATAAAGTCCAAATTTAGTCTGTTTTGTTTTTATGAATAGAAATATTTGAAATGCACATCAATTTAAATGGGTTTTTTGGGTCATATACTTCTGGTTCATTTACAACAAAGATGTTACTATACACCACAGGAACAGGTGGGACTTGAATCTGAGTTTCCTGGCTCAGAGATAGACCCACTATCACTGTAAAGAGTGCTTGTACAGGAATTTAACAAAAAACTATAAAAGGATAAAGAGCTGAACTTAATTTTAAGATTGATTTTATATGGTCATTGTATTGACTCCACTTATTCTTCCTGAAAATATTTCCAAGCAGTTTTTACTTAAGCTGATTTACAAAATCAATCTTCAAGTATTGATGTCTCAATCTAGTTGATCATTAATGATTATTAATGTCTTCAATCTAGTTGATCAACCCACTTGTGTTATCGTGGAGAAACATGTGATGTGAAGCCACCTTTGTTATAACTGCATAAAATGCAATATCTGTTGTGTAATGTCTCACAGTTATTATGTATATCTTCAAGAAACATGCTCAAGATATGAGTAACTGAGACCTTGTGCACTAAGAAAGCAATGTGAGCTACACAGAAGCTGACAGCCTGTGAGTCAACACCAAAGTCAGTCAATGTAAACAATCAAAGCAATGTGAAGTAGATACAGCTGGTAACTAAAGTGAGTGAGCATTAAGGAATCCAGCTAAGAGCTGTAACATGCGGCTGTCCTTTTCAGCGCAAAAGCATCCTGTGTAACCACACAAGAAGCACGTGTGTTCCTGTAAACAAAGCAACCTGGTGGAAGCATTCATAGGCATCCCTAAGCTCCAATGTGAACTGCAGAAAGTCTGAAGTGATGGTTAGGTTGGCCTGTGGACTCAAGGGTGAGTGAGGCTAGGGATTGGACGCCACCTTCATTGGACAAAGGGTTGAGGAAGATGGTGGCTTTGAAGCGGACAGAGACATTGCTGTGAAGAAGTAGTTACATGATGACCGGAACAAAAATTCACTAAGCAGTAGCTGCTAGGTACTGTCTCAATAGCCTATTGGGAATTTGCATCGCCTAGTTCCTCCGTGATAGATGGAGCAATTGGAATAGATGCAGAAATAAGGTAAGTTGCGATTTTAATGAGTTACAAATGCATGGGAATAAGTAGCCATCACTCAATTCCCCACTAAAGCTTTAAGGAGAAAAATCAGGAAAATCTTTCTTGAAGTTGAGAACTTGATTTTTCATTCTCACCATATTTTGTCATGTTTCTCACCTTTATTCTTGTCACACTAGGGAGAAGAAAATTCCACTCATGGTTACATTTGACCAATATTAGGAAATAACCAGGATGCCTCAATATTTCAAAAAGACAAACAGAATGGCAAAGGAGGAGGGGTAGTCAAGCATGACAATTTGACATTATTGAGGAAGGATCTTGGGTCAGCAAATCGTGAAGTAAAGTCAGTATGGGTAGAGATTAGGAATAACAAGAGTTGGGAGATGTTGTTGGAGGTTGTTTTTAGCTCTGTAACAGTAGTTTTACTGTTGGATACAGCTTTAAACAAGACATTATGGAGGCATTTAACAAAAGAGAGTGTGAAGGACTTAAATTTTCATAAGGAATCAAATCAACAAGCATTGTGTAGAAGATGTATTTCTCAATGCTTTGTTGCTGGAAAAATACATTGTGGAACCAATTGGGAATAAAGCTGTTGTATATCTAGTATTGTACAATAAGACAGGATTAAATAGTAATCTTATGGTAAAAGATCTGGAGGAAACAAGTGGTTATAATAGAATCAAATTCCATGTTAAGTTTGATAGCAACATACTGCAATCATAAATGAGAATCTTAAACTTTAACAAAGCCAATTACACAGATCTGAGGAAAGAAGTGACTAAAGTTGATTGTGTAAGTAAATTTTAAAAGTTTGGCCCTAAACAAACAGTAGAAAACATTAAAAGAAACAATTCAAAATGTTCAACTTACTGGCCCTGAGCTCGCTTGTGAGACCACGTTTACATATAAATAAAGGGTGACTTGGTGACGAGATACCGGCCTCTATGCAGGTATTTCAGTAGGGGAATCAAAAATTAAAGGACATAGATTTAAGGTGAGAGGGGAAAGATTTAAAAGTGACCTGAGGGGCAGCTTTCTTCACACAGAGGCTATTGCCAGCAGAAGTGGTAGAGGTGGGTACAATTACAACATTTAAAAGACATTTGGACAGGTACGTGGATAGGAAAGGTTTAGAGGGATGTAGGCCAAACACAGGCAAATGGGACTAGTTCAGTTTAGGAAACCTGGTTGGCTTGGACATGTTGGGCTGAAGGGCTTGTTTCCGTGCCGTATGACTCTATAAGTTTATATAGATTCAATTCTGAAGAAGAGTCATGTAGGACTCAGCACATTATTGTCCTGTTTCTCTTGCCACAGATGCTGCAAGACCTGCTAAGGTTTTCCAGCATTTTCTTTTTTTGTATCAGATTGCTAGCATCCACAATATTTTGTTTTTGTCTCTGTGTCTTTTTTGATGCTGTGTCAGCACTTTAAAAAAATGTTGGTCAGTGTTTGTTAGTTTTATTTAGTTTAGCATGTGTTATTAGACCATTCAGACTGTGCTGAAGTTTATAAATCTTTTCACTGAATTGGTTGAACACCTTGTAACTCACCACCTACCCTCCATAACTTCATCAGAACAATTAAATTGAATTAATGACTTCTACCCACCTATTATTCTTTATTTATCTATCTGTCATTCCACTGAATTTTGTAAATCTTACTGAGTGATGCATACACATTCATGTGCACGCGAGGAGACAGGGTATCTGCTTTATAGACCAAGTACTTTAAGGCATTGCTAATTTGCTGAACGAGGTCAAGCAGATGTACGTTTCCAAAATCTGTTGTGCAGATGTTAATACTGCAGCCCCTCCGACAATAAATATCGTGGTATTTTATTCTGTTCTCCCAGAATATTCAGGAAATATAAAAGCTGGTTCCTCTTACTCTCCACCAACACTATAATCAAGATCTCCCATAATAAGCCTCACGTGCTGGGGTGAATTATCTGATCTGTTACAGCAATATCTGCAACTAATTAAGTCACGACTTCTATTAATATAGAGTAAAGAAAGGAAGCAACTGAGAAAGAAGAAACTAGTGTCCTCCATTCTCTGTCCAGCAAAAATCCTTTTGGTGTCCCTTCACAGCCTTTGGAACCTCGCCTTGAGAAAATATAAATATGCACTAATACAAAATCAACCCAACTTCTCCAGTAGGCAAAAGTATTAAAATGTTGAAGCTATGAATGTACATTCAATCTCTGTTTCAACATACAATCCATAATATTATTGTAATCTGGCTACTTTCCATTTCTTCTCCACCCAAATCATTATCCCTCCGCTTCCTGCTGAACCAGTAAATTAATACTTTTCTTTTGAATACTTTAAATGATTCCGCATTTAAACACTAAGTAGTGCACTTTAGAAATCGATAACTGAGGCAGAATATTACTCTTCCCCCAGACAGCTTAGTTGGAAAATCATTTTGTAAGTGGTGGAGGAGGCATGGGTTGCCCACCTATGTTGGCTCAATTAATGACTACTAAAAATCTCCATCAACACCACCATATATTTCCCCAGGATGCATGGAGTCTGGCACCATGTGAGAATCCCAGGAGCTTTCACTGTTCAGGCTGTTGTTGGGCCAATGGCTTACTTCCTTCAGGGCTCTCCTGGCCCACCACACTACCCTGAGAGGCTGCTGAGGGAACTTCACTTCATTCACAAGGCTGAGAAATTGATGGATTTCAAGTTTCAGTACGTTGTCACCCTGCAGCTTCAAGAAATAGAAGGCAGAGAGGGAATGGGTGACTGCCAGACATAAGAAGGGGACCAAGCAGATAGTAAGGGAATCCCTCAAATGCATCTCACTCATAAGCTGTTTTACAGCCTTTGAAAACCGTGAGAGTAAAGGCTGTTCTGTGGAAGCTAAAGTTGTTCAGCTGCTCAGTGGTGGGGAAGAAGTGTGGAAGGGCAATTGTGGTAGTGGATTCATTAGTGAGGAGAGTACACAGGCACTCCTGTGGTTGTAGACATGACTCCAGGATGACACGTGGCCCACTGGGTGAGAGGATCAAGAACATCAAGGAATCGCTGGAGGGGGAGGGTGGACTGCCAGAGGTTGTGGACCATGATGGTGTGGGAATGGTACAGGAAAAAAGGTAGGAAATTAAAAAGCAGAGCTTCAAAAGGAATAATTTTTGGATTACTCCTGGTACCGTCTGTAGTGAGTATAGGAACAGAAAGATAGAGCAGATGAATGCATGACTGAATAGATGGTACAGGAGGGAGGGTTTGGATTCCTAAGACATTGAGACCATTTCTGTGGGAAGTGAGGACTTCTACAAGTTGGAGAGATTACATGTGAACAGAAACAGGACATTCTAGTGGGGTTTTTTGCTAATGTGTTAGGGTGGATTTACACTAGATTGGCAGAGACATGGGATCCTGACAAGCAGTTCAGAAGGGAGAGAATCTGAGGTGGAATTAGGAGTTAAAAGTGGTTTGGAAGACAGAGGAAACACAAGCTAGCTAAGATAGAAGAGAGTTTTGGAAGGCTAAATGGAATACATTTTAATGCAAGTGGCCTGAGGGGTAAGATAGATAAACTGAGGACACAGATGGGTACAGGAATATATTATCATCGCTATGATCAAATTTGGCTAAAAGATGAGCAAAATTGGCAACATCCCTGGTTATATGGTTTTCAAATGAGATAGAAAGGGTTTGGATGAGGATGGGGTTCACAACGTTAGGGTGGCAAATAGTGAGGAGGATAGTTATAACCTGCAGGAATATATCAATGAAATGGTCAGGTGGGCATTCAAATGGAATTCAACCCAGAAAAATGTCAGGTAATGTACTTGGAGAAGGACTATACTGTGAATGGTAGAACCCTGGAAAATACCAATGATGAGAGGGAACTTGGTATGTGTATCTATAAGGTAGCAGTGGAGGTCGATAAGGTGGTTAAGTAGGCATTTGAGATAATCCAGATGAGCGAGGGGCAGTGTCACTGTCAGATGGAGGAAATTCTGGGACACTGGCACAGAACTATGCTGACTGCTGGAGCACCACTTGTAGTCTGAAGGAGTGGATGACTATCCTATCCTGGTGGCTATCAAGGTGTCAGCGATGCTAAATGTTTATGCAATTGGCTACTTCTAGGAAACCTGCATAAGATCTGACAACACATTTTCTTCTTTTCTCCCTTTCACATTTTACCTCTTTGACAAACTTTATGCAGATCAAACTGTCTCTTTGTTCCATTTCTGTAAAGCAGATGGGATGATTTATTACTTTAAAGGTGTTAAATAAATATAGCCCGTTGTCGTTGATGAGTCTGTTCCTACTCTATACTTACTTGTGCTTTTTATCAAGGGTAGATGTGGGAATCCCAGTTGCCCTAGCTTCGGGTGTTCCTCAAAGTTACTACCTCAAATGCTGCTTTAAGCAGCTAAGATGGGCTAGCTCAGCATAAACCAAATTCTGAGGCTTGAACTTGATCTGTTTAGCTCATGCACAAGTAAAATTCTAATACAGTCAGAGTCATACAGCACGGAAACAAACCCTACGGTCCAACTCGTCCATGCCGGCCAAGTTTCCCAAACTAAACTAGTCCCACTTGCCTGCAATTTGGCCCATATCCTACTAAACTTTTCCTATTCATGTAACTGTCCAAATGTTTTTTAAACGTTGTAACTGTACGTGCATCTACCACTTCCTCTGGCAGTTCATTCCACATATGAACCACACTCTGTGTAAAAAAAATTACCCCTCAGGTCCCTTTTAAATTTCTCCTCTCACCCTAAAAATATGCCCGCTAGTTTTGAACTCCACCACCTGAGGGAAAAGACCCATGCTAGTCACCCTATCCATACCCCTCATGGTTTTAAAAACCTCTATAAGGTCACTCCTCAACGTCCTATGCTCCAGTGAAAAAGTCCCAGCCTATCCAGCCTATCCTTATAACTCAAACTTTCCATTCCTGGCAACATCTGGTAAATCTTTTCTGAACCCTCTCCAAATTAATAATATCCTTCCTATAGCAGGGCAATCAGAATCGCACCACTACTCCAAAAGTGGCCTTACCAATGCCCTGTACAATCTCAACACGACATCCCAACTCCTATACTCAATGGTTGGAGCAATGATGGCAAGCGTGCTAAACACCTTCTTAGCTATCTTGTCTGCCAGTGCTGCAACTTTCAAAGAACTATGTACCTGAACTCCGTCCTGGAACAACACTACCCAGGGCCCTACCGTTAACTATATAAGTCCTGCCTTTGTTTACTTTACCAAAATGCAATACCTCACATTCATCCAAATTAATCTCCATTTGCCATTCCTCAGCCTGTTGGCCCAATTGATCAAGATCCCTTTGTAATCTTAGATAACGTTCTTCACTGTTGACTATACCACCAATTTTGGTGTCATCTGCAACTTAATAATCATGCCTCCTAAGTTCTCAGCCAAATCGTTTAAATAAATGACAAACAAATGTGGACCCAGCTCCTTCTTTACATGATC
Source organism: Rhincodon typus (assembly GCF_021869965.1). Classification (NCBI taxonomy): domain Eukaryota; kingdom Metazoa; phylum Chordata; class Chondrichthyes; order Orectolobiformes; family Rhincodontidae; genus Rhincodon; species Rhincodon typus. The sequence goes on along the minus strand of NC_063341.1, from coordinate 53,864,949 downwards.
TTAAACATATCAATTACAGCTTGTCACAATTTCTTCATAAATGGGAGTTTAAGGGGGAATCAAGGGTGTTTAAAATGATGACAGGATTTGATATGATAAATAGGATATGACTATTCAGAGAATTGAAAACAATGGGACATAAGCTTAAAATTAGAACTGGGCCAATCAAAAGCAAAATCGGACAGCACTTTTTTCAAACACAGGATTCTAAAATCTGGAACTAATTCTCCAAAAAGGCTAAAACATTTGAACTTTTGAGACTAAGTTAGATATATTTTTATAAATTAAGGCTGTCTGTCAAAGGGTAGGAGCAAAGGTGTGAAAATGGTATTGAGCTGCACATCAGCCCTGGTCTGACTGAATGGCAGAGGAAGTATAAGAAACTGAGTAATCTACTCCTAAATCTAATGTTGCTATGCCTCTCCCTGAAGTCTAAACTTCTCTGGAATCATATCCACAATCTCACTAATCCTACTGTGGCAACTATGGGCCTTTAATCTGGATATCAATCTCATATTCCCTCTTTTAACAGAGATAACATTTTGAGTTTGATATGACTCTTTTTCAGAAGTCAGGTTAGTTCTCAAGAAGAGTCATAGCAAACTTGAAACGTCAACTCTGTTTCTCTCTCCACAGAAGCTAGACCTGCTAAGTTCCACCAGTATTTTCTGTATTTGTTTGGATGATTTCAAGTTTATTAAGGGTAAAATGTGGGGGATCAGCCAGGACGGCATTGGAATAGTCAAGTCTAGAGGTGGCAAAGTTGTGAACAATGGTTTCAGTGGCAGATGAGTTGTGGCACAGGGACAAGTAGGTGGTCATAGTGAAGGTACGGATACATGGTGGGTAGCTTATCTCTGGGTCAAATTTAACAATAAGGTTGCGAACAGATTGTTTTACCTCAGACTGTTGTCTGGGACAGAGAGTGAGATAGAAAGAGAGAGAGAGAGAGATAGAGATAGAGAGAAAGAGGGTTGATAGCTAGGGAATGGAATTTGGAACAGGAGCTGGAAGCATAGACTTTATTCTTCCCAACATTTAATTGGAGGCAATTCCTGCACTCCCAGCACTGAATGACAAATAGACAGATTGATCAGAAAAGCAAAATATATGAATTGAGAATAGTGATTCAGGAGCACAACTGGGTGTTTGTCAGCTTATGTGAAAGCTGACACTTTGCTTTCAGATGATTTCACATGCAAGTGATAAACAGGAAGTGGTCAAGAATAGACCCCTGAGGAACATCAGAGGTAAGAGTAGCAAGAGGAGCAAGAAGGAATGATGATTAGATAGATAAGAACGTTCTCTTCATCATGCCAATTCTGTCAGTGTCATTGACATCCTGACCTTACAATCTTACCAGTTGGAATGCAGTATTTGCTTTCACTAGTACAGAACAAACTAATATACAGCGATGATTAGTAGATAGGTGCTAAATGCTTGGATGCCAAGATAGGCAGAACTGTGCTTTGACTTGTAATGAGATGTTGAAATGTTTGGGTAATTGTTCATCATTACATTAATACTAGCTGCTGACAGGATATAACATTGTGGGAACATTATCTTTTCACCATCTGGTTTGGTTTATGTCAGTTAGAGCAAAATATTCCCTCTTTAGAATGTTTTGCTGTAAACTGTATGTTGGAAAAAGCATGATGGTGACATATGCTGGAGCTCTAACACACACCACACAGTGGTAGAATACAAGTCCTCACCAACAATTCTAAGAATGGTGAGGGTCACAATCATGAGCATAAGGTCACTGAGGTCTTGTGGCACAGGATTGAGTCTCTGCCTCTATGTCAGAAGTGAGGGCAGTTGCGTTATTGTTAAGGTATAATATCACAACTGTACTGAGGGAGGACACATGAGTGAGGCTATAGTGAGGCCATATGAATAGAGCTCAGGAATAGGGAGGGTGCAGTCACTTTCAGGAACAGACACCATATTCTGTAAGTTTTAAGTTACTTGTGGATAAGGATAAGAGTAGTCCTCAGGTGAAAGTACTAAACTCAGGGAAGATAAACTACCACAATATTAGGTAGGAACAAGGGAATGTAGACTAGGGGCGACTGTTTGAGGGTAAATCCACATCTGGCGTGTGGGAATTTTTAAAATGCTAGTTGATTAGCGTTCAGGACCAACATTTTCCTGTGAAAATGAAGGATAAGGATGGCAAGATTCAGGAACCTTTGTTGACAAGAGAAATTGAGAGCTTAGTCCAAAAGAGAAAGGAGGCATACATAGGTTTAGGAACTGAAGACAGACAGAGCCCTCGAAGAATACAAAGATAGCAGGAAAGAACTCAAACAAGAAATTAGAAGGGGTAAAAAGGGGCCATGAAATGTCTTTGGCAAACAGGATTAAGGAAAATCCCAAGGCATTTTATACAGATATAAGGAGTAAGAGTGTAGCTACAGTAAGAGTAAGTCCACTCAAAGGAGGGAATTTATGCATGGAGCCAGAGGAAGTGCATGAGGTCCTCAACGATTACTTCACATTGGTATTCACAAAGGAGAAGGACATGGTGGATGGTGAGTCTCAGGGGAGGTATTAAGCCAGACAGGTTCTCAGGACTGCAACAAAGACCCTGAGCTTCCAGTTGCCTGCCATTTTAACATACCACCTTCTTCCCTGGCCAACATCTCTGTCTCTGGCTTGCTGCAGTGTTCCAGCAAAGCTCAGGGCAAGCTGGAGGAACAACACCTCATTTTCTGCTTGGGGACCCTGCAGCCCTCTGGACTCAATATTGAGTTCATTAATTTTAGGGCCTAAACTCTCCCATGTCCTAGCTCCCCAACCCATATACCTGACCTTGTTATCACATTGTCTGCCTTTACACACTACCTATTGTTAGTCACTAACAGACCCCATTAACAGTTATTCACCCTCCCAGCCAGAATGTTATCAACTCCTTTGTCTATCCAATTGCTCTTCTCTCTCTTTGGGCTCTATCCCTACCTATCGTTTACTCCTTACCCCCTCCACCCACCCTATTTTCTGCATATAAACCAACATTTTCCTAGCTACCATCAGTTCTGAGGAAGGGTCACTGGACCTGAAACATTAACTCTGACATTTTCTTCACAGATGCTGCCAGACCTACTGAGCTTTTCCAGCAACTTCTGTTTTGGTTCACAGGACCTGATAGGATCTTTCCCAGAATGCTGAGGGAGGCAGATGAGGAAATTGCTGGGGCCTTGCATGAAATATTTGTATCCTGTTTAGTCACAAGAGAGGTTCCAGTGGACTGGAGAATAGTCTGTGTTGTTCCTTGTTTAGGAAGAGCAACAGAGATAATCCAGGAAATTACAAACTGGTGAGCCTTATGTTAGTGGTAGGACAATTATTGCAGGAGATTCTTAGGGACAGGATTTACTCACATTTTGAAAAGTTTGAACTTTGTAGTGATAGACAATATTGTGCAGGGAAGGTCATGTCTTGCAAACTTTAGTGAGTTTTTTGAGGAAGTGACAAAGATAATTGATGAGGGCAGGGTAGTAAATGTTGTCTATATGGACTTTTGTAAGTTCTTTAATAAGGTCCTTCATGATAGGCTGATACAAAATGTGAAGTCACATGGGATCGACAGTGAAGATACAGCCGGATACAGGTAGGCTGGAGGCTTGGGCGGAGAAATGGCAGCTTGAGTGATGGGTGATGCATTTTGGAATATCTAATATAGTATGCAATAAAAGGCAGAACCCTCAGTAGCATCAGCATACACAGAGATCTAGGCGAACAGGTCCACGGTTACCTGAAAGTGGCAATACAAATGGATAAGAAGGCATATGGCATGCTTGCCTTCATTGTTCAGGGCATAGAGTATAAAAATTGATAAGTCATGTTGCAGCTGTATAGAACTTTATTTAGGCCACATTTGGAATACTGCACTACCAGAAGGATGTGGAGGCTTTGGGAAAAGTAAAGAAACAGTAATGTTGCCTGGTTTGGAGGGTGTAAGCTATGAGGAGAAATTGGACAAACTTCGTTTGTTTGACTTGAATGTCGAAGGATGAGGGGCAACCTGATAGAAGTTTACAAAATTATAAGAGACATGTATAGAATGGATAGTCAGAGTCTTTTTCCCAGGGTATAAATATCAATTACTCGGGGACATTAGTTTAAGGTAAAATGGGGTAAGTTGAAAGGAAATGTGAGAGGCAAGTTTTTTTAGAGAGTGTTAATTTTCTGGAATGTGCTGCCAGAGGAGCTGGTGGAGGCTGATACAATAGCACTATTTAGGTGGCATCTTGACAGATATATGGATAAGCAGGGAATAGAGGGATATGGACTGAGTAGAGGCAAAAGCTTTTAGTTTAGAAAGGCATCATGTATCAGCACAGTTTTGGTGGGCTGAAGGGTCTGTTCCAGTGCTGTCCTATTCTTGTTCTTTCAAGTCAAGTCCCAGTCTACAATTTGATGGCCATGGAAGATGCATTCACAGTGCAGCCAAACAGATTGATTATCAACCTGCAAATTCTTGTAACGTGCATTAATGGCAAGTGGTAAGAGTGGGAGAGATTCCAGGCAGCCATGCGTGTTGGAAAGAAAATTGGAACATCTACCATCACTGTCCCTAGCTCCAGACTACGACATGCATATGAAAGTGCATGTTGCCTCAGCAAATCAGAATCCCAGATCTCCTGTCCCTCCAATGCCTGTCAGATGTGATGGAATAATCTTCAACGGTTTAAGTAAATGCAGCTCCAAGAACAGTCATAAGGCTGAACATCATCCAGTACAAAGCAGCCTTCTTGATTGGCTCCATCAACCACCATCCACGTTCAATCCCTTCACCACCGACGCAGAGTGGCAGCAGTGTGAGCCATCAAAAGATGCTCTATACCAACTCAACAAAGCTTCTCTGGCAGCGCCTTCCAAAGTTACCACCTCAAGTTACAAGGACAGGAAATATACAGGAACACCACCACATGAAAGTTCCCAGCCAAGACACACATAATCTTATTTTGAAATTCTATCACTGTTACTTCAAGGTTACTATGTCAAAATCCTGGAAGTCACTTCCAAACAGCATTGTAGGTGCTCCAGCTCCCTAAGAACTGCAGCAATTCAAGTAGGCAGCTCACCACACATTCTCCAGGGTAAGTGGGCTGGGCAATATATTCTGGCACAGCCTGCAACACACATATTCCCTCAACAAATGAGAAAAAAAGGATACTTCAGAATTTAAAACAAAATCTATTTCTTTCCTGCAGTCACAGAAGCCTTTAAAATAAATACGGTGGGTTTTACTTTCTTCCTGCTCAGTCAAAACTACAAAGGAGTTTCCATGAATTGATGGCATCCTTTGAACACAGAAAGCAAAAGAAAACTCAGAAGCAAGGAAAATTTCGACTGACAGAGAACAAGTTGTAGCTGAACACTGTGGCATTGTATCAAAGGCCTTTTGGAAATCAATGTGCGTCACATCAACAACAATTACCCTCTTCAGCCCTCTCAAAGCAGGTTTACCCCACTTTATCCACTTAGAACATAAACTCGAATACTGTGAAGTTTTCATAGCACACGGGAACTACGATCATTGCCAAAGCATGAATAATTGAGTCATCATGAATTTGAAGACTGTCTGCCACAAAAGTGAGAAAAGGTTGCAAAAATACTGATTGGAGGGTTTGCAATTCATTAGATACATTCATACCAACATCGATGAGGAGCAGCATTCAGATGCCTGTAATCTTGACAGAAGATTCCTTTAGTGACCCGGTGCTTTACTATAGTGCTATGCACATGCCGAATTTCTTTCTTAGGAATAGATTCCTCCACCTGTTAAACTGATGAAGCCTTCTTCTCTGAAGCCCTGCACGCCTTCACAAAGTGTTTCATTTTCAAAATCAGTTACACTTTCTTCCCCCTGAATGGGACATGATGATTTGAATTAAGATCTACCTGCTCAATTTGGGGATGTTTTTGCGGTGAGCTGACCATCATGGGCAAGCGTGAAAAAAATCTGCTTAGTTCTCTTTGTCCTTTTACCTTGCACTTAAGCTCTGTCTGCAACTCCGTGAGTGACTTTCTGTGTAACCACATTGAATCAAACAGTGCTTTCATAAAAATCACAGAATCCCTACAATGCGGAAGGAGACCATTTGGCCCATCAAGCCCATTGACTCTCTGAAGAGCATCCCATCCAGACCTAGGCCCCTACTGTATCCTCATGATCCCATGTTTACCACGGTTTTGTTCAACGTGTGATTGGGAGCTTACTTGTAGCTCTGTTAAAATGCTTGCTGCCTTATGCCTACAGCTTGCTTTCAGTACCTTTGTATAACACCCACAAACATATACTCAAACACTGAACAACTGAACACAACAGCAGGGGATTGTGAAGATGCAGAGGAGGGGTACAAGATTGATTGCTTGATTAAAACCCTTTGGCTATCCTAGTAGTTTTGAAGAGAATAATTGATTTTAAGAAAGATTTATTCCAAGTTTACAAAATACTGACCTAAGTAGATTACATGGACAAAGGATTTCAACTGAGTAGCTCAGGGAGAACATGTGGCCATTCTCACAAATTCCATCAGATCAGAATTAGGACACATGGCAGTTCTTCTTTTCCCAAAAAATAGCAGGCCTGTGAAGCAGGACGGTGGCTTATACACTGAAATATGCTGATATTCTGCATTCTTCATTTCTGGCTCGGGTGAAGATCACATCTTGTGACTGTTCTCTGCATCCTATCCAAGACATCACAATCCCCTTTTTTTATATTCCATTGTTCAGTGTTTGATTGTGTGTGTCTGTAGACTGCTTCCTCTGATGATGTGTCATATGCCTGTGGGTGTTGTTACAAAGGAATTGAAAGCAAGCTGCAAGCATGAGGCAGTAGACATTTTAAAAGCATTATAATAAAATTCCTGTTCACGGAAAGAACTTGGAAAGAGATGGATACCCTGTAATAGGAATGATACTCCATGCTAGGGTTAGGATCAATAGGATTTCCTGGATTAGTTTAGACTAGCTAAAGATGCCAGAGAGGAATATTTCTGCCGTTTTTCACACTACCTGGTCTGATTTTTTTTTTACCCTCCCATGATATTATCTAGTTCTGTGAGAATAGGCTGTGTATTTGTTGTGGTGGCACTTTATGGATCAGGCTAGTTGGACCAGTGGCCTTTTCCTATGTATAAGCAGAGTTATTTACAAAAACCGAAAGAACTGCGGATGCTGTAAATCAGAGACATAAATAGAAATTGCTGGAAAAGCTCAGCAAGTCTGACAGCATCTGCAGAAAGAAATTTGAATTAACGTTTCTGGTCGAGTGACCCTTCCTCAGAACAGTTCCCAGATACAGTAGAGATGAGCACAGAAGCCCCAGTGTAACTTCAAATGGAAAATCTAGACCCACACCTTCTTAGAGAAACAGCAAGAACCTGCTTATTTATGTCAATTCTAAATGATAAAAACATCATTAAAAAGAATGCAAATCTTACCAGCCCAGCTGTATGCTCAATTTACAGGAAGTCATAATTGTTTATAGTTCCTGGTAGAAATGTGGATGGATGCTGGAAACCCTCTATTTGTGGAACCATAAGACTGCAAATTAAGAAGATATGCAAAAATTGAATGCAGAACAGATGCATACATGTTCTTATAGATATATTGGAACGCCAAAATTCTCCTCTGCCTACACTAAGGCTAAAGAGAGAGAGGTGAAAAAGAGGCCTTTGGATAAAAGAGAAAAGAAATGTGCAGTAAGAGTCAATGGGCAGGTCACAAGCCAGAGCAACAGTCCATGCTTATCAAATGCTGAGTTGCAGGGGGTATTCCTTGGAGTAGTTGCAATGAAGTGGTCCTGCTTGGTACCGTAAGCAGTGTGAGGGTATGTTTGCAGAGGTACAAGCTGCCTTGAGATTGCAGCTGTGCTAATCATATTCCATATATTGGCAGAAACTAGAGACACCATTCTGTATCCATCTTGCTGCTGACCAGATCACAGGGAAAGCAGTTTCTCAAGGTCAGTGTGACAATGCCTGCATGCTTGGAGAAGATGAGAGGGAAAAGATTTAAAAGGGACCTAAGGGGCAACTTTTTCATGCAGATGGTGGTGCGTGTGTGGAATTAGCTGCCAGAGGAAGTGATGGAGGCTGGTACAATTACAACATTTAAAAAGCATCTGGATTGGTACCCATTTAGTCCCATTTAGAGGGCCAAATGGGACTAGATTAATTTAGGATATCCTAGGACCTCATTTAGTGCTGTACAACGCGTGACTCTACGACTTGATGGATGTGGCCAGTCAGGATTACAGTCTCATGAAGCACCCTGGACGATTGTGTAAAGGTGCCAAAGGGCAGCTCCAGAAGCAATGGGAAATTTTTCAGTCTGTTTGAGATAGAAAAAAAGATTTAAAAAACTGATAACTGACAGCAAACACTAAATGGTCAAGAAGGTTCACCCTAATTGTACTCCACCAGATGTAGCCTTCTAGGAATTCTGATTGTCCATTTTAAAGCAGCATTCATTTAGAGAGTGAGCTCAGAGGCGACAACAATGGAAAAATTTCACCTTGCTTAGTGTTTTTATATCTTTTCCATACAGTAGGCAGTATCTCAGTGAACTACACTAGTTACCAATGCTGCAGGAAAAGAAAGTTTATCATGAGTGTTTATCATGGCAGACATTTAGCTTTATACATCCCTACTTCATTTTCTCTGTCCAGGTAATGCAACAGTACAAAACTGTATTCAAAAAGCAAGGATCATCAAAACCTTGCCTACGTGATCTTTAGATGAACGTATTTAGAGTAGGCATCTTCTGCCACCCTATGGCCGTCTCATGATACTACATGTACTATGCTAATCAAATTAATACAGCTGAGAAAAATAAAAATTTCAAGCTTAAAATATTCCTTTACCCAACGGAATATTCTTTTGAATCTTCTATTTACAGAAGAGATATTAATTTTGATTTTCCAAACTCAAGACCACTTCTAGATAAATAAATGGAACAAAGGAAAACAGAAAGAACTGTAGGCAGGCTAATTCTCCACGATTTGTAGTAGGCAGTTGGTGTTTTGATTCAAAGTTAACTTCTCCACTATTGTTTGTAGAAATTGGCAGATATTCAGGTTTTCTGCAGTTCTTCAAGGCACAGGTCTGCAGTGAGAGATGGAGAAGCCCAAGCACCAGACACTCAGTTCGATAACTGAAGAGGAGGTGGCGCTGCGTGAAATACTGAGCCTTTCTATTTTTTAATTCATTCATGGATAGTGGACTTCACTGGCTAGGCCAGCATCCATTGGTCATCTCTAATCACCTTTGCAAAGGTAGGCTGCTGCTTTTTATACCATTAAAGTCCTTGGGGTTTGGTATTATACGCACAATACTTTAAAGAAGGAAAGTCCAGGACTTTGACCCAGCGACAATGAAGGAAAGCTTCCAAGACTGGATGGTGTTGTATAGCTTGTAAGGGAACTCATAGGTGGCAAGGCTTCCATGTACCTGCTGTGTTTTCCTTCGATGTGGTAAAGATTGTGGATTTGGAAAGTGCTGTTGAAGGATCTTCGGTGAGTCAATTCTGTGTACCTTGTAGATGTAACGCACTACTGCCACTGTGCATTGGTTGTGGAGAGCGTGAATGCTGAAGGTGTTAGATGGAATGTCAGTCAAGCAGAATTGTTTTACCTTGGATTGTGTCAAGCTTCTTGCATGCTGTTTGAGCTGCATTTACCCAGGTTACTCCAGGGCAATACATCATCACACTCTGGAACTGTGCCATGTAGATCATAGAATCATAGAATCCCTACAGTGTGGAAACAGGCCCATCGACCCAACAAGTCCACACCGAGCCTCAGAACATCTCACCCAAACCCATCCCCCTATAACCCACCTAATCTACACATCCCTGAACAGTACAGGCAATTGAGCACAGCCAATCCACCTAGCCTGCACATCTTTGGACTGTGGGGAGAAACCGCAGCACCCAGAGGAAACCCATGCAGACACGGGGAGAATGTGCAAACTCCACACAGACAGTTGCCCGAGGGTGGAATTGAACCCAGGTCCCTGGCACTGTGAGGCAGCAGTGATAACCACTGTGCCATCGTGCCGCCCGTAGATAGTGGACAGGCTTTGAGAAATCAGGACATGAGTTACTTGCTTAAGAATCCCCAGCCCCTAATGTGCTCTTGAAACCACAGTGTTTATATGGCTGTTCCAGTTCAGTTCCAGGTTAATGCTAAACACTAAGGCATTGAAAGTGGAGTTTCTTCAATTGAAATGCTATTGAGCATCTCCCTTGGTGGAAATGGTCATCGCCTGGCACATTGTGTGATGTGAATGTTACTTATTATAATATTATTGAGGTCTTGCTGCATGTGGACATCATCTGCTTCAGTGTCTGAGGAGTTGTGAAAGGTGCTGAACATTGTGCAGTCATCAGTAACATCCCCACTTCTGACCATATTAAGAAGAACAGAATTGTTGAACCAGTTGAAAATGGTTGGGCTGGGGAAAATACCCAGAGGAACTGAAGGGTTTTCGCAGTGTCCCTACCTCTGAACCAGAAGGCCTAGGTTAAAGTCCCACTACCTCAGAAGTCTGCTGTTACATGTCTGAACAGGTTGATTAAATAACTACCCTGAGGAACTAAGGGTCTTGTGGTGTAGTGACAGTGTCCCTACCTCTGAGACAAGAGAACCAGGTTCAAGTGCCACATCTTCCAGGGATGTGTAATAACATCATAACATCTCTAAAAACAGGTTGATTAGAAAATATTTGCCCTGAGGAATGCCTGAAGTGATGTCCTGGGGCTGAAGTGATTGGCCTTCAACAAATACCTTTGTGCGTGATATGACTCTCCTCTAGCAGATGTGGTAAGAAGGGAATTCAGTTGTAGTATTTTACAGTTAGGAAGTTTTGATTGGGAAGCTGGTATTCTTAAATAATCAATGGGAGTGGGGATAAAACATACAAGAATGGTCCTGACACAAAGAATTTTTGGAGCAGGCTATGGATTTGGGGTAGGCGGAAAACAATTGCCTCTTTTAAGGGAAAATTTGTTAAGTATTTGAATCAATGGGAAGTGTATGGCAATGGAATTTGTTATGGATTACGCTCACAATCAACAGTATTGGAAATATAGCCTTGTTCTGTGCTGTAAGCATTTTGATCCAAGGTTTTATCCCATAGGTCACCATTACAGCATGCATGCAAGGAGGTGAAGACTTGAAGTCAAAGCTGTCACTAATTCTTCCTCTACTTACTGAACTGTATCTGCCAATGTCCTTGCAGCATATTGTACAATCTTGCATCTGGATGTCTAATGATCAGAACCCTTGAAGAATATTTCTTACATTCACTCTTTGGTTGATTTTCAAGGGCCATCAGAACTTGTTGTTGGGTGTGGCTCAGATGTTGGCTGTTAATCTCTGGTGACATTTAGTGTGACTAAGAGCACGGTGATCTTATAATTTAAAACAGCACTGTATAAAATCCAGCATTAACATATATTAGGGTGATCACATTGTGTGTTGCCCAATAAATCATCCTCGTCTGCGAGGGACCACCAGTGATAATGATGATGATGTCCAATGGTTTCCTCTGAGAATAGACGTCTCTGTATTCTCAGTCATCTGATATACAAGGGATATTTGGCTCTCTCTGCAGGTATTGAAGTACAGAGACCAACAGCTAAACTGGAGCACCATTTGTGCAATCTGATTTTCCCGGAATCCTATGGTGAGGTAACTGTGACTGCTTGCTGCAACAACTTCTGCTGAAGCTTCCTGTCTTGGACTACCAGAGGAATTGTTTTAACACAGTGTGGAGCTGGAGGAACACAGCAGGCCAGGTTCCTCCAGCTCCACACTGTGTTATCTCTGACTCTAGCATCGGCCGTTCTTACTATCTCAGAGGAATTGTTTTCCCTTGTTCTTAACAGTACCAATATTAGCTCCACAGAAGCTTCCAAGAATCTTAGCATTTAATCACAGCATTGAACCCTAATTCTTGTTCTCCTTCTGTGTGACTCTTTCTCACACATTGTTCTGTAATTCTAGCTGTGCTGGAACAGCTTGGCTCAGGGTGGGCAAGTTCTGAAAGTCAAGTCATCAGTACTATTGTTTGAATATTGTCGGAGCCCACAGCCTCTAGTTATTTCTTGAACTCACATGGAGTGAATCAAATTGGCTGAATTCAGGCATCTGTGATGGGGAGACCTCTGCAGGAGGCCAAGATGAATCGACCACTTGGCAATTATGGCTGAATATTGGTGCAAATGCTTTAGCTTACCTTTTGCACTGATGTGCTGGGCTCCCCTCATCATTGAGGATGGAACCATCTGTGGAGCCTTATTTTTCAGTGAACTGCTTAATTCTCCACCACTATTCATGACTGGATGTGGTAGGATGGCAAAGCTTAAATCTGATCCTTTGGTTGTGGAATCATTAAGCTTTGTCTATAATTCGCTGCTTATGCTGTTCAGCTTGCAAATAGTCCTGTTTGGTAGCTTTACTAGGGTGACACCTCATTTTTAGGTATGCTTGGTGCTGCTCCTGGCATGACCCCCTGTGCCCTTCATTGAACAAGGGTTGATCCCCTGATTTTATAGTAGTGGTTGAGTGGGGGAATATGCTGGGGCCATGAGGTTGCAGATTGTGCTGGAGTACAGTTCTGCTGCTGTTGATGTTTATGTCAATGCCTCATGATTGCCCAGTCTTGATTTGCTAGGTCTGTTTGGAGTCTGTCCCATTTAGCACAGTCATAGCACCACAAACACACTGGTAAGAAGCACTAGGTAATAGAACTGGTGCAGGCACATAGGCCAAATGGTTTCCCTCTGTGCCATAACATTCCCATGGTACAGCGATTCTGTGAGGTATTCTCTGTGTGAAGGCAGGACTTCCTTGCCACAAGGACCGTGCAGATGTCATTATTATTGATACTGCCATGGACAGATACATCTGCAGCATTCAGATTGTTGAGGGTGGGATCAAACACATTTTTGCCTCTTGTTGGTTGTCTCACCACATGCAGCAGACCCCAGCAAGTTAAAATATCTGTAGGATTCAAACAGCTCAATCAATGATGGTAGTGCCAAGCCACTTTTGATGGTGGACACTGAAATTCCCCACCCAGAATACATTTTGCATCCTTGCCATCCTCAGTGCTTTCTCCTTCTGTTCATGGAGACTTGGGGCAATGTTGAAAACTCCGAGGCAACTCCCTCCTGACACTGTGCAGCCATCTTTACTGGGCCTGGACTACTGGTGGGATGGACAAGCCAAGGGATGATGAGGGTGGTGCCTGGGGCATTGTCTGTAAGATTTGATTCCATATGTATGATGACTATGTTAGATTTTTGCTTGCCTAATCTCCCAAATTTGGCACCAGCCTCCAGGTGTTAGTAAGGCTGACTTTATATGGTCGACAGGACTGTTTCTTTCATTGTCGTTTCTGGTGCCTAGTTTGATACCAGTTATACATCTCGTTTCATTCCCTTTTTGTGACTTTCTAGCAATTGCTACAACTTGGCTTGCTAGGCCATTTCAGAGGGAAGTTAAGAATAAATCACATTGCAGTGGGTCTGGAGTCACATCTAGGACAGATCAGGTAAGGATGGCAGTTTCCTTCCCTAAAACATGATAATGAACCATAGAATCCTAGAATGTCCACAGTGCAAAAAGAGGCCATTTAGCCCAAGGAGTCCACACCGACCGTCTGAAGAGCATCCCACACAGACCCATCCTGCCACCCCATTTCCATAACTCCACATGGGGTTTTTGCCATGGGGTTTAACCCATCTAACCTGCACCTCCCAGGACATTAAGGGGTAATTTTTTTTTAGCACAGCCAATCCACCTAACCAGCACATCTTTGGATTGTGGGAGGAAACCGGGATACTCGGAGGAAACCCACACAGACACAGGGAGAACATGCAAATTCCACGCAGACAGTCAACCGAGGCTGGAATCTAACATGGGTCCCTGGCACTGTGTGGCAGCTGTGCTAACTACTGTGCCACTATGATGCCCTGATGAGTATCTTCACTGTCCTGTGTCACAGAGAGCTGGCCACCCTAAATCCAGGCTGCCTCAGATCTTCATTAAAACTCACAACAGGTATGGTTGGATCCTTGAGAACAAAGGATAGTCTTTGAAGAGATGAATACTCAGCCCTCTACAGGATCTCCAGACAGAGTTTGTGAGTTAATAAAATCAATGACATATGTTCAGTAGTACAACCCTTAAGCAGGCCATCCAGCTTCTGACAGTACAATCTGGTGCCTGAACTGATCTGTGGTCATCCCAACTGTCCTGCAAAGATCTGTTACTCTGGTGGCCTGCTCTGCAGTCCATAACAGGTACACTGGAGCAGGAGTAGGGCTTTCAGCCTGTTGAACCGCACCTTGATGAAGGTGAGAGCCTGTATGGTAATAGTCCATCTGGGGAGGAATAGGAACAGGAAGTAAGAAAGAAGGAAGAATTAGAGTTGGAGGAAGAATGATAGAATTGTTACAGTGCAAGGACACTGCTTGGCCCATTGTCTCTGCACTGGCTCTCCAAATGAGCATTCTGTCTCAGTGGTATTCACCTGCCTTTGCCCATCCCCTCGCACATTGTTGCCCTTAAATAATCATCTACTGCCCTCTTGAATATCCTAATTGAACTCACTTTCACCACATTTCCAGTCAGTGCATTCTAGATTTTCACAAAAAATTTCTCACATCACATTTTCTACATTTAAAATTCACTTTAAATCTACTGCCTATCATTCTTGCAAATGGGAACATTTTCTCTCAGTCTACTCTATCCAGACCTCTAATGACTTTGAGAACATCTATCAGATCTCTTCTTAGCCTTTTTCTCTCCAAGAGAAGTCCCAACCTCTCCAATGTATCCTCGGAAGTGAAGTTTTTCATCCCTTTACTATTCTTGTAAACCTCATCTGTACTCTCCAATGCATTCACATCCTTCCCATATTGTGGTGCCCAGGATTGTACACAGAGCTCCAGCTGAAGTCTAACAAGTGTCTTGTACAAGGTCAGCATAGCCTCCTTGCCGTTGTAATCTATGCCCCTTTTTTAAAAAACCCAGGATAATGTCTACTTTATTAACTGCTTTCTCCAACTGTCCCTTTATTTTATACTGTCTCCACATTTCTCCACATTGAACCCCATAATTCCTTTTGAATTTCTACACAGTTCCCCTTACATTGACAATGCTTCCAGGTTTTGTATTATCCACAAGTTTTGAAATTGTCACCTGCACATCAAAATATAGATCATTAATTTGTATCAGGAAAAGCAGGGTCTCAATACTGACTCCTGCGGAACTCTAGCCCAATGAATATCCATTGACCATTACTGTTTCCTATTGCTTCACCATGTTACTACTGTCCTTTTTATTCCATAAGCTACAGTTTTCCTCAAAGTCTCTTACGTGGCACTGCATCGAAGGATTTTTGAAAGTCTCGTGTACACATCAACAGCATTACTCTTTTCAATCAATTCTGTTAACTCTTCAGCAAACTTCATCAAATTAATCAAATATGACTTCCTTATGGAAATCCATGCTGGCTCACCTTAAAGAACCCATCTTTTTCCATGAATAATTCTATCCTGAATAATTGTTTCTAGAACAGTTTTCATCACTGAAGTTAAACACGCTGGTCTGTAATTGCTGGGCTTATCCTTAAAACCTTTTCCAAATGAGAACAAGATCACATTGGGCAGAGAAATTTATGGGATTGAGGTTCATAAGGAGGAGGCACGGGATTGAGGTTCATAAGGAGGAGGCACGGGATTGAGGTTCATAAGGAGGAGGTACGGGATTGAGGTTCATAAGAAGGAGGTGTTAGCAATTCTGGAAGGTGTGAAAATAGATAAGTCCCCTGGGCCGGATGGGATTTATCCTAGGATTCTCTGGGAAGCTAGAGAGGAGATTGCAGAGCCTTTGGCTTTGATCTTTATGTCGTCATTGTCTTCAGGAATAGTGCCAGAAGACTGGAGACTAGCAAATGTTGTCCCCTTGTTCAAGAAGGGGAGTAGAGACAACCCTGGTAATTATAGACCAGTGAGCCTTACTTCGGTTGTGGGTAAAGTGTTGGAAAGGATTATAAGAGATAGGATTTATAATCATCTAGAAAGGAATAATTTGATTAGGGATAGTCAACACGGTTTTGTGAAGGGTAGGTCGTGCCTCACAAACCTTATTGAGTTCTTCGAGAAGGTGACCAAACAGGTGGATGAGGGTAAAGCGGTTGATGTGGTGTATTTGGATTTCAGTAAAGCGTTTGATAAGGTTCCCCCTGGTAGGCTATTGCAGAAAATACGGAGGCATGGGATTGAGGGTGATTTAGC
>NC_063341.1:53820808-53848223 GCF_021869965.1 Rhincodon typus | reverse complement strand
GTTTGGATCAGAAATTGGCTAGCTGTAAGAAGACAGAGGGTGGTGGTTGATGGGAAATGTTCATCCTGGAGTTCAGTTACTAGTGGTGTACCTCAAGGATCTGTTTTGGGGCCACTGCTGTTTGTCATTTTTATAAATGACCTGGATGAGGGCGTAGAAGGATGGGTTAGTAAATTTGCGGATGACACCAAAGTCGGTGGAGTTGTGGATAGTGCGGAAGGATGTTGCAGGTTACAGAGGGACATAGATAAGCTGCAGAGCTGGGCTGAGAGGTGGCAAATGGAGTTTAATGCGGAAAAGTGTGAGGTGATTCAGTTTGGAAGGAGTAACAGGAATACAGAGTACTGGGCTAATGGTAAGATTATGGGTAGTGTGGATGAGCAGAAAGATCTCGGTGTCCATGTGCATAGATCACTGAAAGTTGCCACCCAGGTTGATAGCGTTGTTAAGAAGGCGTACAGTATGTTAGGTTTTATTGGTAGAGGGATTGAGTTTCGGAGCCATGAGGTCATGTTGCAGCTGTACAAAACTCTGGTGTGGCCGCACTTGGAGTATTGCGTACAGTTCTGGTCACCGCATTATAGGAAGGATGTGGAAGCATTGGAAAGGGTGCAGAGGAGATTTACCAGGATGTTGCCTGGTATGGAGGGAAGGTCTTATGAGGAAAGGCTGAGGGTCTTGAGGCTGTTTTCGTTAGAGAGAAGAAGGTTAAGAGGTGACTTGATAGAGACATACAAGATGATCAGAGGATTAGATAGGGTGGACAGTGGGAGCCTTTTTCCTCGGATGGTGATGGCTAGCACGAGGGGACATAGCTTTAAATTGAGGGGTGATAGATATAGAACAGATGTCAGAGGTAGGTTCTTTACTCAGAGAGTAGTAAGGGCGTGGAATGCCCTGCCTGCAAAAATAGTAGACTCACCCACTTTAAGGGCATTTAAATGGTCATTGGATAAACATATGGATGGTAATGGAATAGTTTAGGTTAGATGGGCTTCAGATTGGTTTCACAGGTCGGCGCAACATCGAGGGCCGAAGGGCCTGTACTGCGCTGTAATGTTCTATGTTCTATGTTCTAAATACCCTGCTGCATAACGTGGTGCCCTCCTCCTGTCACCTTCTACAAAGAGAATCTCCCACCTTAATACCTTAGCATCAGCATGGTGGTGGCCACCATAAGGAGTCTGAATGAGAAAACTTCAGTTCTCACTTCCCACCTCCTTAAAGAAAATTCAGCCTATAGTCTGTCTTTTAATTCTCATCAGCACTGAGACTCTGAGGCACAAAATTAACATTGTAGAAAGATAGAGGTTAGGAGCAGGAGTAGACCATTCAAGCCTTGGAGAATTGCTCCGCCATTCAATATGATCATAGAAAATTCATCACAAATTCAATATTCAACATGGTGCTCTTCTATTTGTGATTTTTGAAAATGATTTGGATGAAGGAGTGGAAGGGTGGTTTAGTAAGTTTGCGGACGATACGAAGGTGGGTCGAGTTGTGGATAGTGCGGAGGGCTGTTCTAGGTTACAAAGGGACATCGATAGAATGCAGAGCTGGGCTGAGAAGCGGCAGATGGAGTTTAACCCTGAAAAGTGTGAGGTGATTCATTTTGGAAGGACAAACTTGAAAGCAGAATACAGGGTTAACGGAAAGATTCTCGGCAGTGTGGAGGAGCACAGGGATCTTGGAGTTCATGTCCACAGTTCCCTGAAAGCTGCCACCCAGGCAGATAGAGTTGTTAAGAAGGCGAATGGTGTGTTAGCTTTCATTAATAGAGGGATTGAGTTCAAGAGCCATGAAGTTATGCTCCAGCTATACAAAACCCTGGTTCGGCCACATCTAGAGTGTTGTGTTCAGTTCTGGTCGCCTCATAACAGGAAAGATGTGGAAACTTTGGAAAAGGTACAGAGGAGATTTACCAGGATGTTGTCTGGAATGGAGGGAATGTCTTACGAGGAAAGGTTGAGAGAGCTAGGGCTTTTCTCATTAGAAGACGAAGGATGAAAGGTGACTTGATAGAGGTGTACAAAATGATCAGGGGTATAGATAGAGTGGACAGCCAGAGACTTTTTCCTAGGGTGGAGGTAGATATTACGAGGGGGCATAGTTTTAAAGTGAGTGGAGGTAGATATAGGGGAGACGTCAGAGGTAGGTTCTTTACTCAGAGAGTAGTAGGGACGTGGAATGCATTGCTGGACAGGGTAGTGGAGTCAGCCTCATTAGGGGCATTTAAGCGGCTATTAGATAGGCATATGGATGATCGTATAAGGAAGGGGTGGAGGTTAGATAGACCTTAGGATAAGGGTAAAAGTTTGGCACAACATCGTGGGCCGAAGGGCCTGCGATAGGGTTAGGGTTATGTCTATACCACCTTTATTTAAACAATTTTAATATTTCACAGTAATTCATTTTATTGGTAATAAAATTGGAAGATGACATTGAAACATTTAGGTCCAAGAGGGCAGCAGAGTAGGACTCCTGAGCCAGAGCTCATTCACTCTGACTGTTTTTCTTTCTTTTCTCGCTTTTGTCTTTTTTTTTAGTTTTTCTTTTCTCTACATACCTTCTGGAGGGAGCTCTGTCATGGAGGCAGTGGCAGCAACTCTGACAGTCAGCTGCATCGCACCTTCTTTGAGGTCCAGAGTGAGACACCGGTGGGAGTGCAGGAGCAGGCAGACCGAGGCGGCTGGCAGCGAGAGCAGGAGCAAACAACCCAGTGCGGCCAGTGGCCAGAGCAACAGCAGGCAGCTCGGGGCGGCCAGTGGCAACAACGGGAACAGGCAGCCCAGGGTGGCCACGTGAGAGTGGGAACAGGCAGCCCGAGACAACAGCAGGAGCAGAAACAAACTTCCTTTGGCGGCAGCAGTGTCAGGTAGAGGCTTCAAGGTGACTAGAAGAGGCATCCCAGGTTGGCAGCGAGGGCAAGGGTTAAACCTGATGCAGGGGAGTTCGAGCCCTTGAGAGGCATGTGAGCCCAGGATGGCCAGATGCTATGGACTGGGGTGTTGAACTGTTAACTGTTTTTCCACTTTTTAGTAAGAAGGACTGTAATGTTTAACTTTTTAACTTTGTTTTCCTTATTTTTATGCTTTGTACCTAAGATTCTGTATCTAGATACCTTTATACCCAAGATAAGTGGTGATATGTAAACTTTCCACTGTACTCATGTGGGTACATGTGACAATAAGCCCAATTCAATTCATTTCATGCATAATTTAATCAATTGCACCTCTTGGACGTTAACATTCACCTGCCCTTAGCAACACCCCAATACGCAATGATGATCTGATCCTTCTGGGGGGAGTGACCGTTTGCTGCACAGAGTCTGGCATTGTTAAAGGGACCGTCTCTATTCAGTGAACATCTCTTAGATACAAAATTGGAATCCCAGCAGCTTTCCCCCCACCCCACCAGAAGTGCGCCTTCCCCTTTAAATATCCCTTTAAGAGATTACCATTAAGTTGGGCGGGCTCCGCGGGGACGCACGCGCATGCTCAGTGCCGCTGGATCGGCGCGCGCTGTTTTGAAAGTTGTTCGGTTTGGTTGCGACAGTCGCTGCTGACGGGCTTCTGTGCGTTTAATTCGGTTAGTGTGAGAGAATGGCTCAACATTTCGGGCGGTTGAAAGTGGGGCTGATTGTAAAAATTCAGCGTAGCAATGGTAAGGAATTCTTCACTTTTTAGGCGACGTGAGTATGACGCGTGCTAAAACTAAACAGGCTGACCTCTTCCGTTTTAAAGTGGGGTGGGCTTGGACTCTTTCCCCATGTTCGAGTCATGGTACCCAAAGAGTGTTTTATCACCGTTTTTCGTTTGCACTAGATTAGTTGGTGGGGGGTGGGTTAAAATAATCGAAACGAACAAAACGGTGTGTAGGATGCGGCAGCGCACATGCGCATTGTTGCGGGGGTTTTTTTTGAATTAACCCGCCATGGGGATGTCACCGAACTCTGGTCCGGCTGCCCGGTGCTGATTGGGTGCTTCGGGCATAGTGACGTAGGTACCGACACGCTATTGGGCAGTGATTGCCTATTGATCATATTAACAGTTTGAATGGGTAGCGTGGGCCACCGAATGAGGGGATACTGTCATGATAAGTGAGAGACGGTCGGCGGATTCTTCAACTTTGCACACTAATTACTTTAAATCAATGCAAACGTGAAGTACACTAGCCTTCTCAATCTCGAAATAAAAGCGAAATGCTTAACATGTGCCAACTTCTACATCACGGTAGTGATTGCGCAAATTGTTTGCAAAACACTTTCAGACGTGTGGTTATGAACAGCGCAATGTCATTTTCAGTCTGAAAATAGCCAATTTGACTTGCGACTAATGTAACTGGTTGCTTTTTTTGCAGATAGTTCCTGTAGCTCGTGATAATTTAAGATTTCCTTTTAAAGGAGCAATTTGGCCCTTAATTCACAACTGCGTAAAACGTTTGCTTTGATTTTAGCTCTTACTGGGGGAAGGGGTAAATCCCAGAAGTATTACGGAGCTAAGGGCTGCCATTGGCCCAACGCGCCTGCGTCGGCCCTTCAATCGAACCTCATCAACTCGTGCCAATCTCCTGGTTCCCACCCACCCACACCCTTGGGCACTATTTCTGTCCAAATAACAGTCATTCAATGCACTCCTAAAAAAACTCAATTGAACATGCCTCCACCACACATCCAGGCAGTACATTCATACCCTAACTACTGGCTGAGTGAAGAAGTTTTTTTCACCTATCAAGCTTGCTTCTTTTGCACGTCATTTTAAATCTGTCCTGTTCTTTTTCATTTTGAGTGGTAACAGCTTCTCCCTATTTACAGCTGTTCACGTTATACCTTAACAGAAGGACTGTGGGCATTGTTGCAGTTTTGCAGATGGCTCCAAGGTAATGGAGAGGCAAATGGTGTTGATGATGTAGGGAGTTGCAGAAGGATTTGGTCATGCCAGGAGATAGGGCAAAGAAGTGATAGATGGAATAAATATTGCAAATTTTTGGGAGGAAGAATTAAGGTGTAGAGTGACTTCTAAATGGGCAACAGCTTTGGAAATCTGAAGCTCAAAGGAACTTAGGGGTCCTAGATCTCTTAAGGCTAACATGCAGGTTCAGTTGGCAGTTCAAAAAGCAAATGCAATGTTATTATTCATTTTGACAGGGCTAGAATATGAGAGCAGGGATGTACTGCTAAGTCTGTATAAGGCTCTGGTCAGATGTCATTTGGAATATTGTGGGCAATTTTGGGTCCCATGTTAACGAACAACGTGCTGGTGTTGGGGGGGGTGGTGGGAAAATCCAGAGGAGGTTCACAATGATCCTAGGACTGAAGGGCTTGTCATGTGGAAGAGTGGAGTTTAGAGGCATGGGAGGGATCTCGTTGAAACTTGCAGGACACAGGGAGGCCTAGATGTAGAGTGGATGTGAAGAAGATCTTTCCATGTTAAGAAAGATTACGGCCTGAGGGCACAGCCTCAGTGTGAATGGGCAACCCATCAGAATTAAGGAATTTCTTCAGCCAGAGGCTGGTGAATCTGTGGCATTCATTGCCTCTGGAGGCCAAGTCATTGAGCGGTTTTTAAGACAGACAGGTTCATGACTTAACAGGATCAAGAGTCACAGGGTGAAGGCAGGGGAATGGGGTTAAGAAACACATCAGCCATGATCAAATGGTGGAGCAGACTCAATAAATTGGCCTATTTCTGCTCCAGCTTTTTCATGATTTTGTAAATCTCTACCAAATCCCCCCCCTCCCCCCAACCTTCTCTGCGAGGACAGTCCCAATTTCAATCAACCCACAACTGATGTTTCTCATTCTAGGAACTAACCTCTTAAATCACTATTGTACAGAGTCATAGAGATGTACAGCACAGAAACAGCCCCTTTGGTCCAACCTGTCTACGTTGACCAGTTTTCTACATTAACCTAATCCTGTTTGCCAGCATTTGGCCCTCTTAAACCCTTCCTGTTCATATAGCCATCCAGATGCCTTTTAAACGTTGTAATTGTACCAACCTCCTCCCCGGCAGCTCATTCCATACATGGACCAACCTCTGCATGAAAATGTTGCCCCTTGGGTCCCTTTTAATCTTTTTCCCTCCTCTCACACCTTAAACTTATGCTTTCTAGTTTGGACTCCCCTACCCTGGGGAAAAGACCTTGACTATTCACCCTACCTATGCCCCTCATGATTTTATAAACTTCTAAAAGGTCACCCCTCGTCTCTAACACTCCAGGGAAAATAGCCCCAGTCTCTTCAGCCTCTCCCTATAGCTCAAACCCTCCAACCCTGGCAGCATCCTTGTACATTTCTTTGAACCCTTTCAAAGTTTCTCAATCTTTCCTATAGCAGGGAGACCAGAATTGAATGCAGTATTCCAAAAATGGCCTAACCAATGTTCTGTCCAGCTGCAACATGACCTCCCAACTCCTATACTCAATGCACTGACCTATAAAAGCGAGTGTGCCAAATGCTGCCTTTCCTACCCTGCCTACCTGTGACTCCACCCCAAGGCCTCTTTGTTCGGCAACTTTTTGTATATAAGTACTGCCCTACCAAAATGCAGCGCCTCACATTTATGTAAATTATACTCCATCTGCCACTCTTCTGCGCATCTGGTCAAGGTCACATCACCAAAAAAAAGTGGCACCCCCAATGATCAGCAATATTCTAGCTGAACTTGAACAAGTGTCTTATACAAGTTCAATATCATCTCCTCACTATATGCACCTACTAATAAAGCCAAGGACACTGTATGCTTTATTAGTTGCTTTCTCCACTTGACCTGCCAGCTTCAATGATGTGTGCACATTCAATAAGATTGTGGCCAATCTGATTTTTAACCTCAACTCAGATTCAGGGAAATGCAGGAATCTTTCATCCCTTTAGTTATCTGCCTTTATTTAAAGATTCTGCATCCACTGCCTTTGATGAGAATTCTGAAGACACCCAACCATCTGAGTGAAATGTATTTTCCTCATTTCTGTCTTAAATGGGTGACCCCTTTTTTTGTTTAAACAATGAAGATTGTGAGCAAGAACGTAATAATTGTGTGATGGTGTTGAATTCTGGCAACCAGTAGTTAGACACCCAAATGTCTCAGTGCATTAGAGAACAATGCATACTTCTCCAGGTGGGCATAAGGTCACCAGATCAGGATGAGTTGTCAAACTTACAAAGCATGTGTTGAACTTTTGAATAATTAATCTTGTAACCTCTTCAGTTGCTTGTTTAACTATTGAATTGATGACACATTCGTATAAATATTTGGGTTTTTTCTTTAGAAAATGGGAATATTGCAATCAGTACATGCTCTAACTCATGGAATGTGGCTTTCCCGGGCACTGGAGTTTATTGCCCTTGACTAGGTGGTGGTCAGTTTTAAGAGACAAGCTCCTGATATCATCTCTGTACCATAACTTGTCTCCTGACAACGTGAAGACCCCTTATGCTGTCTTGCTTGGGATCACTTGAAGCATCGCATACTACATTAAGCATGCCCCACTGTTATAACCTAATAACTTACTTTTAGACCAGACACAATATATAGCTAATTGTAATAAAGTCTGAATTCTTCAATACCACAATATCCATGCCCAGCTTATGCCACAAAGGATCTTGCTGTCGTTCTCTCATCCCCATCTTCATGTTGACTTCCACGTAGAAGCAGTACTGTCCTAAATCAGGCAAGGTTGGCGGGAGCAATGCTAGGCAACCTAAAATTGAGGTGTAAATCTGAAAAAGCAACTGTTTGGCCATATGGTTGCTAAGTAGCATGCAATGTAGTTTAATTCATTCCAAAATAGCTGAAAGAATTGCTTTGGTCCTGACAAAATCCCTGCAGTTAATGAAGACTTATTATCTTTTAACTGTACTGGGATATTACAGCTAGTTAAACACAATTATCTACCCAACAATGTGAAAAATTGACCAGATCTGTTATGATATACAAAGGTCAAATCCAATTGGGATCAGTTAATGCATCAGCCATCTTTTATTGATCATCTATTTTGTAACAGTAAGTGTCATGATGTCTGCCAAACCAAAATCAGCAAGCTATCAATATGTTCTTCACCCGAACGTTGATGAAAAAAGACAGGTGACACTTTTATAACCATTGACATCAAGACAACTTTTTGACTGAAAGCTGTTCCTAGAACATCAGCCCTAGAAAGATTGACTCTGCTAGAACTCTGGTGAGATGGCTCAGGGAGTTGAAGTTTCAAGTTAAGCCTATCCCAAAGGAAGATGATTGGCCAATCATCATTGCAAGAGTTTCTTAGAATAATTAAGTCAACCTGCTCGGACATGACTTGCCTCTGGACTAAGTGCCATTTGAGCTCTGACCCCCCAGGCCCATAATAAATAGGGATGCTACCACTGTGCCACAACAGCCCTAAATTCCTCAGAATTGATTAGAAATATCTATCTGTACAGGGATATTAGAAGACCTCTCTAGAGCAGGTCAGACTTTAACCCTGGTTCTCTGGCTCAGAGGTGGGGACACTCTCTCTCTGCCGCAAGAGCCTTGTAGATGAATGCAGATATGTTTTCTGTATCAACCTGTTCAGAGATATTATTACATACCTCTGGGGTCGGTGGGGCTTGAACTCGGAATTTCTGGCTCAAGCAGGGACTGCACCACAGGGCGTTTAGGTTCCTCGGCACTTATTTTAAACAACCCGTTCAGACATGTTATGAAGCAACCAGAGCAAGTGTGACTTGAACCCGGACCTCCTGGCTCGGAGATTTTAAATGGTCCAGCTCTAAACGATTTCTTTTCAGTATTGGATCTGAAACTGAAATCATAGTGCGCTTTCTTTCATAAATATTGCCAGGTTTTTCTGCAAGATATTGGAAAATACAAACTGCCTTGCTTTTACATTTAAAGTAATCTTCTAGAGATTGACATAATGGATTCATTTTTTAAAAACCATTGTAGTGTGGATTTCATTAAATTCCAACCACTAATTGCAACACCCATTAGCTGTTCTAGTTTTGGAGACTTAATTTGCTGAGACCCTAAAACTACTTGTACTTTCGCATTTATTTTGGGGACTTTAACTACAAATGGTAGTCAAGCTGTTTTATGATGTCACAATAGCTTCCTTGTAATGATGTGAAGATTATGTAGGTTGTGTTGTCAGTCTGCACCTGTCATCCATCATTTTGTAATGCAAGCTTGAACTTTTTTCAATATCTTCTTGACTAGCTAAAATCTTTTTGAAACCTTGGTAAGTGGCTTTCTAGAATGAGTGGGAATACTAATAAAATTTGTGACAATTTGTCTGTGTGCAAAGCTATTCTAATATTCATTCCAGGGCTAATTTATTAAGGCATAATTTTAAATTTCCAGTCTGAGTGGATTGAGTTTTGAAGCAAAGTTTTCCAAATTAGTTTACATGTTGAACACACATGTTGACCTGAGTTAGTGTTAACCAGACCATGTTGGAAATGATTGTCAACCTTCTGCATTTGTAGTCCAAATGAAAACATGACTTGAAATGTGATTTTTCTTCTTTTTTTTTTTTTTTTTTCCCCTGCTTGTAAAACAGTTGCACTATCCTCCAAGAGGAATTGCTTTTAGTTGGCTGGACCTCAGAATGGCGTGGAATTGAATTGTTTGTATTCTTGCTTTTAAAGAAATAGTTTAATGTAACATTCCTAAGCAATGGTGTGCATAGTACTAGTAAATTGTACCAATTAACCACTATATAGAAAGGAAAAGTGTCTAAAGTTTTAAGTTTCAAATCTTCAATTGCTTCGCAAGCCTGTAAAGATTTCTCAATGAAGATGTCTTGAGTGGTAGAGACTTCATGGGCAGAATGGCCTTTTTAGTACTGTATGGTTCTGTGACCATATTCTTCCTAATGTTCTGAATATGCTGCTTGTGGTAGAGGATTATACACAGAAAATCCAGCTCTTGCAATAAAAATGTGACCATGATATGGCACTTGGACACTCCTTAGTTTAGGCTGTTGATAAACTTTTGCTTATTTTTGTTATAAGATTGTAACTAAAATTTTGAAGTGATTTAACTCAGTACAGCGAGCTTTGTTTTAGCCAGCATCTTTATGACTGGCAATCTCAATAAACCGGCAAAAAAATATACCTTAAACATTGAAGTTTACTGTATTATTCTGTCCAATTATTATAGCTTTCTAACTTATTTAACTCAACTCAATGAAAGTATACTTGTTAAATTTATACGGCCACACAAAGTATCAACAGTTGATTCAATTTTGTCAATTTCTCCTCAAATGTTGTGAGAAACACTGTCTGAGTAGTCAGTTGAGGGGTTGTTAGAATGCTCTCTGCTGGTTAAGTTTTTGTTTTGAAGCAAAGTTGTATTATTTGAGTGATTTACGCTGTAAATGTATAACGGTGATGTGTATGCCCTCGGCACTGCATTTCTATTACTTCGTGTCTTTTGCATTTGGTTATCTTCAAATATTGAATCAACTGGCACAGTCCTAATCCCCGTGGGTACTGGTTAATAAAATTTGCTGCATTTACATTGAATTAACTGAAAATATTGTCAGATGATATTGGAATCCTTATTTGGACAGATTTGTTACAGTTGATGACTGAACTGCAGCTTCTTATAAC
This sequence comes from Rhincodon typus, assembly GCF_021869965.1. Lineage (NCBI taxonomy): Eukaryota > Metazoa > Chordata > Chondrichthyes > Orectolobiformes > Rhincodontidae > Rhincodon > Rhincodon typus. The sequence goes on along the minus strand of NC_063341.1, from coordinate 53,837,629 downwards.
CCACAAATTAGAGGGAAAATCTTTTCCGTCATCTATAAATTGTAATACCACATAACTCAAGTGAATAGGAAAATAAGCTTGTCCATCATATATAAATTTTAATTTCACATGAAGTTTGCATGAAGTCTGATTTTACTTGACATCCACTGATATCACGTAGGTAACAAATCAGCTAACTGTATCATTGATCTTTTTACTTATTTTCTTTCTCCAAAGTAAGAGTGCACTAGAAATTGGGAATATTTTTGCATTTCTGTAACAAAAGTGCTGTTGAGTTCTTGTTGTTGGTTGTACATAGTCCATCCATGCATTTGGATAAGTTTGTTTATGGTATTGGATGTATACTAAGATTTTTTTAGAACTACATGTTTTTAAGAACTGTCTATTACATTTTAGTTATCCATATCTTCAAAATTTTTTTTATAACATAGGCTTTGGGGATAAATCTGCATATAGGAAGTGTTGCCTGGAGTAGGGGAGAGGAAGATAGCTATTTCGATTACCTTGTAGTTCACTTTCAATTTATTAGCTCAGTTTCTCTTTTTCATAGGGATGATACAAGATGCAAGTATAACTGAATTGTTTACAGATAAGTCCTGTGTAAGAGCTGAGTGGCTAGAAGACACCGTAAGTAAGGCCAAAGAGGTAAGGATGTCTTCTATAAATGCAAGCTTTGAATTGTATCCTAGTTCGAAGGAGACTCTGATGGTCTAGATGAATATTTCATCATAAATAGCTAGACTCTTGCTGTTTAAACTGAAACTATAAACTATTATGATGCAGGTTGTCCATCACTGACTTTATTTTACATGTAAACTTATGAAAATCATATTGGTATTTAAAGTTTGATAATGAAACAGTCTATCACTTTCCCTCAAGAATACTTCCTTCCAAGTATGTAAGGCCTGGCTTCTGATTTGCCTGCCTAACTCACTATTACATTCAAAAATCTCAAGTGATTTTATTATTTGGTATTTGAATTTAAAATCCCTTAAACTAAAGTGGATGTGCTGTGGACTTCTTAATTGTCCATCATATATAAATTTTAATTTCACATGAAGTTTGCATGAAGTCTGATTTTACTTGACATCCACTGATATCACGTAGGTAACAAATCAGCTAACTGTATCATTGATCTTTTTACTTAAAAAGAATGTGAACTACTGGGCTAGACTTTCCTAATTGCTAGTTGAAAAGCTCAATTTACAGGAGCTTGGTATTTTTTTCTACTTCCAAGAGATATCCTATAGCATTTGTGGGAGTGACAGTTTCGTATCATGTTATGGATGGTACGAAACGGGGTTGAGGTAGACCAAATTCCCTTAGCATGGAATCCTTGCAGCCAATAAATAAGGGAAATTTTCTATCTTTTTTTGGATTGAATTCAAATGTCCATAATAAAATTCTAGTAGCTAATACAGTTTCCCATGCATTAAGTGAATTTTTCAGGTAATTTCAGCAGGATGGGTTTGATGGTGAAGTAGCCCAGTGAAGTAGTTTTTCAAGCTAAGAGTTTTTGAACAGTAAAGGAATTAAGGGCTATGGTGAGAGATTGTCAGTGGAGCTAAGGCCACAAAGATTAGACATGATCTTCTTGAATGGCAAACTGGGCTCGAAGGGCCAGATGGCCCACTCCTGCTCTGGGTTTTTTAATGGTAAAAGAATAAGCTAACTGACTTATTAAATCACAAGACTGATTTTCCAATGTGCTTCACTTTTGCAAAAGAACTGTTTTTAAGGAGCAGTAATGTTTTTCATAATGTGTTTAATAAAAGCTTTTTTTGTGTTGATGCAAATTAGTTCTCTTCTTTACTTTTTTAGATTGACATTGAAAGCTTACTGTTGTTAAATCCTAACTTAGCAGAGAAAATGCCACCTTCAAACCTGCCACGAAGAAACTCCAGGGTAAGATTTAACTGCTTGGCTCTCGACTTCTTATTCACAGATAACTAATGTATTTCCCATTCTTGGAGCAATCATTAAACCAATAGTTGACAAATGGCAAGAAGTAAGTTGTATATAGAAGAAAAGCAGCCATCCCCCATTGCAGTAGATCTGAGCTGATCACTAAATCAACTCCATTTAATACCATTTTATTACTCCCTTCTATCACAGTATGTCATAATTCATTACTGCACTATTTCCCAATTTTAGGCTGTAGCAAAAAGTATTGTGCCAATACAGTGCAAATTTACATAACTAAAAGAATACTTGTGGGCAATATAAAAGGAAATGCTGCTGTAAAATAAGTGAAAAATTTGTGCAGGAATTAAAATGGGGATTTTTGTTTGTTTCTAATCTGTTAAGATGATAATGGGGAGGGTTTTTTTTGCTATTTTACTCTGAGAATAATTATGGTGTAAAGCACAATGATGGAACAGTTTCCAAAATACTTTCAAGAAATTTTTCTACACTGTTTCCTATCCTAACATGAAGTAGGCAGTGCTGGATTTGGTTCTAAACAAAAAGTAGGCCAAGTGGCTCCAGTATCAATTGGAGACAATAGTCAGAAGACTATGATCCTAGTTTAGATTTCTAATGGAAAAAAAGGACAAGGACAAGGACAGATCCCAGAGCAAAAGGAACTAGTTGGTCCTTCTCCAATTTAAAGGGTTAAAAACTGATTTGACCTAGGCTCATTGTAATCAAAGATAAGCAAAAATGAGTTGCCTAAAAAGCTGAAGCATTCTCTCTGGGTGGAGAAAAGGTAGAACACAATTATCATTTCCAGTGGTGAAAATAGAAAAGATGAGCAAAAGGGTACATTTTAGAGATATCAGGTTAAAGTACGAGGAAGCTAAACAAAAGAAATTCCGAGGGCAGATAAGAAAGGAAATGAGTAGCAAAGAGAATGAGATGAATCTAGCAGCCAACATAAAAGATATTTTTTTAAGATTCTCTTTTATGATCCCAGCTGATGTATGATCCCACACTGTAATCTGGCTCAATGGGTCATGTTTTTATTTATTGAAGTGGTCTTTCACTGAAATACAAGCATGCAATGCTCGAGGTTTTTTAACAATAAAATGTAAAATAATTGCTTAAGAGAAACAATGCCAAAATAGACTGCACCAAACTTCTTGGCTCTTGTCACCAACTCCTATTGCTTCCCTCGTATGAACACCCCCTATCTACTAGGGGCCATATAAAGCCAAGAAAATGCCACACAGAATGCTCTTCAAATGATGCCGAGGGGGACACCAGTAATTTCTGTTATGGTGGCTAGGTTGGGATATGACATTTAGTACCTCTGTTCCTGAGCTATGGATATCACCAGCAAGAACAGCATTTGTTTCCTGTTCCTTTTTGCCTTGTGCTGAATCCTTGCTAGGCTATTTACAGAGCAATTAAAAGTCAACTACATTTTATATGGGTCTGAAGTCATATGTCCCACAACCGTAGGAGACACCCATGACATTGGATTGCTCTCACCCTTGGGCTTTGAGCAAGTGTGGAAATTATTAAAATATTAATGGGTAAATGAATATATATTTGTCTAGGTCTGAAGTTCAGCGTGACTTGTGAAACCCCTTGATTAAACACTCTTTGCTAGCATGTCACTTCCAGCCTTTCAAATTGGAGCTTTCCAAGTTCTTTTGTTGGGGGGAAGGGGGTGCTCCTTTTTTGCATTTCAGAGAATCAAGTGCTATGTATTTATGTAATGTGCATTCTATTCACAAAGTAGCTCATGAGGGAAACATTACTATTTAACCATGGCTTAACAAATGTACTGAGAACATAGCTGATTTGTAGTGTATTGTAGCATGGTTCTGCATGCAATTTTGCATGTAAGTCATTGTTTATGACCTAGAAAATCATGATTTTCTTTAGGTCCCAAGACGCGAATCAGTTCTCCCAAGGAATGGGATTGCAAAGGAAAGTAAGTTCAATTTTATATAAAAGTTCTAACTAATGTATGGTTTGCTTGATTGTTACTTTGGAGAGAAAGTTAACAACCCTCAAGTTAAAACAATTTTGTGACTAACGTTTTTGTTAAAATAGATAGAATATGATCCATGCAAGGAAGATGTTAAATTATTCTATTAATTCATTGAATATTTTAGTTTGAGAAACCAAGAAAGAAATTGTTTTTGGGGGAGGGAGGAATAGATACAGGAGAAGGGTGCGTAGTGATGGAATAGTCTATTAAATTCAGAAGGCCACTCTTTAGAACAATTCATTGGCTGCTGTTGGACTGAACAAAAGAAAAACAAGTAATTTTATTTGTAACTTGAAAATGGTAGCATTTTCATGGAAAGGCTTGTATAATTTGAAAATCGATGGAGTAAAAATAAAAACTCCACAGTTGGAGTTGTGTACAGGCCCCCAAACAGTCAGGAGCTGGGGTGCAAGATGCACCAGGAGATAGAAAAGGTGTGTAAGAATGGCAAAGTCACAGTGACCATGGGGGATTTCAATATGCAGATGGACTAGGAAAATCATGTTGGTAGTGGATTGCAAGTAAAGGAGTTTGTGGATTGTCTACAAGATGGCTTTTTGGAGCAGCTTGTGGTGGAGCCCACAAGGGAACAGGCTTTAGTGTTGAGCAATGAGGCAGACTTGATAAGGGAGCTTAAGGTAAAGGAATCCTTAGGTGGCAGTGATCATAAGATGATAGAATTTACTCTGCAATTTGAAAGGGAGAAGATAGAATCAGAGGTAACGGCATTACAGCTGAATAAAGGTGGCTAGAGGTATGAGGGAGGAGCTGGGCAAAATTGACTGGAAGAGGAGCCTAGCAGGAAAGACAGTGGAACAGCAATGGCAGGAGTTTCTGGGAGTAATTCAGGAGACGCAGCAAAAATTCATTCCCGAGGAAAAAGAAGCATGGTACAGGGAGAACGAGGCAACCATGGCTGACTAAGGAAGTCCGGGATAGTATAGAAGCAAATGAGAAAGTGTATAATGTGACAAAGGGCGGTGGGAAGCCAGAGGACTAGGAAGCCTACAAAGACCAACAGAGGGCAACAAAAAAGAAGTAAGGAGGGAGAAGATTATACATGAGGGTAAGCTAGCCAGTAATATAAATGAAGACTGTAAGAGTTTCTTTAGATATATAAAGGGCAAAAGTGGACATTGGACCACTGGAAAATGACAGTGAGGAGATAGTAGTGGGGAACAAGGAAATGGCTGAGGAACTGAATAATTACTTTGTATCAGTCTTCACAGTGGAAGACACTAGTAATCTCCCAAAAATTCAAGAGTCAAGGGGCAGAGCTGAGTATGATGGCTATCACCCAAGGAAAAGGTGCCAGTAAAACTGATTGGCCTGAAGGTGGATAAATCACCTGGACCAGATGGACTACCACCCCAGAATTCTAAGAGACAGCTGAAGAGATAGTGGAAGTGTTAGTGGTGATCTTTTAGGAATTGCTCGGGTCAGGGAGGGTCCCAGAGGACTGGAAAATCGCTAACATGACACCCCTGTTTAAAAAGGGAGTAAGGCAAAAGATGGAAAATTACAGGCAGATTAGCCTAACCTCAGTCTTGGGTAAGATTTTGGAGTCCATTGTAAAGGACGAGATTTCTGAATATTTGGAAGTGTATGGTAAAGTAGGGCAAGGTTAGCATGGTTTCATCAAAGGGAGGTCATGCTCAAAATCTGCTAGAATTCTTTTGAGAAAGTAATGAGCAGGGTAGACCAAGGAGAACCAATGGATGTTATCTACCTGGACTTCAAGAAGGCCTTTGACAAGGTGCTGCACAGGAGATTGCTAAGTAAGACAAGGGCCCATGGTGTTAGAGGCAAGGTGCGAGCATGGACAGAAGATTGGTTGTCTGGCAGACAGCCAAGAGAGTGGGGATAAAAGGGTCTTTTTCAGATGGCAGCCTGTGACAAGTGGTGTTCCGCAAGGGTCAGTGTTGGGACCACAACTTTTCACTTTATACATTAAAGATCTAGATGAAGGAACTGTGGGCATTCTGGCGGAGTTTGCAGACGATACAAAGATAGATGGAGGGGCGTTAGTATGGAGGAGGTGGGGAGGCTGCAGAAGGATTTGGACAGGTAAGGAGAGTGGGCAAAGAAGTGGCAGATGGAGTACAACGTGGGAAAGTGCAAGGTCATGCACTTTGGTAAGAAGAATAAAAGCACGGGCTATTTTTTTTCTAAATGGGGAGAAAATTCAGAAGTCTGAAATGCAAAGAGACTTGAGTTCTAGTCCAGAATTCTCTCAAGGTAAACTTGCAGGTTGAGTCAGTAGTCAGGAAGGCAATGCAATGTTGGCATTTATTTTGAGGACTTGAATATAAAAGCAGGGATGTACTACTGAGGCTCTACAAGGCTCTGGTCCGGCCACAGTTAGAGTATTGAGTGCAGTTTTGGGCCCCATATTTCAGGAAGGATGTACTGGCCCTGGAGTGGGTTCAGAGGAGGTTCATGAGAATGGTCCCAGGAATGGAAAGCTTAGCATATGAGAAACGTTTGAGGGCTCTGGGACTATACTCATTGGAGTTTAGAAGGATGAGGGGGAGGAGCTAATTGAAACTTTCAGAATGCTGAATGGCCTGGACGGAGTGGATGTTGGGAAGATACTTCCATTGGTAGGAGAGACTAGGACCCGAGGGCACGGCCTTGGAATAAAGGGAAGACCTTTTTTAGAATGGAGATAAGGAGAAACTTCTTCAGCCAGAGAGTGGAGAATCTATGGAATTCCAGTGCCTCAGAAGGCTGTGGAGGCCAGATCATTGAGTACATTTAAGACGGTGATAGATAGGTTCTTGACTATCAAGGGTTACGGGGAGAAAGCAGGAGAATGTTCCTCAAACCCAATCAGCTATGATTGATGGTGGAGCAGACTCGATGGGCTGAATGGCCTAATTTCTGCTTCTATGTCTTATGGAGTATTTAAGCACTCCAAAAGATCCAAGTTCTTATCTGCCAATCTTTGACTGCTGGAGCTTTATCTCTGCTGTCAGATGGCAACAGTTGCTTTTCAGATTTAGATATGGATTTTTAATCTTTCATGTGACATGCTGTACAAAGATGAGCTCTGGCCTTGTAAGACCTTTATCACACTTATTAGTTCATTTTAATCTTGCACGTGAAGCAACTTCAAGTGATGATGCCTTCCCAAACGAAGTTGCATCTCGCATGAAAATAACCATTGAAAGCTGATCAATTGTTTGTATACAAGCAAACTGGATTTGGGGCAGGGATGGAAGGCAGCTGGTGAACTCTTATATTCAATCTAATGAAGCTTTTTTAAAAAAATTTGACACTGATATTTCAGAGCCTGTGCTTGATTCTGATTCTGATGTTCCAGGTAATATTTACTTTCTGCATTTTCTCTTGATCTGGATACAGAATAACACACCTAGTCATTTTGAGCATTTTCAAATGCTGTGTGGCTTTCACTTAAAACATTGCTTTTAAAACGTTGAGCTACCCTGGGTAGGCACAAATCTCTTGTTGAACAGCTTCTTTCAGTTATACCTAATGCTGCTCTTGAAGTGCAGCAGCTTGCTGGGAATGCAGTATCTCTAAACATCTTCAGAAATCACATGTTTATAAGCCACTTCAACTATCAATACTTCATAAAACATTAGGATATAAGTTGGGGTCAACTGTTGTAAGGTGATCAGATGGCACGCAAAGGGCACCAATTCTTCCCCATAACTGTGGGGAAGCTGGTGAAATAGGAACATGTGGAAAAAAGGATGGTGACCAGCTTACAGTGGCATTGGGTGGGAGAAAGTTCTTGCAATAGGTCATTTTTCTGTGTGCAGTTCTGCATTTTGGGAATAAAATTTAGATTTGGTTCAAAAATGTCTTCGTAGAAGAGGCACTCAAAACCAAGGAAATTGGCCTATCAGTTTTCTTGCAGATGTTGGCAAACATGCTTTGGAAACTACATGGTTATAATATAGAGGATTGCTACTTTGTTAAAATTGAAGTTGCATTTTGGATCATTTATAAGTCTCTGCATCTTGAGCCAAAAAGGGTTGAAGAACTCAAACTATTTCAGGCTATTATTTCTAAAAGAAATTCTGGTTGGAATATTATTTAAAAACAACTAATTTTTCATTTTACCAGAAAAATTCCACTGTCAATGCTCCTGTAATCTGGTAATAATTCTGGGTGCACCTGTTTCAACACGTTGTAGGTTGCATGCTGCCTATTCACTCTAGGGTAATTGAGCGGCCACTGGGTTATTTGATTTGACTTGTAAGGTTTAAAATTTTACAGCAGAACAAGAATGTGAGAGTTTAACTTTTTATCCTTTTTCCTTAAGTACCGCGCTCGACTCGTTCAAGAACACAAGCCACATTGGAAATGCAAATTATGCCCAATTCTAGACTATCTGAAGTAGAACCTGTAATGTACAAGAATATTTCCACAGGTAAGACTTTTTTGTTAAAAATATTAACACTTTTTTTTTAGGATTAACCCATTCTATTGGTTTGGAATGATATTGAGATGGACATTTAATTTTTTGAGGTGAAAATGTTTGCCATATTTGTAGCTTTTTTTTCCCTTTTGAGTGAGTAATGTTTATATCTCTCAGTAAGTTCCATTACTTTTTTTTAAAAAAATCTGTTCCCATGACATTGGAGGAATTCAAATCCATGCCACCAGAGCATTGCTTTTGATTCACTCATCCAGTGATAAGACCACTACACCACTGCATACCCAGAACCCTACCATTCTAAACACTAGTAGATGCAAGCCTAATTTGTCCAATCTTTCCCCATATGACAACCTGATCAATCCAGTTATTAGTCTAATAAACCTTCTCTGAACTGCTCTCGGCACAATTTGTCCATTTCAGGAAATGTAATTAATTACGTACACTATCTCCAGATGTGATCTCATCAATGCCTTGTATAACTGAAACGTATAACCCCTTTTATTTTTGTTTGTTTCTTCTGATGTTGAAGGATAGAAATTCATTAGCTGACTTGATCACTTTCTGTACCTGTGTCATCACTTATTTGTACATTGTACAGAACGCTTAGGTCCCTCCACCTTGGGATTTTGCACTTGTCCATGTCATGGTGGTGAGTGGCTTGGAGGAGAACTTGCAGGTGGTGCTGTTCCCATGTATCTACTGCTGTCTTCCTTCTAGATGGAAGTGGTCATGGGTTTAAAGGTGCTGTCAAAGAATCTTTGGTGATTTTTCTGCAGTGCATCTTGTTGACAGTAAACACTGTTACTGAGCATTGGTGCTAAAGAAGTGGATGTCTGTCGATGTTTTGCAATGAAATGGGCTGCTTTGTCTTGGATTGTGTCAACGCTTGTATTGTTGGAGCTGCACCTATCCAGGCTGCGGGGAGGGGGGATGTGGGGGTGCGGTGGTGGTGGTGGTGGTGGTGCAGGTATTCTATCACATTCCTGCCTTGTGTGATGTAGATGGTGGGCAGGCTTTAGGGAGTCAGGAGGTGAGTTACTTTGTGCTGTATTCCTAGCCTTTGGCCTGCTGTTGTAGCCACTACTTGTGTTTCAGGTCAATGGTAACCCCAAGGATGTTGATGTGGAATTCAGTGACGGTAACATCATTGAATGTCAAGGAGTGGTGATGAGATGATCGTTGCCAGGCATTTGTGTGGTGCAAATGTTACTTGCCACTTGTCAGCCCAAGCCTAAATACTGTCCAGATCTTGTTGCATTTGAAAATACTTTTAAATAATACTCTACTTTTCTTTCTTTCTGCCTATGTTAACAACAACATGTTTTCCCACGTCAAATTCCATCAGCCAACTGTATGCCCAGTCACCGAATTTATCCATATTGGTCTGCATCTTTGTTCTGTCACCTTCACAAAATATTTTCCTATTTATCTTGCGTCATCTGAAATTTAATCACTATGCCTTTGTTTCCTTCATCAAATTTGTTAACATAAATTGTAAACGGTTGAGGACTATTAGTGTGGGACCCACCCGACCTGACTAATATCGCGAGAAAGCCCTGTTTAAGCATAATCTGTCTTCTACCTTCCAGCCAATAATATCCATGCTGGTGAGTTACCGTCTACACCACGAGCTTCTAGTTTGTGCAGTAACCTTTTTATGTGAACTTTGTCAAATGCCTTCTGCAAATCTAAGAACAGTACAACAGTGGGTTCCCCAACAACTCAAAAATACCCATGGCCCTCTGGAACCTTCTTCCCCTCCCCTTCCCTCTGACTCCATCCCCTCCACCAACCCCACCTCCTGTCGGGTATTCACCGTTCCTCCTAACCTTCCGCTCTCCATTGCTGACTGCTCTGTACTCAGCAAAGGCCTCGGCTTTATTCCTCTGCGTCCCCACCGTAACGAATTTCGGGCATGACATGAGGCTGAACTCTTGCTCCGGCTCCGTGCTCGTTTCTTTGGGCAAGAGTCTTCTTCCCATCCCACAGACCATTTTGCCCAGTTCCAACACTCTTCCCTCCACCTGGACCTGTCCCTCTGGTCTTTTACCTGCACTTGATCTTTTCATTTGAGAACTGTCGATGTAACATTAGTCACCTCAATTTCTCAGCCCTTCTCACCAAATCCAACCTATCTCCCTCCGAACTGACTGCCCTCCGTGCACTCGGATCCAACCCTGACTTTGTCGTCAAGCCTGCTGATAAGGGTGCTGTTGTAGTCTGGTGTACTGACCTCGACCTTGCAGAGGCTGAGTGCCAGCTCTCAGATACCTCCTCCTACCTTCCTCTGGACCATGACCCCACCATGGCACATCAGGCCATTGTATCCACTGCAGTTACTGATTTCATTTCATCTGGGGATTTCCCCCCCAACCCCCGCTTCCAAGCTTATAGTTCCCCAAGCCCGCACAGCTCATTTCTAGCTCCTGCCAAAAATCCACAAACGGGTCTCTCCGGGCAGACCCATTGTTTCAGCCTGCTCATGCCCTACAGAACTCATTTCTTCCTACCTTGACTCAGTATTCTCTCCCCCCCTCCAACCCCCCCCCCCCCCCACCCCCCCACCCCGGTCCAATCCCTACCCACATACATCCATCTGATCCCTTAGGCCGGTTTCATAACTTCCAGTTTACTGGCTCCAGCCACCTGCTTTTTACCATAGATGTGCAATCCCTTTACATGTCCATCACCCCCCCCCAGGAGGGTCTTAGGGCTCTCCACTTCTTCCTGCAGCAAAGACCTGAACCATCCCCACCCACCACCACTCTCCTCCGCTTGGCCGATCTTGTCCTCACCCTCAAGAACTTCTTCTCTTTCAACTCCTCTCAACCTCTTCAGGTAAGAGTAGTTGCCATGGGTACACGCATGGGCCCTAGTTATGCCTGTCTCTTCATGGGGTACATAGAACATTCCTTGTTCCAGTACTATTCCGGCCCCCACCCACAACTCTTTCTCCGATACATTGATATCATCGGTGCTGCTTGCCTCTCTCATCTGGAATTGGAAAACTTCATCAATTTCGCCTCCAATTTCCACCCTGCCCTCACTTTCACCTGGTCTATCTCCTGACTCCTCCCTTCCTTCCTCGACATCTGTTTCCATTTCTGGGGATAGACTGGCCACTAATATTCACTACAAACCCACTGACTCCCACAGCTACCTGGACTATATATCCTCACACCCCACTTCCCGTAAAGACTCATCCCATTTTCTCAGTTCCTCTCTCTCTCCATCGCATATGTTCAGATGGCTAACTTCGACAAGGGAGCCTCCGAAATGTCCACCTTCCTCAACCGAGGATTCCCCAGCCCTGTTGTCGACAGGGCCCTCAACCAGGTCCACATTATCTCCCCCACTTCCGCCCTCACCCCTTCTCTTCCTTCCCACAGCATCAATAAAGTTCCCCTTCTCCTCACCTACCATCCCACCAGCATCCACATCCAGAAGATCCTCCGCCATTTCCGCCACCTCCAGCGAGTTACCACCACCAGACACATACCCCTCCCCTCCCTTGTCCGCCTTCCGCAGGGACCGTTCCCTCCGGGACACCCTGGTCCACACTTCCTTCACCCCCAGCACCTCCCCACAGCCCTACGGCACCTTCCCCTGTAACCGGCAAAGGTGCAACATCTGTCCATGTACCTCTTCCCTCCCCAGTATCCAAGGGCCCAAACATACCTTCCAGGTAAAGCAGCACTTCACCTGCACTTCCCAGAATCTATTCTGCTGCATTTGTTACACTCAAATGTGGTCTCTACATTGGGGAAACGAAGTGTAGACTTGGCAACCGCTTCACAGAACATCTACATTCTGCTCGCAAAAAGACCCTGAACTACCTGTTGCCTGCTACTTCAACGCATCACCCTGCTCCCTGGCCAACATCTGTCTCTGGCTTGCAGCAGTGTTCCAGCGAAGCCCAACGCAAGCTGGAGGAACAACACCTCATTTTCCACTTGGGGACCCTACCGCCCTCTGGACTCTCGAGTTCAATAATTTTGGGGCCTAAACTCTCCCATGTCCCAGCCTCCTACCCCACACACCAGGTCTTGTTACCACATAGCCTGCCATTACACACCCCCTGTTGTTAGTGACTAACAGTCCCCATTAACAACTATTCACCCTCCCAGCCTGATCGTTAGCAACTCCTTTGTCTGTCTAACTGTCTTTGGGCTCCGTCCTATTGTTTACTCCCTACCCCACCTACCTCCCTATTTTCTGCATATAAACTGACGTTTTCCCAGCCATCATTTGTTCTGAAGAAGGGTTGCCGGACCCGAAACGTTAACTGTTTTTTCCCTTCACAGATGCTGCCAGACCTGCTGAGCTTCTCCAGCAATTTTGTTTTTGTTCCTGATTTACAGCATCCGCAGTTCTTTCGGTTTTTATCCCCTTTTATCAATGGTGTATGTTCCTTCTTCAAAGAATTTCCTAAATTGGTTAATCATTAAACCATGCTGATTCGTCTTGATTTCCCTTGACTTTTAAAAAGTGCCTGATTTATAGTCACTTTAATCAATTCCAAAACTTTCACCAAGAGAGACATCAAACTAATTGGCCAATGTTTTTCTGTTTTCGGGCTCACTTCCTTCTTTGGTCAGAGTTGTATTTGTTACTTCCTAGTCTGATGGAACTTTCCCAGAATCTAGCTAATTTTGGGAAATTAACACCTGTACATCATCTACCTCATTTTAGTCACCTTTTCAGACCTTCAGATGAATTCCATCGGGACCTGGCAACTTATCAACTCTTCGCTCCTTCAGCTTGTGTAGTATGGCTTCTCTAATTATTTACAATTTTATCAATTCCTCTCTTCCTTCAACCTCCTGATTTACAGCTATTACTTGATGTCATTCTCTGCCATTTGTTTATATTCTGATCGGTCATCTGATCTGAGATTCATCTTTATCAAACTTCAGCATATGCTTTTATTAACACTGGTGTGTGCTCCCCTTGGAATTTTTCTTTATAGTTGGTATAGTACATAATCTGAAATATGCTTTTTTTTTTAAACAAAAGTTTGCTACCACTTCTCTATTGATTTATGCCTTGTGTGGGGCACTTTTTTTAACATGGGAATGCTGGTGGATATTCGGACAAATTGTGGTCCTTGACAGGACGTGGATCCCGTTCCATTGGCAAGGAAACCCCAACAACTGAGGATCTCCATTCGTTCACTGTCATGACCGTTGAAAGCACACACATCTTCTGCCTTACATGCCATTGTTTTGAATTGAGCTTTGTCAGGTTCCTCTTCTCCACGACTGCAAGGTTAGATGGCCCTGCTGGAGTTGAGAACACTACCACCTGACAACATTGTTCTCTAGATCAATAAAATGCTCTGGCCTCTCTCCCACAGCAAGGTGGCAGTCCACAGAAAGGAAGATTTCCAGCAGATTTTCAAATTGAAGGAACAGAGCTTACTGGTCATCTTCACCAATTGTTCCTAGACATCTGGGACAAAGAAGAAATCCCCGCTGACCTCTGGGGTGCTGCCATTGCCATCGTATTCAAGAAAGAAGACTAGAATGTTGGAATGACCCAAAAATCTCCATTTCCAGGAAGATCCTTACCCAGATCTTTGCCGGGTGCCTCTCCCAGTCTGAGGAAATATTTCTGGAAGGGCAGTGGCTTCTGACCACACTGGAACCGTGGACATGGTTTTCACTGCTTGATGGCTCCGAGAAATGCCAGGAACACACTAACCACCTTGCATGGCTTTTTTTTTTTGTCAATCTGATCAAGTCCTTTGACTGACTGTAATTAGTTGGGAAGTGCTATGGAAATCCTGTCAAAGGCAGGCCTTTCAGAGAAATTAACGAACATCCTCTGTTACCTGCATGACGATGTTGGTGACGATAATATGACAGGTTGCCTTGAGGTAAAGACGAGTCAAGCAGAAATCTGTCATCATCCCCATCCTTTTTCTCCTCCATACTGTTCATCAAGAACAAACTTCACAATGGTGTGGATAAAATCCAAAACCTAATGCCCCACCTGTTATCCATTTTAATCCCTCAATTGTCCATACTTCATCTTGAATCCACCCTCTTTCCCCGAAACTTTAATGTTCAGTTATGTTACGGTTGCTGACTCTTCACTGAAATCATTAATTCAACCTGTTCTTTTGGCTCCAGAATGTAGTGTTCTCATAAAATATGCCAAAAAGATTTCTCTTAACTCCTCATTTTGGTAGTCTTTTGTCTATCTAAATTTTTCCCAATCTATACATGCAAATTAAAATCCTCTGATTATCTTCTACCTTTCCAAGGCCTTGAATACCTTTTTATAGCCAAAGGAACAGGTTGTAGAACACTTTTGATGATGGAACTGGCATTGTTTAACAGTATTTGATTGTCGGTATTTAAAGCAGTCGATTTAATTCCAAACAGTGGCATTTCTTTTGCTTTGCAGCACTGTTTAGATTGAGTCTTGTAGTCAAACTTCTGTTCCATCAATCTTGAAAATGTTGATGTTTTGTATGGTGTTGCTTTCTATAAAACCAGCGGAGTGAATTGAAATTTTAGCAGGGGCGGGATATTTGAACAACTGTGCAAGACAAACCAATTGCTGTTGGGTAGGGAGGTATTGAGATTAGTCCTGCATCTTTTCCTTTTTGAAAAAATACCTTTTTACATTATTGCATGTGCATTAGCAAATATTGGTTTAAAGTGTTACTAATGTCACAAGATATTTACATTTCAGGCAACTAAGGTCACTAGTCTATCATCTAGCAATGAATAGGTTTTGCATTGTCTTTATAGGAAGAAAATCTGTATGTGTAAGAGAAACTGAAAAGCTGAAGAAACAACGTGAAGATAGGCGAACTCAGTTGCAGGAGATAAGAGAAAAACGTGGACAGGTAAGAACCCAATTACCACAAGTCCAAACATAGAATAAATCTCAATGTTTAATTATTTTAAAGCTCTTTTTTAAAATGGCTGTTAGTAATTCAAATCTTAGTTTCTGGGTAGTGGGCATCCATTTCAATGTTTAAAATGAGGACTATTTAGCTGCCATTGCACATTATTTTATTTGTCTATCTATCTGTTTATTTCTGTCTCTATTTTTACATTGCAAATGGGAATGTCAGGCATGGTTCTCTGCTTTGAGTGTATTTCTCTTTGGTATTACATTTAGTTCTTTTCTTTTTTGTGCAATTCTGAAGCAGTACACAAGCTACACAATTTCCGAGTTGATTTTCAATCGAATGTTTGATTATACCCTACTCCTGCATCAAAAATTGTCTTTCTATTTAGTGTGGTTTTTTTTTAAATTTCAATCTTTTTTTTTATTTTTGCCTCATTGGAAAAATGTTGAATCCAGGCATAATACTTGTCTGTTTCATTTTGAGCTTAATTATTGATTCTGAACATTTTTGTTTGCATCTTTAATGGGATACGGGCATCATTGATTAGGCTATTGTTTGTTGCCTTTAAAGGTGATTGTGAGTGTAGGTATACCACAGTGCTAAAGAGTTCTAGGATTTTGACCCAGTGACTGAACTAACAGTCATCTAGTTCTAGTCCAGAAAGTGCCTGGCTACAGGTATGTGTTAACGTGTATCTGCTTGCCTTGTCCTCCTATGTGGTGGAAGTCTTTGGTTTTGGAAGAAGCCGTCAAAAGCATTGATAAGTTGTTGTGGTTCATCTTTGTACATGGTATTACTGTTATCATGCTGTGCCAATTGTACTACTTTGACCTGGTTGTTTTCAAGCTTCCTGAGTGGTGTTGGAACCACACTCATCCAGGCAAATGGAGAGTATTTCATCACACTTCTGGTTCCTGCCTTTTTTTTTTGATAGATGATAAACATGCTTCAGGGATCTAGAAAGTGAGTTGGTCACCACATAATACCCAGTCTCTGACCTGTTGTAGCTGTATAGATGGTCCATTTTGCTTTTTTTTTCTTTTTGTTTTTTTTTCTCTGGTCAATGGCAACCCTGAGATGGTTGGTTAGTTCTGGAAGATTCAGAGATGGTAATGCCATTCAGTGTAGTGAGGTGAAAATTCTCTTTTGTTGGAGGTGACCATTTCCTGGCACATTAGGAATGAATGTTGTTTTCCACTTACCAGCCAACCATAGAAACGTAGGAGCAGGAAGAGGCTATTTGGCCCTTCAAGCCTGCTGTGCTATTCTTCACGATCACGGCTGATTGTTCAACTCAATAGCCTGATCCTGCTTTCTCCCTGTAACCTTTGATCCCATTCACCCCAAGTGCTATATCTCATCACCTCTTGAATATATTCAAATGTTTTTGCATCAACTATTTCCTGTGGTAATGAATTCCAAAGAGTGGTCAGCCTGTGGGTGAAGAAATGTCTCCTCGTCTCTGTCCTGACTCCTCCTCCTCCTGTGACGGACACACCTACCATCTCCCTGCATTCAACCTATCTGGTCCTGTTAGAATTTTATAATTCTGAGATCTCTCTCTCTCTCTCTCTCTCTCTCTCTCTCTCTCTCTCTCTCTCT